>NC_091064.1:174310262-174930253 GCF_000393655.2 Nicotiana sylvestris | reverse complement strand
TGGTTTTCCCCCCTTATTTCCTGTAGTATCTCCCTGTTGGCCTAACCTAAAAGCTGATTTATTGCCCCCAAGGCTCACAATCAGTGTCTTATTTGATTATAATATTTTCCAGATTTATGATATTTTCCAACTGCTGCCACCAAAGATTCAAGTGGGTGTTTTCTCTGCCACTATGCCGCCTGAGGCCCTTGAAATTACTAGGAAGTTCATGAGCAAGCCTGTGAGGATTCTTGTGAAGCGTGATGAGCTTACGCTTGAAGGTATCAAGCAATTTTATGTCAATGTTGACAAGGAAGAGTGGAAGCTTGAAACGCTTTGCGATCTTTACGAGACCTTAGCCATCACCCAAAGTGTCATCTTTGTTAATACCAGGCGTAAGGTTGATTGGCTTACTGATAAAATGCGCAGCCGTGATCATACAGTATCTGCAACTCACGGAGACATGGATCAGAACACTAGAGATATCATTATGCGAGAGTTCAGATCAGGGTCATCTCGTGTGCTCATCACCACTGATCTTTTGGCCCGTGGTATTGATGTGCAGCAAGTTTCCCTTGTGATTAACTATGACCTTCCTACTCAGCCAGAGAACTACCTGCATCGTATCGGTCGTAGTGGACGATTTGGAAGAAAGGGTGTTGCTATCAACTTTGTCACAAAGGATGACGAAAGGATGCTTTTTGACATTCAAAAGTTTTACAATGTTGTAATCGAGGAGTTGCCAGCCAATGTGGCCGATCTTCTTTGATGCGGTTTTGGTTCTGTGAGGTGAATTTCTTCTTTACATGAAGTAATTTAATATCTTATTCTTAGGTTAGATAGATTTCAACTGAACCTATAATTGGGAAATGCAAGTGCCATGATCCGCCATGGAACCTGTAATTTTCCAGTTTGGTTGGAGTACCTACTATCAATTTTGTCGGTGTGTCTTTGTTTTGTATTGTAAGTCTAAAATAACTAAGTTTTGGATGTTTCTTGAATTTTTATTGAGATTTAACTCTTGGCCTTGTTATTGTGTATGAGGAAAGTTTTTAGAGGCAAATTGTTTTTATTCGAATTGTGTGATAGTTTCACGCTTTGTGGTGCTTGTGTAGTTTGGTTTTGATTTGAAAGAGAAACATAGTAAATCGAAGATGGTGCATGTGTTGACGCATATTGTATTTGAGACTTGCTAGCTTCCTTGTGATCCTTAATCCAGCAATTGTGCAACGGATGAGACCACCCCACAGTTGAGCTGTTTGGTATTGTAGTTGTATCTTACAGTTTCTGGCTCTTCTTGTTTGACTTGTGGAGGGTGAATTTTTTTTCTTGACTACAACGACAACAACCCAGTAAAATTTCACAAGTGGAGTCTGGGGAGGGTAGAAGGTACGCAGACCTTGCCCTTACCCCGGAGGGATTGAGATGCTGTTTTTGAGAGACCCTCACGAAAATAGAGAATGGAATCTGTGACAACAATAAAACTCAGAAAGATAATAAGCATCGTGGGAAACAGAAAATGGATGGAAAAGTAACAACAACAACCAACAATAGTGCCACCGTACTATGAGAAAAAAGAAAGAAAAAAATAGAAAAATAGTGTGGACACAAACTTAACCACTAATAATCCAAAGACAACACCCTAACAGGCTGGTCCCACCCTGATACGAAGAAAGAAAAGCACTCTGGCTCCCTCCTAACCATCAACCCTAACGACCTCCACAATCCCAATCATAGGACCAGTACAAGTACTGAACTATTGATCCATCCATAATCATAGAAGCATCATAGTGTTCTGTTTGAAATGGCATGGAATGGGAAGCTGTTGCATCATAGTTTGCTGGAACCATTGCCCCTCTATGCGGTTACCTCCTAAACACCGTTAAGATTAGGTGCTGGTTTGTGTTTACAATAATAGTAGCTATTGCAGATTTGGCAACCAATGTAAATAAATGATCAAAGTGACCCTACTGATATCCCATAGAGAGACCTTCCGTTACCCTCATTAAACTTAAAATAAATGCACACATGATCAATCCACTTTCATATAGTGTTGCTGTTCTAGATAGTTCCGCTCTTGTAAGTTGTAATGGTTACTTTCAGAAAATAACCTATCAGCAGTTCTCTTTCCATGTTTCCCGTTTGTTGCCCCTATAATATTTCATCATGACTCAAACAACAGACTTCACTTGTGGGATTACACTGAGTTATTGTTGTTGTTGTTTGACTCAAACAACTACGTCTCGGTCCCGAAAAAGGTTGGGGTCAGCGATATGAATCCTCACTTCTTTCTTTAAGCTCACTCATATTTATCTTCATGCCAAAATAAAATAATTGTATTGAAAATAAGTTTTATAATAATAATAATAATAATAATAATAATAATAATAATAATAATAATAATAATAATAATATGTCATGTCAAGGTTTTCGCATCTCATATATATGTCAAAAATTATGATTTAATTAAATTTACGTTAAGTAACTTCTCTGCAAAGTTTCAAGCACATGATTTGAATAAATACATGGTTCAAAAATCAGTAGAGAGCTCTTACGTTTCTCTTCATTAAACCAAAAATAAATGATACCTTCGCAAATCACATGTGTTATTTTTAATATATATATATATATATATATATATATATATATATATATATATATATATATATATATATATATATATTTTCTGGTTAACTAAGTCCAACCACTTTCATATTTTGTCAGCATATTAGGTAGTTCTACAATATGGGCATCTGAGTAATACTTCTACATTGTCATAATACATGTAACGCAGGTCGTCAACTGTGGAACTAGTTACTTAAAACGAATACTCCCAATAATTTACAGCTATTGATTATACATTGTTACAAATTGTTGTTGCATTTTTCATGTCTGAAATTTAAATTTGATTATTTTTGCGTAAAATACCTGACGTGGATAAATTTCTTTATATGAAATTGATAGTTCGAAGTTGAAAAATGCAGTTAAAGTACTTCCTGAAATTACTTTAAACAATCGCTGGAAAAGCTTATAATTACTCTCCAAAAGCACAAAAGGGGCATGCTTTTAGATCGTGGGAGTATCAAAATTGGAGGAGACTTATATATAAATTCGTAATTTAGACTGTCTTTTTAGTTTTATAATATAAGATCCTTTTAGCTCTATCTATGTGTAAATAACACTGACTCCATCTCTTTTGCTATTCTTTCTTTGAGAATAGAAAAACTTTTAGGTAAATGTCATATCTCTAGCGGCCACGATGAGAAAGCACCAATTCCATTGCTTTATGCTGTGCAATATGGTAAAAAGAAAAATCAACACGGCAAAAGTTTTTTAGCATTTTGGAAGAAATTTATTGGTGTATAGGTCCTCTGACTCATTTTATGTAGTACATTTTTCCTTTTAATTTGTCTTAAAGAGATTGTTACTACTACATTTTTCTCATCATGATTCACTTTTAATGATTATGACTTGTTAGAAAGTTACTTGATAGTATAAGAGTTCACCTTCTTATGAGGAAAGACAATATGATTGGACGTATGAAACTTTCACAACTAGTCGTGAAGCTACCGTTGAGTTAGAAAATTATACCGTGCGAATAAGATGAAAACATATATATATATATATATATAAACTTTTGAATTCACTTAATAGAAGAGAAGATTCTACACTAATGGTAAAAGATGGTTCAAAACTTACTTTAGCTTTTCACCACACATAATTTAATTGTTGATAGTAAAGCTGAATTTCATGTTTTGCACATGAATTTCGTTATTTATTTCTTAAACTTTGTGTTTCACCAAACATTGCCATTTTATACTTGTAACTTTTTCTATTTCTTTAAATTAAAGAAAGGGAAATGAAAAGGGGACTATTCTATACTATAGTGGGAATCTAATCCTAGTGCAACATTCGGGAATCTCTTAAGTTACCCAGAATACTCGAAATATTTTATATTTATTACAAACACTTTGCTTTTGCGTTTTCTTTTTTCTTTTATTTAATTTTATTTTTAGGAGGGGCGAAAAGAACTAAAGAACACGTTGACTTTTGAATTATAACTAGCAGTTGAGAAGCTTCCTAGGGGAATCTCTTATTTTCTTTTTATAATATATCTCATCATCTTCTTTTCATCCCAGAAGACGAAGGTAAGGTAGCAGAAATGAGTAGGTTGAGGTGGATGTGCGAGCATATTAAGATGGATAAGATTAGGAAGGATGATATTCGGGAGGAGTTGTGCGTGGCTCCTATTGATGACAAGATGCGGAAAGCGAGGCTCAGATGGTTCGGGCATGTTCAGAGAAGAAGCCCAAATGCTCCGATAAGGAGGTGCGAACGACTGGTTGTGGAGGGCACGAGAAGAGGTAGAGGGCGGCCTAAGAAGTATTTGGGGGAGGTGATTAGGCAGAATATGACGAAGCTTCAGATTTTCGAGGACATGACACTTGATAGGAACATGTGAATGTCGAGTATTAGGGTTGTAGGTTAGGAGGTAGTTGAATCTGACTTATGTCATGACTTTGTAAGACTAGTTTGGTAGGGATACTATTTCGCTTTTGCTTTGTATCTTTGTTCTTGATTTCATGTTGTTCCTATTTTTCATATTATTTCATATTATTTCTGTGGTGTTACTGATATTGTCTCCTTTTGTCTTTTTGTCTTCTTGAGCCGAGGGTCTTTCGGAAACATCCTCTCTACTCCTTCGGGGTAGGGGTAAGGTCTGCGTACACACTACCCTCCCCAGACCCCATTATTGGGATTTCACTGGGTTGTTGTTGTTGTAATATATCTCATCATTTAGGTCCCCCAAAAAATTAAATTTTTTTTGTGTGCTTAGAGTAGAAAACTAGTATTAAGTTTCGGTGATTATAAAAGGGACAACAACATACATACATATACACATACATAATGTACTGTCTAAAATTACCATAATTATATGTGGAGCGAGTCGATATTAAAAAAGCCTTCGAAGGCTGCCATGAGTCGTCAACAAGATGTAATGATTTGGCTTCAAAAGGTCGATATCATGAGAAAATAGCATGTCATCAACGAGGTCGAGGTGGCTCAACAGAGGATGAAGACGAGCACGAGCACTCCCTTTATTAAAGTAGTAACGACTAATTTAGGAATATGGTCCCCAGAGAATATTTCAGTGAATATTCCTTTCAGTTGTACTATTTAGGGTTTTGTGGCCCATGTACCCTTATAAATAGAAAGATATGTAGTTATAGAGGGGATTGAGACATTTCTTGAAACAATAAATTGACATTCCCCGAAGATTCTTCTTTTATCACTAGATGGCTGTGGCCCATTCTTGCACGGGCCCAACATATATATTTCCTTTTTTGGTGCATTGGATATGATAAAGCATATCAGTACTACGATTGCAAGAAATACATTTGAATCGATGGACACAAAATCTTGCATTTTGAAGTTCGGTATTACAAATGATTTTATCCATTATCAGCTAGAATATATACCCACGTGCTGGATTTAGAATTAGACGCAGGCAAAAACAAAGGAAATGTACACAACACTTTGTTATTAATAAAGTCTCGACAAACTGATGATGTGGCATGGATAGCTAAATCCATGATTTAACACGCTGCTCATGCCCATCACTGTCAAATGCTATATGAAAAAGCAAAAGAGGTAGTTTTAGTAAATTTTTACTTACTAACACCAACAAATATCCACCTTGTAGTTATAGAAATATATTTTAGGTTGAAATGTATCAAACTACAAATTCAGCAAAAAGCACAAAAAGATAGGAATACACAAAACAACTAATAGTATTGAGTCTGTTATACAAGTAGATGAGTTTGAATCTCAATTTGCGATAGTGTAGTCAAATTATGATGTAGCAAAAAAAGCATACAATATTGGATATGGCAGCTCTTTTCCTTCATTCGACCAATTGTATAGTTTAGTTTCCATTTTTACTGTACCATGCTATGCTAGCAATATACATCACTTAAACAATCCAATACATATGAATAATAGCAGAATAAAACAGTCTAGCACTTTTGAAAAGCTAGCCATCCTGTTTTCTATTTCTATCTCTCTAACGTAACTAATTAACTACATTTAATCATCTGTATAGAGAAAATATTTATCCACAAAAATGCATATACATGAATGTCAGGATTAATAAATGACATGCTTTTAATTATGACTTTCAGTTTTAAAACCAAATTTCATATGCACAAACTCAAAGATTCATTTTTCTAGCACTTCACTTTACAAGATTATATTTCACAAAAAGAAACAAAATAATTAATTGCAGTGAATTTAATACACCTTCTGGTGAGTCAGATGCTTGATCTAGACAGTTATAGCCTATTTGGCCAAGTTTCTTTTTGGCCAGAAGTGTTTTTTTTTTTTGCCAAAAACACTTTTGGCCAAAAATAAGGTGTTTGGCCAAGCTTTTGGAAGAAAAAAGAGTACTTTTGAGGAGAAGTAGAAGCAGTTTTGGAGAAGCAGAAAAAAATAGTTCTCTCCAAAAACACTTTTTTAAGAAGCACTTTTGAGAAAAATATACTTAGAAGCAATTTTTTAAAGCTTGGCCAAACACTAATTGCTGCTCAGAAGTGATTTTCAAATTAATTAGCTAAACACAAACTACTTCTCACCAAAAGTACTTTTGAGAAAAGCACTTTTGAAAAAAACACTTCTCAAAATAAGTTGATTTTTGCAGTTTGGCCAAACGGGCTATTAGTTTCAGCAAATAGAACCAGGTACCGCAGAATAAGAAAAAATTTCTAGTATCAGATAATCAGCCAATGCATGCCAAGTACTTCGAACTCATATTAACAACAGAGCTTTCAAAGCAGGGGCGGATCTATTAAGACCCGAGAGGGTGGCACGCCACTCGCAAGCTTCCGTCGGAATTCTGTGTATATATGTGTATAGGTATAAGATATTGTATAAATAAATGACTTGCCACCCTATGAACAAATGATGCTAAAGTGCCAATGGCAAGGGACCAGACATCAATTTCAAAATATTTTTGGCTTACTGCATCACAATAAGCTTTCTGTCCTTGTATATGTATTCCATTCTCTTTATTTTTCTTTCTTTAATTATTATCGACTATCTTTCTTTAATTAACTTTACTACTACTTTTTTTCGTCTCTTGCTCAGAAGTATTTGTTTTTTCCATACAAATGTTTAAATTACATTTCCTTTTCCAAATGTTCTCACAACTCAGAACGAAAACTCTCGCCCATAGACCATCTTCCCATCCCCTTTGACAGTTGCCACTGTCATCCTCCAGCAGCCAATTGAGAGGCTCTTATTCTTAGTCTCTCTTTGCTGATTTCTCTGGGTTATTTCCTACTAAGTGTTTGCTGAAGTTTCTTCTTGATATAGCTTGATTGACAAAGTCAATTTGCTATATTTAAAAGTCACCTGTAGAGGTTGATTGACTTTGAGGGCCAATAGATTTTAATTGAATGATACCAAACACCATTTTGGCCACACGTCATGAATCTTAATTTACCTAAGTTTTGTGGCTATTGTGAAGTAACATGGAAGACAATTGATTATAGTAGCATTTTGTTTATTGGAAGATATTGTCAACTGCCATAAAATGGAATAAGTTGTCTTTCTAAGTTTTTCATGTAGAACACAATTTATAATATTATGTAATATTATTGAAAGTTTAATGCTTTGCGCCGAGTTGTCATAATTATACTATATTTTCTCATTCGACCTATTCGTCTATATAAATTGAAAAGATGAATGACCCGAACCGAAGCCCAAAGTTGATCAACCCGGCCAAATGTTTATCCTATTTGGACCATGTAAAAAGTACTACGTTTACCTTCAAAATAATGTGGCACCCGCAATCTTTAAATTCTGGATCCGCCTCTGTTTCAAAGGCCACATAATTGCTGAAGCGTGATTACTATTGCCTAATTAAAAAAGAAGTCAAGGCCAATTTTTTGGGGGATAAGTAATGTCAAGGCCAAAATCATCAGTTTCATCAGGTGAGTTAAATACATAAATTTACCTATTTGTATGAGGAACTCAATAAAATTCCACCTTCATTGAACTAAAAGAAAATGAGGAAGAGTAATAGATGAATTTTTTTTAACAGATTTAAGAGAAAATCTAAATATAAATTTCAGGACGAAGATTATTTCCTATCCAAGTTACTCATATAGAATACCTGTTTACATGGAAAACTCATCAAAATTCATCTCCCGCCTTCAAGAAAACGAAGTGAAGGAAAGAAATCATCAACAAACTTATGGAAGCAACAAACGCAACATATATAGTAGATTAACTATCTCACTATTCAACTTCAAAGGTTAGGGGTCATCCGCGTTCTTTTGTCTACGTCATGCTTTTTAAGAAATAAAAAAGAGTTGTTGCAGAATATCGTGGGTTAACTAGTACACAATCACACACAAAGCAAATAGAGAAGAAAAATCAACACAAGAATTTAACGAGGTTCGGCTAAGCCTAATTTTCGGGGAAAAAGCAAAGAGAGTTTTCCATTATATATGAATGAGAAGAAAAACACAATACAATCTCTAGGATCCCCAACTACAACCCCTATATATAGATCCCAAAAGGTCTCAAACATATAAGAGAAAAGTTTCCCAATTTGACAAGGACTATAGGTTTTCCTTTCCCAAATCTATTAGGACAACGAGTTTTCCTAAACCTATAGCGATTATGGGTTTCCTAAAAATACAAGAAAATAATTCAAGCTACAAATAACAAATCTTCCCCTTGGCTTGAATTCTCTTCATCAACAGGAACGACGTCTCTCTACCTTGCCCTCAGCCCTCGCAAGGGCTTTATCCATTGCCGCACACATCAACCAAGTCTAGGCAACACCTAAACTTGTTAAGAGACTCAATCTCTTTAGCCATAACACTAATCCGTCGATTTGGTTTTGTACTCTGAATAACTTCTGTATAGCTATAACACTCAAATGCATCAACGGTCTCTGCAATTGCCAAAGAAAATCCCATAGGATTTGCATATCCAAGAAGATTCCCATCAACTATGTTTGCAAACCTTCGTGGTCGGTTGATCACTCTCTTCTCTTTGTCTGTTGCAATGCTATATGGTTGTTGTTGCACAGATGCATTAACATTATCATTTTGATCAATATTTTGCACCTCCTCCACTTCATCTACTTTAGAGTTACTGGACTAAGCTAGCGGAGATTCAATTTCTAGCTCTATGTGGTTACTGACACCACGATCTGTTTCTGCTATTGCCTTCTCCCTCTGACTGTCCAGTGAGGCAGATTCATTGATATTACATCCTTACTGATAATTAGCCCTGGAGTCTTTTGATATGTGCACCACAACCTATAACCTTTCACTCCAGTTGCATACCCTAGAAATATGCACTTTTTTGCCCTCGTCTCAATTTTCCATCCCTTACATGAGCATAAGCAGGACAACCAAATATCCTTAAATTTAAATAATCAGCAGGTGAACCAGACCATACCTCAAAAGGAGTTTTGAACTCAATAGCTGTGGATGAAGATCTGTTGACCAAATAACAAGTTGTATTGATTGCTTTAGCCCAAAAATCTTTGCTAACACATGAGTGTGAAAGCATGTTTCGTGCCCTATCACAAAGCGTTCTATTCATACATTCTGCAACACCATTTTGTTGTGGTGTTCCGACACAAGTACAGTGTCTCACTATGCCCTCTCTGCTGCAGAAATTATCGAACTCAGAATTGCAAAATTTCAACCCATTGTCAGTTCGAAGACACTTAACTTTTCTTTCCGTCTGCCTCTCAACCATCGTCTTCCATCTAACAAATGTCGAAAATGCCTCATCTTTTATTTTCAGAGAATACACCCACGCCATCCTTGAGTAATCATCAATCAAAGTCATAAAATGCCTGACACCACTCTTGAAGGGAACTTTGTTTGGACCCCACAAGTCAGAGTGTATATAATCTAACTTATCTCTTGTCTTGTCTTGTGCTAGGCCTTCTTGATGAACTTTACCCTTTTCTGTTTACCAAACACACAATGCTCACAAAAATTCAAAACTTGATTTTTGTACCCGTTCAGCAAATTCTGCTTACTCAACAAAGACAATCCATTATCACTCATATGGCCAAGTCGCAAGTGCCACAACTGAGACTGATTCAGGTCACTTTTCTCAGAAGCTACAATAGCTTTCCCTTCAACTACACTGGCCTGAAGATGATACAATTTAAAATGCAATTTACCCTTCATGAGTACCATGGAGCCTTTACACACTTTAAGTATTCCATTCTCAGAGTAAAATTTATACCATTGATCATCCAAAGTCTAAAGAGAAATCAAAATTTTCTTTATCCGAGGAACATGCCAGCACTCAATGTTTCTGATAATTCCGTCGAACATTCTCAATTTGATGTTACCAACCCCCTCTACTGGTAATGGATTATCATCTCCCATGTAGACAGTCCCACTCATTTGCTTGTAAGTTGCAAACCAATTCTTGTGTGGACACATGTGGAAAGTAGAACCAGAATCAACAACCCAAGAATTCTGCCCATGACTAAAACTCACAGCACAAACTTCCCCTACATAGTCAGTATCATCAGAATTATTGTCAGTTTCAACAATATTTGTCGAATTATCTATTTTCTGCTTCCCTCTTTTCTCCTTCAGCTTAGGATAATCTCTCTTGTAGTGACCTTGCTCCCCGCACTCATAACAATGTTGCTTCCTTGCTCTAGACTTTGATTTGGCGGTTGACTTTTTTATGTTAAAGTCCTTTTGTTGTGTTCTTCCTCTAATCACAAGACCTTCGTCCTCAATTTAGCTGTCTGGAAAGCTCTTTTTTAACTCTTTAAATTTTAGTGCATTACTAACATCTTCCAGTGAAATGTTGTCTTTCCCATATAGCAGCGTATCGGCAAAAGTATCATAAGACGGTGGTAAAGAATATAACACAATCAAGGCCTGATCCTCACTCTCAATTTTGATATACACATTCTTCAGGTCCATTATAATTGAATTAAACTCATCAATGTGAGTTTTAATAGCTGTACCTTCATTCATATGGAGATTGTATAATCTCTTTTCCAGGTAGAGGCGGTTTGTCAGTGATTTCTTAAAATACAGATCTTCCAACTTCTTCCATGCCATTGCTGCAGAAGTTTCTTCAACAATTTCCCGAAGAACTCTATCTGTAACACTCATGAAGATCGCACTCAAAACCCTCTCCTTCAGGTCTGCCTTCTCGGTCCCATTCTTTTCTTCAGGAAAATCCTCATCAATTGCCTTCCATAACCCTTGTAACACTAGGGACGATTTCATCCTAATCTTCCATAGACTGAAACTAGAAACCCCATCAAATTTCTCTACTTCGTACTTTGTTGAATATTATGAAGACATCTTAACCCTAGATTATATGTAGAAACCCAAACCTTGCTCTAATACCAATTGTTGCGTAATATCGTGGGTTAACTAGCACATAATCATACACAAAGAAAATAGAGAAGAAAAATCAACATAAGGATTTAAAGAGGTTCGGCTAAGCCAATTCCTTGGGGCAAAAGCAGAGAGAGTTTTCTACAATGAATGAGAAGAAAAACACAAAACAATCTCTAGGATCCCCAACTACAACCCCTATATATAGTTCCCAAAAGGTCCCAAACATATAAGAGAAAGGTTTCCCAATTTGACAAGGACTATAGGTTTTCCTTTTCCAAATCTATTAGGATAATAGGTTTTCCTAAACCTATAGGGATTATGAGTTTCCTAAAAATACAAGAAAATAATTCAAGTCACAAATAATAACAGTAATAGTAGAAAACAATAGAGAGCAATCTTAATATGATATAAAGAATTTTCACACAACTCTTGAGCAATCTCTTCAAAGGTTGATTCTTCGAAAGCAAAACATTTAGAAAAGAGGACAGCTAATACTTTAAGTCTTTTAGGGTAGCAGGAGTTTTCAACAAACCAATATGGGGCATCCAAATACCAAGCATCAAGAAAAATTTATTGTTGCAGAACAAGAAGCACAAAACCTGCATAGATAAATTGTTGTCTCCTACGTAAAATTTAATAACTAATGACCATGTCATTTTAATTATTTGACACCACATGTTACTTTGATTGAGGAATATCAATAAACTACAGGTATGACAAATACAAAATAGACACCTCCCAAATTCCATGATGTTTGTCTGAAAGTCTTAATTCATATTTGGCTCCATAGCAAATAATTACTATGTTCAGTTTGTAGATTATCTCTAGAATTTGTATAGTTCCTCTCAGTTGTACTATTTAGGGTTTTGTGGCGCATGTACTCTTATAATAGGAAGATATATATTTATATCGGGGATTGAGACATTCATTGAAATAATAAATTGACATTTTCTGAAGATTCTTCTTTTATCATACACATATAAAGTTCACCCTTTTTCTCAGTTCTTTATCTATCATTTCTCCCACGATTCAAAGAGGATCTGATTGGCTTACCATTATCTATCCTTATCAGAAGAATTATTGGAGAATCTTCCCTTTTTCGGGCACCCCCATCCATTTATTTACTTAAATGACATTTATTGTTATTTATTGCTATCTTCCGTATTCTTGAACCATTTATTATACCATTATTGTTATCATTTATTGGTACTCAATAGCATAAGCGGGATCTTACCATAAAAATATTTGGCCTATCTTTTGGACATTAATATTGACTAGGATTAATCCAACTTATTTAAAAAATTTGATTGTAAAATCCTAGATCTAAATTTTGGGTATATATCATTTAATTATGAAATTTATACAATATTTTTATCTGTTAATTGTAGATTTTAGGTTTGATAATGTGACGACCCGGCCAGTCGTCTCATGAGTTACCGCTCTGTTTCCCCTATTTTTGCTTTTTTATGCTTCGTTATCCGTGTTTTATGTGATCGGGTTGATCAGTTTGAGTTCGGAGAGGATTTGGTAAGAAATGAGACACTTAGTCTCTTTTAAGAAGGTTTAAGTTGGAAAAGTCAATGGGATGTTGACTTATGTGTTAGAGAGCTCGGATGTGAGTTCCGATGGTTCGGTTAGCTTCGGTAGGTGATTTATGGCTTAGGAGCGTAATCGAAATTGGTTTTGGAGGTTCGAAGTAGAATTAGGCTTGAATTGGCGAAGTTGATATTTTGGCGATTTCCGGTTGATAGGTGAGATTTTGATATAAGGGTCAGAATGGAACTCCAAGAGTTTCAGTAGCTTTATTGTGTTATTTGGGACGTGTGTGCAAATTTCAGGTCATTCGGACGTGGTTTGGTTGAGTTTTTGATCAAAAGCGTGTTTCGGAAGATTTTAGAAACTTAGGCTTGAATTTGATGAGTTTTGGTTAATTTGATGTTGTTTGAGGTGTTTTGATGAATGAAGCAAGTTTGAATAAGGTATTGGGTCATGTTTGTGCTTTTGGTTGAGGTCCCGGGGGCCTCGGGGTGATTCCGGATGGTTAACGGGAATAATTGGGACTTAAGAGATTTTCAGAAAATTGCTGCTTCTGGTGTTTTCGAACCTACGACTTGGGGACCGTAGGTGCGGTGCCACACGTGCGAGGGAGAAGGCCGCAGATGCGAGATTTGGGCTGAGGGTCAGGAACTGCAGAAGTGGAGTTTTGGGCCGCATCTGCAGAATCGCAGATGCGGAAGGGCGATCGCATGAGCAGATTTGGGCTGGTTAAGTGAGTTCCGCAGAAGCGGACTTGTGACCACAATGCAGTACTGCAGAAGCGGTGGAGGGGTCATAGATGCGAAAACCCCTGGGCAGAATGTATATATATTCTTTCTTCGCGATTTTTGAAGGGTTTAACCATTTTAACTTCGGATTGAGAGTTTTTGGGCGATTTTGAAGGGAGATTTCAAGAGAACTTCGTTGAGGTAAGGATTTTGGACCTAAAACACACTTCTATGGTAATATTTCATGGATTGGGACTGAAATTTAAGGAATTAAAGGAATAAAAATGGAGGTTTAGGGCTTGAGTTTAAGAGGGCTTAAATTGAGGATTTGAGGGGTCATTTGAGCTCTGATTCTTGTGTTTTTGATATGTATGAACTCGTAGGGAGACGAGGAATCTAATGATGTAAAAATTTCTGAGTTTCGAGAAGTGGACCAAGGGCTCGAGTTTTGCTAATTTTGGGATTTTTGGTATTTTTCGATTGTTTTCGCTTGGGCTTTGTTCTCTTAGCATATTATGACGTATTCGTTCTAATTTTTTGGTTAGATTCGACGCGCGTGGAGGCCGATTCGAGGGGCAAAGGCGTCGAGAGCTAGAGAGTTAGCTGGTTCGAGGTGAGTAATGATTGTAAATGATGTCCTGAGGGTTTGAAACCCCGGATTGTCACATCGTAGTGCTATATTGAGGTGAAACACGCGTTTGATGATGAGCGTGGGGTCGTATACTATTGGGGATTGTGACTTGGTCCATCCTGATTGATGATTTTACCGCGTATTTGATTGTAAACTATGTGTTGTCATCATTATTTGGGATGTATGCCATAATTGGGCCTAGTGCCAACTATTTGAACCCTTCGGGGCTATTTAGTGATATTTCCTCACTGTTTTGACTTGTTACTTGAACTCAATCATGATATTTTCCCACTGTTTTTACTATTCTGCCATTCTTTCTCAGTTTTCAAGACTTAAATGATATTTTAAATGATGTTTGGGCTGAAAACACTGTTTTACTATAGCCCGAGGGGCTTGTGATGAATGTTTTTGGACTAAGTAAGGCCGAGGGCCTATATTATGAGGAACACTGATACTGATATGATGCCGAGGGCCTGAGATACATATATACGCCATGAGGTGGCTTGATTGACATGAGGCCGAGGGCCTAGATTCGATGCCACGAGATGGCTTGATATTGCACTTGGGCCGTAAGGGGCCCCTCCCGGAGTCTGCACACCCCCAGTGAGCGCGGGTACCCATTGTGATGTGAGATTGAGCCCGAGGGAGGAAATTGTTGATACTGTGCCCGAGGGTGAACTTCTATGTGTTTACTTTATCATAACTATCTGTCAATTGCTTGTTTATTTGTTGTAGAAGTACTTTATTTTGCTTTTCATTGGTTTACTGCTTACAAATTTCCTATTTAATTGCTTCATTATAGAATACCCTGTGTATACGTGTTTTCTTACTTTCAGTCATTATTTATCTTTATTACTCACTGGGTCAGAGTAATCACATTACTCTCTGCATATTGCATGCAGATCCAGGTGCCCCAGAGGCCGAGTGAGAGCTTTTCAGTCGTTTAGCAATTGCCAGGGATTTCGAGGTAGCTGCATGGTGTCCGCAGCCTAGATTTCTCCCTTCTATCTTATTACTTTTCCGCATTCCCAGACTATCTATGTAGTAGGTTGTTCAAACTTGCATTAGAGGCTCTAGACTTGTGATACCAGATCAGTGTGGGCTGTGTAGTTTCTATGTCTTGTTGATTTTCACATATCTATCTTGCTGTTTTAAACACTTATTATAATAATTGGTAATTAAACCGTGTTAGCAAATGATTTATTTAAAATAAAAATGGGTTGTGGTTTATAATTGATCCGGCTTGCCTAGTAATGTGATAAGCGCCATCACGAACGGTATTTGGGGTCTTGACAAGTTGGTATCAGAGCCTAGGTTACTATCAGGACCCAAACCGATGGGCCGCGACCGGCACCCGGTACCTTACCTATCCTCGCGTACCAACTTGCAACTAAGGGACTCTGAACATATGATGTCATACTTTGGCCATGGGCCACATTGCAAGATAACTGTGAATGCTGACTAAATATCAATATAAAACTGGGCCGACAAGGCCGTCATAACTATTACAGCTGACAAACCAACCAAATATACATACAAGGACTGCAAGCCCAACATATTGCACTAACTGACAGGATATGTCTACAAGCTTCTACTGATGGATATACTATGATCGGAACAGCTCCCCGACCTACTCATAACATATATATGTATATATACAAGATGTAAATAAGGCTCTAGACCCGAAAACTCCGAAAGGCATGAAGCTAACTGATCAGGCTGAACTCGGGCAACACTTATTGAAGAGGCCTACCCGTCTGTCTGTCTGACCTACACACATGAAATGCATCGCCCCCAGAAAAGGGATGTTAGTACGAAATAATGTACTGAGTATGTAAGGCAATATACTGAAAGCTGAAACTGAACTGATAATATAATAACTACAAGTAGCTGGAAGTCAAAGATAATCTGAAAATATGCTTACCTGCTAATACTGACTCAACTCTCTTAATATAGTAAGTAAAATAGATGTCCGGCCCTATAAGGCTCGGCATATATATATCTGCTCTGCCATAGTAGGCTCGCTCATAGGCACTCGGCCATACTAGGCTCTGTATCTCGACCAACTGGGCTCGCTCATAAGCGCTCGGCCACAGTAGGCTCGGTATATAACTTACCATCTGATCAGAGGTTGCCCAATAGCGGCCTGCCCATCGATTATAGCTCGATGGTAATGAAAATACTTTAATACTGTATATAAAAACTCTCTGCTTTCTTGACTGGAAGAAGGAAATACTCAATGGAATATGAAGTCCCGATAAAGAAAATATTGTAACTTGTGAGACTAGCAAAATATACGTAAATTTCGGGATAAGAATTTTTCTTTATGCCTCGTTATCAAACTTATGTAATGACGAGATCATGCAAAATGAAGGAAGAGCTTAGCCTTAACATACCTGGACCAATTCTCTTGGCAATCTCTCTAGCACACGTCTTTTGCGAAGAATACGTAACGTTAGATCAAAGTAGGGAAAAATCCTTATGATATTCTTGAGAAAGATTGTACCAACTATAGTACATACACAAATGTAATTTCCATGTTCACCTTTACCAGACGTCTCCACATCCGACACTATGGGTGAATATGTGCTTAAGGTGAAAAGAGTATATCCAGCTAAGTTGTGCATTCTTGTATGAACTTTTGCCTCATTATATGCAAGAAATGCCATTGTTCCAAGTGCAAACGGTTGATAGACTAGGGTTAAAACCTTGAAGGATGATAATTCGAATATAGTGCATAATAAACTATTCCAAGAAACAAGTGAACCATGTCGCAGAATCCAACAAACAAGCATACGCGTAAATTTTCCCTCAAGCCTAGTAGGACTTGGACTAATGCTTAAAATAGAAGTAGTCATGGATGCTTCTTTTTGGATCAAATTCCAATACCAAGACTTATCAAGTGACAATAAAATATAAACTTCCTTAGATCTAAAGTAAAATATTGAATGGAAAAGAGTAAAATAATTCTTATGTTTATTCTTTACATATTGTCGCCAGCTTATCCATTTCTCATGGTCCATTTGAGCATGCCACATATATTAATAGTGCATGAGTCACAATGTTTTTCAAGCCAAATTCTGCCACGTTATGTCTTATCCAAAATATTTTGGATAATTACCAATTACCTACATAATTAAGAATTTTCTCAAGTTATTCAAAATACTACTCACTTTTAACACACTTTATACATCTTGCTATCATGGTCATGTGGTACCTTGTATGATATTAGTCCATAAATACGGAGTATTATAGCTTGGACCATATTTTATCTCAAATTTTCAAACTTCGACGAAACTCATCTTCTTCGATTTGCTTACCCTCTCACTTTCACGAATTTACTTATCACTTGTTTGAAATAATGTAATGCTTATAATTCCAAAATACTCTCATTCTTGAACTTATGTCGCTTAACTTATGACGAAACTTTAACGTACGAAAAATGCGGGGTGTAATATTTCATTTCCGAGCTTCTATCAATTTACCTATGGCATACTTTCACGTACAAAAATATGGGGTGTAACAGTTACATAGGTCTTGCGAGTCATGAGCCAGTTTAGTATGGTCTCGTGGATTGGTATAGAGACGTCTGTATTTATCCTCGAGAGGCTGTAGAACCTTTAGGAAAAACTTCATATTCTTGAAATTCTTATCATGCGAACTTGTTGATCAGAGTACTGAAATTTTGTTATTCTATTCTCTCACAAATGGTGAGGACACGAGCTACCTGACGGGGTGGATGACCACCAGTGCCACCAGCGGAGGCCACCAGAGGTCGTAGACGCGGTCGTAGTCATGGCAGAGGCAGAGCAACGAGGGCAGCACCTGTAGACCCACCAGCTTCCCTAGCTCAGGATCAAGCTCCAGCAGTACCAGTTCAGGCACCAGCTATGCCCATCGTGATTCCGGGTCTTCAAGAGTCCTTGGCATAGATCATATCAGTTTGCACTGGCCTGGCTCAGGCAGTTTCAGCCACTATAGCAGTAGCTACTTCACAGGCCGGGGGAGGCAATCAGACCTCCGCTGCTCGCACACCTGAGCAGGTAGTGCAAGGACTTCAGACGCCGGGGAACCTCCAGCCCATCCGGTTGCACCAGCTCAGGAGTTTGTAGTACCAGTTATGCCAGATGATGAGCAGCGTCGACTTGAGAGGTTTGGTAGACTCCAGCTTCCGACTTTTAGCGGAGCAGAGGGCAAGGATGCCCAGGGTTTCTTGGATAAGTGCCAGCGGATGCTTCGTACAGCAGGGATTCTTGAGTTTAGCGGTGTGGCATTTACCACCTTTCAGTTCTTGGGGGCTGCCTTCACTTGGTGGGAGGCATATGAGAGGAGTAGGCCTGTTGGTGTAGCGACCCTTACTTGGCAGCAGTTCTCCATTATCTTTCTGGAGAAGTATGTACCGTAGTCCCGCAAAGAGGAGCTGCGTAGACAGTTTGAGTAGTTGCGACAGGGGGATATGACTGTTTCACAATATGAGTCGAGGTTTTTGAGTTGGCTCGTCATGCCATCTAGATGGTTCCGACAGATCGAGAGAGGATCAGGAGGTTTGTTGATGGTCTTACTTATCAGCTCCGTATTCTTATGACCAGATAGAGAGTGGTGGGTGCTACCTTCAAGGAGGTTGTTGATATCGCCCGAGAGATTGAGACTGTTCGCTGTCAGGAGCGAGAGGAGAGGGAGGCCAAGAGGCCTCGAAGATCGGGCAATTATAGTGGTGCTACTTCGAGGGGCCAGTTTTAGCATGGTAGAGGCCGTTCATTCAGGCCTGTTTAGTCCTCCCACCCAGGTTATCGTGGGGCATATTCAGGTCATGGTCATCATTGATCTCAGGAGGGCCAGTCATCACTCAGCGCCCTCCCAGCTCAGAGTTTAGCTCGTGCCCCATCAACTTAGGGTTCTTCTATGCCGAGCGCATCTGCTAGTCACTCCAGTGCGAGGGGATCCCTTCAGTCCCCTTCTCCAGCACCTGGGAGCTGTTATAAGTGTGGCAAAATGGGCCACATGTGGAGGCAGTGTCCTCGTCGGGTTGCTAGTTCATCCCAGCAGAGGGGTCATTCTTCGGCTTCAGCGCCAGTTTCTTTACCACCACCCACTTAGCCAGCTAGGGGTGGGGGTCAGTTAGCCAGAGGTCGTCCTAGAGGTGGAGGTCGATCAGGGGGCGGTCAGGCCTGTTTCTATGCACTCCGAGGCAGACCCGATGCCATTGCTACAGATGCTGTCATTACAGGTATTGTTTTAGTCTGCCACAGAGATGCCTTTGTATTATTTGATCCCGGTTACACCTTTTCTTATGTGTCATCATACTTTGCTCGTTATTTGGGTACACCCCATGAGTTTCTTGCTTTACCTATTCGTATATCTACCCCGGTGGGCGATACTGTTGTTGTAAACCGTGTGTACCGGTCATGTATGGTGACTATTGGGGGTCTGGAGACCCGATTGGATCTATTTCCATTGAGCATGGTGGATTTTGATGTCATTTTGGGCATGGATTAGTTATCTCCATGTCGTGCTATTCTGGACTGTCATGCTAAGACAGTCACTTTGGCTATGCCGGGTGTGCCGCGGATCGAGTGGCGTGGTGTGACTGATTATGTCCCTAGTAGAGTGATCACTTTATTGAAGGCCCAGCGTATGGTTGGGAAGGGTTGCCTTTCATATCTAGCGTTTGTGAGGGATGTCGGAGCTGAGACTCCCAGTATTGATTCTATCCCAGCTGTGAGGGATTTTCTCGATGTGTTTCCTGCGACCTGCCTGGCATGCCGCCAGACAGGGATGTTGATTTTGGTATTGACCTGGTGCCGGGCACGGAACCCATTTCTATTCCATCGTATCGTATGGCACCAACGGAGTTGAAGGAATTGAAGGATCAACTTTAGGAACTCCTAGATAAGGGGTTCATTCGGCCTAGTGTGTCTCCTTGGGGTGCGCCGGTTCTGTTTGTGAAGAAGAAGGATGGCACAATGAGAATGTGCATTGATTATAGGCAATTGAACAAGGTAATAATTAAGAACAAGTATCTTTTGCCCCGCATTGATGATGTATTTGACCATCTTCAGGGAGCGAGGGTGTTCTCTAAGATTAATCTCCGTTCAGGTTATCACCAGTTGAAGATCAGGGAGTCGTATGTTCTTAAGACGACTTTCACGATCCAATATGGTCATTATGAGTTCTTGGTGATGTCTTTTGGGCTGACCAATGCCCCAACAACATTCATGCATTTGATGAACATCGTGTTCCGGCCTTATCTCGATTCGTTTGTCATAGTATTCATTGATGATATTCTGGTATACTCGCGTAGTCAGGAGGAGCACACGGAGCATTTGAGAGTTGTATTGCAGAGATTGAAGGAGGATAATCTTTATGCAAAATTCTCCAAGTGTGAGTTTTGGCTCAGTTCAGTGGCCTTCTTGGGGCACGTGGTGTCCAACGAGGGTATTCAGGTTGATCTGAAAAAGATAGAGGTGGTTAAAAGTTGGCCTAGACTGTCCTCAGCCACAAAGATTCATAGCTTTCTTGGTTTGGCAGGCTATTATCGCCGGTTTTTTTAGGGATTCTCATCCATCGCATCGCCCTTGACCAAGTTGACTCAGAAGGGTGTTTCATTTGTATGATCGGACGAGTGTTAGGAGAGCTTTCAGAAGCTCAAGACAGCTTTGACCACAACTCCAGTATTGTGATGCTTCAAGAGTTGGGATTGGTTGTGTATTGATGCAGGAGGGTAGAGTTAATACTTATGCTTCTCGTCAGTTGAAGCCCATTAGAAGAACTATCCCGTTCATAATTTGGAGTTAGCTGCCATAGTTCACGTATTGAAGATTTGGAGGCATTACCTGTATGGCATATCTTGTGAGGTGTTCACTGATCATCGCAGTCTTCAGCATTTGTTCAAGCAAAAGGATCTTAATTTGAGGCAGCGGAGATGGTTGGAGTTGCTTAAGGATTACGATATCACTATATTGTACCATCTGGGAAAGGCCAATGTGGTGGCCGATGCTTCGAGCTAAAAGGTAGTGAGTATGGAGAGTTTGGCATATATTCCAGTTGGGGAGAGATGATGTTCAGGCCTTGGCCAATCAATTTGTGAGATTAGATATTTCGGAGCCTAGTCGAGTGTTGTCTTGTGTGGTTTCTCGGTCTTCTTTATATGATCGCATCAAAGAGCGCCAATATGATGATCCGCATTTGCTTGTCCTTAAGGATATGGTTCAGCATGATGATGCCAGGGATGTGACCATTGGTGATGATGGGGTATTAAGGATGCAGGGCCGGATTTGCGAGCCCAATATGGATGGGCTTCGGGAGTTGATTCTGGAGGAGGCCCATAGCTCGTGGTATTCCATTCATTCGAGTGCCGCGAATATGTATCAGGATTTGAGGCAGCACTATTGGTGGAGAAGAATGAAGAAAGATATTATGGGATTTGTAGCTCGGTGTCTCAATTATCAGCAGGTGAAATATGAGCATCAGAGACCGGGTGGCTTACTTCAACAGATGGATATTCCTGAGTGAAGTGGGAGAGGATCACTATGGACTTTGTTGTTGGACTTCCACGGACTTTGAAGAAGTTCGATGCTATTTTGGTGATTGTGGATCGGCTGACCAAGTCCGCGCACTTCATTCCTATATGTACTACCTATTCTTTAGAGCGGTTGGTAGGGATCTATATCCGAGAGATTGTTCGTTTGCATGGTGTCCCAGTTTCCATCATTTCAAATAGAGGTACTCAGTTTACTTTGCAGTTTTAGAGGGCCGTGCAGCGAGAGTTAGGTACTTAGGTAGAGTTGAGCACAACTTTTCATCCTTAGACGGATGGGCAATCCGAGCGTACTATTCAGATATTGGAGGATATGTTGTGTGCTTATGTCATTGATTTCGGAGGATCATGGGATGAGTTTCTGCCGCTTGCAGAGTTTGCTTATAACAACAGCTACCAGTCGAGTATTCAGATGGCTCCATATGAGGCTTTGTGTGGGAGGTAGTGTAGATCTCCAGTTGGTTGGTTCGAGCCCGGTGAGGTTAGGCTATTGGGGACTGATTTGGTACAGGATGCTTTAGAGAAGGTGAAGGTGATTCAGGAGAGGCTTCGTACAACACAGTCAAGGCAAAAAAGTTATGCTGATAGGAAGGTTCGAGATGTGTCCGACATGGTTGGCGAGAAGGTTCTGTTGAAGGTCTCACCCATGAAGGGTGTTATAAGATTTGGGAGGAAAGGGAAATTGAGTCCTCGGTTCATTGGGCCTTTTGAGGTGCTTTGGAGGATTGGGGAAGTGGCTTATGAGCTTGCTTTGCCACCCAACTTGTCAAGTGTGCATCCAGTATTTCATATTTCTATGCTCTGGAAGTATATTGGGTATCTGTCTCATGTTTTGGACTTCAACACGGTTCAGTTGGATGATGATTTGACCTTTGATGTGGAGCCAGTAGCTATTTTGGGTCGTTAGGTTCGGAAGTTGAGGTTAAAGGATATAGCTTCAGTGAAAGTGCAGTGGAGAGGTATGCCCATGGAGGAGGCTACCTGGGAGACCGAGCGGGAGATGCGGAGCAGATATCCTCACCTATTCGAGGCTTCAGGTATATTTCTTGACTCGTTCGAGGACGAACATTTGTTTAAGTTGGGGAGGATGTGACGACCCGACCAGTCGTCTCATGAGTTACCACTCTGTTTCCCCTATTTCTACTTCTTTATGCTTCGTTATCCGGGTTTTATGTGATCGGGTTGATCAGTTTAAGTTCAGAGAGGATTTGGTAAGAAATGAGACACTTAGTCTCTTTTAAGAAGGTTTAAGTTGGAAAAGTCAACCGGATGTTGACTTATGTGTTAGAGAGCTCGGATGTGAGTTCCGATAGTTTAGTTAGATTCGGGAGGTGATTTATGGATTATGAGCATGATCGGAATTGGTTTTGGAGGTTCGGAGTAGAATTAGGCTTGAATTGGCGAAGTTGATATTTTGGCGATTTCCGGTTGATAGGTGAGATTTTGCTATAAGGGTCAGAATGGAACTCCAAGAGTTTCAGTAGCTTCATTGTGTCATTTGGGATGTGTGTGCAAGTTTCAGGTCATTCGGACGGGTTTGATTGAGTTTTTGATCAAAAGCATGTTTCGGAAGATTTTAGAAACTTAGGCTTGAATTTGATGAGTTTTGGGTAATTTGATGTGGTTTGAGGTGCTTTGATGATTGAAGCAAGTTTTAATAAGGTATTGGGTCATGTTTATGCTTTTGGTTGAGGTACCGGGGGCCTCGGGGTAATTCTGGATGGTTAACGGGAAGAATTGGGACTTAAGAGATTTCCGAAAATTGCTGCTTCTCGTGTTTTCGTACCTGCGGCTTGGGGACCGCAGGTGCGGTGCCACACGTGCGAGGGAGAAGGCTGCAGATGTGAGATTTGGGCTGAGGGTCAGGAACCGCAGAAGCGGAGTTTTGGGCCGCATCTAGGGAATCGCAGATGCGGAAGGGCGATCGCAGGAGCAGATTTGGGCTGGTTAAGTGAGTTCCGCAGAAGCGGACTTGTGACTGCAATGCGGTACCGCAGAAGCGGTGGAGGGGTCGCAGATGCGAAAACCCCTGAGCCGAATGTATATATATTCTTTCTTCGCGATTTTTGAAGGGTTTAACCATTTTAACTTCGGATTTCGAGTTTTTGGGCGATTTTGAAGGGAGATTTCAAGAGAACTTCGTTGAGGTAAGGATTTTGGACCTAAACACACTTCTATGGTAATATTTCATGGATTGGGACTGAAATTTAAGGAATTAAAGGACTAAAAATGGAGGTTTAGGGCTTAAGTTTAAGAGGGCTTAAATTGAGGATTTGAGGGGTCATTTGAGCTCCGATTCTTGTGTTTTTTGTATGTATGAACTCGTGGGGAGACGAGGAATCTAATGATGTGAAAATTTCTGAGTTTCAAGAAGTGGACCCGGGGCTCGAGTTTTGCTAATTTCAGGATTTTTGGATTGTGTTCGCTTGGGCTTTGTTCCCTTAGCATATTATAACGTATTCGTTCTGATTTTTGGTTAGATTCGACACGCGTGGAGGCCGATTCGAGGGGCAAAGGCATCGAGAGCTAGAGAGTTAGCCGGTTCGAGGTGAGTAATGATTGTAAATGATGTCCTGAGGGTTTGAAACCCCGGATTTGCACATCGTAGTGCTATATTGAGGTAAGACACGCGTTTGATGATGAGCGTGGGGTCGTATACTATTGGGGATTGTGATTTGGTCCGTCCTGATTGATGATTTTACCGCGTATTTAATTGTAAACTATGTGTTGTCATCATTATTTGGTCTGTATGCCATAATTGGGCCTAGTGCGAACTATTTGAACCCTTCGGGGCTATTTAGTGATATTTCCTCACTATTTTGACTTGTTACTTGAACTCAGTCATGATATTTTTCCACTGTTTTTACTATTCCGCCATTCTTTCTCAATTTTCAAGACTTAAAATGATATTTTAAATGATGTTTGGGCTGAAAACACTGTTTTACTATAGCCCGAGGGGCTTGTGATGATTTTTTTTGGACTAAGTAAGGCCGAGGGCCTATATTGTGAGGAACACTGATACTGATATGAGGCCGAGGGCCTGAGATACATATATACGCCACGAGGTGGCTTGATTGATATGAGGCCGATGGCCTAGATTTGATGCCACGAGATGACTTGATATTGCGCTTGGGCCGTAAGAGGCCCCTCCCGGAGTCTACACACCCCCAGTGAGCGCGGGTACCCACTGTGATGTGAGATTGAGCCCGAGGGGCAGAAATTATTGATACTGTGCCCGAGGGGCGAACTTCTATATGTCTACTTTATCATAACTGTCTGTCAATTACCTGTATTTGTTGTAGAAGTACTTTATTTTACTTTTCATTGGTTTACTGCTTATAAATTACCTATTTAATTGCTTCATTATAGAATACCCTATGTATACGTGTTTTCTTACTTTCAGTCATTATTTATCTTTATTACTCACTAGGTCGGAGTACTCACATTACTCCCTGCACCTTGCGTGCAGATCCAGGTGCCCCAGAGGCCGAGTGAGAGCTTTTCAGTCGTTCAGCAATTGCCGGGTATTTCGAGGTAGCTGCATGGCGTCCGCAGCCCTGATTTCTCCCTTCTATCTTATTACTTTTCCGCATTCCCAGACTATCTATGTAGTAAGTTGTGCAGACTTGTATTAGAGGCTCTAGACTTGTGACACCAGATCAGTGTGGGCTGTGTAGTTTCTATGTCTTGTTGACTTCCGCATATCTATCTTGCTGTTTTAAACACTTATTATGATAATTGGTAATTAAATCGTGTTAGCAAATGATTTATTTAAAATGAAAATGGGTTGTGGTTTATAATTGGTCCGACTTGCCTAATAATGTGATAGGCACCTTCACAACCGGTATTTGGGGTCGTGACAGATATTCTTGAGAAGGTATTTAACAGAAAGTACCATTTTCAAGTGCACTTGGTTTCTCTCTTTTCTTTTCTCCCTAAAAGAAGTCATCCCATAATAATCTACATGGCACACATATTCTGATTTTCTTTCATGCTTTTTTTTTTGCATGCCAGTAAAAGGGTCTTTAAAAGCCGAAATTTTTTATTTTGCGTCTTATACAACCGACATCAACTGTATGAGGTATATTTTTTGTCTCACAATTTTGTGGACGAGGTACACAATAAAATTTCCCCTAAAGGCCTCAGAAACCTTATGCGTTGTAATATTCTAGTGGGGCTAGGATTCACAAAATTTTGATTAACAGTAACAAGGAAAAAAAATAAAGAAATAATTTTGATTGCTTGTTGGTTCTTCAAGAGCAATGAAACATGTTGAAATTCTGTTTGAATATGAGAAGACAGCTAGAGCGAAGAAAATTCTTACTCGTTTGCATTATTCAATCCTCCTAATCTTCTCCTTGATTCTCTAATGGTCCGTTCCTCCCAATGTGGTATTATTCGAATTTTGAGAGTTAAATGAATTTTTTTAACCGTAATTTTTTATGTCTTTTAAATATTTTACGTAGTTTTTAAATATATAGATTTTATTTTAAATTTAAAGATTTCATATCCAAATTTAATTTAATTCTTGAAATGTGAATGATATTATATAGATTGGGGCAAAAGGAGTAGCAATATTTTTATTTTTATTTTGTGTCTAGATTAATATATATTATTGTCTTTAGTAGATGGTTTGTGTATCCTTTACATTTCATTTTTAAAACTTCTGTAGTTGTCCTTTTGAATAGGAAGGGAAAAAAGACTTAAGAAAAATAATCTAATTTCTAGTTAGACTGGTTTGGAAAAAATTCTTGACCATTGATATCTCTTTTAATTTTAAATTATTACTATGTCAAACAAATGAGAAAGATCTTAGTGTCACGATCCCAAATATCTCGATCGTGATTGCGCCTATTACAGTACTAGGCAAGCCAATTCAACATCTACCACATCGAATTCTTTTTATAAAAATCATTTTCTAAAACCGATAAGTCTCAAATTCTTCACAGGTGATATATATATATATATATATATATATATATATATATATCAACAGAAATGTGCGAAAATCAGTACAAAATACACTAACATAGCCCGAATCCGGTGTCACTAGTCATGAGCCTCTAAGTACAGCCAAAACACTGTCTGAATATTACATAATAGTTTGAAATAATAAAATACTAAGATAGGAAGGAGGAAGGCAGGGCTGCGAACGCCGTGCAGCTACCTTGCGATCTCCGGTAAAGCTCTGAGAGTGCTGGAAGCTCTCACTCTAATGCTCGAGCACCTGGATCTACACACAAGGTGCATGGAGTAACGTGAGTACGCCAACTCAGTAAGTAACTAAAGTAAATAAAGTCTGAGTGTAGTGACGAGCATTTAAAATCACATAAAAAGTCTCAACAGAAATATCAAGTCAAATTCTACAATTTAATGGCCAGTTATCTCATAAAAACTCCAGTTTCAATTCAAAATCCTTTGAAAACATTTGCTCAACGTTTTTCAAAAGAAGCTCAGTATAAAAGAAGGGTGAAAGCAACAAAATATCATAAAGTCACTCAGGCAAAGTGTCACTCATAAGTATAGCCTCTCGGGCAAGCCTCTCAGTCACTCGTGACTCAGCTTTCGTCACACAGTACTCACGCTCAGCACTCTGGCTCAATAAACATCTCGTAATAATAATAATAATTGATGCGGTGCAACCCGATCCGTAATATATAGTTGAATACGCTCACTAGAGGTGTACAGATTTTGGAGGAGCTCCTACAGTCCTAGCATCATATTGTTGCGGCGTGCAGCCGGACCCAATATATATCGTTGTGGCATGCAACGCGATCCATATGTATATCGCTGTAGCGTGCAACCCGATTCATATGTATATCCCTGCGTTGTGCATCCCGATCCATAACACACACACATACATACACACACACACACACACACACACATATATATATATATATATAATCCTCACCATTGGTCCTCAACCTCTCTCAGCCCTTAACCTCACGGCCACTCAGGCATATCAGTGAAAAATCAAGGAAACTCAGCCCAATAGTGTTCATATATTATGAAATAGAGTGATGAAACCGGGTTAAAAAAATAAATGTGTAAAACATGACTGAGGATATGCTTTCAAATCAAAAAGAGCGAGAAAAGTAGTAGAAATACCTCTAAGGGTCTAAATAGGTCGGCGCAAAGTCTCCACACATGGCATTTAGCCCAACTTAATAAACCAATTTCTAACCACATGGATATCATATACAATATACATCGAAATATGCAACTATATAGTCACCACGGGATGGACCAAGTCACGATCCCTACGGGTGCACACCCACACGCTCGTTGCCTAGCATGTGCGTCACCTCATTTATCAAAACAGTACAAAATTTCGGGGTTTCATACCCTTAGGTCTAGATTTACAATGGTTACTTACCTCAAACCGGATGAAATACTACTCCGCGACGCCCTTGCCTCTCGACTCGGCCTTAACTCGCGTCGAATCTATCCAAAATCAGAATCATAACGTCAATATATGCTAAGGGAATGAAGCCCATGCGAAAATAATCAAATTATATAAAAAAATCACGAAATTGGTCCAACCCGACCCCCTAGGCCAACATCTCGAAATTCGATAAAAATCACATCAATAGAATCCTTATCCTCCCACGAGTCCGTACATATTAAGAACATCAAAATCCGACCACAAACGACCCCTCAAATTCCTAAATCAAGGTCTCCAATTTCAAGCCCTAATCCCCCAATTTTCTTCATTAATTTCCACTAACACTATGATTAAACATATGAAAAATGGCCATAAACACAAGTAACGAAGCTTAAGTGGCTTACCCAACTAATAAACTTCGATTTCCCTTGAAGAATCACTGCCCTAGCTCACTTCCCGACTTCAAAAATGGAGAACTTAGCAAAAATTCGTGAAGGAACCTTATATACTTTCTGACCCAAGGATTTCGCACCTGCGGTCCCTTTTCCGCTTGCGCTACCGCTTTTGCGGTTAAACTACCGTTTCTGCGGTTTTCACTTAAATTCCTGGAACCGCACCTGCGCCTTACCTTCCGCACCTGCAGTCTCGCAGGTGCGCTCAAGCTTCCGCACTTGCGACTTCTGGTCCTCTATCCCATAGGCACTTTTGCGGCTTCCCCAATGCTTCTGCGATCATGCACCTTCGGTCCCCAATCCGCAGGTGCGGTTATGACAGGGACAACAACTTCAGCTGCTCATTTCCAAATCCAAACTTTCCGAAAATCTTCTGAATTCATCCCGAGGCCCCCGAGACCTCAACAAAAAGTACGAACAAGTTATATAATAACATACAAACTTATACCAACCTTCGGAACACTCAAAACAACATCGAATCACCAAAACACCCTCGGATTCAAGCCTAAGGATTCCAAAACTTCCAAATTCCTCTTTCGATCAAAAAGTCCATCAAACCTCGTCAGAATGACCTGAAATTTTGCACATACGTCCCAAATGACACAACAGACGTACTCCAATTTCTGGAATTCCATTCTGACCCCTATATCAAAATTTCCACTATCAACCAGAAAATGCCAAAATTCCAACTTCGCCAATTCAAGCCTAAATCTACCTCGGACCTCCAAAATGCATTCCGATCATGATCCTAAGTCCCAAATCACCTTCCGAAGCTGTTCGAATCATAAAAACCAAATTCTGAGATCGTTTACTCACAAGTCAACTTCCGGTTGACTTTTCCAACAAAAGGCTAGCTTAAGAGACTAAGTGTCTCATTTCTCTACCAAACCACTCCGAACCCAAACTAACCAATACGATATCACATAATACAGCTGAACAAGACATAAAGAAGTAGAAATGGGGGAAACATAGCGGTAACTCATGAGACGACCGACCGGGTCGTTACATCCTTCCCCTCTTAAACAAATGTTCATCCTCGAACGGGTCAAGAAACATACCTGAAGTCTCAAATAGGTGAGGATATCTACTCCTCATCTCTCGCTCGGTCTCCCAGGTAGCCTCCTCCATGAGCCGACCTCTCCACTGCACTTTCACTGAAGCTATATCCTTTGATCTCAACTTTCGAACCTGACGCTCCAAAATAGTCACTGGCTCCACATCATAAGTCAAATCTCCCTCTAACTTAACCGTGATGAAATCCAAAACATGAGACGGATCACCAATATACTTCTAGAGCATAGAAACATGAAATACCGGATGCACACTCGACAATCTAGGTGGCAAAGCAAGCTTATAAGCCACCTCCCCAATCCTCTGAAACACCTTAAAAGGCCCAATGAACCGAGGACTCAATTTACCTTTCTTCCCAAATCTCATAACACCCTTCATGGGTGAAACCTTCAATAGAACCTTCTCCCCAACCATGTAAGACACATCATGGACCTTCCTGTCAGCATAACTCTTTTATGTCGACTGCGCACGAAGCCGCTCCTGAATCACCTTCACCATATCTAAAGCATCCTGCACCAAGTCTGTACCCAAAAACCTAGCCTCACCCAGCTCGAACCAACCGACTAGAGATCTATACCGTCTCCTATTTAAAGCCTTATATGGAGCTATCAGAATACTCGACTGGTAACTGTTGTTATAAGCAAACTCTGCGAGCGGTAGAAACTGATCCCATGACCCTCCAAAATCAATGACACAAGCGCGCAACATGTCTTCCAATATCTGAATAGTGCACTCGGACTGGCCGTCCGTTTGAGGGTGAAAATATATGCTCAACTCAACCTGAGTACCCAACTCTCGCTACACGGCCCTCCAAAACTGTGAAGTAAACTGAGTACCCCTATCTAAAATGATGGAAACTGGAACCCCATGCAGGCGAACAACCTCTCGGATATAAATCTCTGCTAACCGCTCTGAGGAATAGGTAGTACACCCAAAAATGAAGTGCGTGGACTTGGTCAGCTGATCAACAATCACCCAAATAGCATCAAACTTCTTCAAGGTCCGTGGGAGCGCAACTACAAAGTCCATGGTGATCCGCTCCCACTTCCACTCTGGAATATCCATCTGCTGAAGCAAGCCACCCGGTCTTTGATGCTCATATTTCACCTGCTAACAATTGAGACACCGAGCTACAAATCCCACAATATCCTTCTTTATTCTCTTCCACCAATAATGTTGTCTCATATCCTGGTACATCTTCGCGGCACCCGGATGGAAGGAATACTGCGAGCTATGGGCCTCCTCCAAAATCAACTCCCGAAGCCCATCCTCATTGGTCACACATATCCGGCCCTGCATCCTCAATACCCCATCATCAGCAATTGTCATATCTCTGGCATCGTCGTGCTGAACTCTGTTCTTAAGGACAAGCAAATGAGGATAATCATACTGGCGCTCTCTGATGAGATTAAATTAGGAAGAACGAGAAATCACACAAGCCAATACCCGACTGGGATCCGAAATATCCAACCTCACGGACCGATTGGCCAAGGCCTGAAAATCAACTACAAGAGGTCTCTCCCCAACAGGAATATACGCCAAGCTCCCCATACTCACCGCCTTCCTACTCAAGGCATCAGCCACTACATTAGCCTTCCCCGGATGGTACAAGATAGTAATATCATAATCCTTTAGCATCTCCAACCATCTCCGCTACCTCAAATTGAGATCCTTCTGTTTGAACAAGTGCTGGAGGCTACGATGATCAGTAAACACCTCACAAGACACACCATACAAATAATGCCTCCAAATATTCAACGCGTGAACAATGGCAGCCAACTCTAGATCATGAACGGGGTAGTTCTTCTCATGGGGCTTCAACTGACGAGAAGCATAAGCAATCACTCTACCCTCCAACATCAAAACATACCTAATACCAACTTTCGATGCATCACAATACACGGTATATGAAACTGAAGCTGATGGCAAAACTAACACTAGAGCTGTGGTCAAGGCAGTCTTGAGCTTCTGAAAGCTCACCTCACACTCATCCGAACACCTGAATAAAGCACCCTTCTGAGTCAATTTGGTCAAGGATGATGCAATAGATGAAAATCCCTGAACGAACCGGTGGTAATAACCCGCCAACCCTAGAAAGCTGTGAATCTCTATGGCTGAGGATGGTTTGGGCCAACTCTGGACCGCCCATTTTCTTTCTTATGTTTTCCCTCCCTTTGTAAAAATCCCCTTGTTCTGCATGTTCTTGATGTTCAAATAAAAGTAAGTTTCTTAAAACTTGTCATTAAAACTCTCAATTGTCTTTAAGGTTCGTTGAAATCTTGTTATCAGCTTCATACTATAGATCTTAATTGCTCTATACTGTTCATTCCAGTATATGTTTATTGTTCATCTTCTTTATATCTTCATGATCCTATTGTCTAGGAGGAAGTTATTGTTCTCAGTGTGAGTGTCTCTGAGAGAGAGTTAGTTGAACCTTATTAAGCTGCCGTCAGTTGCCGTCGTCGTTACAGGCCAGGAGAGCCGCTGTTAGACAGGATACAACAGGACACAGTGAACATGTTCAACTCCCAACCCCCAAGATAACTTAGAACTAAAAACGCTTCTTAAGAACCAGATCATACTGATAAGAAAGAAGATAAATAGTAAACGATATACTTTTAAGAACAGTAGAAGAACTATTACGATAAATAGTTTTGAGTTTGATAACAAAGAAAGTAAACATTGAAACCTTAAAGACAATATACCTCTCCCTGAAGCTTTAAAAAATCTTTAAAATCTATTTATAAATGAAACATAAAAATAGGATTCTATAACATTCAGAAATGGAGATCCCTTAAACATCTCCGAAACACAAAAAGGAAAATAGATTGTGCTGAACACAATATTAGAATCTGCAAAAATATAATCAGATATAATAATCTGCGTAATAAAGCTTTATTAACTATAGAAAGAGAAATTGAATTTTATAAAGATAATCTTGAGAGTTATCAACACAGAAAAAGAATAATTCAAAAAAATATAAAAATAATGAATATCTGTATCAACAGGTATACATCTCAGTATTAAAATGAATAATTCCGAGAATAATAAAATTCTTAATAGTGCTAATATTTCGGCAGTAACTAATATTGCCAAAATAGAAAATGATTTACAAAATTGGAGTATTCCTAGAGAATCTTTTAATACGATATATCATACTGGCAAGTTTGATTTTATTAAAAGCTATAACATCAAGACTTGTGAATCAACAATTGCTATTAATAACTCTATTGAAACAATTAAGTTATTAGCAGCACATGATATACAACAGTATAAGAAAAAAATACAATTTTCTCCATATAGGACTTGTTCAAATAGCTGTCAAGCCTTTATACAGACTAGGTTTAGACACTCCCCTCTGTCTATTACTAAGAGATGATAGACTATTAAATTTTGACGATTCATTATTAGGAGTCTTACAAAGTAACTTAGCCCAAGGTCCAGTTTACTTTAATTGTTATCCAAATTATTCGGTTGACATAAATGACCAGAATATTTTAGATTCTTTAACTCTTAATATTAAAACAACGAATATGAATAGTAAAATTAATACAAGAGAGATAGCTGTAATATACAGAGTATATTACAGACTCATGAAAACTACTTTAGACCTAAAAGCTAAAATTGAAAGCAGTAAAGGAGTTACTATGCTCATGGAAGCAAACCAAGAACATAGCAACACCTTCGTCCCTAGAATGATTCGATGGGATGAGAAATTACCAAAAGATGAATGGCGTTTTGAATCCATAACTCAACCAAAATATGAACCAGAAAGTTCATATATCGAACAAGTTATTCAACATCCTACAGGAGCAGTAGACTTAAAATTTTTAAGATCTAACTCTTTAAGCGAAGCCTCTTCCATTAGAAGAATGTCCTTCAGCACACCTTCTTCTTTCAAACCCCTGAGGGAAATAGTAAAAGTTGTAAAAGCGACGAAGAGTTAATCGAAGAACTTGATAGAAAAATAAAAGGAGTAGATTTTAACAGAACCGTTCCTAAAGTAATCTATCAAAAGGGTCCCTTCATTTATAAAAGTCCATCCGCCGAAACAATTGATAGACTCAGAACCCTTAAAGAAGAAAATAATTTCAAAATAGACTGGAAAAGTCTAAATGCTCAGTAGGAACACCCTGATAATAACATTAAAAGAGAATGGTACATATATACCTATTCTTTTGACCAAAGAAGAACTTTTAGAAATAAATGGATTAAGGACTTAAAAAGACTTAGATGTGATATTGAATTCTTTAGATGGTTCGAATTAACAGGACATATTCCAAATCAGAAGGAATCTTTACAAATGATTATCAATAAATGGTATACCAAAAATAAAGGTATAATAGAGGCCACCATTCCACCATTAGATGAAATCATAATACCCGTTCAAAATAAGGTAGTCACAGCTTCCCTTTTTAAAAGAGAAAGTACCTACCTTAACAAAGAACCAACAAACAAAGATCTAAACAAAATAATTGTCCAAAATAACTACACAAATAACCTTTTACATGTTGTATCTAATCAGCTAAAAGATACCAACAAGATAGCAACCCCTACTAGAACGATGGTAGCATCCACAATTGAAACACATCCTACTATCAGAATCCCTGAATTTTCTAAAGAAAAATTCCCTCAATTAAGAGAAAAGTTCGATTTTACAAATGAACTTCTAGAAAAAATAGAAGAACAACTTAAAACAAAACTAAGTATCTCAAAGCCTAATACAGAACAAGCTAGTACTAACAAAGATAAAACTGTTGAACCCAATAAACTGCAAACACAGTTAACTTCATTAAATAACAAATATGAAATTCTGTTAAAGAAAGAAACCATCCCTGACAGGGAAACTAAACTAAAGATGATAGAAAGTGCTTCTAAAGAGCTTGTGGATTCTATAAATAAATTAAAACCTTTGCTCACTCTAAAAACTATCTCTACCACTACTCCTGAAGTAAGTAGATTAACGAATGATCCTCGACACCCTAATAAAAAGAATTATTACAAAAGAGCATCATTTCCAGACGTTCAGTTCGAAGAAGATATCTATCTATCCCACTCCAGTCACGATGGAACTGGAATTTCCGAATGAAATATTGATGGTTTAGCTGAAAGCCAAATCTACAAAAAGCTTCACGAAATAGGAATTTCCATAACATCATACAAAATGAAAAATACGTCAGATAAACACGCAGCAACCTTAATAGTATCAGGTTTTACTGATACATTAAAAAATTGGTGGGATAATTACCTTTCCGAAGAAAATAGGAATCAAATCCTGAATGCCAAAGCAGTAATAACTATTGTAAAAACTGAAAATAATACTTAAATAGCAGAGCAAGAATCTAAAGAAGACGCTACTGCAACTTTAATCTACTGTATAGCCAAACATTTTATTGGTGAACCAAAATTATTTCAGGATAGAAGCCTTGAACTTCTAAATAATCTTAGCTGCCCAAAATTAACAGACTTTAGGTGGTATAAAGATATGTTTATAGAAAAGGTAATGGTTAGAGAAGACTGCAATAAACCTTTCTGGAAAGAAGATTTATTAGTGGATTACCCAGATTATTTGCCGAAAAGGTAAGAACTAAAATTAGAGATAGGTTTAATGGTCAAATTCCATATGACAAGCTTACGTACGGAGACTTAATAAGTTTTATCAATGTTACCGGTTTAGACTTATGTACAGACCTAAAACTTAAAAGTCTTTTTAAAAAGGATAGACTATAGTCCAAAGCTGAGCTTAGTAGTTTTTGCCAAGACTTCGGCTACAAATCAATAGCCGCTCCATCAAAAAGAGTGTTAAAGAAACACAGATCTTCAGATAAACCTAAAGGGCACCACAGGCGTAAAGAAAAGAAAGAAGGAGAAACTTCTAAAAAGAAAAGGTTTAAAAGAAAGTCTAAAAGGGATTATGGTGACAAATTCTGGTCTTGTGGAAAAACGGAACATAGAGCCAATGAGTGCAAAGTTACAAAAAAGAAAAAGAGTAAAGTAAATACTCTTGAAATTGACGACAACACTAAAGAAAAACTTTACGCAATTCTAGAAGATAATGATAACAGTTCATCATCTTCATCCACTGATAGCTATTCTGATAACGATAATGAATTGATTAATGTCGCATATGACTCAGATAGCAACAGCTCAGTAGAAGACAGTTGTAACTGTACTGGCGCAATTTGCGTATGTAGTCAAAATTCTCTTAGAGTAATCACAGAAGACTCCAATGAAGTCTTATTCGACATCATCGAACACATAGATAATGATGAATTAAGAAGAAAATATTTAACTGAGTTAAAAAACATTATCATTAAACAAAAGGGAAATCGAACACAAATAGAACCTTTTGATATGAAAAAGGTAATGAATAGATTCTTTGTAAAAACAGAAGAACCTACTACTATCCAACATCTTCAAACTGAACTTAAATCAGTAAAAGATGAACTAAAAGATATTAAGCTTCGACTTAATAAAATTGAGATGGAAAGTATCACTGATAAAATACTATCTCAAGTAGATAAAGGGAAAGCTATTGACAAAGAATTCTTCTCAAAAGAAGAAGACGATGATGAAGAAGATAATAGCCCTTCACGATTAAAAGACACTGATTCTATTATCGAAGAATCTGAAGGAGGTTCAGCTGCCTTAGTTAAACTTACTAAAGTAAAAGTTAAAACTATCATCTTCCTATAACATTAAAGGTTCATGATATGACCCTTACTAAGTTAGCATTATTAGATTCAGGTGCAGATAAAAACTGCATAATGGAAGGAATAATACCAATAAAATATTTAGAAAAAAGTACACAAAAATTATACTCTGCTACAGGAGAATTATTAAAAATAAATTACAACTTATCGAAAGCACATATCTGCAACGATGGAATATGCTTTAATAACGACTTTGTAGTAACAAGAGATATTAATGAAGAAATAATTCTAGGAATTCCTTTCCTGACTCAAATAAAACCACATTATGACGACTTAAGTGCACTTTGCACCACAGTGTTAGGTAAAGAAATAAGATTTCCTTATCTAAATCCCATCTCTAAAGAAGAAAGTGATTATATTAAATCACAAACAATTTTTAAAATAAATTTGTTAACTCAGCAAGTTAATTATTTAAGGAATGGCATCAAAGTTCACAAAATAGAACAAACTTTAAAAACCCCCGAGGTAGAAGATAAGATTAAACAGTTTCAACAAAAACTCGAACTAGAAGTTTGTTCCGATTTGCCTACTGCCTTTTGGGAACGGAAAAGGTATATAGTCAACCTACCTTATATTAAAGAATTTAACAAACATGCTATACCTACTAAGGCAAGACCTATTCAAATGAATTATGATTTAATGGAAGTCTGTAAAAAGGAAATAAATGATCTTCTCCAAAAGAAGATTATTAGACCTTCCAAGTCACCTTAGAGCTGTGCAGCTTTCTACGTTAACAATAACGCAGAAAAGGAAAGAGGATCTCCCAGATTAGTTATTAATTATAAACCGTTAAATAAAGTATTACAATGGATTAGGTATCCGATACCTAATAAAAGAGATTTATTAAAAAGAACTTACAAAGCTAATATTTACAGTAAATTTGATATGAAATCAGGTTTCTGGCAAATTCAAATTACTGAAGAAGATAAATATAAAACCGCTTTCAATGTTCTATTTGGACAATATGAATGGAATGTAATGCCTTTTGGATTAAAGAATGCCCCATCTGAATTTCAGAGTATTATGAATAATATATTCAACCCTTACAGTAATATGTCAATAGTTTATATTGACGATGTATTAATATTTTCAGAAGATATAGATTCTCACTTTAAACATCTCAATACTTTCTTTAAGATAGTAAAACACAATGGCCTAGTAGTCAGTGCTAAAAAGATTAAGTTGTTCCAAACTACTATTAGATTTTTAGGACATGACCTTTATCAAGGTACTTACAAACCAATCTGTAGAGCCATTGAGTTCTCGTCTAAATTTCCCGATAAAATCACAGACAAAACACAACTACAAAGGTTTTTAGGTAGTCTCAACTATGTAGCAGATTTTATTCCTAACATCAGAAAGATATGTGAACCCCTTTATAAATGCCTTAGGAAGAATCCAGTCCCTTGGGGTCTAGAACAAACTGATACTGTCAAAAGGGTCAAGTCCATTGTTCAAAAACTCCCATGTCTAGGCATTCCAAATCCTGAAGCATTTATGATAGTAGAAACTGGCGCTTCAGAAGAAGGGTACAGTGGAATCCTTAAACAACGAATTTCTCCAGAGTCTCTCGAACAGTTAGTTTGTTTCACTTCTGGTATCTGGAATCCGGCTCAGAAAAATTATAGTACAGTCAAAAAAGAGATTTTGTCTATAGTACTATGTATTACAAAATTTCAAGACGATTTAATAAACAAAGAATTTTTATTAAGAGTTGATTGTAAATCAGCTAAAGAGATTTTGCAAAAGGATGTTAAAAATCTTATTTCAAAACAGATTTTTGCCAGATGGCAGACATTATTGTCTAGCTTCGATTTTAGAATAGAATTTATAAAAGGTTAAAATAACTCTCTACCCGATTTTCTAACTAGAGAATTTCTACAGGGAAAAAAATGAGACCAAACCAGAAAGGTCCGTTCAGGGCCTCCCCCAAAAGAGAGAATAGGTATTCTGCCCTTGCAGAATTCCCCTTGTTACCACCTGTGAGACCACCTTTTATGATTACCCCTCCGAGAGTACCCACTATAAACAAACCCTTTACCATGACAATACTCAGATCCATTCCGAAAAAAGACGGCCCATTTCAACAGGTTTCCTCAAAAGCCTCAACAAGCCAAACAGGAAAGGTACTAACTAGTTCTGACTATTCAATGAAGGTCCCAGAGTCCTTCGCTCAAAAAGTTAACCCACACACACCGGTTAAAACAGAAGAAAAGAGACATGTTTCCTCAGAAAAGGAAACATTTGAATTAATTGCAAAAGAACCAGTCAAGGTTCTAGCCCTAGACAAAGACTACGAAAATTATGACCTTGCAGATCTTATCAGACCTTGCTACACAGACAGAAATTATGTTAAAACCAGATACAAAGGAGGTACTACGAATTAATCCTAACAAATACAAAGTCAGTTACATTTGAGCATACTCTATACGATGAGAGAGACCCAACTAGTATCAGAATCTCGAAATTCACCATCAATAAGGTATTAAGCCCGTTTGTATGGGGAATGGATCATCTACACACTCCAATTATGTTATCAGTTCAATATAGACCTCAAACCTATAATTTTAAAGATTATATGGACGCTTGGTTTAACTTTCTATACCTACATCCAAAAACACACACCTGGTTTGTCAAGTATAGCGAACAAGCCCAGAAATCAATTCTACCCAGATGGTTTTACGACTGGTGGAAAGTATTTGGAGGAATAGAACAAACGATGCCCCGAAACTTTCAAATACATTATGAGAGATTCCAAATTGAAAACGAAATCTCCTCTCTTCCAGACCACATAAAATTATGTAAATATTACTTTGAAAAAAGAATATCTTTTATTATTAATTGGTCATTTGATATAGAACTAATTGATAAAATCAAATATTTAGTTAAAATGCCTAAAATCAAAGGTTGGATTCCTGAAATCAAAGAGACCAAGAAATCCAGACCAATTAGGACAGAATCAAGAACAGAATCAAACAACTCTCAGAAAGAGTTAAAGAAAAAATTGCTCGGTATGATAGCCAATATTGAGTCAGCAGATCCGACAAGTACATGCCATGTTAGAAGCAGTTTCAAGTTCATCCTCTGCAGAAAGCGGAAAAATGGAGATATGAAAGATCTAGACGGAATAGCCCAAGCCTATGCCCCGTCTAGCAGATGATCAATTACCTATTCAAAGAAAGGACAAAGGCACTGACGCTTCAGAAAAGAGGATAATAACCTCTGCCCCTTCAAAAGGAAGAAAGCAACGTTTGACCTTTCGGAAAAGCAAGGGACGACCTTTCAGAAAAGTAAAGGATAAATGACTTTTCTAAAAAGTAATATCGGGCCATTTAACATGAACGATGGGGATGAATTCAATCTTTTCTTCGAAGTCTATATAAGACTCTCAAATTGTAATATTCAGGCAGACCAAAAATCGCCCATTTTCTTTCTTATGTTTTCCCTCCCTTTGTAAAAATCCCCTTGTTCGGCATGTTGTTGATGTTCAAATAAAAGTAAGTTTCTTAAAACTTGTCATTAAATTACATTCATTTCCGCATTTTCAATTATATACTTCAGATCCGCTTAATTGTACGCTTGGTTTAACTTTCTATACCTACGTCCAAAAACACACACCTGGTTTGTCAAGTATAGCGAACAAGCCCAGAAATCAATTCTACCCAGATGGTTTTACGACTGGTGGAAAGTATTTGGAGGAATAGAGCAAACGATGCCCCAAAGCTTTCAGATGCATTATGAGAGATTCCAAATTGAAAACGAAATCTCCTCTCTTCCAGACCACATAAAATTATTCAAATATTACTTTGCAAAAAGAATATCTTTTATTATTAATTGGTCATTTGATATAGAACTAATTGATAAAATCAAATATTTAGTTAAAACGCCTAAAATCAAAGGTTGGATTCCTGAAATCAAAGAGACCAAGAAATCCAGACCAATTCGGACAGAATCAAGAACATAATCAAACAACTCTTAGAAAGAGTTAAAGAAGAAACGGCTCAGTATGATAGCCAATATTGAGTCAGCAGATCCGACTCAAGTACAGACCATGTTAGAAGCAGTTTCAAGTTCATCCTCTATAGAAACCGAAAAAAATGGAGATATGGAAGATCTAGACGGAATAGCCCAAGCCTATGCCCAGTCTAGCAGATGATCAATTACCTCTTCAAAGAAAGGACAAAGGCACTGACTCTTCAAAAAAGAGGATAATAACCTCTGCCCCTTCAAAAAGGAAGAAAGCAACGTTTGACCTTTCGGAAAAGCAAGGGACGACCTTTCAGAAAAGCAAAGGACAAATGACGTTTCTAAAAAGTAATATCGGGCCATTCAGCATGAATGATGGGGATGAATTCAATCTTTTCTTCGAGGCCTATATAAGACTCTCAAATTGTAATATTCAGGCAGACCGAAAATCGCCCATTTTCTTTCTTATGTTTTCCCTACCTCAAATTGAGATCCTTCTATTTGAACAAGTGCTGGAGGCTACGATGATCAGTAAACACCTCACAAGACACACCATACAAATAATGCCTCCAAATATTCAACGCGTGAACAATGGTAGCCAACTCTAGATCATGAACGGGGCAGTTCTTCTCATGGGGCTTCAACTGACGAGAAGCATAAGCAATCACTTTACCCTCCAACATCAAAACACACCTAATACCAACTTTCAATGCATCACAATACACGGTATATGAAACTGAAGCTGATGGCAAAACTAACATTGGAGCTGTGGACAAGGCAGTCTTGAGCTTCTGAAAGCTCGCCTCACACTCATCTGAACACCTGAATAAAGCACCCTTCTGAGTCAATTTGGTCAAGGATGATGCAATAGATGAAAATTCCTGAACGAACCGGCGGTAATAACCCGCCAACCCTAGAAAGTTGCGAATCTCTATGGCTGTGGATGGTTTGGGCCAACTCTAGACCGCCTCTATCTTCTTCGGATCAACCTGAATACCCTCACTGGACACCACGTGCCCCAAGAAAGCCATTGAACTGAGCCAAAACTCACACTTGGAGTACTTTGCATAAAGCTTCTCTTCCGTCAATCTTTGCAACACAACTCTAAAATGCTCTGCGTGCTCCTCTTGACTACGTGAGTACACCAGAATATCAATAATGAATACAATCACAATGTCGAGATAAGGCCGAAACACGTTGTTCATCAGATGCATAAACGCTGCTGGGGCATTGGTCACCCCAAAATACATCACAAGGAACTCATAATGACCATATTGAGTCCTGAAAGCTGTCTTAAGAATATCTGAGTCCCTGATCTTCAACTAGTGATACTTTGAACGGAGATCAATCTTGGAGAACACCCTCGCTCCCTGAAGCTAGTCAAATAAATCATCAATACGAGGCAAATGATACTTGTTCTTGATTGTAACTTTGTTCAACTACTTGTAATCAATGTACATCCTCATCGCGCCTTCCTTCTTCTTCACAAATAGAACATGCGCACCCCAAGGCGACACTAGGCCGAATGAACCCCTTATCCAGGAGCTCTTGAAGCTGCTCTTTCAATTATTTCAACTCCACCGGTGCCATATGATACGGTGGAATAGAAATAGGTTGAGTGCCCGACAACAAATCAATACCAAAGTCAATATCCCTGTCCGGTGGCATGCCCGGCAGGTCTGCATGAAACACATTGAGAAAACCCCTCATTACAGGAAAAGAATCAATATTAGGTGTCTCTGCACTGACATTCCTCACAAAGGCTAAGTATGAAAGACAACCTTTCCCAACCATCCATTGGGACTTCAAGAATGAAATCACCATACTGGGAACAAAATTAGTCGAACCCCGCCATTCAATCCGTGGCACACCCGGCATAGCCAACGTCTCTATCTTAGTATGACAGTCCAATATTGCACGACATGGAGATAGCCAATCCATGCCCAATATCACATCAAAGTCCACCATACAAAGTAACAAAAGGTCCACTCGGGTCTCCAAACCCCCAATAGTCACCACACACGACCGGTATACATGGTCCACAACTATAGTATTGCCCACCGGAGTAGATACACGAACAAATGAAACAAGAGACTCATGGGACGTATCTAGGTAACGAGCAAATATGATGACACATATGAAAAAGTGGAACCAGGATCAAATAATACAGAGGCATCTCTGTGGCAGACTTAGACAATACCTGTAATCACAACATCTGAAGTAATAACATCTGGTCTATCTGGGAGTGCATAGAAATAGGCCTGACCACCACCTGATCGACCTCCCCCTCTAGGGCGACCCCTAGCTGACTAACCCCCACCCCTAGCTACCTGAGCGGGTGGTGAAGTAACTGGAGTTGAAGTCGAGGGTTGACTCCTCTGCTGATACGGACCCTCAAGAAGACGAGGACACTGCCTCCTCATATGTCCAAACTCTCCACACTCATAACAACTCCCTGGTGCAGGGAACGGGGACTGAAAGGAACCTATAGCATCGGAATGACTAGTAGAAGGATCTGGCATGGAAGAACCCTGAACCGATGGAGCACGGGATGAACTCTGGGCTGGTAGGGCACTGAGTGATGAATGGCCCTGATGTGAGTTGTGAGAACCATGGCCTGATGACTCCCCACGATGAATTGGGCGAGCTGAATGAGCATGTATAAATATACGACCTCTGCCGTACTGAAACTGACCTCTCGAAGGAGCACCACCAAAACTACCAGATCTCCGAGGCCTCTTGGATTCCCTCTTATCTTGCTTCTGGAGATGAACTGACTCAATCTCGCGAGCAATGTCAACAACCACCTCAAAGGTAGCACCTGACACCCTCTATGGGGTCATAAGAATCCAAAGATGATATGTGAGACCATTAACGAACCTCCAAATCCTCTCTCTATCCGTAGAACCAACCAAACATCATGACGAGCTAACTCCGAGAACCTCATCTCATACTACTTCATAGTCATATCTCCCTGATGCAATTGCTCGAACTGTTTGCTCAGCTCCTCTCTATGAGACTATGGAACATACTTCTTCAAAAAGATAATGGAGAACTGCTGCCAGGTAAGGGGCACTGCATCAACAGGCCTATGCCTCTCATAAGCCTCCTACCAAGTAAAGGCAGCTCCAGAAAACTGAAAGGTAGTAAATGCGACCCCACTAGTCTCCAGAATACCCGCTATACGACTGACACTTGTCCAAGAAATCCTAGGCATCCTTGCCCTCTGTACCATTGAAAGTCGGAGGCTAAAGTCTACCAAACCTCTCCAATTGACGATGCTCGTCGTTAGGCATAACTGGTACCACATAATCTTGAAATGGTGCAACTAGCTGGGCTGGAGGTGCCCCCGATGTCTGAATTCCCTGCACGACCTGCTTAGGTGTGCGAGTAGCGAGAGTTTGAGTAGCTCCCCCAGTCTGAGAAGTAGTTGCGGCCGTAATAACTGAGACCGCCTGAGCTAGGCCAATGCACACTGATAAAATCTGGGCTAGGGCCTTCTGAAGGCCTGGAATCACAATAGGCACAGCCAGTGCCTGAGCTGGTGCTGCTAGAGCATCCACAACTGGGACCTGATCATGAACTGGGGTGGCTGGCGGATCTGTAGGTGTTTCCCTAGCTACTGTACGGGCTACGCCCCTGCCCCTACCATAGCCTCGACCGCATCCTCAGCCTCTAGTGGCCCCAACTGGTGGTTGTCCATCCTGACCGGTAGCACGCATCTTCACCATCTATGAGAGAATAAAATAACATAAGTTTAGTACCAGAATCAATAGATTCGCACGATAGGAATTTCAAGAATGTAAAATTTTTCCTAAAGGTTCTGTAGCCTCCCGAGGATAAGTACAGACGTCTCCGTACCGATCCGCAAGACTCTACTAAACCGGATCATGACCCGTGAGACCTATGTAACCTAGGCTCTTATACCAAACTCCAAATACCCTGGTCATGATGGAGCCTATCACAGTAGTAGGCAAGCCAATCCAACATCTACCAAATCGAATTCTTTTTATAAAAATCATTTTATAAAATCGATTCGGGCACTTGGATCTGCGCACAAGATGCAGGAAGTAACATGAGTACGCCAACTCAGTAAGTAACTAAAGTAAATAATGTCTGAGTGCGGTGACGAGCATTTAAAATCAGATAAGAAGTCTCAACAGAAATATCAAGTCAAATTCTGGAATTTAATGGCCAGTTATCTCGTAAAAACTCCAGTTTCAATTCAAAATCCTTTGAAAATATTTATTATTCATTTTTCAAAAGAGGATCACTATAAAATAAGGGTGAAAGCAACAAAATGTCATAAACAAGCCCCTCAGGCAAAATGTCACTCATAAGCATAGCCTCTCGGGCAAGCCTCTCATTCACTCGTGACTCAGCTCTCGTCACACAGTCTCACACTCAGCACTCCGACTCAATAAACATCTCATAATAATAATAATAATTTCTGCGACGTGCATCCCGATCCGTTATATATAGTCGACTATGCTCATTGGGGGTGTACAGGCTCCGAAGGGGCTCCTAAAACCCAAGCGTCATATTGCTGCGGCGTGCAGCCTAACCAAATATATATCGCTGCGGCGTGCAGCCCGATCCATAACATATATATATATATATATATATATAAAATCCTCACCATTGGGTCTTCAACCTCTCTTAGTCCTTAACCTCACGGCCACTTGGGCATATCAGTGAAAAATCAGGGAAACTCAGCCCAACAGTGTTCATATATTATGAAATAAAGTGATGAAACCGAGTTGAAATAATAAACATGTAAACATGACTGAGGATATGCTTTCAAATAAAATAGAGTGAGGAAAGTTGTAGAAATACCCCTAAGGGTCTAAACACACAAAGGCTCCACACATGGCATTTAGCCATAATAAACTAATTTCTAAACACATGGATATCATATACAATATACATCAAAATATGCAACTATATAGTCTCCACGGGATGGACCAAGTCACAATCCTTACGGGTGCACGCCCACACGCTCGTCACCTAGAATGTGCATCACCTCATTTATCAAAACAATACAAAATTTCGAGGTTTCATACCCTCAGGTCTAGATTTACAATGGTTACTTACCTCAAACTGGATGAAATACTACTCTGCAATGCCCTTGCCTCTCGACTCAGCCTCAACTCGCGTCGAATCTATCCAAAATCAGAATCATAACGTCAATATATGCTAAGGGAATGAAGCCCATGCGAAAATAATCAAATTATATCGAAAATCCCGAAATTATTCCAACCCGACCCCCCGGACACACATCTCGAAATTCGATAAAAATTACATCAATAGAATCCTTATCCTCCCACGAGTCCATACATACCAAGAACATCAAAATCCGACCAAAAACGACCCCTCAAATTCCTAAATCAATGTCTCCAATTTCAAGCCCTAATACCCCAATTTTCTTCCTTAATTTCCACTAACACCATGATTAAACAAATGGAAAATGGCCATAAACACAAGTAATGAAGCTTAAGTGGCTTACCCAACTGATAACCTTCGATTTCCCTTGAAGAATCACTACCCTAGCTCACTTCCCAACTTCAAAAATGGAGAACTTAGCAAAAATTTGCGATGGAAACCTTATATACTTTCTGACCCAGGGATTTCGCAACTGCAGTCCTTTTTTTGCTTCTGCGCTACCGCTTTTGCAGTCAAACTACCGCTTCTGCAGTTTTCACTTAAATTTCTGGAACCGCACTTGCGCATTACCTTCCGCACCTGCGGTCTCGCAGGTGCGCTCAAGCTTCTGCACCTACGACTTTTGGTCCTCTAGCCCCTGGCCGCTTCTAAGGCTTCCCCAACGCTTCTGCGATTATGCACTTGTGGTCCCTAATCCGCAGGGGCGGTTGTGATAGGGGCATCAACTTCAGCTGCTCATTTCCAAAACCAAACTTTCTGAAAATCTTTCAAATTCATCCCGAGGCCCCCAGGACCTCAACCAAAAGTACGAACAAGTCATATATTAACATAAAACCTTATACCAACCTTCGGAACACTCAAAACAACATCGAATCACCAAAACAGCCTCAGATTTAAGCCTAAGGATTCTAAAACTTCCAAATTCCGCTTTCGATCAAAAAGTCCATTAAACCTCGTCCGAATGACTTGAAATTTTGCACACACATCCCAAATAACACAACGGACCTGCTCCAATTTTCAGAATTCCATTCCGACCCATATATCAAAATTTCCATTATCAACCGGAAAATGCCAAAATTTCAACTTCGCCAATTCAAGCCTAAATCTACCCGAACCTACAAAACACATTCTGATCACGCTCCTAAGTCCCAAATCACCTTCCGAAGCTATTCGAATCATAAAAACCAAATTCTAAGGTCATTTACTCACAACTTCCGATTGACTTTTCAAACAAAAGGCCAACTTAAGAGATTAAGTGTCTCATTTCTCTACCAAACCACTCTGAATCCAAACTAACCAATACGATATCACATAATACAACTGAACAAGACATAAACAAGCAAAAATGGGGGAAATGGAGCGGTAACTCATGAAACGACCGGCCGGGTCGCTACACTTAGTTTCGAATCTTGGAATGAAATCGATTTTAATGGAAAGCATTTTATTTTAAATGAGATTTTTGGTGTGATTTCGGATTAGAATAATAATAATAATTAAGGATGAGTTGTACTTATATTTTAATTAAACAATTAAAAATGATTTATTTAAGCAATTAGAAACTTATTTTCCCTTTAAGACTTTTTTTTCTTTTTTTTTCCCAATGGACGTCCACCGCCGATTGATAAGGCTCCCTCCCTAACATTGATGGAGCATTCCATGTGGAATATAGTTGGTAAAAACTATGGCTGCAGATCCTCAACTTTTATTTTGTGCTTATTATCACAAAATGATTTATTCTTATTCCATCCAGAACTCCAAACAAATTTATTTTAGTCATCAATTTCAGTTTACTTCGATATGTTAGGTTTTTGGTATTTGAAATCCGATGGCCCGAGTGATATGAATTTGCTTCAAATATGATCCATTAAAGAGGGAAGTACTCTTTACCAGGAGTTTCTTCATTTGCATGATTCGAATTTGAGACCTTTGATTAAAAGTGGATGGATCCCGTCCATCCCAACACACTCGTAGTGGTTTAGAAACCTAATACACGTTGAACTCTATATGCTCATTTCATCAATTTTAACTTTGAAAAGAAAATGTCATTAAAGAAAAATAGAGTATTTTGATATATAGAGGCTGAGATATTTTTCTTTTCCAAAATTAATGGTCAAAGTTCTAATATGGTATAAAATCTCACCTAAGAGAAGGCCAGCTAATTAATATGCAAGTTAAACAATTTGGGTTGCAACAAGGTGCTAGTGGATGTAGTCGTGGTCGAATTTGGGTATCAAATTTGGTCCTTTATTTTTGATGAAATCAAATGGATCAATTTTGATGAACCCTAATTGGAAATGGAGAGCATAAAGAAAGGCGAGAGAGCACTGAGAGTTTAGAGAGAGAAAGAAATTTGGGAAAATGAATTCTGTTATTACTGTAACTAACAGTACAAACATATATACATCAACTAATTATAACTAATTCATTTAATCTACATTGCTTAATGCTCTACAATTAAATAGACTAAACTACCCTTCTACATCTAGTCTCTTTTATGTAATTCTCTTCTCAACACTCCCCCTCAAGCCTGGTGGTGTAAAGATATCAAAAACACCTAGCTTGGAATTCAGGTACTCATGTTGTACTTTGTTCAAGCTTCTTGTCAGATTATGAGCTAGTTGATCCCTTATTGTCACATACTCTGTTCTAACTAATCTTTCTTGAATTTTCTCCTTAATAAAGTGGCAGTCTATGTCGATATGCTTGGTCCGTTCACGAAACACATAATTTGCAGCAATCTGCAATGCTGAATTGCTATCAAAGAGCACAGTTACAGGTGATTTGACCTCAATTCCCTTGTCTTTGATCAGTCCCAACAACCATGTTAGTTCTGCAACTAAGGATGCTAAACTTCTATATTCAGCTTCTGGAGCTTCTAGAAATTATACTCTGCTTCTTTAACTTCCAAGATACTAGAGGGTACCAAACATAATGAGAAAGGCTGTAAAATATTTTTTGGTATGAGGGAAGGCTGCCCAGTCTGCATCACAATATGCAGTGACTGCGTTCTTATTACAGCTTGACAATAGAATTCCTTGTCTTGACTAACTTTCACATATCATACAACTCTTAAAGCAGCCTCCATATGTGACTTCTTAGGACGTTGCAAGGACTGACTCAATGTTTGAACACTGTATGCTATGTCAGGCCTTGTTACTATAAGATAAAAAAGTTTTCCTATCAATCTCTGATAACTTCTTACATCATATAGTAGTTCATCATGTTCTTTGTTAATAGTTCCCACATGATCATCAAACTCCTTAGTAGTAAGTTTGATATATATTTCAAGAGGTGTAACAACTGACTTGACTGCCCCTAACCCCACTCCAGAGATAAGTTCTACAACATATTTCCTCTGATGCATCAACAAACCCTGCTCTGATCTAGCAAATTCTATACCTTGAAAGTACTTTAGGTCTCCTAGATATTTCATCTTGAAAGCTTGCTGTAGTTTTGTTTTTGTCTTAGAAATAAGACTTAGCTGTGTCCCAGTTATCAGTAGGTCATCAACATAAACTAGTACAACTATTATGCCACCCTTAGTTTTTCTGACAAATAAGAAATGGTCATGCTGGCTCTGCAGAAAACCAAACTAAGTAGTGTCTCTGTTAACTTGGCATTCTATTGCCTTGGTGCTTGCTTGAGACCGTACAAGAATTTTATGAGCCTGCAAAATGATCTTGACTCCCCTGGCTCTTAAATCCTTGTGGTAGGTCCATATAATCCCATCATACAAATCCCCTTGGAGGAATACATTGTAGACATCCATTTGATGTATGTGCCACTTCTTGGCAACTGCAATTGCTAAAACAGTTCTAATTGTAATCATCTTGACTACATAAGAAAGGTATCCTGATAGTCAACTCAATACCCTCCTGTTGTCTATAGCCTTTTTCAACCAGTCGGGCTTTGAATCTTTCAACCTCTCATATTTGTATTTATATATCCATTTGTAACCAATTGGACGTTTACCAACTGGTATAGACACAACGTCCCAAGTATGATTGTCTTCAAGTGCAACAATCTCAGACTTCATTACTCTATCCACCTGGATCTCTAATGGCTTCTTCATAGGTATTAAGCTCCACAATAGAGGAAAAGGCTATTATATAGTCTTGATACTTTGGAGTCAAACTCTCATAGGACATATGATTAGATATGGCATATGGAACATCCTTGTGAACATTGAAGATAACAAAATCCTTCAACCAAATAGGAGGATTCTTCTCCCTAGTGGATCTTCTGATAGTGGCAACATCATTGGTCTCCATTGGAGGTGATGCAACTGAAGTTATTGAGTTTCCCTCACAAGAAGATTCTATATTTGAGGTATCATTTATGTTGAGATTGGGACAGTTAGGAATAACAATAATAGGTTTAGTAGGTGACCTATGTATAGGACTTGTTTGAGGCTCAACAGGTGAATTTGAATAATCATCTGGAACATACACAGGTGCAGGAGAGGATGTGCTTATTTCAAAAGGAAACACCTATGCTATGAAGGCTATATCTCTATTAACAAAGAACATATGAATGGACAAGTCATAGAGAATATACCCTTTCTGAACATCTAAATACCCCATTTGGACTGCCATCCTTGTTTTGGGCTGAAGCTTGTCAGTTTCTTGCACAATCTTGGGATAACAAAGGCAATCTAACACCCCTAAATGTTCCAACTGAGGTTTCCTTATGATGATCCAATAGGTCATCTTATATTTTTAACCTAATTCTACGCTTTGAAGCCTTAAATACCTCACCTTAGCCCTCCTCAATTTGTGTGCACAGTCCGAGTGTTTTTCCGAAAAGCTTTTATGTTAAAAACTGAGAAAATATGAAATTTTTGTCTTAAAATCCAATTGAGTTGACTTCGGTCAATGTATTGAGTAAATGAACCCAGATTCCCGGAATCTCGAAAGTCCCTAGCCCGAGTTATCGGACTTTGTTGAAATTTGAAAGTTTAAAAGCTTAATAACTTTAAAATTTGAAAAATGCTTGACTTTTTGGATATCGAGTATGTATTTTGGTTCCAGAACTCGTTATAGGTCCAATACTATATTTATGACTTGCATGCCAAATCTGATGAGAAATGGATTTGGTTTGACATGATTCGGACGTCCGGTTGTGAAATTAGAAGTTCATGAGTTTTCTTGAAAGTTTCCTTTAATTAATGCTAAATCCATAGTTCTAGGTGTTATTTTGGCAATTTGATCATGTGAGCAAGTTCATATGATATTTTTAGACTTGTGTGCATGTTTGGTTTGGAATCCCAATGGCTCGGATGAGTTTCGGATAGGCTATCGAGTGGTTTGGACTTAGAAAACTCAACTGGTTCAGCAATTTCTGGTAACTGGTGTCTGATCTTGCAATTGCAAGATCAGTGTTTGCATTTTCGAATATTCTCCAATACTGACAGGCTCGCATTTGCGAAGGGTACCTAGGTCAGCATAAGTTCTCATTTGCGATCAAGAGGTCTCAATTGTGGGGAGGCCAGAGTTTGTATTTACGAACAATACTTTGCATTTGCGAAGTGGGGCTGGGGCATGCTTGGTCGCATTTGCGATCAATTTGGTCGCAAATGTGGAAGATTAATGTTCACAATTTCGAACAATTCGTCGCAAATGCGATGAAACCAGAGATGGGAAGGACTTCGCATTTGCAGGGTTCGTATTTGCGAACCCCAGGTCGCAAATGCGACATCTGAAACTGATCAAAATGGGAGTTAGACGAGATTTTTGTTGGGAGTTAGATGGGATTTTTGTTCATTCTCTCAAATTTTCAAACATAGAAACCCTAGAGGTAATTTTTCAAAGAACGCTTCTTCCACAAATCATTGGTAAGTGTTTCTAAACTAGTTTCTTTTAATCATTCACTACATTTCCTAAAATTTAAACCAAAAATCTTGTGTTTTTATGGTGGAAATTGAAGTTTTGGCAGAATTAGGGATTTTTGTGAAATGGGGATCTAGACCTCAAATTGAGGTCAAATTCCAAAAATTACATAACCGGGCTCGGGGTTGAATGAGTAATAGGGTTTTGGTCCGATTTTGAGTTTGGACCAAGTGGGCTCGTGAGTTGACTTTTCTTGACTTTTTCGATAATGACCTAAATTGAATTCTTTGCAATTGTGGTTAGTTCCTAAGGCTTAATTTGAATCGTTTGGTTGGTAATTTGCTAGATTCTATTGGTTTAGAGGCTTGTTTGAAAGGTAAAGCCGTGGTTAAGCTTTAAATTGATCTTTCAGAGCGAGGTAAGTGTCGTGGTTAACCTTGACTTGAGGAATTAGGACTTGTTATTCTATTTGCTACATGTTTAGATGTTGGGTACAACGTATATGTGAGGTGACGAGTACTTATTCTCTATTGTCGGGTTAAAGCAAGCGGGCGGGACTTGTTCCTTGAAATTATTGCTTAATTTGATCATGTTATCCATGCTTAGACTAGTTACTTGTTAAATTGATTGTTCTTATCCTGTTTATGGGCTCTTGTGATAATTGAGTATTGTTTTTAAAGTTGAGATTGGTATTGTGGAACCATTTTTGAAGTAAGTCTTGTTCTTATTGATCCTATCTCACTGTTATTACTTGTTCATTGTTCTATGGTAAGGGAGAGTGTTAATGCACGGAGGGGATGCCATGCCATATTGCGAGTGTTAATTCACGAAGGGTGATGTCGTGCTGTATCTATTGATTTATACTGAGAGTGAGAGTAAAAGCACGAAGGGTGATGCAGTGCAATATCATTGTTTCATTGTGAGGTTAAGAGTAAAGGCACGAAGGGTGATGCCATACAATTGTCTTCATTGTGGTTAATTTTTTTACTGGTTATCATTTCCGCTGTATTTCTCGTATCCTGTATCCCCTTTAGCATGTCCCCCTCCCAATAGTACATGTTTAGCTTTTATTCGTTGTTATCTTGTACATATAATGCTATCTATATAGGTTTATTACGTGGATGTCATGTCATAACCTCGTCACTACTTCGTCAAGGTTAGGCTCGTCACTTATGGCGTACATAGGGTCGGTTGTACTCATAATACACTCTGCACTTCTTGTGCAGACTTTGGTACCCGCTCTAGTTGTTCATGAGGCATAACAACTTGGATTGCCCAATGGAGACTCGAGGTAGATCTGCTGGTGTCCGCAGACCTTGAAGTCCCCTTCTGTTTCCCTTATTTTACTGTTTCTTTTGTTTAAAATAGTCGTATTTCTTTCAGGCTCTATTTGTAGAAAATTTTAGAAGCTCGTGAATTGTGACTCCAGATCCGTATTGTAGTAGATATTGGGCATTTATGTTATTTCGTAATCAGCTTTAATTCATTTTGGCTTAATTGGCTTTATTTATTGAAATTAAATGAAAATGGACTTAAGGATTCTCTAACATTGGTTTGCCTAGCGAGTGAAATGTTAGGCGCCATCACGGTCCCGAAGGTGGGAATTTCGGGTCATCACAAGTTGGTATCAAAGCATTAGGTTGCCTAGGTCTCACAATTCACGTGCAAGCTTAGTATAGTCTGGAGGATCGGTACAGAGACGTTTGTACTTATCTTCCAGAGGCTATGAAGTTTAGGAACAAGTTTCACTTATATTATTCTCTATCGTGCAATTTTGTTCTCTTATTGCTAATTGAACTCTTCTACTCTTGTTCTCTCGTAGATGGCGAGAAAACGTACCGCATCTTCAGCTGAGTAGTATCCAGGGCCCCCAGTGGCAGCTCCTACGAGGGGTAGAGGTCGTGGCCGAGGTCATGCCAAAGGACGAGGCAGGGGCATAGCTCAGCCCCGAGCTCGAGCAGCAGCACCAGCACCAGCAGTGGAGTCTCAGGTGGAGTATGATGAGGAGGTTCCAACCCATACTATGCCTGTTGGACCATCTTAGTTCCCGGGGGGGGGGGGTCATCCCCACCCTAGTGCTTCAGAATACTCTAGTCTGTTTAGTGGGCCTTATAGAGAGTGTGGCCTAGGCCGGTACATTTCTTATGGCACCAGCCATCTCTCAGGCTGGGAGAGAAGCACAGATTCTCGCTACTCACACTCCGGAGCAGATGGCTACCTAGTATCAAACTCCAACAGCCCAGCTAGTTAGGGTAGTTCAGCTGGTTATTGCGGCACAGGACGGTGATGGACCAACTATGTCTTTTGAGAGCTTATTGAGATTGGACAAGTTGACTAAGCTCCTTCCAATTCACTTCAGTAGTACACCTTCTAAGGACCCAAAGAATTATCTTCACCGATGCCAAGAGGTGCTGCAAAATATGGCGATAGTTGAGACCAATGGGATCGATTTTGTTGTGTTTTAGATGATGGGTTCTGTCAAGAGATGGTGGAAGGATTTTGTATCGACCAGACCAGCTGGGTTGCCTGCTATTACTTGGGACCAGTTCTCTCAGATATTTCTTGACAAATTCCTTCCAGTCATACTAAGAGAGGATTATCGCAAGCCGTTTAAGCGTATTCAGCAGGGCAACATGTCTGTCACTCGGTATGGGACCCGATTTGTGGATCTGGCCCATCATGCTATTCTTTTGCTTCCTTCCAAGAGAGAGAGAGAGAGAGAGAGAGGAGGCAAAGAGGTTTATCGAGGGACTTGCTTAGCCTATCAAGTTGCAGATGGCCATGGAGACCGGGAGTGAGATTTCTTTTTAGACGGCTGCCAATGTCGCCAGGCGAGTCGAGATGGTTCTTGCATAGGGGGAGGTTAGGGGTCTAACAATAGTCCTCATCATTCTGGCGGATTCAGTGGTGCCTCATATGGAGGTAGGGGTACTTTTGGTCGGGGCCATCCTCATAGGCCGTTTCATTCAGCACTTCATGCATCCCACGATGCTTCAGGTGATCGTGGCCCTCATATGTCTTAATTCAACCAGCTAGCCTATAGTGCACCACCAGCTCCTATTAGTGCACCTCTGCTCCAAAGTTTTCAAGGTGGTTACTCAGGTCAATAGGGTCAGTTTCAGAGTCAGCAGTCACAACAGCCGAGGTCCTATTATACTTGTGGTGATCCGAGACACATTGTTATATTTTCCCTCAAGCATTGAGCAGTTCACAACATTAGGGTTCTCGTGCCATGGTCCCGGCACCGGGTGCTTCACTGTTTTCTCAGCCAGCTAGAGGTAGGGGTCAAGCAACTAGAGGTGGAGGTCAGACCAATAGAGGTGGAAGTTAGGCCATTAGAGTTGGAGGCCAGCCAGCTAGGGCATGTCCTAGAGATGTGGTTCAGAGTGGTGGGGCCTATCCCCAATGCTATGCTTTTCCAGCCAGACCTGAGACTAAGTCATCTAACATTGTTATCACAGGTACTATTTCAATTTGCAGTAGAGATGCTTCAGTTCTATTTGATGTGTCATCCTATTTTGCTTCATATTTGGTTGCACCTCGTGATTCTTTGAGCGCTCCTATGTATGTGTCTACACCTATGAGAGATCCTATTGTTGTAGATCGTGTTTATCATTTGTATGTGGTTACCATTGGGAGTCTTAAGACTAGCGTAAATCTTCTACTTCTCGATATGGTGGATTTTGATGTCATTTTGTGTATGGATTGGCTGTCACCTTATCATGCTATATTGGATTGTAACGCCAAGATGATGACCTTAGCCTTGCCGGGGTTGCCTCCATTAGAGTGGAGAGGGACCCCTAGCCATTCTACCAGTAGGGTTATCTCTTACATGAAGGCTTGACGTATGGTCGAGAAGGGGTGTCTAGCTTATTTAGCTTATGTCCGTGATTCCAATGCAAAGGTTCCTTCTATGGATTCAGTACCAGTTTTTCGTGACTTTCTAGAGGTGTTTCCTGCAAACCTTCTGGGGATGCCACCTGATAGGGATATTGACTTCTATATTGATTTGGCTCTGGGCACTCAGCCCATTTCTATTCCACCATTCCGTATGGCCCCACAAGAGTTGAAAGAATTGAAGGAGCAATTGCAAGATTTTCTTGATAAGGGCTTTATTAGACCTAGTGTCTTGCCCTGGGGTGCACCCATGTTATTTGTGAAGAAGAAAGATGGATCAATGAGGATGTGCATAAATTACCAGCAATTGAACAAAGTCACTACCAAGAACAAGTGTCCATTACCGAGGATTGATGACTTATTTGATCAGCTTCAGGGTGCCAAGGTGTTTTTGAAGATTGATTTGAGATATGACTACCATCAGTTGAGGATTAGAGCTTCCAATGTCCCTATGACAGCTTTTCGAACTCAGTATGGGCATTATGAGTTTCTAGTGATGTCATTCGAGTTGACAAATGCCCCAATAACTTTTATGGATTTGATGAACCGAGTGTTCAAGCCTTATCTAGATTCCTTTGTGATTGTGTTTATTGATGATATCTTGATCTACTCCCGCAATCGAGAGGAGCACGAGCAGTATCTTCGGATTGTACTTCAGACTCTGAGAGATAGCTAGTTATATGCTAAGTTTTCAAAATGCGAGTTTTGGTTGGACTCGGTTGCTTTCTTAAGGCACGTTGTATCAGTAGAGGACATTCAGATAGATCTTAAGAAGATTGAGGCAGTTCAGAACTGGCCTAGGCCCACTTCAGCTACAAAGATCCGGAGTTTCTTGGGATTGTCGGGTTATTACCGTTGGTTTATGGAGAGGTTTTCATCTATAGTAGCCCCGTTGACCAGGTTGACCTAAAAGGGTAAGGGTATCAATGGTTTGGTTCGACTTGTTATTTTATAAAATTTGTACCATATCAATTTTCAGTTATTTTATTATGTATAACCAAAATTAGACTTTTCGAAACCATCCCAATCATGTCGGTTTCTCTTCGGTATCGGTACGGTTCGGTTAATTTTTGGTATTTTTTAAATATCATATAAAATTCACCAGTAGAAGTAGAATGCAATAACATGGACTCAACAAAACTCTCTAGACATTTTTACTGTTTAAAGGGGTGATGAATTAAAAGAATATGAAAAATGGCTAGAGTATAGATCCATCAACTATTCTACAGCAACATAAAAAAACCAAGCAAAAGCAGAGAAAATAAAAATCACACGAATGAAAAGATATTAACTAAGCTGGAACTCAAAAATAAAGTTTATAGAAGATTAAATATTCAAAAAGATAAATCTAAATTATATGAAAGGAAACATATTCAATACATTGTAGTTTGCTAATCATAATCACTAGAATACTTTGTTTCTTGCTAATAAAGATACTTGAGATAACTTAGGTTAAGTAAAAGTAGCATAATAGGTTTTAGGAATTAGTATTTTAAGTTTAATTACTTATTGGCTTGTAATAGTTTTCATAATTCCAAGGCCCAAAGAAATTTTTAATGCTTTATTAGTTTTAAACTTAATATATAGATATATTTTTCACATGTAAAATTTATTCGATACGGTTCGGTATTTTTTCGATTTATTTTTATAAATTAAAAAACCTACCTAATTATCGGTATGATTATGGATTTATATAAAAAGCTATGATTTTTTAAAAGAAACTTAAAAATCGGTTTGGTACGATACGGTTCGGTCGGTTTAGTCAGTTTTCCAATATCCATTGACACCCTTACAGAAGGGTGCCCCGTTCAGATGGTCAGACGAGTGTGAGGCGAGCTTTTAGAAGCTCAAGACTGCTTTGACTACGGTGCCGGTGTTGGTGAGGTTCAAGATATTATATGGTATATTGTGATGCATCTCGTATTGGACTTGGTGCGATATTGATGCAGGATGGCAGGGTGATTGCATATGTGCCGCGACAGCTGAAGGTTCACGAGAAGAATTAACATGTTCATGACTTAGAGTTGGCAGCCATTGTTCATGCGCTGAAGATTTGGAGGCACTATCTTTACCGCTTGTCATGTGAGGTAATCACGGATCATCGGAGCTTGCAGTATTTGTTCAAACAAAAAGATCTCAATTTGAGGCAGAGGAGGTGGTTGGAGCTATTGAAAGACTATGATATCACCATTTTGTATCATCCCGGAAGGCCAATATGGTGGCTGATGCTTTGAGTAGAAAGTCAGTGAGTATGGATAGCTTTGCGTTCATTCCAGTCAGTGAGAGACCGCTTGCATTAGATGTTCAGGCATTGGCCAATCAATTCGTGAGGTTGGATGTTTCTGAGCCTAGTCGTGTTCTAGCTTGTACAGTCGCTCGGTCTTCATTGTTTGAGTGCATCAGGGAGAGGCAGTATGATGACCCTCATTTGCTGGTCCTTAGGGACGCAGTGCGGCACGGTGATTCCAAGCAGGTTACTATTGGAGATGATGGAGTTTTGAGGATGTAGGGTTGTGTTTGTGTGCCAAATGTGGATGGACTTCTTGAGTTGATTCTAGAAGAGGCCCTTAGTTCTCGGTATTATATTCATCTAGGTGCTACCAAGATGTATCAGGACTTGCGACAGCATTTTTGGTGGAGGAGGATGAAGAAGGATATAGTTGCATATGTAGCTGAGTGACTAAATTGTCAACAAGTTAAGTGTGAGCATCAGAGACCTGGTGGTTTGCTTCAGAAGTTCGAGATTCCTGAGTGGAAGTGGGAGCGTATCACTATGGATTTCGTCATTGGACTCCCACAGACTCAGAGGAAGTTCGATGCAGTTTGGGTCATTGTGGACAGGCTGACCAAGTCAGTGCATTTCATTCCTGTGGCAGTTACCTATTCTTCAGAGCAGTTGGCAGATATTTACATCCGCGAGATCGTTCATCTTCACGGTGTGCCCGTGTCTATCATTTATGATCGAGGTATATTGTTCACCTCGCACTTCTAGAGAGCAGTACATCGTGAGTTGGGCACGCAGGTTGAGTTGAGCACAATATTTCATCCTTAGACGGATGGACAGTCCGAGTGCACTATTTAGATATTGGAGGATATGCTCCGCGCTTGTGTTCTAGACTTCAAAGGTTCTTGGGATTAGTTCTTTCCACTTGCAGAGTTTTCCTACAACAACATCTACTAGTCGAGCATTCGAATGTCACACTATGAGGCATTATATAGTAGGCAATGCCGATCCCCAGTTGGATGGTTCGAGCCGGGCGAGGCTCAGTTATTGGGTACATATTTGGTATAGGATACCTTTCATAAGGTCAAGATTATTCAGGATCGACTTCGCACAGTTAGTCCAGGTAGAAGAGCTATGCTGACCGTAGAGTTCATAATGTTGCATTCATGGTCGGAGAGAGAGTGTTGCTTCGGGTATCACCTATGAAGGGTGTGATGGGGTTCGGAAAGAAGGGCAAGTCGAGCCCTAGGTATATCGTACCTTTTGAAATTCTTCAGAGAGTGGGTGAGGTGGCTTACAAGCTTGCATTACCACCCAATCTATCAGCAGTTCATTCGGTATTCCATGTGTCCATGCTCCGGAAGTATCACGGTGATCTGTCCCACATGTTAGATTTCAGCTCTGCCCAATTAGACAGGGATTTGACTTATGAGAAGGAGCTAGTGGCTATTCTAGCCCGGCAGATTCGTCAGTTGAGGTCGAAGAGTTATCCTTCAGTTCGAGTGCAGTGGAGAGGTTAGCCCATTGAGGCAACTACTTGGGAGTCCGAGTCGGATATGCGGAGTAGAAATTCACACCTTTTCACCAGCCTAGGTACTTTTTTATGTCCATTCAAGGACGAATGGTTGTTTTAGAGGTGGAGAATGTGATGACCCGATAGGTCATCTTATGTTTTTGAACCTAATTTTGCCCATTGAAGCCTTAAATACCTTATCTTAGCCCTCCTCGATTTACGTGCATAGTCCGGGTGTTTTTTAGAAAAGCTTTTATGTTAAAAACTGAGAAAATATGAAAATTTTGCCTTAAAATCTATTTGAGTTGACTTCGGTAAACGTTGAGCAAACGGATACGGGTTTGTGTTTTGACGATCCCGGTGGGTCCGTATCGTGATTTGGGACTTGGACGTATGCACGGACTCGAATTCGAAAGTCCCTAGTCCGAGTTATCGGACTTTATTGAAATTTGAAAGTTTAAAAGCTTAATGATTATGAAAGTTTGACCAATGTTTGACTTTTTGGATATCAGGTTCGTATTTTGGTTTTGGAACCCGGTATAGATCCTATACTATATTTATGACTTGTTTGTCAAATTGGTGAGAAACAGAGTTGGTTTGACGTGATTCGGACGTCCGGTTGTGAAATTAAAAGTTCATGAGTTTTCTTGAAAATTTCCTTTGATTTGATGCTAAATTCATAGTTGTAGGTGTTATTTTGGCGATTTTATCACGCGAGTAAGTTCATATGATGTTTTTAGACTTGTGTGTATGTTTGGTTTGGAGCCCCTAGGGCTCGAGTGAGTTCTGGATAGGCTACAGAGTGGTTTGGACTTAGAGGCTGGTTCTACAATTTCTGGTAACTGGTGTCTGATCTTGCAAATTGGGAGATCAGTGTTCGCATTTGCGAACATTCCCTATCCTGTCAGGCTTGCATTTGCGAAGAGTACTTGGGTCAGCATAAGTTTGCATTTGCGATCAAGAGGTTGCAATTGCTGGGAGGCCAGAGTTTGCATTTGCAAACAATACTTCGCATTTGCGAAGTGGGGCTGGGGTTGGCTTGGTCTCATTTGCGATCAATTTGGTCGCAAATGCGGAAGATCAATGTTCGCATTTGCGAACAAGTCATCGCAAATGCAATGAAAACAGAGATGGGAAGGACTTCGCATTTGCGATGGTTTCTTCACATTTGCGGGATTCGCATTTGCGAACCCTAGGTCGCAAATGCGACATCTGCAACTGATCAAAATGGGATTTAGACGGGATTTTTGTTCATTCTCTCAAATTTTCAAACTTAGAAACTCTAGAGGCAATTTTTCAAAGAACACTTCTTCCCCAAATCATTGGTAAGTGATTCTAAACTAGTTTCTTTCAATTTTTCACTACATTTCCTAAGATTTCAACCAAAAATTTTGTGTTTTCATGGTGGTAATTGGGAGTTTGGGTAGAATTAGGGATTTTTGTAAAATGGAAATTTAGACCTCAAATTGAGGTCAGATTCCAATATAAATTACGTAACCAGGCTCGAGGGTGAATGGGTAATCGGGTTTTGGTCCGAATTTTGGTTTGGACCAAGTGGGCCCGGGAGTTGACTTTTGTTGAATTTTTCAATAATGACCTAAATTGAATTCTTTGCAATCGTGGATAGTTCCTAAGGCTAATTTTGAATCGTTGGCAATTTGCTAGATTTTATTGGTTTGGAGGCTTGTTTGAAAGGCAAAGCCGTGGTTAAGCTTTGAATTGATCCTTTGGAGCGAGGTAAGTGTCGTGGTTAACCTTGACTTTAGGGATTAGGACTTGTTTATCTATTTGCTACAAGTTTAGATGCTGGGTACAACGTATATGTGAGGTGACGAGTGCTTATACATTGTTGTCGGGTTAAAGCATGCGGTTGGGACTTGTTCCTTAAAATTATTGCTTACTTTAATCATGTTATCCATGCTTAGACTAGTTACTTGTTAAATTGATTGTTCTTACCGCATTTATGGGCTTTGTGATAATTGAGTATTGTTTCTAAAGTTGAGATTGGTATTGTGGAACCATTGTTGAAGTAAGGCTTGTTCTTGTTGATCCTATCTCCATGTTATTACTTGTTCATTGTTCTATGGTAAAGGGGAATGTTAATGAATGAAGGGTGATGTCGTGCCATATTGCGAGTGTTAATGCGCGAGGGTGATGCCGTGGCATATTGTGAGTGTTAATGCACGAAGGATGATGTCGTGCCATGTTATGAGAGTTAATGCACGAAGGGTGATGTCGTGCAGTATCATTTTTTTATTGTGAGGTTGAGAGTAAAAGCACGAAGGGTGATGCCGTGCTATTGTCTTCATTGTGCTTAATTGTTTTTACTGGTTAAAGGCATATTGACTGTTCTGATTATCGTTTCCGCTATATTTCCCGTATGCTTTATCCCCTTTAGCATGTCCCCCTCCCAATAATACATGTTTAGCTTTTATTCGTTGTTATCTTGTACATATACTATTATCTGACAGTTTTATTACGTGGGTGTCCTGTCATAGCCTCATCACTACTTCGTCGAGGTTAGGCTCGACACTTATGGAGTACATGGGGTCGATTGTACTCATACTATATTTTGCACTTCTTGTGCAAACTTTGGTACCGACCCTAGCTGTTCGTGAGGCGTAGCAGCTTGGATTGCTCGTTGGAAACTCGGGGTAGATCTGATGGCGTCCATAGACCTTGAAGTCCCCTTCTATTTCCCTTATTTTACTGTTTCTTTTGTTCAAAACAGTTGTATTTATTTCAGAGTCTATTTGTAGAAAATTTTATAAGGTCGTGAGTTGTGACTCTAAATCCATATTATAGTAGATATTGGCATTTATGTTATTCCATGCTCATCTTTAATTCATTTTGGCTTAATTTGCTTTATTTATTGAAATTGAATTAAAATGGACTTAAGGATTCTCTAACATTGGCTTGCCAAGCGAGTGAAATGTTAGGTGCCATCACGGTCCCGAAGGTGAGAATCCAAGTCGTGACATTCCTACTATACATCAGCTCATAAGGAGATCTGCCTCCAGTGACCAGTGAAGGCATCCTATTGATGAGATAAAATGCTGCACGTGTGAGCACGTGATTTTTGCCCTATATGAATTACTCCCATAAATTCAAAACAAAATAATTTCTTTTCATTATTTGCAATTTTTGTGGATTTTGTGGCATTTTCTGATAATTGTTTACATTTGTCTGTACATTTTTATTTTTGTTTAATTAATGAAAAATACAAAATAGGTGCATTTGCATTTAGGATTTAATTTAACATTTAAGGATTAATTAATTAAATAATTAGTTGTTTTATAAAAATGGAAAAATCACAAAAATAGTTATTTCACACCTTTTAATGTTAATTTTGATTTTAGTTGTTTTCCTTTTAATTTGTTAGTTGTGTTAATTATTTTTTTTGGTCTAATTAGTGTTTTTTAGGTTAATTAGATTCTAGGAATTAATTTAGATTTTAATTTAATTTTGGAAAAGGAAGATAAAAGAATTTGTGAAAAAATGATGAAAAGAAAAGGAATTAAAATGATAGGAGAATCAGATTTGGGCTGTTGGTTCGGAGCCTAAATGTTACCAATCAAATATCCGTCCAAACCCGCCTGTCCCAGCCCAATACCCGTCCCCTGACCCGATCCGTGTACCCTCGAGACCAAACGACCCCATTCCGTGCAAACTTAATCTCAGCCGTCGAGGTTTTGAGATCTAACGGCTCAGAAGTGGGGGCTATTAAATATAAAAGTGTCTGAACTCCACTACCCCCCCATATCATCTCCCTCACTCCCCTGTATCTCAGAGACCACTCCAAGAACCCTAGCCAGCCGCCCTGAAATCCCACCACCATCCGGTGGCGGCGCCTACCCCAAATGCCACCAAATTAACACCCTAAAACCCTCTTCCTCCCCTCATTCCAAATATCCACTTCACTTCCCTCGAATCACCCTGGAAGTCCTCGAATCTTGATTTGAAAAGACAACCCTAAAATCCCAAGTCCAAATCAGCGTGCCTATTTGAAGATTCAGGATCGTAATAGACGATAATCGTGTGTTTTTGCATAAAAACACACTGTTAGGGTCTATTCCGGTCAAGAAATCGAAAGATCCGTCGAGGGTTTTTTTCAAGTCTGCATTTGATCAGTTTAGGTATTATTCCGGTTGCTTTATTTTACTTTTAATGCATCATTGCTCTTCTTTTTCGATTTGTTTAGTTGCATGTGACGTTCTGTTTCCCCCCTTTCTTTGTCTTTCTGTTCTTGACTAGGAAGTTGTTAGGAATTCTCCGCTTTTGGTTTCAGTTTTTTGGTTATATTAGTGTTCGTTTAGTTGGCTGGATTTTCAGTTTTTCTTTGCGAAGTTTTTCTATTGTCTTTGTTTCCTTCAGTTAATCATGAACATTTTTTGTTAAGTAGCTTAATATGGACTGCGGTTAAATTCTCACTTCGATTTAGCATGATTGGGCTTAATTTGAAATTCATTACCTGTTGGTCCATATCTGAGTGTTGAAATCACTTGAATTTTTCTTTTTTCTATTTATCAGTGAATTAGCTTGATTCTTGACCCCTTTGGTTTGGGTTTTAGGTCCAACTGATATATTCACTTGGACCTGAGCCTTTGGGTCATTGACCCATGACCCATTTGATGTCCAGGGGTAAATAATGAAGGATTAAGGGGTAATTTGGGGTAATTGGGCAGGGGAATCTCTTTGTAACTAACCAGGAAGCTTCCATGAAGCAGGGTGGAGGGCTGTGTTGATAGTTTGATAATTACCTTAGGGGTAGTTAAGCAAAAAGGAAAATTAGCTAAGGATTTCTGAGCTAAAAAAACAAAATTGGAAAGGGACTAAGGGGTAAAAACTAATTCCTGAATGCTGCCCTATTCCCTTGCCTATAAAGGTACCTTTTCTTGCCTTTCAAGCCAGGACTTGAGAGGAAACAAAAATTCTGAAAAGAAACCAAACGGCTAAAAACTCAAAAACTGCACTGATTTTCAGCCCTTTTCCTTGATGAAAAACTGATCAAAATTCTGTTTCATCTTGGATTTTTTTTTAGTTTTCCCATCCGTTAGAATCTTTGAAAAACTTCATATCTTGCATCTGGTTTGGAGATGGCTTGATTTTGGGGTTTCAAAAGCTGGTTTTGAGCTGTGGTGGGGCTTAGAGTTTCATTGATATTGCTGGATTTTTGCTTTTGTTGCTGCCCACTGTTTCCTCACCTCTTTTTCCCTTTCAAATTCCAGGTACATGTTCTTGAGACTCATACAATGTGATACTCAAATTGAAGATTGAAATGGAAATGGAATGATGAAGTTTAATTTTTAAGTTACTGATTCGTAGCTTAGTTTTATTTCTTTTGTACATGAATCTCTTATGCTTCATGCTTCTCATAGTTAAGTTCTCTCATGTATAGTCGACCATGCTGTTAAATGTTACATGTTTATTTTAAGATTTAAATATGGTCATGTTTGAATCTAGTTGATGCAGAACATTTTGGACCTGATGTAGTGTGTGCTAAATGAGTTAGAAGTTGGATCCTACATCCTCTTATGTATTTAAGTAAAAGGACTATATTAGAGCTATCTTTTGCTGTATGATTCACTTAAAATGTCATGGCATACGTGTCATGTTTAAACAACATTCAGATTTACGAAATAGCTAATCGAATGGGTTCTAGGTTGTGGTCACCTTTCTTTTTCTTTACAAGTTACTTCCGGACATGTACTGTTAACAATATTCAAAGCTTCTGGGTATACTAGTTATTGGTTAGTGATGACTTATCAATTCGTGTTTTACTTGTAATTGTGATTGTTTTGCTTTAGCGTAGACTCGATATTGAGTCTGGGATCTTCAGCCTTGTTCTTTAAAGGTTTTGAGCTCACTGAGCCTTGGATACTGAAGTCCTTTGCAAAGAAAAGGCCTGCTGCCGCTACTTGGGCTTGCTTTTTGAGCCTAGTAGTTTGCTCGTTTGGTTTACTGGATGTTTCCCTTTATAAGCGGATTTGTTTAATACATCTAAAAATAGAAATAGACATTTAGTTAGTCAATTTGTGTTGATTAGTTAAGGTTCAGAAATAATTGTTAGTCCGATCTCGCTCTGCTTATAATTTTGAGTGATTTGTAGCCAGCGGACTTGGGCATAAACGTCGACTCTGAGATTAGGGCCTGATACTGGCCCAGTTGACAAAAGTCAAGGCCAGCTGAGTCCGCCTGGGGTATGACCTTGGACAGTCATCTCACTTAAGAAATTGGGTTCACGTTTAAGCCCAAATCTGAAGGCACCTGTGTGTAGGATTTCGACCCAAAGTTTTTTTAGCTAGAATTCTCAAGCTCCAAAAGTACCGACGCTCAATCGAAAGAAATTCGATCGTATCTTTCTTCTAAATCTTCGACTCATTTCTCGCTTGAACTGATTAGTATTTAATTATGAGGTGAGTTGTATCAAATAAAATGACAATTGCATGGCCTTCGTTTCAATTGACGTCATTTTGTTCCTTAGAATTCGAGGTGCGCCATTTAACAAAATTTCATGGCCCTCACAAAGTTGCAAACGTGTAGCTGCTTTAGGCACGTCATTTAATAATATTATCTTCCTAAATTCGGGTGCGCATTTATGTGACCCAAATCCAAATCTCAACAATATCAAAATATGTCGAAGACCGCGGGTGCATTTATGTGATGTGATTCAAGACGTGTTTTAACAATGTTGCAATTTTCCTTAAAAATTATTAAAGCGGTTACAAGGTTAAAATTGAACCATAGGCTAAAATTGTTTAAAATCAGATATTAAGCCGAATATAACAGTTGAGTGTCTATGCTACAACCACGAAACTCAGGAATGCCTAACACCTTCTCCCGGGTTAACAGAATTCCTTACCCGAATTTTTGGTTCGCGGACTGTAATACAGAGTCAATTTTTCCTCGATTCGGGATTTGAACCGGTGACTTGAGACACCATAAATCTTCCAAGTGGAGACTCTGAATTTAATAAATAAGTAATCCTGTTTCGATCGTCACTTTAATTGGAAAAAACTCCCTTATACACCCTTCTCTCGGGGGTGTAGGAAAAAGGAGGTGTGACAGCTCTGACGACTCTGCTAGGGACAAGAACCCAAAATCTCTGGTTCAGGGTTCAGAATTCGAGCTTAGAATAATTGTTGTATTTGGCTTTATTTATTATCTGATTTTATTCACTTGTTTGGGCCTAATGTGCTAAGTGTTGCTTTTTACCGCTTTGATATTATCTGAACTGTATATAAACTGCTACAAAACCCTTTTTTTCTCATCTTCGAGGATGTGCTCGCTGGTCGAGACTCCTTATTCTGTTAGTGTCATATCTTGAAATAAGAAAGAGGCTCAGACAAGTTACTAAGCCGAATAGCCTTTTGGTTCCCGGTACTTAGCCCCCTCCTCGACTCGAGTTGTCCGCTCGAGTACACAAGTCTAGAACAAATACCCAGGTTTTTAACCTAGAATAACTCAGCTTCATGCCGGATCCCTAGTAGGAACGCTTGTTTGCATCATGTGAACTTGACTTAGGGGACTCAACACAGGGGTTGGGTCCGTCTAGGACACGTATACCCCAAAAAATAAAAGACCATCCTGATGCATCTTATGTGCTACATGTTGCATTTATTCAAGGGTAAAAGGGTTATTTGGCGGACCAATGATAGCTGAGGGTAAATGAAGAAATGAAAAAAAAAATGAAAAAAAAGAAGAAAGAAAAAAAAAGAAAAAGAGAGGGTGAAGTGTGAAGATAAAGCGAGTGGGGCCTAATTATGTTTTCTGTTACATTTTGTTAAGAGAAACAAAAGAGAGCTTGGAAAATTCAAAAGATTTTTGTACTTTTTCATCATTTTTCAAAAATCAAAAATCAGAAAAGGGGTAAAAGAAAATAAAAAAAAATTTACATGTTTCATCATTTTTCAAAAAAAAAAAGAGAAAAAAAACATATTTTCTCTAAATTAGTTGTTATTTTTATTTCTCGCCCGTATCCTATCTGCCCGAACTATGCATACCTGATTCTCGTCTTTCGGGACGTGATACGTAGGCAACCCACATAGGGTCCGGTCATCTTAGTAAATCTTAGGTTCTTGGCTTTGCGGGGTCATAGCCAAATTTTGCACTTCTAGCCACCTTTTGGCCAAATAAGCCATTTTGCAAAAATAGCCTCAATCATGTCTTGCATGTGTCTTAGGGAATGTTATTATCTCACATAGTGCTAGTTTAAGTTTTCTCATACAGGTGTGGATCTACATACTGGAGTTTGAGCATGACAGATACCCCAGGATCACTGCATTCGGGAGCTGCTCGAGGAGCCATTTTATGTTTTTAAGTCAATTGTTTTTTTTTTATTTTCTAGTCCTGTATAGTAGTATTTAGTCTTTTAGGTGATGTTAGAGTTTGTAATAGTCAGGTTAAGTTTGTTGAGTCTTTTGTTATTGTATTTCTTATTTTGTATGTGGAAATGTGTTACAAGTCGAAAATCCAGAAGAAAAAGAAGAAATTTTGCGTTTTGTTATAAGAAATAAAAAAAAAATTCTCCTTTGAGATTGTTTTTCCTTTAGGCAATTAATATCTAGGACTTAAAATGAATTGTTTTTATATTTCCTCTACTATATTAGGACAAAAATTCAAAAAAAAAAGAGAATTTTCTTTTAGTACTTCTTTAAAATCCTTCTTTAAGGTATTAATTCCAAAATCCAAAAAGATTTTCTTTTGAGGTGTTTCTTGGGGAAATTAGTGAGAAATGAAAAAAAAAATTCTTTTTATTTTCATTAGAACTTTAGGATATTGTACATAGGAAAAAAAAACATACTTTATCCTTTGTTTATCATTAGAAATTCTTCTTTAGACAATCAAAATTGAAATCCAAAAACATTTTGTTTTATCTTTTTCATCTTGTTTCGAAACCTTGCATCAGAATATCAAATGAAAATTCGAAATATTTTTCTGTGGTTCACTCTTTAGATTTTCTTCCTAAAAAAAGGAATCAAAAAATATCTTTCTCTTCTAGAGTTTTTCCTTAATAGAGTATTTGTTTCAAAGAAAAGAAAAAAAATCCGTTAAGCTTGAGTTTAAAATAGGTTATAGAACATTAAGTTTAGAAAATTCAAAAAAATATTTGCTTCATTTATTTCTCTTTTCTCAGCAGAGTAGTCATTAAGGTAAAAAGAAAAGAAAAACAAAAAGAAACAGAGAACATCAGTTTATTTCCTTTATTCCTGATCTTCCCGAACTACGCAAAGATCTGATTCATGCAGCGTCATGATACGTAGGCAATATACATAGGGTTCGATCGAATCATTTTTTTTATTTTTTAAAAGAAAAGAAAAAAAAGAGAGAAAAAGATGGTGAAATTATGGGCGGTGAGAATTGAGAAGGAAGAAAAGAGCGACAATCAGAAAGAAAAGGGGAAAGAAAATGAGCGAGCTAAGAAGTGCGAGGAAAGAAAAGAAAAGAGAAGATTCAAATGGACAGATTGGGATGATGCCAAGTGACGTTATGACCCTCGAAGTCATTCTAGAACCATTAATTGTTGCTAGGTGCATTGCACGCAATGTGATATTTCTGGTGTTAAATGCCCTAACGCTAACGGGATGACACCATTTTGTTCCTTTTAATATCTTCATTTTAAGAAAGGTGGTTGGTTTGTGGTCCTCGAAGTAGTAACTCCTCTCCACAACATAAAGTCAAAAGGCAATGGCAGACAACAACAAAACTGAGTTGATTGATACAGGTGCCCAAAAGCAATTGGTTGATTAGGACAATGGGTTGGTTGAATAGGTGAGGATGTTAAGACAACACATGACGGACATGTATCAGGCCTGGATGACTGGGAAGGCACCACCCCCGCCACCACCTAGCTTCCTAAATGCTACCCTTACCCAAACATCGGTCACAGTGCCAGATGATCCCCCATACTCTCCAGATCCACCCGCTTATCATGTCTTTCCCAACCACCCTAGTAGCTCCATCACTCATCTTCCAATTACCTTTCCCAAAAATTGCCCTCTGGTCTTATCCACCATCCCCAACAATGAATACCCACTCAAAGCTCATGATTCCCAATATTACCCCTCAGAGGTTGCCCACAAGGTTCCCAACTCATACAAGCAGGGTCCGCGAGATGGGTCTCATGTTGTAAATGAAAAGTTCACAGGAAGAAAAGGGCGAGATGGGATACCCAGGAGGCTGAAAAGCATTGATCAATCCTTAAAGAACAAACAAGGAAGGGGAAACCAGGGTAGCATGACTTACAAATAACTGTCTGTGTCCCCTGACGTTCGCCTGCCGCGGGATTCAAAGTGCCAAAACTTAACTTGTATGATGGGTGTGGAGATCCGGTAGCCCATTTGAGGGATTATTGCAGTGAAATGAGAAGTGTTAGCGAGAAAGATGATTTGTTGATGGCGTACTTCAGTGAGAGCCTGACTGGGGCAGCTTTGGAATGGCATAATCGTCAAGATGTTGGTAAGTGGCCTACATTGGGTGACATGGCTCAAGATTTTGTTCGATACTTTCAATACAGATCAGGAGTTACCCCAGACCGCTCCTCCCTATCTAAAATGGAAAAGAAGCCAGAGGAAAGCTTTAGGGAGTTAGGGGTCAGATAGAGGGAGCAAGCTGCTTGAGTCAATACCCCGATTGGTGAAGAAGAAATGGTTGAACTTCTCCTACATGCCCAGGGACCCACCTACTTCAGTCATTTGATCCCGGCCTTGGGAAAGCCTTTCAAAGATGTGTTAAAAATAGGGGAGCTAGTGGAAGAGGGAATCAAGTCAGGAAAAATTATGAGTTATTCGAAAGACATTCAGAACACCCCAGTAAGCTTGGGTGGAAGAAAGAGAAATAGAAAAGATGATCCGATGGGCTTTCCCGATCAACACTTCTAGCCTCGACATCATCCCCGTGGATATCCTTGTGCGCCATATGATCCTCCCCAATGCCACTTCTCTCCACAGAACTCCCAAAATCGTACATCACTTTCCCAGTACCCCGCTCCACAAAATGCCTATCCACCCCCATGAGCCTACCGAAAACCTCCTAGATCAGGTTTTCGGCCCAATCAAGCATTTAAGAATGAGAGGTTGCTGAAAAAAGAAAAGGATTTCACCCCTATTGGAGAATCATACGCCAGTTTGTTCCAAAAGTTGAAGCAATTGGAAATGTTGAAGCCGATTCATATAAAAATGCCAAACCCTCTATCAAAGAAGTTTGATTTTTCTCAAAGGTGCGCATATTGCTCAGATGCCCAGGGGCATGACATAGAGAAGTGTTGGAATCTAAAGAAAGCAATTCAGAAGCTTATTAATGTAGGTGACATTGTCGTGCAAAATTCAGATGCAGTAGACACTAGCCAAAGTCCATCGCCTGTTCGTAATGAGATGCATATGGTAAGTATGATTTGTTTTGAAAAGGAATATGAGAATTCTTCTGAGATCCTCGAAGGTCCACATGCTACAAAGTTTTCAGTGTTATCAGAGGTTGATCTTAAGAATGAGCCAGCAAAGGGAACCCAAAAGCAATTTATTAAGAATAATGTGATGGAGGTTTGTGAGGGTCCTAGTAATGTTGATGCGGAATTCAGTGGTTAAGATGCCGAGCTTGACAATTGGAAAGACGCTCATTTCTTGGTTAGTCAGGGAGGAGTTTTGGTGGTTTATTTTGTTGTCATTTCTGTTGTCCGGGTTATTTCAGGGTTGTAATCCGGATATTGTCTTGTGACTCAAACCCTTCTATCCATTTATTTTGCCTAGTTTGTTTAGTCATAGTAGCCCGTCTAGTGTTGTCTAGGTTTGTTCTAGGTTTGTGACCCCAGTTTAGTTTGTTTGTTTTGTTGTTCAAACCCTTTCACCATCTACCTAATGCAATTTTTTGTTTTCTGTAATTTCTAGTCATTTTCATTTAGTTCCCTTTTCTTTTTATAGTTCTTTTCCTAATTGACTCTAGTGACATGACATGCACGCATAATTCTCAACCTGGTTTTAAAAATCAGTTTAGTCACGAAGCAACGAAACAATGTTGAAGATGTAGGGATATTTGAGGGAAATAAGTGAAGGCATTTTGAGATCACTTCAAGCTCGAATTGTGTGAAATTGGGGCAGATAGAACATAAAAATACACTATTGAAATGCATCATGCTGCATCGGGTGAAGATAACGGCAAGTTTGCCCCAAATTTGTAGGGGGCCGTTTGTGGTAGTGAGAATGAGAGTGTTGCCCAATGGTGCTTTGTATGTAACAGATGTAGAAGGCGAATGCGTGGATATGGTCATCAAGTCTGGCGCAATCAAAAGATGTTACGAATGTTTTCCTTGGTTTGTTTAATTGTGTTGTTTGTACTTGGCATGTTTTGAAGATTGGAATGACGAAGGCATTTTGTTATGCTATCTAAACACCTTATCCTTTGTTACCCCTTTGAGCCTTGTTTATTTTCTTTCATACCCCTCTTTCGGAATCAGTAGCAAAGATCAGAAACACAAGCGTGAAAGATAAATAAAGGAAAAGGAGAAAAGAAAAGAACGAAAAGGGAGAGAAGAAAAATGAAAATCAAAAAAAAAAGAAAAAAAAGGAAAAAAAGAGAAAGAAAATAATGAAAAGAAAAAAAGAGAGAAGAAAAACAATAAAAAGAGAAAAAGAAAGCAAAAAAGAGAAAGAAAATAAAGAGAAAAGAGAAAATCACAACAACAAAGTAATTCCTATGTCATGAACTACGTTCGACCTAATTCCTTTTGAGGATACGTAGGCAGCCTCATGGTTCGGTCTCACTAAAATAAAAATCCAAAAGTCCCCAAGCAAGAAACTAGGGCAGAAGTTGTGGTTATTGTAAAAAATCTGATTCCAAAAGTTGTAATTTTGAACCCATGTGAATTGTTTTGAGCCTTTGATATCCTTTCTTTTTAACCCTATCCAAAAGCCCATGTTACGGTCCAAAGAAAGACCTTCCGATCAGTCTTCAAGAGATGCCAAGTCAAGCAAGGAGAGGTAATTCATATCAGAGGCAACACTCTGGTCCAAGTAGAAAAATAATGAAAATAAGAGAGTCTTATTGGTGAAAACCCTCACGGGCACCGTAGGGCGACGGGAGCTAAGAGAAATCCAAAAATGAGAGTGTCTTATTGGTGAAAACCCTCGCGGGCACCTTAAGGCGACGATAAGTTGAGAGAAAGAACAGAATGAGAGAGGCTTGATGGTGAAAACCCTTCGGGCACTACAAGTCAAATAAGGATTGTGAATCAGATTGGATAATCAGAGCATTGAAGTCCAGTTTCACGGTTCAGGGGTATAACAAGAGTTGAACATCAGACTTGTTTGACAGATTAGACCACTTAATCAACATGTGCATGTCATGGTCATTAGAGTTGGTATCCACATCTGATAGGTTTCTACTTTGTAGTTTTCTTGTTAAGAATCATCTCTTTCCTTTGTCCTTTACTCTGTTCCTTTTGTCTTGTTTACTTATTCTTCCTGAGTCCGTTTGTTCAGAATAAGTGAGAAATGACTTTAAAATTTGCCACCAGCTTTCCAATTACACAAAACAGGATATGGCCAGCACATCAAAGTGGCATAAGTTAGGAAAGAACAACAAGAGCACTGAGTTGGTAGAAATCAACATGCTTTGGAGTCCATGAGAAATACAAAGGTTTGGTATATTTCAATTCGTGAACAGTGCAACGGATAGAGGATGTTGGGTGAACGAGTCAAAGGTATTTTCTGTGATGAGATCAACAAAGAAAGTGTTTAACCAGTGACAAGCAAGTTATTCCAAGCAGAAATCAAAGTTATCGTGACAAGTGAGGGAACAATAGACTTCAAGGCCAAGGCTAGTGATTTAAGTCAGGAAGGAACAACATGCACACTAAGTGGATGGCAATTAACATGCTTTGGAATTCATGTCAACACAAGATCACGATGCAATAGATGGAGGGTATTAAGTGGACGGATCAAAGGTATTTTCGGTGAAACACAAAGGTTGGTAAATGTCAGTTCATGAGCAATGCAATAGATAAAGGGAATTGGGTCTGAACGGAGAAGGGGTATTTTCTGTGATAAGGATGATAGAGAAAGTTGTTAGTCCATAAGCAAGCAAGGTCCTCAAGTGAAAATCAGTTATCATGGGAAGTGAAGGAGCAACTGCCCTCAAAGTCAAGGCCACAAACCAACCACCACATTTTAAACTGACAAGATTTTTCTTTGATTGAAACAGGGGCAGAAAATTTTGTTTGTTTCGAAGAAACCCTCCGCAAGGAAAAGCAAGCACCAGACAGGTTTGACCGTAAACTCTCAGGACCTTTCTGGAAAATGTGGCTTAGTTAAAATTCAAAACAATCATGAATAGCATAGAGGAAGGTAAGTTGGTTTCAATATTTGCATGTTTAAGATAGAATTCAATTAGGAGTTTTCAGGATTCCCCCCTCCGGAATAATGGGACCTAGTTTTAAGATTTCCATTAGATCATAAGATGTATCGTAAATTCTATCGTAGGGTAGTATAATTCAGTCGTAAAAGTGTTATTTTTTAGGACAAGACTTGATTTTGAGTTTCAGGATCCTCCTGGATAATGGGATGTAGTTTTAAAACTTGCTTGGATAGCAAACCTTAGCATAAGTCACACCTTTAGAAGATATAACTTAGATTTAAAATTGTCGTTTAATTAAGAGTTGTCAAGACCCCCTAGATAATGGGACATTGCTTTCAAATTCTTAGTAATATTTGGTAATATGATTCAGTTTAACACTCACATATGTGCCCAGTTACCAAACTGGGCAGAAAATAGCTTTGTTTTTTCTATTTTTTGCGGAAATCAGGTAACCACTTGGAGAATAGAGAGAAGCAGTTCAAGTCTAGCAGTCAAGAGCCCGCCTGGAGAGCAGGGAATACATTCAAATCTAGCAGTCAGGAGCCCGCCTGGAGAGTAGGGAATACATTCAAGTCTAGCAGTCAGGAGCCCGCCTAGAGAGCAGGGAATACATTCAAGTTTAGTGGTCAGGAGCCCGCCTGGAGAGCATGGAATACATTTCAAGTCAGCAATCAAGAGCCCACATGGAGAACAAAGGAGTATAACTCAAGTTTTAGTTTTCTAGTTCTTATTGATATTTGGTAATGTGGTTCGTTTTACACTTACATATGTGCCCAGATACCCAAACTGGGGCAGAAAAATTTTCTTTGTTTTTGTCTATTTTGTTGAAGTCAGGAGCCCGCCTGGAGAGCAGGGAATACATTTCAAGTCAACAGTCAGGAGCCCGCCTGGAGAGTAGGGAATACATTTCAAGTCAGCAATCAGGAGCCCTCCTGGAGAGCGGGGAATACATTTCAGGTTCAGCAGTCAGGAGCCCGCCTGGAGAGCAGGGAATACATTCCAAGTCAGAAGTCAGGAGCCCTCCTGGAGAGCAAGGAATACATTTCAGTTCAGTAGTCAGGAGACCGCCTGGAGAGCAGGGAATACATTCAAGTTTAGTAGTCAGGAGCCCGCCTGGAGAGCAGGGAATACATTTCAAGTCAATAGTCAGGAGCCCGCCTGAAGAGCAGGGAATGCATTTCAAGTCAGCAATCAAGAGCCTGCCTAGAGAACAAGGGAGTACAATTCAAGTTTTAGCTTTCAAGTTCTTATTGATATTTGATAATATGATCCGTTTTACACTTACATGTGTGCCCAGATACTCAAACGGGGTCAGAAAATTTTCTTTGTTTTGTCTATTTTGTTGAAGTCAGGAGCCCGCCTGGAGAGCAGGGAACACATTTCAAGTCAGCAGTCAGGAGCCCGCCTGGAGAGCAGGGATTACATTCAAGTTTAGCAATCAGGAGCCCGCTTGGAAAGCATGGGAATACATTCAAGTTTAGCAATCAGGAGCCCACTTGGAAAGCATGGGAATATAATTCAAGTTCAGCAGTCAGGCGTCCACCTGAAGAAAAGGAAAAGCATCTCAGATTGCAATTCAAGTTGACAACCAAAGAATCTCACGGCAAGAATGCGAGTCAACAGTCCGAGGTGATCAACAGAAGTTAGTCACAATAAAGAAAAATAGAGAGAAAGGCAAGAAGTGAATCCAAATGCAGAAGTTAATGGAAGATGTGAACTGCTTAAGACATGGTGGAAGTCATAAGCACTACATGCCCGGTCTTGATCCAAAAGCTATAGAAGAATGAGCTAGCACCTACAACTAGCAAGCATCAAGGTTCAAATCTAAGGTCCACATGAAGAACCATTCAAGACTCAAGATCAAGCTTCAGAAGATTTATAGATAGGAATCTTGTAACTCGTAGTTGACAGGCTTATCTAGTTTTTTTCTTTTTTTGATTTTTGATGTAATAATAGGACTGCAGACCGAAACCTTGGCGGAACGACACCTCGACTGGCTCTTCACCTCGGCATACTCCATCATCTCACTCACTTCCCGAACTACACTGACCTGATTCCTTTATAGCCAAGGATATGAAGGCAGCTCAGACACCAGGGCTTGGTCACATTCTACTTTCTCTTAGTTTTAGTCTCTCCAAATAAGGGTCGGGTCAAAAACCTGTCTAGTCAGTCTTTGTCTGAAAACTCTTCGCGTTTCCAGTCAAAGAGAGGCAGCGAGCTGTCACACCTCCTTTTTTCCTACACCCCCCGAGAGAAGGGTGTATAAGGGAGTTTTTTCCAATTAAAGTGACAATCGAAACGAGATTACTTATTTATTAAATTTAGAGTTTCCACTTGGGAGATTTATGGTGTACCAAGTCACCGGTTCAAATCCCGAATTGAGTAAAGATTGACTCTGTATTACAATCCGCGAACCAGAAATCTGGGTAAGGAATTCTGTTAACCCGGGAGAAGGTGTTAGGCATTCCCGACTTCCGTGGTTCTAGCACGGGAACTCAACTGTTATATTCGGCTTAATTATCTGATAGTAAACAATTTTAGCCCATGGTTCAACTTTAACCTTATAACCGCTTTAATTGTTTTTAAGGAAAATTGCAACATTGTTAAAACACGTCTTGAACCACGTCACATAAATGCACTCGCGGTCTTCGACATATTTTGACATTGTTGAGATTTGGATTTGGGTCACATAAATGCCCACTCGAATTTAGGAAGATAATATTATTAAATGACGTGCCTATATCAGCTACACGTTTGCAACTTTGTGAGGGCCATGAAATTTTGCTAAATGGCGCGCCTCAAATTCTAAGGATTAAAACGACGTCAATTGAAATGAAGGCCACGGAATTGTCATTTTATTTGATATGACTCACCTCATAATTAAATACTTATCAGTTCAAGCGAGAAATGAACTTGAGAATTCTAGCTAAAAAAACTTTGGGTCGAAATCCTACACACAGGTGCCTTCAAATTTGGGCCCAAACGTGAACCCAATTTCTTAAGTGAGATGATTGTCCAATGTCATACCCCAGGCAGACTTAGCTGGCCTTGACTTTTGTCAACTGGGCCAGTATCAGGCCCCTAATCTCATAGTCGACGTTTAAGTCCAAGTCGGCTGGCTACAAAGCACTCAAAATTATAAGCAGAGCGAGATCAGACTAACAATTATTTCTGAACCTTAACTAATCAACACAAATTGACTAACTAAATGTCTATTTCTATTTTTACATGTATTAAACAAATCCGCTTATAAAGGGAAACATCTAGTAAAACAAACGAGCAAACTACTGGGCTTAAGAAGCAAGCCCAAGTAGCGGCAGGAGGCCTTTTCTTTGCAAAGGACTTCAGTATCCAAGGCTCAATGAGATCAAAACCTTTAAAGAACAAGGCTGAAGATCCCAGACTCAATATCGAGTCTACGCTAAAGCAAAACAATTGCAAATACAAGTAAAACACGAATTGATAAGTCTCATCATTAACCAATAACTAGTATACCCAGAAGATTTGAATATTGTTAACAGTACATGTCCGAAAGTAACTTGTAAAGAAAAAGAAAACTGACCACAACCTAGAACCCATTCAATTAGCTATTTCGTGAATTTGAATGTTGTTTAAACATGACACGTATGCCATGACATTTTAAGTGAATCATACAACAAAAGATAGCTCTAATACATTCCTTTTACTTAAATACATAAGAGGATGTAGGATCCAACTTCTGACTCATTTAGCACACACTACATCAGGTCCAAAATGTTCTGCATCAACTAGATTCAAACAGGACCATATTTAAATCCTAAAGTAAACATGTAACATTTAACAGCATGGTCGACTATACATGAGAGAACTTAACTATGAGAAGCATGAAGCAGAAGAGATTCATGTACAAAAGAAATAAAGCTAAGCTACGAATCAGTAACTTAAAAATTAAACTTCATCATTCCATTTCCATTTCAATCTTCAATTTGAGTATCACATTGTATGACTCTTAAGAACATGTACCTGGAATTTGAAAGGGAAAAAGAGGTGAGGAAACAGTGGGCAGCAACAAAAGCAAAAACCCAGCAATATCAATGAAACACTAAGCCCCACCACATCTCAAAACCAGGTTTTGAAACCCCAAAATCAAGCCATCTCCAAACCAGATGCAAAATATGAAGTTTTTCAAAGACTCTAACTGATGGGAAAACTAAAAAAAATCCAAGCTGAAACAGAATTTTGATCAGGTTTTCATCAAGGAAAAGGGCTGAAAATCAGTGCAGTTTTTGAGTTTTTAGCCATTTGGTTTCTTTTCAGAGTTTTTTTCCTCTCAAGTCCTGCCTTGAAAGGCAAGAAAAGGTACCTTTATAGGCAAGGGAATAGGGCAGCATTCAGGAATTAGTTTTTACCCCTTAGTCCCTTTCTAATTTTGTTTTTTTTAACTCAGAAATCCTTAGCTAATTTTCCTTTTTGCTTAACTACCCCTAAGGTAATTATCAAACTATCAACACAGCCCCGCACCCTGCTTCATGGAAGCTTCCTGGTTAGTTACAAAGAGATTCCCCTGCCCAATTACCCCAAATTACCCCCTAATCCTTCATTATTTACCCCTGGACATCAAATGGATCATGGGTCAATGACTCAAAGGCTCAGGTCCAACTGAATATATTAGATGGACCTAAAGCCCAAACCAAAGGGGTCAGGAATCAAGCTGAATCATTGACAAATAGAAAAAAGAAAAATTCAAGTGATTTCAATACTCAGATATGGACCAACAGGTAATGAGTTTCAAATTAAGCCCAATCATGCTAAATCGAAGTGAGAATTTAACCGCAGTCCATCTTAAGCTACTTAACAAAAAATGTTCATGATTAACTGAAGGAAACAAAGACAACAGAAAACTTCGCAAAGAAAAACTGAAAATCCGACCAACTAAACGAACACTAATATAACCAGAAAACTGAAACTAAAAGCAGAGAATTCCTAACAACTTCCTAGTCAAGAACAGAAAGACAAAGAAAGGGGGGAAATAGAACGTCACATGCAACTAAACATATCAAAAAAGAAGAGAAATGATGCATTAAAAGGAAAATAAAGGAACCGGAACAATACCTAAATAGATCAAATGCAGACTTGAAAAAAAACCCTTGACGGATCTTTCGATTTCTTGACTGGAATAGACCCTAACCGTGTGTTTTTATGCAAAAACACACGATTATCGTCTATTACGATCCTGAATCTTCAAATAGGCACACTGATTTGGACTTGGGATTTTAGGGTTGTCTCTTCAAATCAAGATTCGATGACTTCTAGGGTGATTCGAGGGAAGTGAAGTGGATATTTGGAATGAGGGGAGGAAGGGGGTTTTAGGGTGTTAATTTGTTGGCATTTGGGGTAGGCGCCGCCACCGGATGGTGGTGGGATTTCAGGGCAGCTGGCTAGGGTTCTTGGAGTGGTCTCTGCGATACAGGGGAGTGAGGGAGACGATATAGAGGGGTAGTGGAGTTCAGACACTTTTATATTTAATAGCCCCCGTTCTGAGTCGTTAGATCTCAAAACCTCGACGGCTGAGATTAAGTTTGCACGGAATGGGGTCGTTTGGTCTTGAGGGGAGACGGATTGGTTCAGGGGAAGGGTATTGGGCTGGGACAAGAGGGTTTGGACGGATATTTGATGGGTAACATTTGGGCTCCGAACCAACGGCCCAAATTTGATTCTCCTATCATTTTAATTCCTTTTCTTTCCATCATTTTTTCACAAATTCTTTTTTCTTACTTTTCCAAAATTAAATTAAAATCTAAATTAATTCCTAGAATCTAATTAACCTAAAAACACTAATTAGACCTAAATGATAATTAACACAACTAACAAATTAAAAGGAAAACAATTAAAATCAAAATTAACATTAAAAGGTGCGAAATAACTATTTTTTGTGATTTTTCCATTTTTATAAAACAACTAATTAATTAATTAATCCTTAAATGTTAAATTAAATCCTAAATGAAAATGCACCTATTTTGTATTTTTCATTAATTAACAAAAATAAAAATGCACAGACAAATGCAAACAATTATCAGAAAATGCCACAAAATCCACAAAAATTGCAAATAATGAAAAGAAATTATTTTGTTTTGAATTTATGGGAGTAATTCATATAGGGCAAAACTCACGTGCTCACAGCTACCCCTCTTTGCCCGGAAACACGAAGAGTTTTCGTGCAAAGATAAAGTGAGCAGATACGAGCGATTTCTACCCATTTGAATACTCTGTGGGAAGCATTGTGAAAGATTTGACCGCACCCTGCTTCCGAGGTTGCCTACATATCCTTGGCTATAAAGGAATCAGGTCAGTGTAGTTCGGGAAGTTTTGATAGCTGGGACTACCATGAAGCTGTAATTTCACTGTTGTTGTTGCTGCTACTGCTTACTGAACCCCATTATTACACCATGATAAAAATGAAAAGAAGCTAGAGTAGACTATGATCTATGCATTGCAAAAATCCTATCTATATCTTCAAACTTGATCTTCTAGTTCTTGTTGCCTTGTTGACTGGGATTCTCCTGGTGGAGTCCCCTTGTTGCCGCCTTGAATTGTAATCTGAGATGTTTTCCATTTCTCCAGGTGGATGCCTGACTGCCAACTACACTTGAGATGTTTTTCCTCTCTCGAGGTGGACGCTTGACTGCTGAACTTGAATGTATTCCCTGCTCTCCAGGCGGGCTCCTAATTGCTAAACTTGAAATGTATTCCCTGCTCTTCAGGCGGGTTCCTGATTGCTAGCTTGAAATGTATTCTCTGCTCTCCAGGCGGGCTCCTGACTGCTAAACTTGAATGTATTCCCTGCTCTCCAGGCGGGCTCCTGACTTCAACAAAATAGACAAAACAAAGAAAATTTTCTGCCCCGGTTTGGGTATTTGGGCACACATGTAAGTATAAAACGGATCACATTACCAAATATCAATAAGAACTTGAAAGCTAAAACATGAATTGTACTCCCTTGTTCTCCAGGCGGACTCCTGATTGCTAACTTGAAATGTATTCCCTGCTATTCAGGCGGGTTCCTGACTACTAACTTGAAATGTATTTTCTACTCTCCAGGCGGGCTCCTGACTACTGTCTTGAAATGTATTCCCTGCTCTCCAAGCGGGCTTCTGACTACTGTCTTGAAATGTATTCCCTGCTCTCCAGGCGAGCTCCTGATTGCTGACTTGAAATGTATTCCCTGCTCTCCAGGCGGGCTCCTGATTACTGACTTGAAATGTATTCCCTGCTCTTCAGGCGGGCTCCTGATTGCTGACTTGAAATGTATTCCCTGCTCTTCAGGCGGGCTCCTGATTGCTGACTTGAATTTCTTCTCCTTGTTCTCCAAGTGGGTACCTAATTTCAACAAAATAGACAAAACAAAGAAAACTTTCTGCCCCAGTTTAGTGGCTGGGCTCATATGTGAGTGTTGAACTAAACAATGGTACAAAATATTCGTAAGAATTTGAAAGCTAAATCCCGTTATCCAGGTGGGTCCTGACAACTCTCAATTAAACGACCATTATAAATCTAAGTTATGTCTTCGAAAGGTGTGACTTCCGCTAAATCTTGTTATCTAAGAGGGTCTTAAAGCTACGTCCCATTATACAGGAGGGTCCTGAAGATCACAAGTCAAGTTTTATCTTAAGAGCGACAATTTTACGGCTAAATTATACTACCCTACACCAGAACTTACGCTAAATCTTATTATCTAATGGAAATCTTAAAGCTAAGTCCCATTATTCAGGAGGGTCCTGAAAACTCCTAATTGAATCCTATCTTAAACATACAAACTTTGAAGCCAACTTATATTCCTTTGAGGTACATTTATGCTAGATTATGCTACTCATGATTGTTTTGAATTTTAAACTAGGTCCTATTTTCCAGGAGGGTCCTGAAAATTTACTGTCAAACCTGTTTGGTGCTTGCCTTTCCTTACGGAGGGTTTCTCCGAAACAAACGAAATTTTCTGCCCCTATTTCAAATCAAAGAAAAATCTTGTCAGTTTAAAAATATGGTGGTTGGTTTGTGGCCTTTACTTTGAGGGCGATTGCTTCTTCACTTCCCATGATAACGGATTTTCACTCGAGGACCTTTCTTGCTTATGGACTAACCACTTTCTCTGTCATCCTTATCACAGAAAATACCCCTTCTCCATTCAGACCCAATTCCCTTTATTTGTTGCATTGCTCATGAACTAACATTTACCAACCTTTGTGTTTCACCGAAAATACCTTTGATCCGTCCACCTAACACCCTCCATCTGTTGCATCGTGCTCTTGTGTTGACATGAATTCCAAAGCACGTTAATTGCCATCCACTTAGTGTGCATGTTGTTCTTTCCTGACTTAAATCACTGGCCTTGGCCTTGAAGTCTATTGTTCCCTCACTTGTCACGATAACTTTGATTTCTGCTTGGAATACCTTGCTTGACACTGGTTAGACACTTTCTTTATTGATCTCATCACAGAGAATACCTTTGACCCGTTCACCCAACATCCTCTATCTGTTGCACTATTCACGAATTGAAGTATACCAAACCTTTGTATTTCTCATGGACTCCAAAGCATGTTGAATGCTACCAACTCAGTGTGCTTGTTGTTCTTTCCTAACATATGCCACTTTGATGTGCTGGCCAGATTCTGTTTTGTGCAATTGGAAAGCTGATGACAAATTTTGAAGTCATTTCTCACTTTTTCTGACCAAACGGACTTAGGAAGAAGAAGTAAACAAGACAAAAGGAACAGAGTAAAGGACAAAGGAAAGAGATGATTCCTAACAAGAAAACTACAAAGTAGAAACCTATCAGATATGGATACCAACTCTAATGACCATGACATGCACATGTTGATTAAGTGGCCTAATCTGTCAAACAAGTCTGATGTTCAACTCTTGTTATACCCTTGAACCGTGAAACTGGACTTCAATGCTCCGATTATCCAATCTGATTCACAATCCTTATTCGACTTGTAGTGCCCGAAAGGTTTTCACCATCAAGCCTCTATCATTCTGTTCTTTCTCTCAACTTACTATCGCCTTACGGTGCCCGCGAGGGTTTTCACCAATAAGACTCTCTCATTTTTGGATTTCTCTCAGCTCCCGTCGCCCTACGGTGCCCGTGAGGGTTTTCACCAATAAGACTCTCTCATTTTCATTATTTTTCTACTTGGACCAGAGTGTTGCCCCTGATATGAATTACCTCTCCTTGCTTGACTTGGCATCTCTCGAAAACTGATCGGAAGGTCTTTCTTTGGACCGTAACGTTGTCGATGCCCCCTTTTCCTCAACCGTGGGGTCATAAATCGGGTATACGACATTGGGAGGACAACTCTATTCCCTTTTGAGAATTGGGTTTGGAAGTTGAAGAGTCGCCACCTAATGATTATAGTACATTAGGAAACTTTAAGAAGGGTTTGAGATGAAGAGACCAGAGATTAGGGTATGGGGTAGAAATTATCCCGAGGGGAAGGTGTTAGGCACCCCTCAAGATCCACTAGTGTGGTTCCCGGCCATATTGCAACTGTGACTTTACAAGTAAACAATCAAGGCTCAAATAAGGATTCGTACATAAGATTGCGACCAAGTTGAAAATTTTCAAAGATAAGTAGAGAAGGCAGAAATTCATGAAAAAGAGATTTGAACAGTTTTACAAGAAGAGATGAAAGCAAGTAAAGGGAGAAGAGTCCTAAGTTTATAATTAATATGGATCACTTCAATGCAATACCCAGCGATCACTCCTTAGATGAGGGGTCGCACGTGATATTAGCGCATCGGTCATCATATCCATATCTACCCTTCCCACCCCGTTAAGGTATTAAAGCACGTTTAATCTCGTTTACTTATTGCATGCTAATACCCGTCCCGACCTATCAGTCCCGGGGTATTAGGACTTCTAATCCTAAGAGGGAAGAAAGGGATGGGGCCTTTATGGAGTTTAAAGGATAAAATTCTAGTTTCGACATTCAAAACAAATATCAAATAAAGGGATGAGTAAACAAGCAAACAAGGCTCAAATAAACCCCTTAAATCAGACAACACTTAGTTTAGCATGTCTTAGCATATACTGATTTGGTCTTAAGTTAAAAATTAAGCGGCGAGCGGACTGGTTCAACACATATATTTAGACAGAAAGTCTGCATGAGGCAACTCGGATCCGATTGTCAGAGATTAAGGTATTTCAAGCGAGTGATTTAAAAGGTACTGGTTTCAGGAAAAAGTAGTCCAATGTAGAGGAGTTTGAAAAGAAAGTATGGACTGCAGTAAAAATAAAACACAGAAATGGTTGTGAAAGAGTTTCAGAGATAGAAATATCTAAGGAAAGGGTAAGTTGCAACTGTTTTAAAAGACAATTTCAGGGACTGAGTAAAACGTTTAGGCAGAATGTTGAAAAGAACTGTTCAGGAAAAGATGCAGATTTGAAGAGTTTAAAAAGCATACTGGTTTACAAGAGTTTTATTGAAAGCATTACATCAAGACATTAAGGACCAGTTAACGGACTGTTACTGCTTAAACGAATCAGACATGTTTGAGACGAAACCCCATAGGCATGGTATCTATACTTGATTTTAAGGCATGTTAAAGAGTTGGTAAATAGATGAATGTTTCATTACCCTATAGTTTGCCTAACGCATATGCATTTCCTATAGGCATGGTTTCTATATGAAATTGATTACATAAATGTTAGAATCCTATAGGCAGGATCTCTAGTGATTTGCAATATGATTAAACGTTAAACCCTATAGGCATGGTATCTAGGTGACTAAATTAGGAACATTAAACAAACCTATAGGCAGGATTTCTAGTAAAATTTAAAGCACAAAAGACCTATAGGCATGATCTCTACCCTTTGATTTATGCAGGCAACATAAACCCCTCCCACACCCTTTACTAATATTTTCCCCGAGTTTCTTTTACAAAGTTATTACAGAACTAGAAGAAAAAGACTAAAAATAAATACATCAAAACTACAGATAGATCCGAGGAAGCCCAATGCAACCTTAATGTCCAACACATATGTTTCACCAAATCCAGATTCCAGTATCAATTAGAATCAATCAGGAGAAGGGGATTCCTTTAATTAAGGAGTCCAAATTTGAACGGTAAAAGGGCAGAGTTTTATTTAAGGAAAGAAAATCAAGTAACACATTGGGCAATGAAGGGTAAATACATAAGGGAAGTTTAAAAATACACGGTTAGGTAAATAAGGTAAGAAGTAAATCAACTAGTACATAGTAAATCAAGGAATCAAGGATTCGAAATCAATAATGAACCAAGTCAGAAAAAGGTCCAAATTAGACAAAGAAAGAATCAAACAAGCTCACATAATGGTAGTCTGAAATCAATCCCCAAAATTAGGGTTATTTCGAGAGGGAAAGGTCTGACTATAAAGAGTGCATAGCTTTAAACATGCGAGGCTGGAATTAAACAAACAGAGTGGTCATGCAATCAAGAGTAGAAGAACATAGCTAGAAGAGAGTGTCAGATAGCATGAGAGAAATCAGAAGGTCTTGCAAAGCTTAGCAAGAATCAGAGAACATGAGACGAACTTAGAAATTAGGGTTTTTGAAATCAAACTAGTTTAGACACAGGAAGCAAAACAATCGCACACAAGTGTTTTGAAAACCCCCAAAATCTAGGGTTTCCTCCATAGATTAAATGTAAAGATGAAAGCGTAGAAAATCAGGCAAAGTAAACTCAGAAAATCCAAGGAACATAAACATTTCATGGAATCATAATGAAAGAAAACACAGTAAAGGAAATCATTAGCAAACCCTAGGAGGAAATACAGTAAAAGAAAAATACATATAAACCATAGTGAAAACACTTAGGAGTTATAGCAAAGCAAAATACGGTAAGAAATCACAGTAGAACAAGTAAAAATCAAGGAAACCCTAGGTTCGAGAAGACGAACAGTTTTGAAAGCAAAAACTTGAAATGATGTAATAAATACTTTAAAAACCTCAAAAATAGCACGGATCTAAAGTAGATCTAGAGAGAAACAAGAAAACCTCGAAATGGCATAGGGTTTCAGAGAAATCCTAGAAAATAAGAAAGGCCTGGAAAAGGGGCTGGTCCGAGTCGAGATGGACTCATAAGGCTAAGACACGCCGGAGATGAGCCGGAGATGACCGGAGATGGCCGTAGAACTTGAATCGACAAAGGTCCAGGTTCAATTCTTCGTGGCCAAGGCCATGGAACTTCAGTAATCAAGTGCGAGGAGGTGGAAGGTTCCAGAGAGAGTGAGAGATAGAGACGAGTGAGTGAATGGGAGGGGATTGGGGGGTCGTTAGGTTAAAAAAGGAAAGGGCAAACGGGGGCCGTTGATTAAAACAATCAACAGCCACGATTTTAAAATGGGATCCGGGCGGGTTCGTTTAATTGGGTCTGGGTCGGGTAGAAATGAAATTGGGTTGGGAATTGGGGGGTTAGAATTAGGCTGTAATTGAAATCAAAAAGAGGCTAAAATTGAAATAGCCATTTTTCCCTTTTGAATTTATAAAAATAGTAAAAGATGTTAAAAATCAAATTAAAAATACTGGGTTGATAAACAATATGTAGGTATTAATTTAAAAATATTAGGATTGATTTTGTAATAAAAATTGCTATTAAATCTAGAAGTAGGCTAAAATTGCAATTTCATGCAATTTTAGTTTAAAAATACCAAATGGACTTGTAAAATTATGCAAAAATCATGTAAATTATATTTTGACGTAAATGTGAGAGTGAAATAAATTATTCACCAAAATGGCAAGTTTTGGGAATAATTAATGGATTTTATAGTGCACAATAGGCCATAAATTGGTGTAAAATCGTTAAAAATGCCAAAACCCTTTGGGTGCTTATATATGCACATATATGTCATTTTGAAAATATGTAGGGAAAAATTGAGTATAAACAAACGTAGACTTTTAGATAGGGTTAAAAAGAAAGGATATCAAAGGCTCAAAACAATTCACATGGGTTCAAAATTACAACTTTCGGAATCAAATTTCTTACAACAACCACAACTTCTGCCCCAGTTTCTTGCTTAGGGACTTTTGAATTTTTATTTTGATGAGACCGAACCGTGAAGCTGCCTACGTATCCTTAAAAGGAATCAGGTCGAACGTAGTTCATGTCATAGGAATTACTTTGTTTGTTGTGATTTTTCTTTTCTTTTTCTTTCTCTTTCTCTTTTCGCTTTTTTTTCTCTTTTCATTCTTTTCTATCTCTTTTTCTCCTTCTTTCTCTTTTTTTTCCTTCTTCCTTTACTTATCTTTTGCGCTTGCATTTCTGAACTTCGCTATTGATTCCAAAAGAGGGGTATGAAAGAAAATAAATGAGGCTCAAAGGGGTAATGAAGGATAAAGTATTTAGATAGCAGAACAAAATGCCTTCGTCATTCCAATCTTCAAAATATGCCAAGTACAAACAACACAATTAAACAAACAAAAGAAAACATGAGTAACATCTTTTGATTGTACCAGACTTGATAACCATATCCACACATTCGCCTTCTACATCTGTTAAATACAAAGCACTATTGGGCAACACTCTCACTCTCATTACCATGAATGACCCCTATCAATTTGGCCAAACTTGCCTTTAGCTTCAAACTGATGCGGCATGATGCATTTCAACAAGGTTTCTTTATGTTCTATTTGCCCTAGTTTCACACAATTCGGACTTGAAGTGATCTCAAAATGCCTTTACTTATTTCCCTCAAATGTCCCTATCATCTTCAAAATTGTTTCATTCAGCTTCATGACTAAACTGACTTTTTAAGACCAAGCTGAGAATTACGCATGTATGTCATGTTACTAGAGTCAACAGGAAAAGAACTATAAAAGAAAAGAGAACTAAACGAAAATGACTAGAAATCACAGAAAATAGAAAATTGCATTAGACAGATGGTGAAAGGGTTTGGACAACAAAACAAACAAACTAAACTGGGGTTACGAACCTGGAACAAACCTAGACAATGCTAAACAGGTTACTATGACTAAACAAACTAGGCAAAATAAAAGGATAGAAAAGTTTGAGTTACAAGACAATATTCGGATTACAACCCTGAAATAACCCAGACAGCAGAAATGACAACAAAATAAACCACCAAAAACTCCTCCCTGGCTAACCAAGAAAAGAGCGTCTTTCCAATCATCAAACTCAAAATCTTAGCCACTGACTTCTGCATCAACAATACTAGGACCTTCACACGTCTCCATCACATTGTTCTTAACAGATTGCCTTTGGGTTCCCTTTGCCTGCTCGTTCTTAGGATCAACCTCTGATAGCGCTGAAGGCTTAGTAGCACGTGGACCTTCGAGGCTCCCAGAAGAATTCTCACATTCCTTTTCAAAATAAACCATACCCACCATATGCGTCTCATTATGCACAGGCGAAGGACTTTAGCAAGTGTCTGCTACATCTGAATTTTGCACGACAATGTCGCCTGCATTAATAAGCTTCTGAATCACATTCTTCAGATTCCAACACTTCTCTATGTCATGCCCCGGGGCATCTGAGCAATCGGCGCACCTTTGAGAAAAATCAACTTCTTTGGAAGAGGGTTTGGCATTTTTATCTAGGTCGGCTTCAACATGTCCAATATCCTTAGCCTCTGGAACAGACTGGCATATGACACTCCCAATGGATTGAATGTTTTCTTCTTCTGTAACCTCTCATTCTTAAAGGCTTTACTGGGCCAGAAACCTGATCCAGGGGGTTTTCGATAGGCTCATGGGGGTAGATAGGCATTTTGTGGAGCTGGGTACTGGGAGAGTAATGTACGCCTTTGGGAGTTCTGTGGAGAGAAGTGGCATTAGGGAGGATCATCTGGTGCACAAGGATATCCACGGGGACGATGTCGAGGCTGGAAGTGTTAATCGGGAAAGCCCATTGGATCATCTTTTCTGTTTCTCTTTCTTCCACTCAAGCTTACTGGGATGTTGAATGTTTTTTGAACAACTCATAATTTTGCCTGACTTTATTCCCTCTTCTACTAGCTCCCCCATTTTTAACACATCATTGAAAGGCTTTCCCAGGGCCGAGATCAAATGACTGAAGTAGGTGGGGCCCTGAGCTTGTAGGAAAATCTCAACCATTTCTTCTTCACCAATCGGGGTATTGACTCGAGCAGCCTGCTCCCTCCATCTGAGCCCAAACTCTCTAAAGCTTTCCTCCGGCTTCTTTTCCATTTTAGATAAGGAGGAGCGGTCTGGGGTAACACCCGATCTGTATTGAAAGTATTGAACAAATCTTGAACCATGTCACCCAATGTAGGCCACTTACCAACATCTTGGCAATTATGCCATTCCAACGCTACCCCAATCAGGCTCTCACTGAAGTACGCCATCAACAAATCATCTTTCTCGCCAACACTTCTCATTTTACTGCAATAATCCCTCAAATGGGCTACCGGATCCCAACACCCATCATACAAGTTAAACTTTGGCACTTTAAACCCCGCAGGCAGACGAACGTCGGGGGACATAAACAATTCTTTGTAAGACATGCTACCCTGGTCTCTTGTTCCTTGCTTGTTCTTTAAGGACTGTTCTATGCCTTTCAGCCTCCTGGGTATCCCATCTCGCCCCTTTCTTCTTGTGAACTTTTCATTTTCAACATGAGGCTCATCCCGTGGGCCCTGCTTGTATGAGTTGGGAACCTTGTGGGCAACCTCTAAGGGGTAATATTGGGCATTGTGAGCTTTGAGTGGGTGTTCATTGTTGGGGATGGTGGATAAGACAGGAGGGCAATTTTTGGGAAAGGTAATTGGAAGATGAGTGATGGAGCTACTAGGGTGGTTGAGAAAGCCATGATAAGCGGGTGGATCTGGAGAGTATGGGGGATCATCTAGCACTGTGACCGGTGTTTGGGTAAGGGTAGCATTTAGGAAGCTAGGTGGTGGCGGGGGTGGTGCCTTCCCAGTCATCCAGGCCTAATACATGTCCGCCATGTGTTGTCTTAACATCCTCACCTCTTCAACCAACCCATTGTCCTAATCAACCAATTGCTTTTGGGCACCTGTATCAATCAACTCAGTTTTGTTGTTGTCTGCCATTGCCTTTTGACTTTATGTTGTGGAGAGGAGTTACTACTTCGAGGACCACTAACCAACCACCTTTCTTAAAATGAAGATATCAAAAGGAACAAAATGGTGTCATCCCGTTAGCGTTAGGACATTTAACACCAGAAATATCACATTGCGTGCAATGCACCTAGCAACAATTAATGGTTCTAGAATGACTTCGAGGGTCATAAGGTCACATGGCATCATCCCAATCTGTCCATTTGAATCTTCTCTTTTCTTCTCTTTCCTCGCACTTCTTAGCTCGCTCATTTTCTTTCCCCTTTTCTTTCTGATTGTCGCTCTTTTCTTCCTTCTCAATTCTCACCTCCCATAATTTCACCATCTTTTTCTCTCTTTTTTTTCTTTTTTTCTTTTCTTTTAAAAAATAAAAAAATGATTCGATCGAACCACCCTATGTATATTGCCTACGTATCATGACGCTGCATGAATCAGATCTTTGCATAGTTCGGGAAGATCAGGAATAACGGAAACAAACTGACGTTCTCTGTTTCTTTTTGTTTTTCTTTTCTTTTTACCTTAATGACTACTCTGCTGAGAAAAGAGAAATAAATGAAGAAAATCTTTTTTTTTGAATTTTCTAAACCTAATGTTCTATAACCTATTTTAAATTCAAGCTTAACAGATTTTTTTTTCTTTTCTTTGAAACAAATACTCTATTAAGGAAAAACTCTAGAAGAGAAAGATATTTTTTGATTCCTTTTTTTTTGGAAGAAAATCTAAAGAGTGAACCACATAAAAATATTTCGAATTTTCATTTGATATTCTGATGCAAGGTTTCGAAACAAGATGAAAAAGATAAAACAAAATATTTTTGGATTTCAATTTTGATTGCCAAAAGAAGAATTTCTAATGATAAACAAAGGATAAAGTATGTTTTTTTTCCTATGTACAATATCCTAAAGTTCTAATGAAAATAAAAAGAATTGTTTTTTCATTTCTCACTAATTTCCCCAAGAAACACCTCAAAAGAAAATCTTTTTGGATTTTGGAATTAATACCTTAAAGAAGGATTTTAAAGAAGTACTAAAAGAAAATTCTCTTCTTTTTTTTTTTGAATTTTGGTCCTAATATAGTAGAGGAAATATAAAAACAATTCATTTTAAGTCCTAGATATTAATTGCCTAGAGGAAAAACAATCTCAAAGGAGATTTTTTTTTATTTCTTATAACAAAACGCAAAATTTCTTCTTTTTTTTTTCCTGGATTTTCGACTTGTAACACATTTCCACATACAAAATAAGATATACAATAACAAAAGACTCGGTAAACTTCACCTGACTATTACAAACTCTAACATCACCTAAAAGACTAAATACTACTATACAGGACTAGAAAATAAAATAAAAACAATTGACTTAAAAACATAAAATGGCTCCTCGAGCAGCTCCCGAATGCAATGATCCTGGGGTATCTGTCATGCTCAAACTCCAGTAAGTAGATCCACACCTGTATGAGAAAACTTAAACTAGCACTATGTGAGACAATAACATTCCCTAAGACACATGCAAGACATGATTGAGGCTATTGTTGCAAAATGGCTTATTTGGCTAAAAGGTGGCTAGAAGTGCAAAATTTGGCTATGACCCCGTAAAGCCAAGAACGTAAGATTTACTAGGATGACCGGACCCTATATGGGTTGCCTACTTATCACGTCCCGAAAGACAAGAATCAGGTATGCGTAGTTCGGGCAGATAGGATACGGGCGAGCAATAAAAATAACAACTAATTTAGAGAAAATATGTTTTTTTTCTCTTTTTTTTTTTTTGAAAAATGATGAAACATGTAAACTCTTTTTTATTTTATTTTTCCCCTTTTTTAATTTTTGAAAAATGATGAAAAGGTACAAAAATCTTTTGAATTTTCCAAGCTCTTTTTTTTTCTCTTAACAAAATGTAACAGAAAACATAATTAGGTCACACTCGCTTTATCTTCACACTTCACCATCTATTTTTCTTTTTTTCTTTCTTCTTTATTTTTTCATTTCTTCATTTACCCTCAGCTATCATTGGTCTGCCAAATGACCTTTTTGCCCTTGAATAAATGCAACATGTATCACATAAGATGCATCAGAATGGATTTTTATATTTTGGGGTATACCTGTCCTAGACGGACCCAACCCCTGTGTTGACTCCCCTAAGTCAAGTTCACATGATGCAAACAAGAGTTACTACTAGGGATCCGACATGAAGCTGAGTTATTCTAGGTTCAAAACCTGGGTATTTGTTCTAGACTTGTGTACTCGAGCGGACAACTCAAGCCGAGGAGGGGGCTACGTATCGGGAACCAAAAGGCCATCCGGCTTAGTAACTTGTCAGAGCCTCTTTCTTATTTAAAGATATGACACTAACAAAATAAGGAGTTTCGACCAGCGAGCACATCCTCGAAGATGAGAAAAGAAGCGTTTCGTAGCAGTTTATATACAGTTCAGATAATATCAAAGCGGTAAAAAGCAGCACTTAGCACATTAGGCCCAAACATGTGAATAAAATCAGCAACAATTATTCTAAGCTCGAATTCTGAACCTTGAACCAGAGATTCTGGGTTCTTGTCCCCAGCAGAGTCGCCAGAGCTGTCACACCTTCTTTTTCCTACACCCCCAGAGAGAAGGGTGTATAAGGGAGTTTTTTCCAATTAAAGTGACAATCGAAACAGGATTACCTATTTATTAAATTCAGAGTTTCCACTTCGGAGATTTATGGTGTCCCAAGTCACCGGTTTAAATCCCGAATCGAGGAAAGATTGACTCTGTATTACAGTCCGCAAACCAGAAATCCGGGTAAGAAATTCTGTTAACCCGGGAGAAGGTGTTAGGCATTCCCGAGTTCCGTGGTTCTAGCATGATCGCTCAACTGTTATATTCGGCTTAATTATCTGATTTTAAACAATTTTAGCCTATGGTTCAATTTTAACCTTATAACCGCTTTAATTATTTTTAGGGAAAATTGCAACATTGTTAAAACACGTCTTGAACCACGTCACATAAATGCACCCGCGGTCTTCGACATATGTTGACATTGTTGAGATTTGGATTTGGGTCACATAAATGCGCACCCGAATTTAGGAAGATAATATTATTAAATGACGTGCCTAAAGCAGCTACATGTTTGCAACTTTGCGAGGGCCATGAAATTTTGCTAAATGGTGCGCCTCGAATTCTAAGGATCAAAACGACGTCAATTGAAACGAAGGCCACGCAGTTGTCATTTTATTTGATACGAATCACCTCATAATTAAATACTAATCAGTTCAAGCGACAAATGAACTTGAGAATTCTAGCTAAAAAAAACTTTGGGTCGAAATCCTACACACAGGTGCCTTCAGATTTGGGCCCAAACGTGAACCCAATTTCTTAAGTGAGATGACTATCCAAGGTCATACCCCAGGCGGACTCAACTGGCCTTGACTTTTGTCAACTAGGCCAGTATCAGGCCCCTAATCTCAGAGTCGACGTTTAAGCCCAAGTCGACTAACTACAAATCAGTCAAAATTATAAGCAGGGCGATATCCGACTAACAATTATTTCTGAACCTTAACTAATCAACACAAATTGACTAACTAAATGTCTATTTCTATGTTTACATGTATTAAACAAATCTGCTTATAAAGGGAAACATCCAGTGAACCAAACGAGCAAACCACTGGGCTCAAGAAGCAAGCCCAAGTAGCGGCAGCAGGCATTTTCTTTGCAAAGGATTTCAGTATCCAAGGTTCAATGAGCTCAAAACCTTTAAAGAACAAGGCTGAAGATCCCAGACTCAATATCGAGTCTACGCTAAAGCAAAAAAATCACAATTACAAGTAAAACATGAATTGATAAGTCTCATCAACTGGGCCAGTATCAGGCCCCTAATCTCATAGTCGACGTTTAAGTCCAAGTCGGCTGGCTACAAAGCACTAAAAATTATAAGCAGAGCGAGATCAGACTAACAATTATTTCTGAACCTTAACTAATCAACACAAATTGACTAACTAAATGTCTATTTCGATTTTTACATGTATTAAACAAATTCGCTTATAAAGGGAAATATCTAGTGAAACAAACGAGCAAACTACTGGGCTTAAGAAGCAAGCCCAAGTAGCGGCAGGAGGCCTTTTCTTTGCAAAGGACTTCAGTATCCAAGGCTCAATGAGATCAAAACCTTTAAAGAACAAGGCTGAAGATCCCAGACTCAATATCGAGTCTACGCTAAAGCAAAACAATTGCAATTACAAGTAAAACACAAATTGATAAGTCTCATCATTAACAAATAACTAGTATACCCAGAAGCTTTGAATATTGTTAACAGTACATGTCCGAAAGTAACTTGTAAAGAAAAAGAAAATTGACCACAACCTAGAACCCATTCAATTAGCTATTTGAATGTTGTTTAAACATGACACGTATACCATGATATTTTAAGTGAATCATACAACAAAAGATAGCTCTAATACATTCCTTTTACTTAAATATATAAGAGGATGTAGGATCCAACTTCTGACTCATTTAGCACACACTACATCAGGTCCAAAATGTTCTGCATCAACTAGATTCAAACAGGACCATATTTAAATCCTAAAGTAAACATGTAACATTTAACAGCATGGTCGACTATACATGAGAGAACTTAACTATGAGAAGCATGAAGCAGAAGAGATTCATGTACAAAAGAAATAAAGCTAAGCTACGAATCAGTAACTTAAAAATTAAACTTCATCATTCCATTTCCATTTCAATCTTCAATTTGAGTATCACATTGTATGACTCTTAAGAACATGTACCTGGAATTTGAAAGGGAAAAAGAGGTGAGGAAACAGTGGGCAGCAACAAAAGCAAAAACCCAGCAATATCAATGAAACACTAAGCCCCACCACATCTCAAAACCAGGTTTTGAAACCCCAAAATCAAGCCATCTCCAAACCAGATGCAAAATATGAAGTTTTTCAAAGACTCTAACTGATGGGAAAACTAAAAAAATCCAAGCTGAAACAGAATTTTGATCAGGTTTTCATCAAGGAAAAGGGCTGAAAATCAGTGCAGTTTTTGAGTTTTTAGCCATTTGGTTTCTTTTCAGAGTTTTTTTCCTCTCAAGTCCTGCCTTGAAAGGCAAGAAAAGGTACCTTTATAGGCAAGGGAATAGGGCAGCATTCAGGAATTAGTTTTTACCCCTTAGTCCCTTTCTAATTTTGTTTTTTTTAACTCAGAAATCCTTAGCTAATTTTCCTTTTTGCTTAACTACCCCTAAGGTAATTATCAAACTATCAACACAGCCCCGCACCCTGCTTCATGGAAGCTTCCTGGTTAGTTACAAAGAGATTCCCCTGCCCAATTACCCCAAATTACCCCCTAATCATTCATTATTTACCCCTGGACATCAAATGGATCATGGGTCAATGACTCAAAGGCTCAGGTCCAAGTGAATATATTAGATGGACCTAAAGCCCAAACCAAATGGGTCAGGAATCAAGCTGAATCATTGACAAATAGAAAAAAGAAAAATTCAAGTGATTTCAACACTCAGATATGGACCAACAGGTAATGAATTTCAAATTAAGCCCAATCATGCTAAATCGAAGTGAGAATTCAACCGCAGTCCATCTTAAGCTACTTAACAAAAAATGTTCATGATTAACTAAAGGAAACAAAGACAACAGAAAAACTTCGCAAAGAAAAACTGAAAATCCAGCCAATTAAACGAACATTAATATAACCAGAAAACTGAAACCAAAAGCGGAGAATTCCTAACAACTTCCTAGTTAAGAACAGAAAGACAAAGAAAGGGGGGAAACAGAACGTCACATGCAACTTAACAAATCGAAAAAGAAGAGCAATGATGCATTAAAAGGAAAATAAAGGAATCAGAACAATACCTAAACTGATCAAATGCAGGCTTGAAAAAAAAAACCTCGATGGATCTTTCGATTTTTTGACCGGAATAGACCCTAACCGTGTGTTTTTATGCAAAAACACACGATTATCGTCTATTACGACCCTGAATCTTCAAATAGGCACGTTGATTTGGACTTGGGATTTTAGGGTGTCTCTTCAAATCAAGATTGGAGGACTTCCAGGGTAATTCGAGGGAAGTGAACTGGATATTTGGAATGAGGGAAGGAAGGGGGTTTTAGGGTGTTAATTTGGTGGCATTTGGGGTAGGCGCCGCCACCGGATGGTGGTGGGATTTTAGGGCGGCTGGCTAGGGTTCTTGGAGTGGTCTCTGAGATACAGGAGAGTGAGGGAGACGATATAGGGGGGGATAGTGGAGTTCAGACATTTTTATATTTAATATCCCCCACTTCTGAGCCGTTAGATCTCAAAACCTCGACGGCTAAGATTAAGTTTGCACGGAATGGGGTCGTTTGGTCTTGAGGGGAGACGGATCGGGTCAGGGGACCGGCATTGGGCTGGGACAGGCGGGTTTGGACGGATATTTGATGGGTAACATTTGGGTTCCGAAACCAACGGCCCAAATCTGATTCTCCTATCATTTTAATTCCTTTTCTTTTCATCATTTTTTTCACAAATTCTTTTTTCTTCCTTTTCCAAAATTAAATTAAAATCTAAATTAATTCCTAGAATCTAATTAACCTAAAAAATACTAATTAGACCTAAATGATAATTAACACAACTAACAAATTAAAAGGAAAACAACTAAATTAAAAATTAACATTGAAAGGTGCGAAATAACTATTTTTTGTGATTTTTCCATTTTTATAAAACAACTAATTAATTAATTAATTAATCCTTAAATGTTAAATTAAATCCTAAATGCAAATGCACCTATTTTTTATTTTCATTAATTAAACAAAAATATAAATGCACAGACAAATGCAAACAATTATTAGAAAATACCACAAAATCCACAAAACTTACAAATAATGAAAAGAAATTATTTTGTTTTGAATTTATGGGAGTAATTCATATATGGCAAAAATCACGTGCTCACGGCAAGTACACAATAGCCCCAGAACTTAAAAGGAATAGAGGCTTGAAATCTGATTGCCCTTGTTACCTCTAAAATGTGCCTATGCTTTCTCTCAGTAACTCCATTCTCCTGAGGACTGTATGCACAAGTTCTTTGATGAACAATTCCTAGTTTTTTAAACATATCCTCACATACACTGTTAACAAACTCAGTACTATTATCAGTCCTCATAACTTTAACTACTATATTGAACTGAGTACTCACATATATTAGAAACTACTGCAAGGCCACACAAACATCAGTCTTGAGTTTTAATAGAAAAATCCAAGTCATTCTAGTGTAGTCATCAACAATTGTTAAAAAGTATTTATTACCATCAAATGTAACAGTTTTGTAAAGGCCTCATACATCCACATGAATCATGTCAAATGCATTAGTGCTTTTAATACTGCTAGGTGGAAATGGAAGTCTAGGCTGTTTAGCTCAAGGAGAAACACTACACTTATTGACAGTAGCAGATATATGTGATAAGGTATAGGAAAACATTCTCTTTAGAACTACATAGAAGACATGACCAAGTCTTCTATGCCTAAGTGCAATGTCCACTTTATTCCCTGCATTGCAAGCTTGAGCTGCTAATGGTATTGCCACAGGTTTTTCAGGAGGTTGGTTGAGTAGAATGTAGAGCCTATCTTCCTCCTTACCAATCTGCCTCACCCTCCCATTGAAGAGATTCTGGAAGATACAAAAATCAAGAAAGAAGGCCACACAACAACATAAATCTCTAGTTACCTTAGAGATTGATAGCAAGTTGTACTTAAACTCTGGGAGATAAAAAACATTCTTGAGTATGCTTCTGTCAGAAATAGGACTGGCACCTATATGCGTAACCTGTATGACATCACCATTATGCAAAAACACCTTCTTAGACTTAGGTGGTACAACAACGGAAGACTGATCTAGTAGGTTAATGTTAGACACCATATAATTTGTAGCACCAGTGTTAATAATCCACTCATGTTGACTATTAGAGTTAGAAGCCAAGCAGTCACTACCTGTATCTGTTAATTTTTTTTGTTGTTCACTAGAGACAGAAGCCAAGCAAGCACTACTTATACCTGCTACATTTGCAGATGAAAAGGATGAAGAGCATGTAGCTTTGTTAAGCATTTGTAAAATTTGATCATATTGCTCCTTGGTGAAGGTACATGCAAGTTGTGCCAATGGAGTGGCTGAGGTAAGCATTAGAAAAGCTAGCTTGAGTTTCATCTGCTGGCCAACTTGTGCCATCTGAGGAGCACCAATCACACTCATGTGTTGTCCAGTATATTCCATCTGTGGAGCACTTATTCTGTCCATATTCTGCCTAGTAAATGGCATCTGTAGGGATGCGCTATTAGTAGAGCTTTGGTTTCCACACTCAACCAAGGCACTGTAGGCATTATGACCTCCTGAGCCACTCTTCTTTTTGAACTTGAAGTTAGCAGGATAACCTATAATCTTGTAATAGTTCTTCTTAATGTGCCCTTTAATCTTGCAAAATTCACATTGTATGTTGTAATTCTTCTTAAACTTCTGATTGTTGCCAGGTCTGGAGCTATATAGGGCTGTGGATGCAAAGTTATTGACATTCATATTCATAGTAGGATTAGCTCTAAGAATGCCTGTAGTAGTTGCTATAGACTTTTGGCTTTCATCACTAATAAGCATGGCATAATCTTGGTTGACAGTAGGTAAGGGAACCATTAATAGAATTTGACTTCTATCTTGCCATTAAGCCCCATAATGAACTAATATACTCTCAGTCTTTGATGAAACACAAGGAAATCCTTTGATTTTGGACAATAACAACCAGGGGACATGCACTAGGGCATCAAACTCATCTCATAAGTCCTTCAACTTTGAGTAATAAATAGAGTTGGATGAGTTACCTTGTGTCAGGGTTATAATGTCTTTGTGTATATTGAATGTACGAGTCTCATTGACCTTATTGAACCTTTCTCTAAAGTCTTCCCAGACAACATGTACATTTGTTGCATAAGCATTACTGCTCACTAAATTTGGATCCATAGAGTTTGTTAGCCATGACAAAATAATTGCGTTGCACCTTTATCATTGATACCAGTACTTGTCGTGAAATCTCTCCTTCTTCCACGTTACATCCACCATTCCAAGCTTGTTCCGACCTAACGGAGCAATTAACATATAGCGATACCACACTGAGCAATTATCGGAGCCTGTCAATTGGAAGGAGATCAGAGAGATAACACTGGTATCTCTTAGGGCAAGATAGAGAGGGTGAGTGACTGCGACTGTAAATCTTTCTTTAAATTCATCATCAGACGATGCCTTTGAAGTAATTTCTGCAGCGATGTGATTGAGATCTTCAACCGCCATTGAAATTGAAAATTGAGCTAGAGATGAGAAAGAGAACTGATTGCTGAGAGATTAGAAGCAAAAATAGAGATCGAAACCACGAGCTCGAATCTGAAATTCATGGCTCTGATACCATGATGAAATGTAAGGATCAATTCTGATGAACCCTTGGAAATGGAGAGCAGAAAGAAAGACGAGAGAGCACTGAGAGTTTAGAGAGAGAAAGAAATTTAGGAAAATGAATTATGTTATTATTGTAACTGACAGTGTACAAACATATATACATCAAATAATTCTAACTAATTTATTTAACCGACATTGCTTAATACTCTACAGTTAAATAGACTAAACTACTCTTCTACATCTAGTCTCTTTTATGTAATTCCCTTCTCAACAGTTTTCTATGATAATGAGTTGAAGGTTGAATATAATCGTAAAGCTGACATGGCATTGTTTTACGAACAAGCACTATCTAGCCTCCACAACTTAACATCATTAGCTCTCCCATATTATTTCGAGTTTAAGAGAATGTATTCATATTGTAAAAAAATATTTATTCAATTAAGTTACTTATAAGGTAATTTAACTTATATATAAATTTTATGATTAGCATTAATTGTAAGTTGATAAAATTAATAGCTAATATACTGTCACAAATCAAACTATATTAGTAGTATAAAAAATATTACTTTGTTAATACATATAACTTAAACTTAGTAGTTTGAGTAAATTTGAAGTCACTAACAAGTGGGGGCTACTACAGATTCCGTGAGAAATCTGAACTGCACTTTTTGGAACAGGAAGACATTTCTCAAGGTGAAGTAAGAAACCTAATGTAATTGCTTAGAGAGTTAGGGCTCGTTTGGTACAAGGGACAAGGAATGAATGGTTTCGGGACTAAATTTAAGAAAAGTTTATCCCATATTTGATTGGAGAAAAATTACGGTATAATTAATTTCGGGATTGTAGTACTTTTTTATCCCCATAGAAAGGTGGAATAACTAATCTCGGAATAACTACTCCCGAGATAATTAATATCTAATATATGCCAATAAAAGAAAATTCATAAATGGATTCAAGATATCAGTGATTATGATTAGCATTAATTTAGTACTAATAGATATCAGTGGAATATAAATTTTATGATTAGCACTAATTTGGTACTAATAGATAATGTGAAATTATATGATGAACAGGCAATGTGCTAAAACACACGTGGGAGAAATCCCAAAGTCAACTTAACCTTCACACTCATAAACATGTTGACAAGAAGCCTACTTGATTTTTTTTGTAACAGATAATTTCTAATTTATTACTTTAAATATTTTGATCGTATATTACAAATTAAACTATTGCAAAGTGAATATTTCAATTAGTAAGAAAAGGGGAATTCCCTAGAAGTGGTATACTTTTTTTTTTCCTTCGAAAACAATATTAACTACGCCTCAGTCCCAAACAAAATTGGGGTCGGCGATAAGAATCTTCACTTCTTTTTTTAACTCAATTTATATCATCATCATGCCAACTAAAATAAAACTAATAGTAGTACACACACATACACACACACACACACACACACATATATATATATATATATATATATATCGCTAAGTCTCTATTGATTCCAATGATTTGTGGGTTTTTCGAGATAATTTCTTTCAATTTAATTTTAGGTCTACTTCGTTCCCTTTTAACACCTTCATTCAACCTAGTTTTACAACTATGGACCTGTGCATCTATCGCGCAACGCAAAATATGACTAAACCATCTCAAGTGACCTTATCACATTTTATCTGTAATGCGTGCAACTTACACGTTCTGACGAATGTGGTCGTTTTTAATCTTTCATCATGAATTGATAAGTTTTACGCTAACTCCCATTATAGCGTAACCCTTCTCCTTTATCCGATCTTGGAATTGACAATGTGATAAGCCCATATTGGCAAAGTTATTCTTTTTTCTTTAGTTAACTATTTTATGATTCTTGTTTTTCATCTAAGGGATACTAGAAAACATAAAAATCACTTGTGAGCAATACCACACCCATACTTAAATTGAAATTAAGATACTGATGAAAGTTCTTACCCCTCTAAATCATATAGATTCGTATCTGAAAAATTAAATTTAGGAAAGAAAAGAAAAGAAATCTCTTTCCCCTAAAAATTACACCAAAAAATAGTACTAACTGAATGTGGGAGTACGTAAAAATGACACGTATTGCAAGGGAAGGTGACTTTTGGCAAAAGAATGCGTAGGTTTCTTTTTTTTTTTGGTTAGTATATATATATATATATATATATATATATATATATATATATATATATATATATATATGAATTAGGAAATACAATGCATAGCACTGTCTATGCCGGGATACTGTAATTCCCCCAATACTGCTATGTTTTGTTCAACTGTAACTGCCAAAAATTTTGTAACAACTTCAGTTCCTAAGATGTCTGCCCAAAATACATTATTTGCAAACATTAGAGGAACTACTAGTATGCTGGTTCTTCCCAAAAAATATGACTTTGCTGCCTCTTTCGCCAGTACATCGGCCACCCTATTCTACTTTCTGAAGGTGTCCCTCACCGTCACCTTGTCCATACTTTGCATTAACAACCTACATTCCCAAATCATAGGATCATAAGTTATGTTACCTATGAGAAGCATATGAACTATTTCATCCGAGTCAGTATTAATGTCTAGAGGGATCCATCCATTTTGCTCCGCTAGTTGAAGCCCTTTCAAGAGAGATTTCAGCTCAGCCATGGTATATGCGGTATATTTTTCATATACCCCATAATCCATTCTCCATTATAGTTCCTGAATACTCCACCAATTCCTCCAATTCCTGGATTATCCCTGGCAGCAACATCCATGTTGAGTTTGTAGTGGCCTCTTCTTGTGGGCTCCCATTTAACATTGGTGTGGAAAGGCTTCTTGATAGTGCCATTTTTCACCAACATAAAGTATTATGTTGCTTTTGAGATGGTATTGGTGGTACTGATGCTATCTTTTTTATTCTTGAAGAGGTTGTGATTTCTAGTTAGTCAAATGTGTCAAAAGCAGAAGGGGATGATGTTCTCCTAATGAATGCTTTTGTTGAAGTATGTGTTCTTAATCTTATTCCATGTTGATGGCCATAGCTGGGCCGAGAAAATGGGGTTTAGCTGCCTACTTGTAGTAGAAGCCTTGGATAGTAATTCCTACCAGAATTGACTTGCATTTGTACATTCAAAGAAGATGTAGTCACTTATTTCTTGATTTGTTTGACAGAAGAAATATTGGGGGTTACAGTTAACCCCAATTCTGTGCAGGTAGGATCCAGTAGGCAACCTGTTTTGGGCAAGTATCCCTTTCTCCTTATTTCCCTGATGCTCTTTGTTGATACCTAATTTTTCTCTCATTTATTTTTAAATGCATATATACTTATAAAATAGTGCATGAACATCAACCAATATTTTTCATAATTTTTTGTAATTTTTAAAAAAAAATTAATTAATTTATTCCAGTATTTTATTATCTAAATTATTACTAATTGCATCACATATAATTTTTATAATGATTTATTACTTGATTTTTATTATTTATATTTATATTAAGCTTTAATCATTTTATGCATAATTATATTTGTATCTTTAGGTTATAATTGCAATAACTTTGCAATAATAGCCCATATATGCATAATTATTTTATTTACACGAAAAATAGCTTTTTATATTTTTATAATATTAAGTAATTATTTTAAATTATTTTCATGCACAAATGATATTTTTATCATTTATAAATTATTTTAAAAAATTATTTTATTAAATTAAATGGATATTTAAAATATAGCCTTTTTAAGTATATTTTTTCGGACCTCCCAGCCCAATACCTAGCTCAATTACCCTGACCCAATTTCCTATAACCCGCCCCAATCCAGATGGAATCCTGGCCGTTGATCTCAGAAGATCAACAGTCCAGGATTCATTTCCTTTTTTAATTAACCCCTAACCCCCCTAAACCTAATCATTTCTAAAAATTCGCCGCCCCAGAATCCCTTCCTCCTCTCTTCTCTTTCAACCTTCCCCTAACACTAGCCCACCGTCACCTGAACCTCTTCAATCCATGGGGTTTTTCTTTGATTTTGGGGCTTATCTGGCATCCTATCTCTACTAGTTATACGATTTCTACGCTGCTTGATGTGAATCTCAAGAGACTCGAACCAAATCTGGATCAAAGTCTCTCCTTTCTCAATTATTCCATGTATGTTCACTCTGATACCTGTGAGTACGAGTATCTTCGTATTTTTAGGGTTTCAAATCTCTAGTTCAAACCAGATTTGATTCGCTTCTGTCTATTTTTTATGATTCTAGCTATTTTCTGGTGAATCCGTTTAGATCTCTTTAGAGCTGAAATGATTTTGTGCTTGCTTGGTATTTCTCTCTTAAGATTTTATATTCTTACTATTATTATTGATCGATTTCGTTTACCCTAAAAGCTAGAGTTTTGATTTCTATTGGATTTCTGCAAAAAAGTTTTAGCGTTTAAATATTTTCATCTCTGACTTTCTTATTTACTTTTTGACCGATTTTTACTTGATTTAATCAAGCTCCATATATACGTATTTGTATTTCTTAGGGTTTTGATTATTTGACTGTTTATCCTACTGTATTTTGCCAGTTTACCTTTAATTCTATCAATTAAGTGTTAATTGATTTTATTACCCAAATTAGGGTTAGAATTTAGTACCAGTATTTCTTTATTAAGATTTTACCAGTTCTTACTTTATTTATGTGATTAATTATCCGTATTACTGGCTTGACTTTGCGTTTTAACTCCTAAATTGATTTTGGAATTAGTTCTTACCTTATTTAACCTTATTCTTAATTGTTGATTGATTCCATGTGAGATTTTCCCTAAATTAAGTGATACTTGCTCGATTTTGTCCTATTAATTGATTTCTGTTAGCCCTAATTGACTGATTAACTGATCTCTTTGCCTTATTTGTATGTCATTGATTCTCCTGCCTTATTTGGTTTTACTCTATTGTATTCTATAAGAACCCTTCCACTTTCCCCTTTAGGGGACACTGGAACTCTCATATTCTCACTACAAAAACTTAAGCTTTCTCTCTCTTGCTCCTGTTTGATTTCTGTACTAAGTGGCTGTTATTTGGCCATTGTTCTGGAACTTAACTGCTACTATATATTTACTTTCTTTCTTCTCAATTGATATGCCTTAACCCATGTTATTCTATTCTGTTCTATATGCCTTATTTGATTAGTCTATTTATATTTTCAGCATGCTTCTGTTTTCTCTATGACTACATGGTACCACTTAGTGATAAAGCTAGATTAAGTTACTTTTAGCTATATGTTTCTTTTCCAGTTCAGCTATATGTTTCCTATTCTGACTATTGTTAGATATTGTAAGTATGTAATGTGTGGTTAATTTTGTATGTTAGTTCAAGTATCTTTGCTTTTATGATTACTTTAAATGTTGGCATGAATATCTAGTCTGAACAAATATCAACTTAGTTGAACTATATGCTGAACATGAGTTTGTTTGTTTTCTGGTGTAGTTTTGTTACTGTTCTGTGTGTGCTGATTTCTAAACATGTTCCCCCTTACCCTCTATGTACTAGTTTTCAAACTTCCACTCTTAGTTATTTAGGTTCCTACCACCCCCAGTGTGAGCACTGCCTAGGGTCCTTGAGACTATTCTGAACTCTCACACATTGGGGCTGGTCTTCCAATCTTTTTATGAAATGTTTCTCTGAGTGTGGTCCTGGTGTGAGCATTGCCCGGGGTCCCTGAGGCCCTTGGGAACTTTGACAAACCAGGAGCCCAATTTTATATGCTATAGATGTATTACCATTATGCTCCAAAGTTGCTATGTTTGAAGGCCTGGTTCCCAGGTTCATATTAGGCCTGCTAAGGCCCCCTATAGTGTAATAGCTATTGTTATATAATTTATTCATTTTGGGCTGTAATAACCTCTGTAATGAACAGATCTGGGGTTTATTAGTAAAAACTGGGGGGAGGGTTATTCTGTATATTTGCTTTAAACTCGGGTAGAAAACCTACCTATAGGTTCATTGGTAATTATGTGAGTGTTACTACTGGTTTAGAGATCATGTATATAGGACTTTCTGATTGATTTGCTTTGTACTTCACTCGCATGCTAGAAATCATGTTCATAGATTCTTTGCATTAGAAATCCTGTCCATAGGATCCATGCACATTTTTACATGCATTAGTAACCATGTCTATAGGATCCTATCTGTTTTCCTGGTAATGTGCTTAAAGAATTTTGCCCACATGTGATTAATAGATATTATGCCTATAGGAACTAAAAATTAGTTAGATACCATGCCTATAAGAAATAATGGAATCAGTCTTAAACTTGGAAATCATGTCTATAGGATTTAATCTAATAGATATCATGTCTATAGGGTGAAATCAGTTTGTGAACCTAGAAATCCTGCTAATAGAAATTCAAATCAAGTCAACACTTAGAGATCCTGCCTGTAGGAGTTTAAATGTATACATCAATTAGAAAGCATGCCTCTAGGATCGAAAGAATTAAAATCGGCCTTTACGAGTTAAAATCAGTGACTTTCTTAGAAACCATGCTATAGGTTTACAATTATAGATACCATGTCTATAGGATTCTGTTAATCACTTAAGAAAATTTATAGGGTATTAATGATTTTGGGGTTTTAAAACGCCGATATTTTACTGCCCGAGAATGCCCAGATTCAATGTTTACTAAAATCAGTAAGCAAACTAATAGGTCCAGATACCCGCCTTAATAAACTGATGTCTTGCATTCTGTTTCTACTCATCTAGATATCCTTCCTATAGGATCCTAAATCAATAGACTTGGTTGTTTAACTGCGTGCATTTGTTGTCTACTTGTGGAGGTTAATATGAGCCCTTATTTGCTCCTTACATGATAGTTCTATCTAAATTTTGTTTGTCGCCTAGTTTTTCTTATTTTAAACAATATAGGTTAGTCTAGAACTATCCAAAATAGAGATCCTAAATACCTCCAGGATCATAAGTAAGGGACGAGTAGTGCACGCATAAGGTACGCCTTAGAAGCTACTAGAACGCTTAGGTAACAACTGAAAGATAGTAACGGGGTAGTAAAGGAGATGATGACATGTGCGTTAATGCTATGCGTAACACCCCAATTAGGGAAAGTTACCAAGTATTGCATGAAAATGATCCTATAGGCTAAAAACGTAGGACCCCTTTAATTCTTGTTTTAAAGTAATTATCTATTTGTTTTAAATTGTTTAACTTTCCTTTAAGACTAATTCGCTTAATTGAGTTTGGTCGAGACCCACCGTTATGGACCTCGAGGGGTGCCTAACACCTTCCCCTCAAGGTAATTGCGAGCCCTTACCCGATCTCTAGTGATGTAAACTAGTTCATGAGTTAATAGTTCTAGGTGCCCTAACGCACCTTAATCCGTTAGGTGGCGACTCTTCAAATCTCTTTCCCAATCCCAAAAGGAAAGGAGTTGTCCCGAAATGTCAAAACCCGGACTCCGTGAGGAAAAAGGGGGCGCGACAGCAGAGCGACTCTGCTGGGGATAATTAGGCTCTTACCATAACAAACTTGCTTTTTGTGAATTAGTCTTAAGCATGCTTTATTCTATTAATACGTGCGCACCCTTCCCCCTTCCCCTTTTATTTGGATTTAATTGCCTATTTTCAAGCATTTATGATTTCCTTTACTACAGAAACTGACTTGTCTCCTTGTTTTCTTTCTTAAACGTCTTTCAATTATTAAATACCGCATTTATCATTTTTAACGTGCAAATACGTGACAACATGCTATTTATTGATTCATAAATCATGCTCAACATCATATTCCACTCATGCGTAATCAATTCTATAGCAACGTTTGATGAGTGTTTGCGCCCTACCTATATATCACCCTTTAAATTCGGAAAGGCTTATTTGCGGTAAAACTACTCGATCAGTGGTGCAGTCGACGGTTCCGTGCCTTTCCCCCTCAAGTTGTCCACTTGAGGGTACCAACCTAGACCTCTATAGAAACCTTACTCTGATTAATTGTACATGCATCATGGTCAAACCTAGCCGAGTTAATATGTCGTCCACATAATAACCCTTTAAGACAAGCCTCGTCCAAAAGTCTACCGAGGTTTCCATAATCCCAACGGATGCAACCATGATTTTGTGCATTAATGTTGGAGAAATAAGTGCCAATACGCTAATCATTGATGTATAAATAGTCAAATATGGAGAGGGAAAAGGCCTAACCATATTTGTTTTGCAGAAAATGAGGCACGAAGTCCCCAGGTTCGGCATGGTCCATAACATACCACCACTGCTGCTAGATTGGTGGGAGGATCTTCCATCAAGTTAAAAAAACCATGTGAATAGGGTCTTGGAAAGTTTGCCTTGTCTACTAGACCTCTAACCGAACAACATGTTAATCGAAGCTGCCACAATGTTCTGGGATAAAGAAAGAGCCGTGTTTCACTTTAGAAACATAGAAATTACCCCTCTCTTGGAAGAAATAGGGGGATTCGCTGGTTTATTGGTGCCAGAAAATTGCACTCCCAAAAGGTTTCTGAAAATGATGGGTCTGAGAAAGAATGAGGACTTGGAGTGCCTGAAGAAGTCTTACATACCCTTTGACTTCCTCTATGAATGATGCAATCATAGCAGATCTTATCGTATCTTTCATGACGAATTCTCCATCACTTCCTTGGGTTGGATTCACCGTAGGGTTTTTGTGTTCATCATCTGCTTCTTGGGTATGATAGTGTTCCTGATCCAAGGGGATAGAATCCACACCAGACTGGCCATGGTAACAAAAACCTTGATGGATGGGATCGAGGGGCAGGCATATACCATCATCCCTATGATCATAGCAGACATATACCGGGCCTTAAAACGTTGTCATAAGGGATACAAATACTTCGAAGGTTGTAATATGCTGCTACAAGTTTGGTTGTTAGAGCATCTCCAAAGAGGTCAATACCGTCAAGAGCTTCCGCAAAGGCCGTGGAATGATCACATAGCTTTCCATCATCCTAATAGAATGACCTATATCCCAAACAGGTTTGCTTAACCCGAGAATGCTATAGGATGGGCGCAGTTTTTCAACAATTTGACCAAGGATAAAGTTCAATGGATGTTCAAATGGTTCCCTACCGACGAGTTCATCATCAGATCTAGGGATATTCCGTACTTGGTACTGATCGGGTTAAGAGGCATGTACCCTTATGCTCCCATCAGGGTTATGAGACATGCATGCATAAAGCAGGTCATACCGCGAGTTTCTAAAATGAGGTCACTACAGGGTAGATTTTCAGGATGATGATGTCCCATACAAATGTGAAGCTCAACATATGTGGCATATGAAGATCATTTTATGAAGTGATACCATCAAACTAGACCGGTATCATGCAGGGCATGTGCACTTCTATCCATCATGGTTAGAAGACAGCTTAACAAGGATAGTTGAGCCAGGAATTGGTCGAGGGAACAGAGTCATAGATGAAGTTTCCGAAGCATAAGTGAAATATAACAAACTGCACAAAAGAGTGCACGAGTCCGAGGCCGAGCATCTGGAGTGACACAAGACCGATATGGAACTAATTAATGAATAGAGAGAGATGGCTATTAGATCAAGCAAAAGGTTGGAATATCTGGAGTACAGTTTGATGGAATTGGAGGGAAAATGAGGAAGAGAGTCACCAATTGCCAGAACGCCGAAGGAAGCGAAAAAGGACATTTAGCAAGGGCATACCTATTGCTAAACCTCGCGAACTGGAGAATTTGATCGACAAAGCCAAAAATATCAAGCCCGGAGAAGGTCCTTCTAGGACCAAGTAGATTAGGTTTATTTACTTTTTAAAATGTAATAAGTCCAAGTGCCATCAGTGACTTATCTTATTTAGTGTCTTACTATTTTCTCTTTTCGGTGCAGGACCTATTTACTAGCCATCATTTTTGTTTTGCATTTTTCATTCTGCATTTTATGTTCCTATTTTTCCTATGATCTCTGTGGTGAAACTTATATTCTCTCCTTTTTGTTTTTCTTATTATATTGAGCCGATGGTCTTCCGGAAACAGCCTCTCTACTCCTTTGAGGTAGGGGTAAGGTCTGCGTACATACTACCTTCCCCAGACCCCACTTGCGGGATTTTACTGGGTCGTTGTTGTTGTATTTTTAGATTAATGAAATGAGGCAATTATTGGCACTAAAATTCTCCAAATATATTTGTCGCTAGGCCTACCTCGGGCACAAAGAGGTTTCCCAAATTAGGATGCGAATTTATGTTTCCGCAATACATGTTTAAATCCTGCAAATGCTTTTCTGAATCCTTACTGACTTGTTTACCTTTTGTTTTTCTTTATTTTTATTATTCCCATCCCCTAAAGTTGGTTCTCACATACTGGCATCATCAGCATATCACACCAGATCTAAAGGCCCTCCACCTCCTCCTCCTATGAGTAATTCGTAAAAACAGAGTAAAAGCTAAGATGGATTAATTGAGTGGTATTCGAAAAGAAAATGCTGAGAATATTGAAATTTCAGACGGTCGAAGTACTCTGGCCCAGAATGATTTGGTCCTACGATTGGAGCAGAAAATACTGGAGTTACAAGGAGAACTTGAGTAGGTCCACAACTTGGAAAACCTCTCCCTCACCTTAAACGTCCCAGACGTTAACCAACAAAATGCTCAAAATCCAGCACCTCCTCAAAATATGCCAAACCAACGTCCACAAAATCCTCCCGCACCCCATCAATATGCAACGCTTCCCCAAAATCCTAATTCTCCACCAGTACCCACTCCTTCTCAGCACCAACATCTTCCTACCCAGTACCCACAAACCACTACCTATCATACTCCTCAGAATACATCACAACCTATTCCTGATCCTTGAACTTGATCAACGACCACCACTATACCCAAATCTCTGGCACCCACCAAAACAACCCCATATACGTGGAAACCCTATCTCACTCCACTCAATAAATCTCTTATATACCAGAATCCACTAAAAAGAACTTGCTCATCAAGAACATGGCCGAGGAGCTCAAGAAGTTGACAAGGCGAGTCCAGGGCGTTGAAGGAGGTAAAGGGGTAGAGGGCCTGAACTATGAGGATTTATGCATACAACCAGATGTGGAATTGCCGGAGGGTTACAAACCTTCCAAGTTCGAAATGTTTAACGGAACGGGTGATCCCAAGGTTCATGTGAGAACTTATTAAGACAAGCTCGTGGGGGTCGGAAAATATGAAAGGATTCGAATGAAGCTCTTCATGAGAAGTCTTACTGGAGATGCCCTGTCTTGGTATATAAGCCAGAATCCCAAGAAGTGGGCCAGTTGGATGAGCATGGCATCGGATTTTATGGACCGATTCAGGTTTAATACGGAGAATGCACTGAATGTCTTCTATATCCAGAACCTAAAAAAGAAGCCAACTGAGACTTTCTGCGAGTATGCTACTCGGTGGAGGTCGGAAGCAGGCAAAGTCAGACCAGCATTAGATGAGGAACAGATGAACAAGTTCTTTGTGAGGGCACAGGACCCACAGTATTATGAAAGACTAATGGTTATTAAGAACTATAAATTCTCTGAAAGGATTGAAGAAGGTATTGAAAGAGGGATGGTGACAAATTTTGAGGCACTGCAGGCGACAAACAAAGTATCGCAATCAGGTGGCATATCGAAGAAGAAAGAAGTAGGGGTAGTAATGGTGGCCCAAGGCACAAAATATCCACTCACATACCAAACACCTCCACCTGCATGCCAACCCTCACTTCCTAGATATTCTCAACCCGCCACCACCTACCACACTTATAACACCCAACCAACCTATTACCATTCGCCTACAACCCGTCAAAACTATCAAAAACCCAGACCTAATTCTGATCGCAAACCACCCAGACAGTAACCGCCATTGCTGAACCCATCGATCAGTTGTACGAAAGGTTGAAGGCTGCTGGTTATGTCACCCCTATTCCCGTTGTGGCAATGGAGAATTTATCTCAATGGGTCAACCCAAATAAAACCTGTGCATATCATTCCGGTATGAAAGGGCACACTATTGACGAGTTCCGAACATTGAAAGATAAGATCCAGACATTGATTGATAATAAGGTCATACAAGAAAAGGAAGCTGCACCCAACATTCGCAACAATCCTCTTCCAGATCATAGGGGTGAAGGGATCAATGTGATAGAAACTGACAAGGAGTGGGATCCCAAGGGATCAATTGGACTTATGAAAGAGAGTGACGATCCTAAGAAGCCCACAGTCACGCTCAATACTATTATGGTCCAGGTGCAACCACAATTTGAGGTTGAGGTAACCGCATCAATTTCATTCGAGGTAGAACTAACACCATCTGCAGCCACACCTGTTCCATTTGAGGTAGAAGTGACCACACCTTTCATAGTGACAGTAGCAACCATACCTTCTTTCAAGTCTAATGCCATACCTTGGAATTACAATGCCGAAACTAGGAGAAAGGGAAAAACAAAGATGGAAGAATCTGGTGTCGCACAGGGAATGACCAGAACTAGAAGGATCTATACACCCGAATATTTTGGAGGGTCAAGCAAGGAGGCTGCTACAAAACAACCTATCATTGAAGCTGGACCAGATGATCTTTGGAGGAAAGTACAGGCGAGAGAATACTCTGTTATTGATCATTTAAACAAGACTCCAGCCCAGATATCCATCATGTCGCTATTGCAAAATTCGGAGGCGCATAGGAGTGCTCTGATGAAGGTGTTGAATGAAGCTTATGTGCCCAACACATAACCAGTGGAGAAATAGCCAGCATGGTAGGTCAAGTACTGGAGAGTCAAAAGATCACCTTCCACGAGGATGAACTACCACCTGAAGGATTAAGTCACAACAAGGCATTGCATATCACAGTACAGTTTGAGGACAAATTCATTGCCAGGGTCTTAATAGATGGGGGTTCAGGCCTCAACATTTGTCCATTGACTACTCTGAAAAGGTTGGGCAAAGATTTCCATGAGATACGGCCAGGAAGTGTGGTTGTAAAAGTATTTGATTGGTCTCAAAGGGCCACGATTTGGGATATTAACCTTTGTCTACAGATAGGACCAACTTGGTTCGATGTTGAGTTCCAAGTACTAGACATATCAGCTATATACAATCTTTTATTGGGACGACCGTGGATACACGTCGTTGGGGCTGTGGCTTCCACACTACACCAGGACATAAAGTTCGAATGGAACCATTAAGAGGTAATCATTCACGGAGATGGAAGTAACCCCATTTACACCAGTCAAACTATCCCGGTTATCGAGAATAGAAGAAGGCTTGGGTGGAAAATTTATCACCACATTGAACATATCAACGCAATCGATAAGGACAAGTGGTGGAGTAGCAAAATAGAAAGCATACTGGCATGGTCTGGGTATGAACCCGGCAAAGGGCTTAGGAAGAAACTCCAGGGCATTACCGAACTGATTCAGTTGAAACATCACGACACAACTTCTGGGCTGGGATACCCATACACTTGGCAAGAATATAATGATTGGTCGCCACCATGGTGTGGTCCTTATTATCCTCTCGAGCAGCCAGTGCCACATCTGGGTCAGACTTTTTACCAAGCTGACACAATATGGGGATCTGCAGAAGAAGAAGCTTTGGCTGGGTTGAGAAATATTTTCTTAGAAGATGAGAATATGGATTGCAATGTGATAGTTAAGGAGGAGGAGGAAGAAGGCCTCACCATTCAGACCGTAAAGAAGGGAGTTGTTCTCAAGAATTGGACTGCCACATCATCCTGGACCCGTCAAGTTTGTGGCATTATTATTACTTTTCCTGATGAACCAATGACTATGACATGTAATGAGACAATGCAATATAAGGATAGTGACTCAGAAGAAGAGGATGAAATACCTGAGGAAGTTGTCAGAGAAGTTGAGAACTTTGAGAACAAACCTAAGTCCAATCTGGAGGAAACCGAAGCAATCAATTGGGAGATTCTGAAACCATTAAAGAGACTTGCATAAGCATTTACTTATCACCGTCAGAGAAGGAAGAATACACTCGTTTCGTGAAAGAATATATGGATATCTTCGCATGGTCATATGATGACATGACCGATCTGAGCACATCGATAGTGGCTCATAAGTTGCCTACCAATCCAATGTGTCCGTCGGTGAAGCAGAAACTCAGAAAGTTCAAACCATACATGAGCTTAAAGATAAAGGAAGAAGTCACTAAGTAGATCAAAGCCAAAGTCCTCAGGGTAGTTGAATACCTAACCTGGCTAGCCGTCATCGTACCAGTTTTGAAAAAAGACGGGAAAGTCAGGGTGTGTGTTGACTATCGGGATTTAAATAGAGCGAGTCCCAATGATGATTTTCCACTGCCAAATATACACATCCTGATCGACAATTATGTCAAGCATGAACTCCAATCCTTTGTAGATTGCTTTGCAGGTTATCATCAGATCTGGATGGACGAAGAAGACGTAGAGAAAATAGCCTTCATTACACCATAGGGAGTGTACTGATACAAAATGATGTCATTCGGTCTAAAGAATGTCGGGGCTACCTACATGAGAGCCATGACGACCATCTTCCATGATATGATGCACAAGGAAATAGAGGTGTATGTTGACGATGTCGTCATCAAATCCAAGAGGTCCGCATATCACATAGCAAACTTGAGAAAGTTCTTTGACAAGCTCGCAAAATATACATTCGGGGTTCCCACAGGAAAGCTATTGGGATTCATTGTCAGCCGCTGAGGAATTGAGTTGGACCCATCCAAAGTTAAGGCTATTCAAGAGTTACCACCACCAAAGAGCAAAAAGGATATGATGAGCTTTCTAGGATGCCTCAACTACATTAGTCACTTCATAGAACAGTCTACAGTAATATGTGAACCCATCTTCAAAATGTTGAGGAAAGTTTCTGAAACCAGTTGGACCAAGGATTGTTAGAAGGCTTTTGACAAAATCAAGGAATACCTGTCCACGCCACCAATCCTAGTCCCGCCAGAACTTGGGAGACCTTTGCTACTCTATCTATCCGTATTAGATGGGGCTTTCAGATGTGTTTTGGGACAACATGACGAGACAAGAAGAAAGGAGCAAGACATATATTACTTGAGTAAGAAGTTCACACCTTACGAAGCACGGTATTCTCTGTTGGAATGCACCTGTTGTGCTTTGACATGGACAGCTCAGAAATTGAGATATTACTTCTGTGTCTATACCACATACCTCATATCCAGTATGGACCCTCTGAAGTACATCTATCAGAAGCCCATGCCAACCAAGAAGTTGGCAAAGTGACAGATATTGTTAAGTGAGTTCGATATTATCTATGTAACTCAGAAGGCGGTCAAAGGACAAGCATTAACAGACCATCTTACTGAAAATCCTGTGGAAGGAGAATACAAACCATTAAAAACGTATTTTCCTGATGAAGAAGTATCATTCGTAGGAGAGGACATTGCTGAAGCCTACGATGGTTGGATAATGTTCTTCGATGGGGCTGCAAACTTCAAAAGAGTGGGCATTGGAGCAGTTTTGGTATTAGAAACAGGTCAACATTACCCGATTTCCGCAAAGCTTAGGTTTTCGTGCACCAACAATATGGCAGAATATGAGGCTTGCATAATGGGGCTCTATTTGGCCATCGATATGAATATACAAGAGTTACTGGTAATTGGTGATTCGGAACTTCTGGCACATCAGGTTCAAGGAGAATGGGCTACGAAAAACACCAAGATACTACCATACTTGTATCATGTGCAGGAATTGATGAAGAGATTCACAAAGATAGAATTCAAACATGTGCCCAAAATTCAAAACGAATTTGTAGATGCACTGGCCACCTTGTCATCAATGATACAACATCCTGACAAGAATTACATCAATCTCATCCCGGTGAGGATCTATAATCGACCAGCTTACTGTGCTCATGTTGAAGAAGAAATAGATGGAAAACCTTGATTCCACGAAATCAAAGAATATTTGGCAAAAAGAGAATACCCAAAACAGGTGAACCATACTCAGAAACACACACTGCAGAGGCTGTCCAATCACTTCTTCCAAAGCGGAGAGACCCTGTATAGAAGAACTCATGATCTGGGGTTGTTAAGGTGTGTTGACACAAAGGAGGCTTCCAGATTTCTTGAGGAGGTACATGCCGGAACTTGCGTACCACATATGAACGGTTTCATTCTAGCCAAAAAGATTCTCAGAGCTGAATATTTTTGGATGACCATGGAAACGGATTGTATCCGGTACATCCAAAAATGCCACAATGCCAGGTACATGCAGACATGATAAAGGTGCCACCAAACGAGCTCAATGCAACAAGTGCACCTTGGCATTTTGCTCCCTGGGGAATGGATGCCATCGGTTCAATCGAGACCACCACTTCTAACAGGCACCGGTTCATTTTAGTGGCTATAGACTATTTCACAAAATGGGTAGAGGTTGCATCTTACAAAGCTGCAACCAAGAAAGTCGTCGCAAATTTTGTTAAGGATCGTATTGTTTGTCGATTTGGGGTCCCCGAGTCCATTATCACTGATAATGCCGCCAATATCAACAGTGACCTAATGAAAGCCATGTGTGAAACCTTCAAAATCAAGCACAAAAAAACTCTACAACATACAAGCCTCAAATGAATGGAGATGTGGAAGCTGCCAACAAGAACATCAAGAAGATACTAAGGAAAATGATAGAAAATCACAAATAATGGCATGAGAAGTTACCCTTTGCCCTATTAGGGTACCGCACTACGCTCCGCACATCAACTGGGGTGACTCCCTATTTACTGGTTTACGGTACCGAAGTTGTCATCCCAACCGAGGTAGAAATTCCTTCTTTAAGGATCATACAAGAAGCTGAACTCAGTGATGCAGAATGGATAAGAAGCCGCTATGAGCAACTAGCCCTCATAGACAGAAAAAGAATGAACGCAGTATGTCATGGTCAGCTTTATCAGAATAAAATGTCCAGAGCTTTCAACAAAAGGGTCAGACCAAGACAATTCTCACCGGGGCAGCTGGTGCTGATGCGGATCTTCCCGCATCAGGGTGAAGCCAAATGGAAATTTTCACCCAACTGGCAAGGTCCATAAATGGTTCACCAGGTACTAACAGGAAGAGCACTCATACTTGCAGAAATGGGCGGGGAAGTTTGGCTAAAACCTATCAATTCAGATGCAGTCAAGAGATACTATGTTTAGACTGTTTACATTCCTTCATCATATGTAACTGAACTACGCTTGACCTGATTCCCGTTTAAGTGGGGATACGTAGGCAGCCTTGTGGGTTCGGTCACATCTTAATAAAATTTTCATTTCCCCAAAACCAAAAATTGGGGCAGAATTTTGAGGAAGACCCTCAAATTTCCGGAGCAAGTCTAGCCGGCGTCATCATATGTAAGACAGTCAAAAACCGGATAAGTAACTAGGGCAAAATTTTGAGAAGGATTCTCAAAATTTCGGATCAGATCCAACAAATTTCGTTGCATGTAGAACGGCTGAAGGATCAAATTGGGGCAAAGTTTTGAGGGGGGGCCTCAAAATTCTGGTGCAAGGAAGCCGCAATGTCTCTGAAAGTGTTACAATCACTAGTTCATTTAATTTACTTGATATTATTACCACTATGTTTCTAAGTAACTCTATTTCATCAATAAGTACATATTTTTAACTTTATTTCTATGGCCGCCAGGTGTTACTTAGGGTAACTCGAATAGGGCCTTCAGAACAGAGCAAGGCAAAGCAAGCAAACAAAGGCACGAACCAACCTCCTCCTACAAAACTCACGACTTTTCTTTGGATGCAGGCACAGTGAACATAACAGGAGTATTCGTAGATAAACACATATCAAAATCACTATCAATCAGGCCACCAAACACAAATATATCTCCAGCTAAGAAATATTCTACTCCTATTTGCTACTTGTTCACTGCATAAGGCTAAGAACTGCCTTCCCTCGCATGTTGCATAAGTCTAAGCCATGCCTCCATATTTGCATAAGGCTAAGCACTGCCTTCTCTTTGCATTAGACTAAGCTCTGTCTCGATCCTTGCACGAGGCTAAGCTCTGCCTCCCTATTTGCATAAGGCTAAGTATTGCCTTCTCTTTGCATGAGACTAAGCCTTGTCTCAAATCTTGCATGAGGTTAAGCCCTGCCTCCCTATTTGCATAAGGCTAAGCATTGCCTTCTCTTTGCATGAGACTAAGCCCTATCTCCAATCTTGCACGAGGCTAAGCCCTGCCTCCCTATTTGCATAAGGCTAAGCATTGCCTTCTCTTTGCATAAGACTTAGCCCTGTCTCACATCTCGCATGAGCCTAAGCCCTGCCTCCTTATTTGCATGAGGCTAAGCACTGCCTTCTCGTGAGACTAAGCTTTTTCTCCCTCTGCATAAGTATTAATTTATCCTAAACTTTGCATTATCTTCTTCTCTCGAGGCTAAGCTCTGCCCCCAAAACTCAGCACAAGACTAAGCTTTGTCTTGTTATTACCTTTGGTACCATGTCTCTGCACTTCATGGGCTGATGTATAGCCAACTTGTCCAAAGGCATCATAGTCCGAAGGAATCATCCTCATAGCATGAAGACACCATGTCATGGCCTGAGGATCTCTTAATACTGCACATCATTATTCAAGGCGTCATGGTTCAGCGACATTATTTTCATGATCTGAGGACATCATTTCATGGTCTGCGAATCTCCTATCTCATGATTCATGGCCTAGGACATCATGGTCTTAGGACGTCATCCTCTCCGTCCAAAAACAACTTTCATGGTCCAAAGGGAATATGCATCATGTTTAAATATTTGCATGAATTGTGTTTTAAGTTTTGCAGGAAATCCAGGAGGTAACCGTCCTTCAAACAGGAGCAACCTTCGATCCGGTTTCCACTCATACCATTCTGGTTTCTACTCATATCGTTTGTTGTTATCTCAAATATAACCGATTCTCACCTTTACCCCATGATCGTTTAGATACCTATCCTGTGATATACTCGTTACACTTCAGACTCATAACTCCGCATAAACCCATCTGACACTATCCTTCCTAAAAGAAACCCTTTTTTCAAAACATATTACCATTCCTATGATAATTCTTTCGGCTTCATTCACTGTTGGGTCCAGAACTACACATGGAATAATTCCTGTGAAATCAGGGATATGCAGGCAGCTCAAAGACCAAGGTGCGGCCTATATTTTTCAAAACACCCCATTCGGTCAAAATCGGTCATCATTTCTTTAACCGACAACTCTTTCATCCTTCTCAGGTAAAGAGGGGCAGTTGTTGATACCCAATTTTTCCCTCATATATTTTAAATGCATATATACTTTCAAAATAGTGCATGAACATCAACAAGTATTTTTTATAATTTTCTGTAATTTTTAAAAGGATTTTAATTAATTTATTCCAGCATTTTATTATCTAAATTATTACTAGTTGCATCACAAATAATTTTTATAATGATTTATTACTTGATTTTTATCATTTATATTTATATTAAGCTTTAATCATTTTATGCATAATTATATTTGTATCTTAAGGCTATAATTGCAATAACTTTGCAATAATATCCCATATATGCATAATTACTCTATTTACACGAAAAATAGCTTTTTATATTTTTATAATATTAAGTAATTATTTTAAATTATTTTCATGCACAAATGATATTTTTATCATTTATAAATTATTTTACAAAATTATTTTATTAAATTAAATGGGTATTTAAAACATAGCCTTTTTTAATTACATTTTTAAGACACCCCAGCCCAATACTAGCCAGCCCAATTACCCTGACCCAATTTCCTATAACCCGCCCAAACCCAGATGGAATCCTGGCCGTTGATCTCAGAAGATGTTCCTATAGTCATGGTTATGGCTATGGCAAAAAGTTGTTTCTACTCTTTTTTAGAGATCCCACCATTTTAAGTAGTTGCCCTTCTCTTTCCACGTCAAATCTTTCATTATTTCAGGACTAACGTACTTGCACAGATTCCCTCTTTAGTTTTTCAATTTTGCCATAGTCATGACTACTGCGTCGGGGTCCGCCCGGTAGAGAGGGGAGAGCTTCGCCTTCGGCATTCAGGACCAACGAGAGTATGCCTTGAAAATTGCTTCTTCTATAGGAGAAGAACATCTTGGGTTAGTGAGAAAAGACTACGGATGGGGGGGGAAATGTAGTGTTACAGATACTTCCCCCGGGTGAGGGCATCACGGATCGTGCCAATGGATTCTTGAATGTGTACACATATCCTTTCACACTGGGCCCCCTTGGAAGGGTTTTGCTTGACTTTTGCTTAGAGTATTGGGTTACCTTGGCGCATATCCATCCGTCATTTTGGCGAACAGTATTGATGGTGAGATTTTTTGCGGAGAAGGCGGGGCTTGAATTTACACTCAGTCATCTTATTAGGTTGTACCGACCCTTTCACCATTGAGGTCTCCTAACCTTGCGATGCCAATCGACCACGCCCTTCGTTGTTGATGATAAGGAAGATGGATATCAGGGGTGGATGAGTTGCTTCATCCGAGTGCATATTGCTGACATTATCCTCGTGGATCTTATGCCATTCCCTAAGGAATGGAACTATACACGTAAGTGATGCATTTCGTGCCTTCTCAGTTTCGTCTATGGCGGAAGCTGGTTTCGTAACCGTGCCTTCTTTTCTCCTCCTGCAGCAGTTTCATGGGTGTCAGGCGATGTTCCTAATTTGTCGAATTGGGTCTGAAAGTTGGCGACCCACTCGACCCGCGATGAGCGCAAGTGGCGAACTTTATCCCGGGGCAGATGGGAAGCAAAACATCATGGTGAGTGTCGTGCTATTCTTTACTCCCCCTTCCCTCATTTGGAGAGGAAATTTCCCTTTATGCACAAAAAACTTGCTATTGTAGGCATTTGAGAGCCTTTCGAGGCTAGGTCGTGCTCATTTGGAGAGGGGGAAGGGTTGCTAGCCCCCGGGCTAAAGATCGGCAAAAATAAGAGAGAGATGCTTTTACAGGGCAATGGCGCTCAAAGAAAGGCAAAATGGGACTGGGGCTTCGGAGAGGAAGCATCGTCCGAGCCTGCCGTATCCACGGTTCCTGGCTCTAGAAAGAGGGTTTCTCCGTTGCTGTCGCCTTCTTTTTACGTCGACAGTACTTTGGGAGATACTAGAAATCTAGGGTCGCATATGCCGAGTGACCGTGCTTCGACCGGAGTCGACTCTTTCAAGGCTGAAGGAACCATATTGGCAGGTGTGTTCTCGGTCTTTGAGGAAGCCCAGCGGCTTCACTTTGTGGTGAGTTTTCTCACAGGCCTTTCGAGCTTCGTGCCTTCCCTTCCTTATTAGGTTTCTTTTTCAGGCCTTCGACAAGCTTAAGTCTGGGCTGCTTCATCATGAAGCCAAGCTACGGAAAGCTCTGGATGAGGAGAGATCCCTTAGGCTCCTTTATGATGAAAAAGAGGTCGAGCTGGTATATTTGCGGTATGAGGTGGGCCTGAGCTTGAATTATGAGAGCTACTTGAAGGAGGAGGTAGTTTTCTATTCTGGGTGAGCGTGCATTTCACCTTCTAGTTTCCGAGGCTAACGCTTCATTTATTTTAGTTGCAGAAAAGGATGGAGGCCCTGGAGCGCCTTTGGGATGAAGTTGGTCGGGCCAAGCGTGAGCATGATGAGCTAAAAGCTTGGGTAGAGGCTCAGGTTTTAAAGGGGAAGGATGCTCTGGCTAAAGTTCCTGCTTTTGAGGCTCAACTTAGCTTAGCTCATGATAACGATTTGGTTCAGACAAAAATGATTACGAAGCTTGAGTCCGAGCTTTCGAAGATACGGGCTGAGATCGTTGACGCCCGAGTTGAAGCTGTAATAAGCTGAACTAGGGCTGACCAAGAGATGGCGATCTATCCAAAGGATGTTGTCGATGCTCAAAATGAGTTGAGAAGGATCCTCGACCGCGAGGAAAGGATTGAAGAATACACTCGCTGCAAATCTCAAAGAAAGACCCTCGAGAAGATCCATGCTAGGGGTTTCGCTCTCTCGGAAGAGTTAGCGCGAGCAAGGGTGGACGAGCGTGATGCCTGAAAGAGTTTGCTCGATGCTGAAGAAAGCGAAGATGAGGCCGGCAAGCCGTAGCCCCCGGGGAGGCATAGATTTTGCTATCTGTATGTAGCATTTTTATAGCATATTTGTAGTTGGAGATTGCATTTTTCACATGTGTATAAAAGAAAACCTTGCAGCTTTATTTCTTTTGTATCTCTTTCTGTTTTGTCCAGGTGAACTGGTCTTCGAGTTGGTAGGAATCCTTAGAGTCATGATACCGCCTTGGGGCTTATTAGGTTGGCCCGTAGGCTCTTACGCGCTTGGTCGATGCGACCTTTTATGCGGGATGGCGATAGTGGCTCTTACGCCTTAGATCGAAGTGACCTTTTATGTGTGTGGCCCTGAGGCTCATTAGGCTGGTGACAATAGCTCTTATGTGTTTGTTCGATGCGACCATTTATGTGGGTTTATTTTTCCCTCGATAAAGATTTTTGAAATAGTGTTTGCCTGACTCTTCGGCGTCTTAATAAAAAACCTCGATTATGAGTCGTTATATGGCAATTATCGAGCACCTCGGGAGGTTTGGATCAGAGGTTGAGTATCTCGAAGCTGATGTTTAGGAGCTGACATGGTCGAAGCTCTTTTGCCTGTATCAAGGGTAGCCTATTTAACCGATTCTTTTCGAAGTAGATTCAAAGTAATTGAAGGCCTGTGATTTTGTAGCGATGGTCGGGTGTCCCCGAGTCGCGTTAGGTCTACTGGTACAGCCGTGTGACTGGAGTCACTTGTGTTCGGCCGGAGCCTTTGAGTCCCGAGTGAAGTAGTTTCAGCATCTATATCAAGGGTATGCCTTTTTAGGGTCTTACAACTTTGATATATAGCCGACACTTTGGGATCAGGTTTATGCCTTTAGTAAGGTCTTACAAGTTTTACATGTCATTGAGGTCTTGCAGTTTTGGATACTTGGTACAAGTATTGTTCATGCCTTGCTTGAGGTCTTATAGTTGCTGCCTTATGTAGGTCTTACGAGATCGAGTCTGCCCGCTCGAGGTCTTATGGCCTCGGATTTTGATAAGTCGATGGAGGTAGCGCTTGATGGAAATCCCTGAGTCATCGAGGGTTTCTTGACTCGGGAACCATTATTTGCAAACTTTGTATTGCCTCATCGAGGGCTTACAATTTTGGAGATCCCGACCCTGAGGTCATGCATTTTTTGAGATTTTGACGCTAGTCCCAGAGTATTCGTTTCGGCATTGGAGATGATTCGCGATTTTCATGTTGCCTCATCTGAGGGCTTATGCGCTTGGAGTCCTGACCCGAAGGTCGTTCGGGTGTTGAATTGTTGACGTCAGTCAACGAGTGTTCGAGACGTTTTCAGCGGAGAAGTCGTTTTTCCGAGCTTCTTTTGGAGTGTGAGATGCTTTGATAAAAGATATTCTTCGATTATTTGTTACAAGTATACATATTTTCTCCATCGGGGGCCCGGCTATACGAGCATGGTTTGTTCGACCATTTGGCCCGGTACATCATTTTCTTATTGGGACCCCATCTGGCGTTTATCAGTTCTTCCGAGTGGATGGCCTCCCGGGGGGGACACCCCCCAGTGTTCGAGGTTGATTGCAAAAGAAACCTCGAATACTTGTTGTCTTTCTTAAGTAGCATATGGATGTTGCCTCGTTAAAAATCTTGCCAGTAAACCCTTTTCGGGATAAAAATTCGGTCGAAGGAAAAGAGTGCAATGAATGCTTTAAAACCTTAAGGTCTTCGAGCTGGGTTAGCACTTCAAGTACTTCGGTCGGGCTCCTGCATAAGGGTTAGTATAAAATACAAAATGAAAAGAGAGATGGTTATACCTTAGTGTGGGATGTGCCGGTGATGTTTTGAGGACCGATATGTCCTAGTTATTCGAGATGAGGACAATGTATGGTCCTTTACTTTGTTTAATCGGGCTTAATCGAAGGTGTAGTTTGATTACCCTTCGGCTCTTTTGGGGGTGGAGGCATTGGTGTCGGTGCCACATAGTACACCGCGAACATCTCTCTCGCCGCATGCTGTACTCCATAGACGATTTTAATATCTTTGTCGGGAATTTCATCATTTGGTGGAGAGTGGAAGGTACTGCTCTCATACAGTGTATCCATAACCGTCCGAACAAGGCGTTGTACCTCATGTCTTCTTTGATGACATAGAATTTGGCGTTTGGGGTTGTGCCAGCCACAGTGACTGGGAGGGTGACTTCTTCTTTCGTTTTTTCACTTGCCATATTGAATCGGTTGAGGACTCGAGTGGCGGGCACGATTTGGTCAAGCAGACCGAGCTGCTCTATCACCCTCGACCTGATAAATTTGGCTGAGCTACCTGGATTTACGAGTACAAGTTTTATTTGAAAAGAATTTACAAGGAAAGAGATTACCAGTGCATTATTGTGAGGTTGAGACAAGGTCTCGGTGTCCTCTTCGCTGAATGTGAGGGCATCCTCGGGTATATACCCCCGGGTTCACTTTTCTCTGGTGATGGATATTTTTGTCCTTCTCATCACGGGTTCCTGCGGGGCATCGACGCCTCCCAAGATCATGTGGATGACATGTTGTGGATCATTTGTTTCGTTCTTCTTGGCCGCCTCTCTTTCTCGGAACAGATTTTTGGCCCGGTCGCTTAAGAATACTTGGAGGTGACCTTTATTGAGTAGTTCTACTACTTCTTGTCAGAGTTCGTGGCAATCCTCGGTCCTGTGGTCGTACGTGTTGTGAAACTCACACACCAAGTTATGATTTCTTTGTGAAGGATCTGATTGTATAGACCCGGGCCACCTGGTGTCTCTGATTTTACTGATGGCGAATACGATGTCTGATACATCAACATTGAAGTTGTATTCTGATAAGTGAAGTTCCCCCGTTGGCCCTACGTTCCTATCGAATCTGGCTTTGTTGATGAGTCCCCAAGGATCCTGTCCTCGGTCTATCCTTCGATCATTGTGAGTTGTGCCTCGAGGCGTTCCTCCTATCTTCGGTGTATAGCCAATATCTTTCTTTGTTAGGCTTTGGTTCCTTTGCCAAGAGCTTGCTTGGGTATACTGAGCCCGAGGGGGCTCCCAGTTGGTCATCTTCAACCTTGATTTTTGACTGGTATCGGTTGTGGACGTCCGACCAGGTTACGGTGGGATATTCGACTAGATTCTCTTTCAGCCGACTCGAAGCTACCGAGCTTTGCTCATTCAGACCTTGAGTTAAGGCTTTCACTACCCAGTCGTTAGAGACCAGTGGTAGTTCCATTCATTCCGTTTGAAAGCGAGATATGAATTCCCGTACCATCTTGTTCTCCCTTTGCTTGATCTTGAAGATGTCGGATTTCCTCGTTGCTACTTTGATGGCACCGGCATGTGCTTTTGTGAAGGAGTCTGCTAGCATGCCAAATGAGTCTATGGAGTTAGGAGATAGGTTGTGATACCACATCATGTCCCCCTTCGAGAGTGTTTCCCCGAACTTCTTCAATAAGACGGACTCGATCTTATCGTCCTTTATGTCGTTGCCCTTTACTGCGCAAGTGTAAGCAGTAACATGATCATTGGGTCTGAGGTCCTGTTGTATTTTGGGAGTTTTGGCATTCTGAACTTCTTTGGGATGGGTTTCGGGGCCACTTCCTTTGGGAACGGCCTTTGTATGAACTTCTTCGAATCCACACCTTTCAGGACTGGGGGTACGCCGGGAATTTGATCGACCCTGGAGTTGTAGGTCTCAACCTTTTTGTCGTTGGCTTCTATCATCTTCTTGCCCGATTTGATCCTCCTGGTGAGGTCCTCGAGCGTTTTTACGATGACGGGATCAGTCATCGACCCGTAATTGTGAAGCCTGGCTCGCAAATACGAACAATATGTCGCAAATGCGAATTTTGGTTTGGGCTGCCTTGGTCGCAAATGCAATGTACTTATCGCAAATGCAATATCGCAAATGCAACAGCAACATCGCAAATGCGAAGAGGACTGGAATCCTGAGGGTTCGCAAATGCAAACCACTGTTCGCAAATGCGAGGTTAGCAGGTCCGAAGGGTTCGCAATTGCGAACCCTAGTCGCAATTGCGACATCTGCGACCTGCAAATTCATGACTTAGCCGAAAATCTTCCATTTTTCAAACTCTTTCAAAACATAAACTCTCTTGGGCGATTTTCCAAAGAAAATTTCTTCTCCAAATTGATTGTAAGTCATTTCTAACTCGTTTTCTTCAATCTTTAACATCTTTTCACATGATTTCAACTTAAAATCAAGGGTTTTCATGGGGGAAATTGGGTGTTTTGGGTAGAACCTAGGTTTTTCAAAATTTGGCGATTTGGACCTCGATTTGGGGTTAGATTTCAAAACAAATTATATATTTGGGTTCGTGGGGGAATGGGTAATCGGGTTTTGGTTTGAACCTTGGCTTTTGACCATCTGGGCCCGTGGCAATTTTTGACTTTTTGGGAAAAACTTTAGAAAACCTATTTTCATGCATTAGAATTTCTTCATTTAGCATTTATTGATATAGTTAAGTAACTTGTGGCTAGATATGAGCGAATTGGTGGTGGAATCAAGAGGTAAAGCGGTAGTTGAGGCTTGAATTGTGTTCGTGACATCGAGGTAAGTGTTTGGTCTAACCTTAGCTTGAGGGATTAGGAGTCGTGTCATATTTGCTACGTGTTAATTGTTGAGTACGACGTATAGGCATAGTGACTAGTATCTATACGTTGGTGTCAAGCATGCTTGTGAGTCTTATATTATGATTAATGTGACTCCATTTGTATTGTTCATGCTTTATGTGATGATTTCTATTGTTGAGCAAGGTTTGTGGAAGCTATTTTGGTATTTGAACATTAAAGAGCATTGGATCAAGTTGTAAAGTGATTTGTGGAAGTATAATTGGCAATTGAACCTTATAGAGCATTGGCTCAAATTGTGAATTGAGTTGTGAAGTAAATGTGAAAAAGAAAAGAGGATTATGAAATTATCTCCCTTGCTGGGATGATTGTTGTTTAATGTTGTCTCCCTTGCCGGGATGTTATTATTGATATTGTTTCCCTTGCCGGGATATGACTATTGTACTATTGTTCCCTTGCTGGGATTTAATTGTAAATTTGTTGATTCCCTTGCCCTTATTGCTTTGTTATTGTTGTTTGGGTGAGGAAGAGTGTTAAAGCATGAATGGTGATGTCGTGCATTGTTTTGGTGAGAGAGTGTTAAAGCACGTAGGGTGATGCCATGTATTATTTTGGTGAGAGAGTGTTAAAGCACGAAGGGTGATGTCGTGTTTGATTTTGTGAGAAAGAGTGTAAAAGCATGAAGGGTGATGCCGTGTCGCACGATGTACAATTTCGTGCCAATTATATTGATTTTTATGGTGAGGACGAGAGTAAAAGCACGAACGGTGATGTCGTGCAGATTATATTGATTCTTATGGTGAGGACGAGAGTAAAAGCATGAAGGGTGATGTCGTGCACTTGTTTGATTTCTGATTCTTGTTGATAATTGAGTTATGGTGTTTCTTATATTTACCTGATGTCCTTTTATTACCATTTGATGTTTCCACGCAGCATGTTTCACCCTCCCATCCTTAACTGTACATTCCTGCTTTTATTTTCCGCTATATATGATTTAACTACACAGATTTATTTGGTAGTCTGGTCCTAGCCTCGTCACTACTTCGCCGAGATTAAGCTAGACACTTACCAACACATGGAGTTAGTTGTGTTGATACTAGACTCTGCACTGTGTGCAGATCCCAGTGCAGCAGCTTTCGGACCTTAGCTTTAGGGTTGTTGCCTTTAGTCCATTCGGAGATCCGAGGTAGTCCTGCAGGCGTCCGCGGGCCTTGGCGACTCCTCCTATCCTTTTCTTCTTTTTCTTTTATATATTTCACAGACAGTGTTGTAATAAATCTTTCGGACCTTTATTTGTAGCATTTCTAGACAGTCTGTGAAATTGTGACACCATTCTTGGGTAGTTTATGTATGGGTTACTATTGGCATATTTATTAATATATTACGTTTCAGTCTTCCGCTTTTAATTTTCGTTGTTTATATAATGTTGGCTTTTAATTGTTAAAAGATTAAAAGGGGAAAAAGGTAAATAATTCAAATGGTTGGCTTGCCTAGCTTTCACTAGTAGGTGCCATCACGACTCCCGAGGGTGTGAAATCCGGGTCGTGACAATTTCTCCCTTAAGATTTTCTATTCTTACTATGATTATTGACCGATTTCGTTTACCCTAAAAGTTAGAGTTTTGATTTCTGCAAAAAGGTTTTAGCATTTAAAGGTTTTCATCTCTAACTTTCTTATTTACTTTTCGACTGATTTTTACTTGATTTAATCAAGTTCCATGTATACGTCTTTGTATTTCTTAGGGTTTTGATTATTTGACTGTTTATCCTACTGTCTTTTGCTCGTTTACTTTTAATTCTGTCAATTAAGTGTTAATTCATTTTATTACCCAAATTAGGATTTGAATTTAGTACCAGTATTTCTTTATTAAAATTTTACCAGTTCTTACTTTATTTATGTGATTAACTATCTGTATTACTAGCTTGACTTTGCGTTCTGACTCCTAAATTGATTTTGAAATTAGTTCTTACCTTATTTAACCTTATTCTTAATTGTTGATTGATTCCGTGTGAGATTTTCCTTAAATTAAGTTACACTTGCTCAATTATGTGCTATTAATTGATTATTGTTAGCCCTAATTGACTGATTAACTGATCTCTTTGCCTTATTTGTGTGCCATTGATTCTCCTACCTTATTTGGTTTTATTCTATTGTATGTTATAAAAACCCTTCCCCTTTCCCCTTTAGGGGACACTTGAACTCTCTTATTCTCACTACAAAAACTTAAGCTTTCTCTCTGTTTCTCCTGTTTGATTTCTGTACTAAGTGGCTATTATTTCGTCGGTTGAAAGCCAAGGCCAAATTGTTCTGGAATTTAACTGCTACTGCATTTTTATTTTCTTTCTTCTCAACTGGTATGCCTTAACCCATGTTATTCTATTCCATTCTATATGCCTTATTTGATTAGTCTATTAAAATTTTCAGCATGCTTCTGTTTTCTCTATGACTACATGATCTCACTTAGTGATAATGCTAGACTAAGTTACTTTCAGCTATATGTTTCCTGTCCAATTCAGCTATATGTTCCCTATTATGTCTATTGTTAGATATTGTAAGCATATAATGTGTGGTTAATTCTGTATGTTAGCTCAACTATCTTTGCTTTTATGATTACTTTAAATGTTGGCATGAGTATCTAGTCTAAACAAATATCAACTTAGTTGAACTATATGTTGAACATGAGTTTGGTTGTTTTCTGGTGCAGTTCCATTACTGTTCTATGTGTGCTGATTTCTAAACATGTTCCCCCTTACCCTCTATGTACTAGTTTTCAAACTTCCACTCTTAGTTATTTAGGTTCCTACCACCCCCAGTGTGAGCACTACCTAGGGTCCTTGAGACTCCTGTGAACTCTCACACATTACGGCTAGTCTTCCAATCTTTTTATGAACTATTTCTCTGAGTGTGGTCCTAGTGTGAGCATTGCCCGGGGTCCTTGAGGCCTTTGGGAACTTTGATACACCAGGAGCCCAATTTTATATGCTATGGATGGATTACCATTATACTCTAAAGTTGCTATGTTTGAAGGCCTAGTTCCTAGGTTCATATTGGGCCTCTTAAGGCTCCCTATAGTGCAATAGCTATTGTTATGTAATTTATTCATTCCGGGCTGTAATAACCTTTGTAATGAACAGATCCGGGGTTTATTAGTAAAAACTAGGGGGTTTATTCTGTATCTTTGCTTTAAACTCGGGTAGAAAACATGCATATAGGTTCATAGGTAATTATGTGAGTGTTATTACTGGTTTAGAGATCATGTATATAGGACTTTCTGATTTCTTTGTTCTGTACTTCACTTGCATGCTAGAAATCCTGTTTATAGGTTCTTTGCATTAGAAATCCTGTTCATAGGATTCATGCACATTTTTACATGCATTAGTAACTATGTTTATAGGATCCTATCTATTTTCCTGGCAATATGCTTAAAGAATTCTGCCCGCATGTGATTAATAGATATCATGCCTATAGGAACTAAAAATCAGTTAGATACCATGCATATAGGAAATAAAGGAATCAGTTTCAATCGTGGAAATCATGTCTATAGGATATAATCTAATAGATATCATGCCTATTGGGTGAAATCAGTTTGTGAACCTAGAAATCCTGCTAATAGAAATTCAAATCAAGTCAACACTTAGAGATCCTGCCTATATGAGTTTAAATATATACAACAATTAGAAAGCATGCCTCTAGGATCTAAAGAATTAAAATCTGCCTTTATGAGTTAAAATTAGTGACTTGCTTAGAAACCATGCTGTAGGTTTACAATTGTAGATACCATGCCTATAGGATTCTGTTAATCACCTAAGCAAATTTATAGGGTATTTATGATTTTGGGGTTTTAAAACGCTAATATTTTACTGCCCAAGAATGCCCAGATTCAGGGTTTAATAAAATCGGTAGGTAAACTGATAGGTCCATTTACCCCCTTAATAAACTGTTGTCTCGCATTCTGTTTCTACTCATCTAGATATCCTACCTATAGGATCCTAAATCAATAAAGTTAGATAATTAACTGCGTTCATTTGTTGTCTACTTGTGGAGGTTAATATGAGCCCTTATTTGCTCCTTACATGATAGTTCTATCTGAATTTTGTTTGTCGCCTAGTTTTTCTTATGTCAAACAATATAGGTTAGTCTAGAACTATCCAAAATATAAATCTCAAATACCTCCAGGATCATAAGTAAGGGACGGGTAGTGCACGTATAAGGTATGCCTTAGAAGCTACTAGAACGCTTAGGTAACATGTAACGACCCGAACCGTCGTTTCCTGTATTTTTATCCCGTATTCCCCGTTAAATGATTATTCATGTTTCAATATGTGTACTTGGTGAATTTGAGTCAATTCGGATCGAGTTTGGTATGAAATGGGACAATTAGTCTCTTTAAGGAAGAATTAGTTTGGAAAAGTCAACCGGACGTTGACTTGTGAGTTAGAGGGCTCGGAATTGAATTCCGATGATTCGGTTAGTTTCGGGGGATGATTTAAGGCCTAGAAGCGCAATCGAAATTAATTTTGGAGGTCCGGTGAAGAAATTAGCTCATTTTGGCGAAGTTAGTATTTTGGCGATTTCCGGTTGATAGGTGAAATTTTGATCCGACGGTCGGAATGGAGTTCCGAGAATTTCTGTAGCTTCGTTATGCCATTTTGGATATGTGTGCAAAATTTCAAGTCATTCGGACATATTTTGGTCGAGTTTTGATCGAAAGCGCGTTTTGGAAGTTTTAAAGGAACTTAGACTTGAATTCGGTGTAATTCGATAATTTTGGTATTAGTCGAGGTGTTTTGATAATTGGAACAAGTTTGAATAATATTATAAGATGTATTGGTATTTTTGGTTGAGGTCCCGAGGACCTCGGGATGATTTCGGATGGCTAACGGGAACTTTTGAAGTTGGAAATTTCATAATAGACGAAAGTTGTAAATGAGTGCGCACAAGGCCTCACTTTGAACGATAATATCTCTTGTTATATAAGGAGTTGTGTGAGCTACAAACTATTAAATTAAAGCTCTTTGAGTCTAGTTTCCAACGCAACAAACCGTTCATCATTTGGAAGTGTATACAGGAAGTTATAACCATTTCACGGGTCAGGTGTCAGAGCGCGCGAAGTATCGCACGAAGTCGCGCATTTCGCGCGTCTGAGGCAGAATGCTCAGCAAAACGCGAACAACGCGCGAACTACGCGACTGAAGGTTTTTAAGTACTCTAAAGACCGGAAATGAGAGGAATTGAGTCATTCTCAAGCCTAGGGCTTCCCCAACACCCCCAATTCGACCAAGGCACCCAATTGCACTCCTAAGGTAAGATTTTTGGAGTATTTTGAGTTGATTACTACTCCCAAACACTTATATTAACATGGATTGATCTTAAAAATCCTTAGATTTTCAAGAAATTCCTTCAAGAACTCAAAGAAGGGTTTTGCAAGATTTCTTCCAAAAGGTAAATCCTACACCTTAGACTCACATATATGGATATATTATGGAAATATGAGTATGAGTCAAGTATTACAACTTATTGTATGGTGGTTGGAAGCCATAAATTCCCTATTTAAATACATGAACATGGTAGGGATTTAGAGGTGTTTATTTGATGGAATTTTTGTTGGTTTGGGTGTGAATGGTTGATCACACATGTGATGTTAGGAGTATAAATTGTTAAAGAATAATAGTGTGATGAATTGTTGGTTAATGGTGATAGTTAGAGGAACCAATGCTATAGTTAAGAGGTGTAAATATTTATACCTACAAGATGTTTGATAATATGCTTAAATGGCATAATTTATGGGATCTAGTACTAATATTGGCCATATTGAGTGTTATATGGTAGATTGAAGTTACATAACTGTATGGGATCATTATAGTATCATTAAGGGGCGAATTTCAGATATGTATGGTTAAAACCCCGTCTTTTAGAAATCGAACTTCATCGAGATTTGTGTATTTTTGGCAGATTCGTCACACGAGGAGGCCAATTAGAGAGGCAAGGGCATAGCGAGCTAGAGGTGAGTAATAGATGTAAATGCTATTCTGAGGGTTTGAAACCTCGGACTTTCACATCGTAACGCTATATTGAGGCGTGACACGCACTCCATGGCGAGTGCGGGGTCGGATACTACTGGGGATTGTGACTTGGTCCACCCCGTGTGATGTTTATACTATACTGGTGATTGATACACATACTTCATTGATATTACTGGGCTTGATGCCATGTTTGGGGCCTTGTGCCGATTTGTAAAATCCTTCGAGGATTGATATTACTGCTTAGCATGATTTGCATATCATTTAATTTCAGTCCAAGGTTTTAAATGCTGTTTTGCAAACTCAGCCATAATTCTAAGTGTTGAAAACTTAAATGATATTTTTAAATGTATTCCGGGCTGGGAACTTCTGTTTTGTAAATGCCCAAGGGGCTTATTATATTATTTTCTGGACTGATTATAAAGTGACTTGAAACAGTGGTAACAATGACACTGTGTGATATACTTGAAACAGTGGTAACAATGACACTGTGTGATATACTTGAAATAGTGGTAACAATGACACTGGATGATATACTTGAACAGTGGTAACAATGGCACTGTATGATATAAATTGGTCAGGTAACAATGGCTGACCGGTCAGGTAACAATGACTGACCAAGATATTGCGCTTGGGCTGTAGGAGCCCCTCCGGAGTCTGTACACACCCCCAGTGAGCGTCGTCGACGATAAATAAATATGGATGGCTCGGGCTGCACGCCGCAGTGGGTACTGGAATGTACCATCATATGCATTGCATTGTATTCATGTATTTGCCTTTATACTGTTGTTTAGCTGTTCAGTTCCATATGTTGCTGTATATTTAGATTTTAGCTTACCTTGTGTATTTACTGGATTTTCTTATCTTCGGACTGTAGTTATTTTTATTACTCACTGAGTTGGAGTACTCACATTACTCCCTGCACCATGTGTGCAGGTACAGGTATTCCTGAGGCATAGAGCGAGTTTTCTACTGTTCAGTTTTCATCGGAGTTATCGAGGTAGCTGCATGGCGTTCGCAGCCCCATTTTCTCCCTTATCTTTGTTATTTATGATAATTCCAGACTTTGTAAAATATTAGTAAACTCTGTAGTAGCTCATTACTTATGACACCCCGATCTCGGGCTGAGTTGGGATGGTTTTCCTTGTTCTATCACGTTTACTTCGCATTTAAGATTATATTGCCCATGATTTAGACTTATTCCTGCTAGGTAATTATAAAGAGATGTATTGTTTTGTCGATTGGCTGGCCTTGTCCTCACGAGAGGCGCCATTACGACCGGGTTGGGATTTTGGGTTGTGACAAGTTGGTATCAGAGCCTAGGTTACTTGGTCTCACGAGTCATGAGCTGGTTTAGTAGAGTCTCGCGGATCGGTATGGAGACGTCTGTATTTATCCTCAAGAGGTTGCAGAACCTTTAGGAAAACTTCACATTCTTGAATTCTTATCGTGCGTTATTGATTCAGCTTGAAGAGTAACTCTTAAAATTCCTTCCACGTGTTCGCATGCACGCATGAGCGCTCAGTATCAGATGTGCCTCGATGGCTTTTGATTCCACGATCGAGGGGCAAAGTGTAATCTCTATGAGTTTGAAGTTAGGTCAGTCTGGAGGACTTAAGGCCGAATCTTTGTCAATGGCTTGAGCACCGAGGTGCTGATTTTGTGAGCAAGTGCTTTCAACTCGTATGTTCATTATTGTCCTTATTAGCCGGAATGGCGGTTGGATATCCACGTCATGAGTAATGTGTATGGTAGTGGAAGGTATACCAAAAAGAGTAACTAAAGGTAAAGCTAATGGGTAATTGGCTTATGAGGGAAATCTATTTGTCATACTAGTTAGATAAGTCTGGGAGCTGGGATCGCTTCTGTAAATGTATTATGATGAAATAGTTGAGTCAAGGAGACCACCTTGAAGGTCGAAAACATTTAAAGAAAGAATATGTTCTTACTCGGTTGAATAGCCCAATAATGGGGGGTTGAAAGGTATTTTCTATGTGTTATGATTCAAATAGGTGCAACGCATGTCCATGTATCAATTTTGATAGTATAATACATGTAGTATTGAGATTTATGTAATTGATATGCATTGTGATGCTTTGTCAAGTTGTGGATGTGTTGTTAGGATGGTTTTGGTGATTCTCTGGCAGGTGGATAGGCCCAATTACAAAGGAGACTCTGCCAAAATTTTTGAAAAATTTGGGACTTAGTAAAAAAATTTGGTCGCCTAGAGAGTGGGCTTAACTGTTGTACGAGTAAATGCAAAAATTGCAGAAGAGTTAAAATTCTAGATGATTTGTGTTCCCACAAGCTTATGAAGGAGTGAGTTTAATCTCACTATGGTATTACAGCAGCAATAGAATACATGTGTTGTGATTTATTGAGTGCGTTTTGATCTATGGCTTTGAGCCAAGTTGGGGAGTTTGCTATTAAATAGGTCGATTACATGATTATATGCTATATTGGTTCGAGTTTCGATGTTTATGGTAAGTTGGTATTGTCTTCAGCGTCACCTAAGATCGGTGTTTTGTAAAAAGGGTCTTGCGTCCTGGTTAATGATTCTTGATCGCTCTTCAGCATTAGAGCGACCGATGATTTGGAGGTACACTCCAGATATTGTTGTGGTAGGTTGTGGGAGTGTGTCCCACGGGAAGATTATATAAGTGTGGCATATGATCACTTGATTGATTAAAGATGTAAACCAAGTATGAAGTTTGTGATGGTGTCGTTAAATTAAAGATTCATGCCTGGAGGGCACTTGGCATATTGGGTTGTGAACTGGGGAGGATTACTCCGATTGTGATGGTTGTTCTTGTGTTTTATGAAGAAAATGGAAGTTATTATGGACCTTTGAAAGGTTATCAGACTAGTTCAGTGTGATCAGAATCAGCTTGAAGTCGGTGAGTGAATTTTATGTGAATAATGGCTATATATCAGGCCAGATGTTTTCATTTTTTGTAATGCGGTCCTCATGGAGGAGTAGTTAGGTTGATGCTTCCTGTCAGATATTTCGCACAGTGATGCATTGCATTGTGTGAGTTGTGAGATGACTTGAGAAATTTCTATGTGTTGAGAATCCGCGTAGGAATGACGTTATATGAGCATCTTGTCTCTTGAAATTCAGATTGTACATCGCACCTCAGTTGTGCTTGAGTTTTGTAGCTTATAACGCTATATGTCCCTCAGAGATATTATTATGCACTTAGCATGCTTATGAGCGATACTCGGTATTTTGTTGTAATGAGCAAATTTGGCTCGATGTGCATCTCCTTATGTGAGATCTATGTGTGGATCGGGTGGCACGCCGCCATGGGTATGTTATCTGGATCGGGTTGCACGCCGCAACAGTGTGATGTTGAGTATAGTTTTCTATATGCTATTTTGTATGCCTTGCTTCCTGTTTTCTAAGGAAAGTCTGTAGTAGTGCGTGGGATTGGTAATTCCTTCCCGAGTTTGCTTTCCTTTTGTACCGCGTTCGAATTGGTAGCCTATTGGTATATTGAGGCATCATATGCGACTTTTGATTATGTTTATTGGCTGAGAATTTCGTAATGGGTGAGACGAGATCATTGAATTCGAGATCAGTGCAATCTGAGTATATGAAGTAAATTAAGGGGCTAAGACCATTATTTGGTTCAGAATGAGGTGATAGTTCTTGCCAGAAGTGTAGACCCAATGAATATTTGATTCGGCGGTGTTATGAATTTATACAGATTTTATCCGTCGTGTCGGTATTGTAAGAATTTGAACAAGACCTATATGTGTCATGTAGAGCATGAGATGTGTAATGGTTTTTCTTCTAGAGGGGATCAATGAAAGTTCTTGACTAATTGAGTACGTAAACATTCCTGGTTTGGAAGGGGAGGTGAAGTCCTCATGTTACCTTAGGATGATATGGTATATACGATATGTTGTGAAGGATTGAGATTTGCGTGTGTAAGGTTATAGTTCAGTTCTGAATGGAAATTCATAACATTCTTAGGCAGTACGGGCAGCTTTAGGTGATTAGAGGAATGAGCTTCAGATGATTAGGGTGAATGATCTTCAGATGATTAAGGAAATTGTATTTCTAATCATAGTGATTTGTAGAGGTTATATGTTTCAGAAAAAGGCCAATGTAGTGGCCGATGCGTTGAGCCGAAAGGCAGTCAGTATGGGGAGTTTGGCTTACATCCCAGTTGGGGAGAGGCCTCTTGCAGTTGATGTTCAGACCTTGGCCAATCAGTTGGTGCGGTTAGATATTTCTGAGCCTAGCCGGGTATTGGCTAGTGTGGTTTCTCGATCTTCCTTATATGATCGCATCAGAGAGCACCAGTATGATGATCCACATTTGCTTGTCCTTAAGGACAGAGTTCAGCATGATAATGCCAAAGATGTGACTATAGGTGATGATGGCGTATTGAGGATGCAGGGCCGTATTTGTGTGCCCGATGTTGATGGGCTTAGAGATTTGATTCTTGAGGAGGCCCACAGTTCGCGGTATTCCATCCATCCGGGTGTTGCGAAGATGTATTAGGACTTGAGACAGCATTACTATTGGAGGAGAATGAGGAAAGACATTGTGGGATATGTGGCTCGGTGTCTCAACTATCAGCAAGTGAAATATGAGCATCAGAGACCGGGCGGTTTGCTTCAGCAAATGATTATTCCTGAGTGGAAATGGGAGAGAGTTACTATGGATTTCGTGAGTGGCCTTCCTCGGACTTTGAAGAATTTTGATTCGATTTGGGTCGTTGTGGATAGGCTGACCAAGTCAGCGCATTTCATTCCGGTGTGTACCACATATTCTGCGGAGCGGCTGGCTAGGATCTTTATTCAGGAGATTGTGCGGTTGCATGGTGTTCCAGTTACTATTATTTCGGATAGAGGTACTCAGTTCACTTCTCAGTTTTGGAGGACTTTTCAGCACGAGTTGGGCACTCAGGTGGAGTTGAGTTTAGCATTTCATCCTCAGACGGACGGACAGTTCGAGCATACTATTCAGATATTGGAGGATATGTTGCGTGCCTGCGTGATTGATTTTGGAGGTTCTTGGGTTAAATTTTTACCACTTGCAGAGTTTGCCTACAACAACAGCTATCAGTCCAGTATTCAGATGGCACCGTATGAGGCCTTATATGGGAGGCGATGTAGAACTCCAGTGGGTTGGTTTGAGCCCGGTGAGGCTAGGTTGTTGGGGACAGATTTGGTCCAGGATGCCTTAGAAAAGGTGAAGGTGATTCAGGAAAGACTTCGCACAGCTCAGTCGCGTCAGAAGAGTTATGCGGACCGGAAGGTTCGGGATGTGTCATTAATGGCGGGTGAGAAGGTTTTGCTGAAGGTTTCACCCATGAAGGGTGTTATGAGATTTGGAAAGAAAGGAAAGCTAAGTCCGCGATTTATTGGACCTTTTGAAATACTTAGGAAGGTTGGAGAGGTGGCCTATATGCTTGCCTTGCCACCTAGTTTGTCGGGTGTTCACCCGGTATTCCATGTTTCTATGCTCTGAAAGTATGTTGGGGACCCATCTCATATATTGGATTTCAGTACAGTACCGTTAGATGAAAATTTGACTTATAATGTGGAGCCAGTGGCTATTTTGAGTCGACAGGTTCAAAAATTGAGATCGAAAGATATAGCATCAGTGAAAGTACAGTGGAGAGGTCGGCCCGTGGAGGAGGCTACTTGGGAGACCGAGCAGGAGATGCGGAGCAGGTACCCGCACCTATTTGAAACTCCAGGTATGTTTCTTAACTCGCTCGAGGACGAGCGTTTGTTTTAGTTGGGGAGAATGTAACGACCCGAACCGTCGTTTCCTGTATTTTTCGTCCCGTATTCCCCGTTAAATGCTTATTCATGTTTCAATATGTGTACTTGGTGAATTTGAGTCAATTCGGATCGAGTTTGGTATGAAATGGGACAATTAGTCTCTTTAAGGAAGAATTAGTTTGGAAAAGTCAACCGGACGTTGACTTGTGAGTTAGAGGGCTCGGAATTGAATTCCGATGATTCGGTTAGTTTCGGGGGATGATTTAAGGCCTAGAAGCGCAATCGGAATTACTTTTGGAGGTCCGGTGAAGAAATTAGCTCATTTTGGCGAAGTTAGTATTTTGGCGATTTCCGGTTGATAGGTGAAATTTTGATCCGACGGTCGGAATGGAGTTCCGAGAATTTCTGTAGCTTCGTTATGTCATTTTGGATATGTGTGCAAAATTTCAAGTCATTCGGACATGTTTTGGTCGAGTTTTGATCGAAAGCGCGTTTTGGAAGTTTTAAAGGAACTTAGACTTGAATTCGGTGTAATTCGATAATTTTGGTATTAGTCGAGGTGTTTTTATAATTGTAACAAGTTTGAAAAATATTATAAGATGTATTGGTATTTTTGGTTGAGGTTCCGAGGACCTCGGGATGATTTCGGATGGCTAACGGGAACTTTTGAAGTTGGAAATTTCATAATAGACGAAAGTTGTAAATGAGTGCGCAAAGGCCTCACTTTGAACGATAATATCTCTCGTTATATAAGGAGTTGTGTGAGATCCAACCTATTAAATTAAAGCTCTTTGAGTCTAGTTTCCAACGCAACAAACCGTTCGTCATTTGGAAGTGTATACAGGAAGTTATAACCATTTCACTGGTCAGGTGTCAGAGCACGCGTAGTATCGCACGAAGTCGTGCATTTCGCGCGTCTGAGGCAGAATGCTCAGCAAATCGCGCGAACAACGCGCGAACTACGCGACTGAAGGTTTTTAAGTACTCTAAAGACCGGAAATGAGAGGAATTGAGTCATTCTCAAGCCTAGGGCTTCCCCAACACCCCCAATTCGACCAAGGCACCCAATTGCACTCCTAAGGTAAGATTTTTGGAGTATTTTGAGTTGATTACTACTCCCAAACACTTATATTAACATGGATTGATCTTAAAAATCCTTAGATTTTCAAGAAATTCCTTCAAGAACTCAAAGAAGGGTTTTGCAAGATTTCTTCCAAAAGGTAAATCCTACACCTTAGACTCACATATATGGATATATTATGGAAATATGAGTATGAGTCAAGTATTACAACTTATTGTATGGTGGTTGGAAGCCATAAATTCCCTATTTAAATACATGAACATGGTAGGGATTTAGAGGTGTTTATTTGATGGAATTTTTGTTGGTTTGGGTGTGAATGGTTGATCACACATGTGATGTTAGGAGTATAAATTGTTAAAGAATAATAGTGTGATGAATTGTTGGTTAATGGTGATAGTTAGAGGAACCAATGCTATAGTTAAGAGGTGTAAATATTTATACCTACAAGATGTTTGATAATATGCCTAAATGGCATAATTTATGGGATCTAGTACTAATATTGGCCATATTGAGTGTTATATGGTAGATTGAAGTTACATAACTGTATGGGATCATTATAGTATCATTAAGGGGCGAATTTCAGATATGTATGGTTAAAACCCCGTCTTTTAGAAATCGAACTTCATCGAGGTTTGTGTGATTTTTGGCAGATTCGTCACACGAGGAGGCCAATTAGAGAGGCAAGGGCATAGCGAGCTAGAGGTGAGTAATAGATGTAAATGCTATTCTGAGGGTTTGAAACCCCGGACTTTCACATCGTAACGCTATATTGAGGCGTGACACGCACTCCATGGCGAGTGCGGGGTCGGATACTACTGGGGATTGTGACTTGGTCCACCCCGTGTGATGTTTATACTATACTGGTGATTGATACACATACTTCATTGATATTACTGGGCTTGATGCCATGTTTGGGGCCTTGTGCCGATTTGTAAAATCCTTCGAGGATTGATATTACTGCTTAGCATGATTTGCATATCATTTAATTTCAGTCCAAGGTTTTAAATGTTGTTTTGCAAACTCAGCCATAATTCTAAGTGTTGAAAACTTAAATGATATTTTTAAATGTATTCCGGGCTGGGAACTTCTGTTTTGTAAATGCCCAAGGGGCTTATTATATTATTTTCTGGACTGATTATAAAGTGACTTGAAACAGTGGTAACAATGACACTGTGTGATATACTTGAAACAGTGGTAACAATGACACTGTGTGATATACTTGAAATAGTGGTAACAATGACACTGGATGATATACTTGAACAGTGGTAACAATGGCACTGTATGATATAAATTGGTCAGGTAACAATGGCTGACCGGTCAGGTAACAATGACTGACCAAGATATTGCGCTTGGGCTGTAGGAGCCCCTCCGGAGTCTGTACACACCCCTAGTGAGCGCCGTCGACGATAAATAAATATGGATGGCTCGGGCTGCACGCCGCAGTGGGTATTGGAATGTACCATCATATGCATTGCATTGCATTCATGTATTTGCCTTTATACTGTTGTTTAGATGTTCAGTTCCATATGTTGTTGTATATTTAGATTTTAGCTTACCTTGTGTATTTACTGGATTTTCTTATCTTCGGACTGTAGTTATTTTTATTACTCACTGAGTTGGAGTACTCACATTACTCCCTGCACCATGTGTGCAGGTACAGGTATTCCTGAGGCATAGAGCGAGTTTTCTACTGTTCAGTTTTCATCGGAGTTATCGAGGTAGCTGCATGGCGTTCGCAGCCCCATTTTCTCCCTTATCTTTATTATTTATGATAATTCCAGACTTTGTAAAATATTAGTAAACTCTGTAGTAGCTCATTACTTGTGACACCCCGATTTCGGGCTGAGTTGGGATGGTTTTCCTTGTTCTATCACGTTTACTTCTCATTTAAGATTATATTGCCCATGATTTAGACTTATTCCTGCTAGGTAATTATAAAGAGATGTACTGTTTTGTCGATTGGCTGGCCTTGTCCTCACGAGAGGCGCCATCACGACCGGGTTGGGATTTTGGGTCGTGACATAACAACTAAAAGATAGGAACGGGGTAGTAAAGGAGATGATGACATGTGCACTAATGTTATGCGTAACATCCCAATTGGGGAAAGTTACCAAGTATTGCATGGAAATGATCCTATAGGCTAAAAAATCGTAGGACCCATTTAATTCTTATTTAAAAGTAATTATCTATTTGTTTTAAATTGTTTAACTTTCCTTTAAGACTAATTTGCTTAATTGAGTTTGGCCGGGACACACCATTGTGGACTGATAACTAGGGATTACGATACATTTTACACTCCTTCTTACTTGAGTTTTGATTAGAAATGTGTATAAAATAGTCCCAAAGGCTTACATGTTGTACTTGATTGAAGAGTTTGGTCAATAAAGTGACAAGTAGTCAAAACCAGCTCAAAAAGGAGTGAAACATGTAAAAATACCAAGAACAAGTCAAGCACAGTGTGATAGTACCAATGCAGTCGCACTCCATTCTGTGCGGTCAAAAAAGAGGAGGTATAGAGAGGTCCTCATTTCAGGCATTCAAGCAATGCAGCCGCACAGCATTTCATGCGGACCGCATTGGCTTCATTGCGGCCGCACTCGATTTTGTGCGATTCGCAAAGCTTGAGTTCAGAGAGTTGCTAATTTTTGGGAATATTGCCAATGCGGTCCGCGGTCCTTTTTGTGCGGACTGCAATAGAAGCCATCGCGGCCGTGGTATATTTTGTGCGGTCCGTGATGGCCAAGTTCAGAGAGCAGAAGTTTTAAGCCAAGAGCCTCAATGCGGCCGCACTCGATTTTGGGCGATCCGCACTAACCCCGTCGGGGTATTTTTGTCCAGAAAATTCGACCTAGTATAAATGGTTTCTTTTCCCATTTTTAGGTCATCAGTTGTAATTTCAAGCAGAGTTGCGCTCGTGAACAGTGTCCTTTTACTATTTTGAGTAATTTTACAATAGTTTTATCATTGAATCTTCAAGTTTTAGCTAGTAATTAAATATTATGGGTTTTTCTTCATCTATTTCTTTGGTTTCTTATATTATCATGAGTAGCTAGACTAATTAGCTAGGGTTGTGGCTCAACCCTAGTTTGGGTATTTGATGGGTCTTGTGTTTTAAGGTTTGAATATCTATGGGTGTTTGATATTTGGACTAATTTATGATTTTAAAGTTGGAGATTGATAGCCCCAATTAAAGGGTCAAACCTAGAGATAGTAATACTCGGCTTGAACCTCAATTGCTTGCACAAATTACCATATCCAATTGGTCTTGAGAAAGTCAATGAGGGTAAAATCACTCAAACTACTGAGAGGTATAGAGTGAGAAGTATCGTGCATTGGTTATATCGTAATCCCCAAATATGAAAACCTAGCCTTAGACTCGAGAACCTGTCAAGTATCCACCTAGGAGAAAGTCACTTCCCTAGTGCCTTATTAACTATTTAGACAACCTTCAATAGTTTACTCTTAGCTTAATTTAGCATCCTACTAGTATAAATTTAGAAGTAATATCAAAACCAACTATGTTTAGAAGTGCAATTAGGAACAATTACGCAACCCCAATTTAGATAGAAACTCAATTTCCATCTCTAGCTCCCTGTGGAAATCGATCCCGACCTTCTCGGGTAAAAGCTGCTTCGACCACTCTTGCTACTTTGTAGTAGTACAGGGTTGGCCTCGACCACTTTTTGGCGCCATTTCCGAGGAGCTAATGGTTTTGGCTATATATCTAAATAGTTTTGTGTATTGTTCTTCTTTCCTTCTGTGTTACTAATTTGTGTGTGTCACAACTTCAGGTACAAAATGGCAGCAAACTTAAACAACGCACCTCTTGGAGAACTTCTGCTGGGGAAGGAGGTAGATGACAATTTTGATGATGAGGTCCCTATTGTACCTCAAGGACAAAGGAGAGGCCGCCAGGCCAATGATAACATTCCAGACCCTCCCCTCCAACCTCTAAGAGTGGCTTCTCGAGTGCTTCCCAACCAAGGCTATGCAAGTGCAATTGTCCCACCCCGGATCCGGGCGGGCAATTTTCAAATTACCAATGTGATGCTGACATTGCTGGAGTAGCGTGGGTATTTCATGGGCGCTGCCAATCAAAATGCTTATAAAAATCTCAAGGGTTTTGGGGATACCTGTTCGGGGAGCAAGCAAACTAATGTGTCCGAGGATGCACTCCGGTTGAGACTCCTCCCTTTCTCACTTAGAGGGAAGGCATTGGATTGGCTTGGGCAACTTCCCAACCATTCCATCACTACTTGGGAAGAGTTGGCGGACAAGTTCATTGCAAAATTTTTCTCACCGGGGCATATGGCAGCATTGAGAGATGAGATTTTGACCTTCAAGCAGGAGTCCACCGAACCATTACATGAGATTTGGGAGCGCTATAGAACAATGGTAAAGGAATGCCCCAACAATGATATGACTGAGGCGATGATCCAACAGATTTTCTACCGGGGTATTAACACAACTAACCAGTGCATAGTGAACCAACTTGCTGGGGGAAACTTCATGAAACTGTCTTATGATAAGGCTTGTGATATTCTTGACGAGATGGCTGATACGTCCTCCGCTTGGCAAAGTAGAACCAATGTGCCACAGGGTGACCCTACGGTCACTCACTTGCACAAAGAGCTACATGGACATGGGCAGGCTATAGCAGAGCTGACAACTACAATGAATCAGCTAGCAAAGGCACAGTTGCAACAAGTTCAAAATCCATGCCAAGTGAATGCTATGAAGGGTGTCAACATGCTAGTGAACAAAAGAAGACAAAGAGGTCAACAAAACCAAGGGAGTTCAAATCAATTTGACAATGATTGTGGTGGATTTTAAGATGATGGTTATGATAATTAGAATAAAGAGGTACAATACGTGAACAACTATCTAGGCCAAAGGGGCAATTCTTCCAACCAACAACAATGGAGACCCCAAGGCAATTGGGGCAATCAACAACAACAAGGGAATAATAATTAGGGGAACAACAACCAAAATTCTAACTGGGGCAATCATAACAATCAGGGTAATTGGAATTGTAACAACAACAACTAGGGTAGTAACAATAATCAGGGATATTGGAACAATGGCAATCAAAAGAAATTGGGGGCAAGGCTTTCAAAGGCCCCCAATGTACCAATAACCGAACAATCCACCCCTATTTCTATCCCAAGGTCCTAGTTTCTCCAATAACGAAATGGGGAGAATTGAAATGATGTTTGAATAGATGATAAAAAAGAATGCGGACTCTGATGCTCAGTTGTCTTCCCACAATACTTCAATCAGAAACTTGGAGGTTCAATTAGGCCAAATCTCACAATCCTTGAATACTCGCCCTAAGGGGGCACTACCAAGTGATACGGTAGTTAACCCGAAGGGTGGGAACAATCATGTGATGGCAGTGACTACGAGAAGTGGAAGAGGCGGTGATGTGAATGCCTCCAGGTTTGAGTAATGAAGTTGAGTTGCAAGAAGATGAAATTCCTTTAGTGGTTGAAAATGTGATTGATGAGAATGTGAATGAAGAAGTAAGGATTGATATTCAAGATGCCGAGGTGGAGACTCAGAATGACGTGAACCCGTCTAGGGAACACGTAATAGACATGCCAGAGCCTGTTGTGCCCAAAGCCAAGGCTCCTTTGCCAAGGCCACCTCCACCTTATCCTCAAAGGCTCGCGAAGCAGAAAAATGAGAATCAGTTTAAAAAGTTCATTGACATGATGAAGAGCTTATCCATTAATGTGCCTTTGGTGGAGTCTCTTGAACAAATGTCGGGCTATGCTAAATTTATAAAGGACTTGGTGACAAATAAAATATCCATGGATTGTGAAACTATCAAGATGACCCACCAAGTTAGTGCAATAGTGCATTCAATGGCCCCAAAGCTTGAAGATCCCGATGCTTTCACCATTCCTTGCACCATTGGGAGTGCAGACTTTGCTAAGGCTCTATGTGATTTGGGGGCAAGTATCAAATTGATGCCCTACTCAGTTTTCGAGACTTTGGGTATTGGGCAACCGAGGCTGACTTCCATGAGATTGCAAATGGCGGATAGAAATATGAAGAGACCATTGGGTATTATTGATGATGTTCTTGTCCGAGTGGACAATTTTATCTTACCAACTGATTTTGTGATCCTGGACTATGAGGTAGATTATGAAGTTCCAATCATATTGGGAAGACCTTTCCTTGCTACTGGGAAGGCCTTAATTGATGTGGAAACAGGGGAACTCACCTTCCGGATGGGTGATGAGAAAGTAGTCATTCATGTGTGCAAGTCAATGAAGCAGCCCAACAGTTCTGAGGTGTGCTCTTTTGTGGACCTTGTCACGGTAGTGATAGTTGATGATACAATTGCAATGATTAATGTGGAGGATCCTCTAGAAGCCGTATTATTGAATCTTGATGTAAATGATGATGAAGGTCGGGTGGAGTGCATGAATGCTTTACATGGAATGGGCTCTTACTCTTATGAGTCTAGGAAACTATCTTTGGACCTTGAGAATAGGAAGACTCCACCAACAAAACCTTCAATTGAGGAACCTCCGGTTTTGGAGTTGAAGTTGTTGCCTCCACACCTCAGGTATGAGTTCTTATGCCCTAGTTCTACTTTTCCAGTTATTCTTTCCTCTTGTTTTACTAACATGCAGGTTGATGCCATATTGGCGGTGCTTCAAAAGTGGAAAAAGGCAATTGGATGGACTTTAGTTGATATTAGGGGGATAAGCCTCGCATTCTATATGTAGAAGATTATTCTGGAAGATGATGCAAAACCCTCCTTGGAACATCAACGGAGGTTGAACAAGGCAATGCAAGAAGTTATGAAAAAGGAGGTGATCAAGTGGTTGGATACTGGGGTTATGTACCCCATCTCTGATAGCTCTTGGACTTCGTCGGTGTAATGTGTACCGAAGAAGGGTGGCATGACCATGGTTGCAAATTCAAAAAATGAGTTGATTCCTACCAGGACCATCACTGGTTGGAGAGTATGCATGGACTACCGCAAATTGAATAAAGTGACCCACAAGGATCACTTTCCATTGCCTTTTCTTGATCAGATGTTAGATCGACTTGTTGGGCATGTCTTCTACTATTTCTTGGATAGGTATTCTGAGTATAACCAAATCTTGATAGCTCCGGAAGATCAGGAGAAGACCACATTCACTTGTCCATATGGCACTTTTGCCTTTTCTAGGATGTCTTTTGGGTTGTGCAATGCACCAGCTACATTTTAGCAGTGTATGATGGCCATTTTATCCGATATAGTGGAAGATATTTTGGAGGTGTTCATGGACGACTTTAGTGTTGTGGGGGATTCATTTGAGAAATGCTTGAAAAATCTTGATAGAGTGTTGGCCCGTTGTGAAGAAACCAATCTTGTTCTTAATTGGGAGAAATGCCACTTCATGGTTGAGGAGGGTATAGTTCTTGGGCATAAATTTTCAAAGAATGGTATAGAGGTGGACAAAGAAAAAATTGATGTGATTTCAAGGCTCACTCCCCCTACCTCAGTCAAGGGAGTTAAAAGTTTTCTTGGGCATGCGAGGTTCTACCGGAGATTTATCAAAGACTTTTTGAAGGTAGTGAACCACTTATGCAAGTTATTGGAAAAAGATGCCAAGTTTGTGTTCGATGAGAGGTGTATGCAAGCCTTTGAACTTCTCAAGCACAAGTTGACCACCACTCCTATCATTACCGCACCTAATTAGAGCTTGACATTCGAGCTCATGTATGATTCGAGCAATATTGCGGTTGGGGCGGTTTTGGGTCAAAGAGTGAACAAAATGTTTCATCAGGTGTACTATGCGAGCAAGACAATGAATGATGCTCCAGTGAACTACATGGTGACCGAGAAAGAACTTTTGGGTATTGTGTTCGCAATGGAGAAATTTTGGTCGTATCTTATGGGTGCCAAGGTCATAGTCCATACCGATCATGCCGCAATCCGGTACTTGATGACGAAGAAGGATTCCAAAGCTAGACTGATGTGATGGGTCTTGTTACTTCAACAGTTTAATTTGGAGATTGTGGATCAGAAGGGTAGTGAAAACCAAGTGGCAGACCACTTGTCCCGCTTGGAAGAGAAGGGGAGGCCTCGTGATGGCCTAGAGATCAATGATTCATTTCCCGACGAACAACTCCTTTCGGTGTCGTTGAATGGTATGCCATGGTTTGCGAACGTTGCTAATTTTCTTGTGACTGGTATAATCCCATGTGAGCTCTTTTCTAACCAAAGGAAGAAGCTCAAACGGGATAGTTTGGATTTCTATTGGGATGAGCCGTACTTGTTCAAGATTTACACGGATGGTGTGATCCGAAGGTGTGTCCCAGAGGAAGAGCAATTGAGTATCTTGGAGGCTTGTCATTCCTCTCCCTATGGTAGCCATCATGGCGGGGCGAGGACGACTTCCAAAGTTCTTAGTTGTGGGTTTTATTGGCCAACTTTGTACAAAGATGCAAGTGAACTTGTGAAGAGGTATGATGAATGTCAAAGAGCGGGTGGAATTTCGAAGAAAGATGAGATGCCTCTCAATACCATTCTTGAAGTCGATATTTTTGATGTGTGGGGCATTGATTTTATGGGCTCGTTTGTTAGCTTGTATGGGAACACATACATTCTTGTGGCGGTTGACTATGTTTCAAAATGGGTTGAAGTCGTGGCTTTACCCAACAATGAAGCCCGGAGTGTTGTTGGGTTTCTCAAGAAGAGCATTTTCACAAGGTTTGGCACTCTTCGTGCAATCATAAGTGATAGAGGGTCTCATTTTTGTAATAGAGATTTTGACACGTTGCTTGCAAAGTATGGTGTCAACCACAAAGTTTCTACTCCCTATCATCCTCAAGCGAGTGGCCAAGTTGAAGTCTCAAACAAGGAAATCAAGAATATATTGTCAAAGACGGTCAATGCAAATAGGATCGATTAGTCAAATTGGATAATGCTCTATAGGCTTATAGGACTGCTTACAAGACTCTGATTGGTATGTCTCTGTATCGGTTGGTGTTTGGGAAAGCTTGCCATCTACCGGTTGAGTTAGAGCACAAGGCCATGTGGGCTTTGAGAAAACTGAATCTTGAATGGGATGTGGCAGAAAATCTTCGTGTGGAGCAGCTTAATGAACTTGATGAATTCTGATTGCATGCCTACTCCAGTTCGTCCTTGTACAAGGACAAGATGAAGTACCTTCATGATAAATATGCTCGTGGTAAGGAGTTCAAAGTGGGTGATTTGGTTCTTTTGTTCAATTCTCGGTTACGTCTGTTTCCGGAAAAGCTTAAGTCGAAATGGAGTGGACCTTTTGAAGTGGTGTTTGTGACTCCATTTGGTGCACTTGATTTGAGGAACAAAAATGGTGAGGTTTTCAGAGTGAATGGGCCCAGGATCAAGCACTACCTGGGCAAGATTGATGACATCCACGTGGTGGCACTTCTTCATCTAAAGTGATCTGATGGTAACATGCGTCGTGCTGCGACGTTAAATCAAGCGCTTCTTGGGAGGCAACCCATGTGTCTTTCTTTTTGTTTTTCTTTGATTTTCTTTGTAGTGTAGGATTTATTTTTGGACTAACTAGTTGTGAGATGTTGTAGGATTGTATTGTTGTTACCACCCCAGTTGTTGTTATTACCATTCCAATTACCCTGATTGTTCTGATTATTGTTCTGATTGCCCAGTTGGAATTTTGGTTGTTGTTCCCCCAATTACAATTCCCTTGTTATTGTTGATTGCCCCAATTGACTTGGGGTCTCCATTGTTGTTGGTTGGAATAATTGCCCCTTTGGCCTTGATAGTTGTTCACATATTGTACCTCTTCATTCTGCCCATCATAACCATCATCTTGGAATCCACCACAATCATTGTCAAATTGATCTAAACTCCCTTGGTTCTGTTGACCTCTTTGTCTTCTTTTGTTCACTAGCATGTTGACATACTTCATAGCATTCACTTGGCGTGGATTTTGAACTTGTTGCAACTATGTCTTTGCTAGTTGATTCATTGTACTTGTCAGCTCTGTTATAGCATGCCCATGGTCATGTAGCTCTTTGTGCAAGTGAGTGACCGTGGGGTCACCCTGTGGCACATTGGCTCTACTTTTCCAAGCGGAGGACGTGTCAGCCATCTCGTCAAGAATGTCACAAGCCTCATCATAAGATAGTTTCATGAAGTTGGTTCATTATGCACTGTTTAATTGTGTTAATACCCCGGTATAAAGTCTGTTGGATCATCACCTCAGTCATATAATTATTGGGGCATTCATATACCATTGTTCTATAGCGCTCCCAAATCTCATGTAATGGTTTGGTGGGCTCCTGCTTGAAGGCCAATATCTCATCTCTCAATGTTGCCATATGCCCCGGTGAGAAAATCTTTGCAATGAACTTGTCCGCCAACTCATCCCAAATAGTGATGGAATGGTTGGAAAGTCGCTCAAGCCAATCCAATGCCTTCCCTCTAAGTGAGAAAGGGAAGAGTCTCAACTGGAGTGCATCCTCGGACACATTAGTTTGCTTGCTCCCCCAACAAGTATCCATGAAACCCTTGAAATGTTTATAAGCATTTTGATTGGCAGTTCCCGTGAAATACCCACGCTGCTCCAGTAATATCAGCATCACATTGGTAATTTGAAAATTGCCCGCCCAAATCTGGGGTGGAACAATTGCACTTGTATAGCCTTGGTTGGGAAGCACTCAAGGAGCCACTCTTGGAGGTGGCGAGGGAGGGTCTGGAATATTATCATTGGCCTGGAGGCCTCTCATTTGTCCTTGAGGTACAATAGGGACCTCATCATCAACATTGTCATCTACCTCCTCCCCCGGCGGAAGATCTCCAAGAGGTGTGTTGTTTAAGTTTGCTGCCATTTTGCACCTGAAGATGTGACACACACAAATTATTAACACAGAAGGAAAGAAGAACAATACACAAAACTATTTAGATAGATATCCAAAATCGTTAGCTCCCCAGAAATGGCGCCAAAGAGTGGTTGAGGCCAACCCTTCACTACTACAAAGTAGCAAGAGTGGTCGAAGCAGCTTTTACCCGAGAAGGTCAGGTTTGATTTCCACAAGGAGCTAGAGATGGAAATTGAGTTTCTATCTAAATTGGGGTTGCATAATTGTTCCTAATTGCACTTCTAAACATAGTTGGTTTTGATATTACTTCTAAATTTATACTAGTAGGATGTTAAATTAAGCTAAGAGTAAACTATTGAAGGTTGTCTAAATAGTTAATAAGGCACTAGGGAAGTGACTTTCTCCTAGGTGGATGCTTGACGGGTTCTCTAGTCTAAGGCTAGTTTGTCATATTTGGGTATTACGATATAACCAATGCACGATACTTCTCACTCTATATCTCTTGGTAGTTTGAGTGATTTTGCCCTCATTGACTTTCTCAAGACCAATTGGGTATGATAATTTGTGCAAGCAATTGAGGTTCAAGTCGGGTATTACTATCTCTAGGTTTAACCCTTTAATTGGGGCTATCAATATCTTGAATATGCCCCAATTCCTCGTTGGACTAATTTTCCTAGACTTAGGCTCGCTTTCTCAAGAAGAGCCCAAGTCAAATAGGCAAAAATTAGTGTTTTCAACCACTAATCTAACATTAAAATCATAAATTAGTCCAAATATCAAACACCCATAGACATTCAAGCCTTAAAATACAAGACCCATCAAATACTCACACTAGGGTTGAGCCACAACCCTAGCTAATGGGTCTAGCTACTCATGATAATAGAAGAAAACAAAGAGATAGATGAATAAAGACCCATAATATTTAATTACTAGCTAAAACTTGAAGATTCAATGATAAAGCTATTGTAAAATTGCTCAAAATAGTAAAAGGACACTGTTCACGAGCGTAGCTCTGCTTGAAATTACAATTGATGACCTAAAAATGGGAAAAGAAACTATTTATACTAGGCCAAATGTTTTGGACAAAAATACCCCTGCGGGTTTAGTGCGGACCGCACAAAATCGAGTGCGGCCGCATTGAGGCTCTAGGCTTAAAACTTCTGCTCTCTGAACTTGGCCACTGTGGGCTGCACAAAATGCATTGTTGCCGTTGTGGCTTCTATTGTGGTCCGCACAAAAATACCGCGGACCGCATTGGCAATATTCCTAAAAATTAGCAACTCTCTGAACTCAAGCTTTGCGGACCGCACAAAATTGAGTGTGGCGCAATGAAGCGAATGCGGTCCGCATGAAATATTGTGCGGCCGCATTGCTTGAATGCCTGAAATGAGAACCTCTCTGAACCTCCTCTTTGCGGACCGCACAGAATGGAGTACGGCCGCATTGGTCTTGTTACACTATGCTTCACTTGTTCTTGGTACTTGTGCATGTTTCACTCCTTTTTGAGCTGGTTTTTACGACTTGTCACTTTGTTGACCAAACCCTGCAATCAAGTACAACATGTAAGTCTCTAGGACTATTTTCTACATATTTCTAATCAAAACTCAAGTAAGAAGGAGTGTAAAATGCAACGTAATCCCTAGTTATCAACTCCCCCAAACTTAAGCTTTTGCTTGTCCTCAAGCAAACAAAATAAGACCCACCCCTTAAGAGTAAATCCCAAAAAATTCAGCTGACCTAAAGTGACCTCATCTAGCATCAATTGGGACTAACAATTGCCCTCAATTCAAATGAATCATTTAGGTCCCAATTGATGTTAACACTAACAATTGTTAATGATTCATTTTAATTGAGGGCAATTGTTAGTCCCAATTTATGCTAGATGAGGTCACTTCAGCTGAATTTTCTTGGATTTACTCTTAAGGGGTGGGTCTTATTTTGTTTGCTTGAGGACAAGCAAAAGCTTAAGTTTGGGGGAGTTGCTAACTAGGGATTACGATGCATTTTACACTCCTTCTTACTAGAGTTTTGATTAGAAATCTATACAAAATAGTCCCAAAGGCTTACATGTTGTACTTGATTGCAGGGTTTGGTTAACAAAATGACAAGTCGTCAAAACCAGCTCAAAAAGGAGTGAAACTTGCACAAGTACCAAAAACAAGTCAAGCACAGTGTAATAGGACCAATACGGTTGCACTCCATTCTGTGTGGTCCGCAAAGAGGAGGTTCAGAGAGGTCCTCATTTCAGGCATTCAAGCAATGCGGCCGCACAGCATTTCATACAGACCGCATTGGCTTCATTGCGTCCGCACTCGATTTTGTGCGGTCCACAAAGCTTGAGTTCAGAGAGTTGCTAATTTTTGGGAATATTGCCAACGCAGTCCGCAGTCCTTTTTGTGCGGACTGCAATAGAAGCCACCGCATCCGCGGTGCATTTTGTGTGGCCGCGGTGGCCAAGTTCAGGGAGCAGAAGTTTTAAGCCAAGAGACTCAGTGCGGCCGCACTCGATCTTGTGTGGTCCGCACTAACCCCGCAGGGGTATTTTTGTCCAGAAAATTTGGCCTAGTATAAATAGTTTCTTTTCCCGTTTTTAGGTCATCAGTTGTATTTCAAGCAGAGCTGCGCTCGGGAACAGTGTCCTTTTATTTGAGCAATTTTACAATAGTTTTATCATTGAATCTTCAAGTTTTAGCTAGTAATTAAATATTATGGGTTTTTATTCATCTATTTCTTTGTTTTCTTCTATTATCATGAGTAGCTAGACTCATTAGCTAGGGTTGTGGCTCAACCCTAGTGTGCGTATTTGATGGGTCTTGTGTTTTAAGGCTTGAATGTCTATGGGTGTTTGATATTTGGACTAATTTACGGTTTAATGTTGGATTAGTGGTTGCAAACACTAATTTGTGCCTATTTGACTTGGGCTCTTCTTGAGAAAGCGAGCCTAAGTCTAGGAAAATTGGTCCAACGAGGAATTGGGGCGTATTCAAGAGATTGATAGCCCCAATTAAAGGGTTAAACCTAGAGATAGTAATACCCGACTTGAACCTCAATTGCTTGCACAAATTATCATATCCAATTGGTATTGAGAAAGTCAATGAGGGCAAAATCACTCAAACTACCAAGAGGTATATAGTGAGAAGTATCATGCATTGGTTATATCGTAATCCCAAAATATGATAACCTGGACTTAGACTCGAGAACCCGTCAAGTATCCACCTAGGAGAAAGTCACTTCCCTAGTGCCTTCTTAACTATTTAGACAACCTTCAATAGTTTACTCTTAGCTTAATTTAGTTTAATTAAGCATCCTGCTAGTATAAATTTAGAAGTAATATCAAAACCAACTATGTTTAGAAGTGCAATTAGGAACAATTACGCAGCCCCAATTTAGATAGAAACTCAATTCATATCTCTAGCTCCCTATGGAAATCGATCCCGACCTTCTCGGGTAAAAATTTCTTCAACCACTCTTGCTACTTTGTAGTAGTGTAGGGTTTTCCTCGACCATGGACCTCGAGGGGTTGCCTAACACCTTCCCCTCAAGGTAATTACGAGCCCTTACCCGATCTCTGGAGATGTAAACTAGTTCATGTGTTAACAGTTCTAGGTGCCCTAACGCACCTTAATCCGTTAGGTGGCGACTCTTCAAATATCTTACCCAATCCCAAAAGGAAAGGAGTTGTCCCAAAATGTCGAAACCCGGACTTTGCAAGGAAAAAGGGGGCGCGACACTCTTTGTTATTGTTAAGGAAGGTATAGGTTGATTTGTTGGTGAAGGACCCACTTGGAGTCAACCCCCATATTAGCCTATCCTCCTTGGCAGTGTTGGGAGGGATGAAAACAGATTTGATCATATTGGAGATATTTCCAGGCATGTCCATAGAGATGGAAGAGAATTCCTAGTTCCTAGAATTGTAGACAGAGTCTACTTTGATAGCTATGTTATTTGGGGTTAGGGGGCTTGCAGTCATTTGTTGCCCTTACGGACCACTTATCTACTAGCCTTCCTGCAAGTATCCAACCCTTGAGTATGCATAACTATATAGGAGATTTAGATTTCCTGGGGGTATGGTTCCAGTTACAGTGCCTAGAGATCAGCACTCTAGCCCATAAGCTAGAAGTGTTATGGTGGATCCTCTAAGCTAGACTGGTAGGGGAAGCTTTATTTTTAAGCTCAACTTTTTGCAAGCCCAGCTCGCCATTGGCCTTCTACCTAGTGACTTTATCCCAGTTAACCAGGTGTAGTTTTTGTTAGTAGTAGTGCCCTAGATAAAATTTCTCCGAATTCTATCAATTTGCTTGGTGGTTTTGGTGGCCAAATTAATGTATTGCATGACATGGCTAGGGATACTACTGAGGGATGTCTTAGCCAGAATTGTCCTTCCAATCATGTTGAGAAAATTTGTTTTCCAACCATCCAGTGTAGATTGCATATTGTCTATTATGAACTGGAAGTCAGAACTAGTGGGTCTCTTATGGAACATAGGGAATCCAAGGTATTTTCAAAGGAAGTAGTAGCTTGGATTGACAGTGCATTTGTGAGACATTCTATGGTATCCTGGCTTGTGTTAGAGGAGAAAAGGACTCTGGACTTAGTGAGGTTAATTTTTTGGCCAGAATTCTCATTGAAGGCATGTAGGATAGAATCTATGGTGGTGCAATTCCTATTGTTGGCCTTGGCAAATAGGGTAAGGTCATCAGCAAAGAAGAGGTGGGAGATTCTTGGGCCAGACCTGCTGATACTGATAGGTTGACATTGCATGTCAAGTACAGCTTGATCAATTGCCCTGGAGAGTCTCTCCATACACAGAATGAACATGTAAGGGGATATGGAGTCCCCTTGTCTGATGCCTTTGGAGGGCTTAAAAGATTCAGTTTTGCCTCCATTCACTAAGATTGAGATGCTGGATGAGCTAACGCAAGATAGGATTATCTTAGTCAGCCCAAGGGCGAAGTTGAAGGCATAGAGTGTGTCTCTAATGAAAGACCACTCTAGCCTGTTAAAAGCTTTTTCTAAATCAATTTTAAGGATCATATGAGCCTGCCTCCCCTTCATTTTCCCAAAATGAATAATATACTCTTGCATAATGATTGCATTATTAGAAGCCCTCCTATTTGAAAGAAAACTGGCCTGGCTAAGGCCAATTATGTCAGGTAGCATAAGCTTGATTCTGTTGACAATAATCTTAGTGATTTGTAGATGGTGTTACAAAATCCAATTGTCTGAAGTTTTTTAGCATGGCAGCTTCTGGGTACTTGAGGATGAGACATAGCAAGGTTTAATGCATGGTCTCATATATGAAATTAGTATTGAAGCATTGCTTGCAGAAATCAATTACTGAGTTTCCTACAATGCTCCATTATTTCTGGTAGAAGAAAGAATGGAGACCATTAGGCCCAAGGGGCTTGAAAGACTTGAAGAAAAGATGGCCATTTTTATTTCACTGATCTCAAGAAGCCTAGTGAATTTGTTCTTTTGAAAGTCTGATGGGATATGGGTCATGTCCATATGGTTGGTAGTGGAGATGGGAGCTTATGTGTGTGAGGAAGTGTAGAGGCTCCTGATAAAAGACAAAATGGATGCCTTAATGTCCCTTTGGTCATACAGTCAGTTTTCACTATCTTCTTTGAGGAAGAGGATCCTATTTCTTCTTCTCCTACTGAGAGTGGATGTGTGGAAGAATCTAGTATTGGCATCCCCTTCATTTATCCAGTTAATCCTAGATTTGAGTTTCCAGAAATCTTTCTCATTTTTGAGGATGGAGTCAAGCTCACTAGTCAGGTTGCTTTCTAGGTTTAATAGGTAACTGTTGAACTGGTAGTTAGGGGATTTTTGGATTCCAGCAATTCTGGCTATGATTATTCTTTTTTTATGGAATATATTACCAAAAGTGTGTCTATTCCATTGAGTCATATTGTGCTTAAAAGTTTCAATAGATTGGATTAGGGGGAGTTAATGGTGAAGGCCTCATTGATGATACTAGGAAAGGAAGGGTGGCTAGTCCACATGGATTCAAACCTAAAGGGTCTGTTAGAGTAATTGAAGGAGTCCCCTTTTAGCATAACTTAAATGGGGCAGTGATTAGAGCGGGTCCTAGGTAGGTGTATCACAGTAGCCTCAGGATATTGGGAAGTCCAGCTCTCATTGGCAAAACACATATCTATCCTCTCAAGGATTAGACTAGTCCTATTATTGTATCTCTTATTAGTCCAGGTGAATTTTCTTCCTTTGTAACCTAAGTCTAATAACTTGCATTCATTGTGGCAATTCCAAAACAAATTACTACAACTTGGGTTAATTAGGTTGCCCCCAAATTTATCCCTAGCTTTTAAGACTTCATTGAAGTCTCCACCCACAAACCAGTTGTTTGGATAGCTTTTGGAAATAGTAACTAGGCTTTCCCAGAGCAACTTCCTATTAGCTAAAATGTTACTAGCATAAATAGTGGAAAATAACCAAGGGGTGTGGTCTGGGAGTACCTTAACTATGGCATGGATGCCCTGAGGGGTGGTGGAACCTCATCTATAGTGACACTGTCCTCTTTCCATATCAGCACGGTCCCCCCAGATAAGCTAATGGCCGAAGATTGGATTAGCATGTCGAAATGCAGCTCCTCTGCCAGATTTTTGTGGTCAGCCATCTTAGTCTCTAGTTGTACTGGCAAGGCTGGATTGTGGAGATGAACCATATCCATGCAGTGCCTCTTGAACTCAGCATTATTTCCACCCCTAACATTCCATATGATGTAGTTCATCAGGGGTGGTTGGTGGTATGGGGACTGGCTTTTCTGAGGTTTATTCGTTCCTTGTAGAGTTCTCGTTAGGATCGTTTGGTTCTTTCTCCTCATGCTGAGAATTTGTGTCAGGTTGAGGAGCAGCTTGGTCACCCTCTAGGTGTGGTGAGATACTAGGCTCAGTCCTCATTTGGTCATTGTTCTTGGGCACAGCAACACCAGCACTTCGCTGGTCTCCACACTAAATTCTATCGCCCTGACTGAGTTCAATAGTAGAGAGTCTGTGTAAAGGGGACAGTAGGTTGTTCCTTCCATTTTCGATAGGCTTTTCCTTTTTAGAAGATCTAGGGCTTTGTTAATTTCCTTTATAATATTTTCCAGCGCTGGTGACTGATTCTTCTCTAGTGGAGATGAAAGTGATAGAGCTTGGTGGGTTTGTGGTTCTATGGTCACAAATACCGAAGACGTTGTTGGGTCTTCCATTCCCGAATCTAGGAAGAACGATATTGATTGGAACGCTTGGGAGATTAGGCTGTTGAGTAGTGCTCGATCCATGTTTGGTTGCATGATACCGTTTCTTAACATTATTTGCCATAGGCATAGGCCAAAGGCAATCATGGCCTTGTTTAGGGCTTCCACTATTACCCTCGCCAGATGCGTCGGATTCTGGACAATCAGTGTCACTTGTTGATTTCCCAGGGTGAAATTATATGCTAGACCTTGTCCATGAAATGCCACTTCCAGCCAGTGTAACGACCCCAAAAGGGGTCATCACCTGTTTCTAAATGAAATCTATGTCTCTGAAGCCCTGAAAACCTCATTTAGAGTCGCCTCGATTTGTGTGCGTAGTCCGGACGCGTAGACATGTGAAATCTTGTGAAAAATTGCTAAGTTTTGACCTCAAAATGAATAAGTTTGACTCCGGTCAATATGTTGGGTAAACGGACCCGGACCCATGATATGACGGTCCCGGAGGGTCCGTAGGAAAATATGGGACGTGGGCGTATGCCCGGAATCGAATTCCGAGGTCCCAAGCCCGAGTTATGAATTTTTAAGTGAAATTGTTCTTTGAAAATGTTTAAAGAAAATGGAAATGAAATCTGATTAGAAAGCAATGGTATCGGGCCCGTATTTTGGTTCCGTCACCCGGTACGAGTCTTATATATGTTTTAAATCACTCCTGTAAAGTTTGGTCAAAAACGGACGTCGTTTGACGTGATCCGGACCCAAATTGGGAAAATTGATGTTTAAAAGGAAATCTGAGAAATTTCATGGATCGTGAGGCTCAATTTGATGTTCATGATGTTATGTTGGTGATGTGATCACACGAATATGTTCGTAGGGTGTTTTTGAGGTAGTGTGCATTCTTGGTTTAGAGCTTCGAGGGCTCGGGTGAGTTTCTAGTAGGTTACGGGATGCCTTAGGCTTTAAAAGATCAGATGTTGCAGGTTCAAGAATTTTGACAAGTCTCTGAACACTTTTGCGCGGCCCGCGAGGAGACGCGTGCGGCCGCGAAGGGGCCAGCGCGGCCGCGGTCGCCTTTGCGCGGTCCGCGATGGGTGCTGCATGGCCGCGGTCGGCTTTGCGTGGTCCGCGCGGGGCATAGATCCTCAAGCCTTCAAGAAGCCTGTGCGGCGGCGGTCCTTCTTGCGCGGTCCGCGGTGGGAACTTCAGAGCGGTGTAAATACACGTGAATTTCAGTTATTTTACACTTTTCAAAACCCCAAAACATAAGAGGCGATTTTCCAAACAACTTTTCTTCTCCGAAACGATTGGTAAGTGATTTCTAACTCATTTTCTTCACTTTTTAACATCTTTTAACATGATTTCAACTTCAAATCAAAGATTTTCATGGGGAAATTGGGTAATTTGGGTAGAACATAGGTTTTTCTAAAATTGGGGATTTGGACCTCAATTTGAGGTCCGATTTCAAAACAATCCATATATTTAAATTTGTGGGGGAATGGGTAATCGGGTTTTGGTCCGAACCTCGGGTTTCGACCGCGTGGGCCCGGGGGTGAATTTTGACTTTTGGGTAAAACTTTGGAAATCTCATTTTCATGCATTGGGGTTGATTCATTTAGCATTTATTAATGTGATTAAGTAACTTATGACTAGATTCGAGCGGATTGGTGGTGGAATCAAGAGGTAAAGCTATAATTGAGACTTGAGTGGTGTTCAAGGCATCGAGGTAAGTGTTTGGTTTAACCCTAGCTTGAGGGATTAGGAGTTGAGTCATATTTTCTACTTGCTTCTTGTTGAGTACGACGTATAGGCATGGTGATGAGTATCTATGCGTTGGTGTCAAGCATGACTATGGGTCTTAACTTGAAAGTTGTTGTGTTTTTGAATAACACCTAGTTTAATTAATGATCCTCTACGATTAAGTATTTCCATTAATTGAATTGAGTACTAGCAAAGTGATATTGGTTATAGCTGATTCTCCCTTGCCGGGATGACTATTTCGATATCCTTGTTCCCTTGCCAGGAAGTTATTATATTACTTATGTTCCCTTGCCGAGATTTCTTGTGATTGTGTGATGAACTGAAATAGGAGTGGGTGGTACGCCTACCACAAGAATAATGAAATTGGAGCAGGTGGTATGCCTACCGCGAGATAGAATGAAATGGGAGCGGGTGGTACGCCTACCACAAGATATTATGAAATGGGAGCGGGTGGTACGCCTACCACAAGATATTATGAAATGGGAGCGGGTGGTACGCCTACCACAAGATATAATGAAATGGGAGCGGGTGGTATGCCTATCGCGAGATAGAATGAAATGGGAGCGGGTGGTACGCCTACCACGAGATATGAGAAATGGGATCGGGTTGCACGCCTGCAACAAAAGGAAACTGAAAGTGAAAGTTGCCTTTATTTTCTTCATTTGTGATAGAAGTTATAGTGTTGGCTTCTTTATTATTCCCTATTATTTGTTTAAACTGCTATCCCCGAAGCATGTTTCCCTTCCCCAGCTTTAACTGCTTATTACTTGTTTACTTTTTCGCCATATATTATATAACTGTACAGGTTTATCTGGAGTCTGGTCCTTGCCTCGTCACTACCTCGCCGGGGTTAGGCCAGACACTTACCAGCACATGGGGCCAGTTGTGCTGATACTACGCTCTGTGCTCTTTTGCACAGATCCAGGTTTTGGACAGCAACAGTAGCGTGGGAGACAGCCTTCAGTCCAGTGAGACACTGAGGTAGCCTTGTAGGCGTTCGCAGGCCTGGCGTCTCCTCTATCTTTTATTTCCATCTGTTATCTCATATATTCGAGACAAACAGTTTATATTTTCTTTCAATCGGTTGTATTTAGCACTCTTAGAAGTTTGTGAGTAATGTGACACCAGTTCTTGGGTAGAGGCATATGTTGATTCTCGCATTATTGTTCAATTTTCTTTAAATTTAAGTCTTCCTCATATTTATTTAATTTCGTTGCATTCATGATATCGTCTATCATTGTTAAAAGAAGTAATTGTTAACGAAGTAACCAGTTAAGGATTGGCTTGCCTATCTCTCATTAGTAGGCACCATCACGACTCCCGAGGGTGGAAAATCCGGGTCATAACAAGTTGGTATCAGAGCTCTAGGTTACATAGGTCTCACAACTCACGGACAAGCTCAGTAGAGTTTGAGGGATTGGTACGGAGACGTCTGTATTTATCCCCCAGAGGCTACCGAGTTAGGAAAACTTCACTTTTGTTCTTTCTTGTCGTGCGGATTTGTTCCTCAAATGCTAATTGAACTTCTACTCTGTTCTTCGCAGATGGCGAGAACACGCGCTTCCTCATCTACTACTTAGCAGCCTGAGCCCCCTACATCAGCTCCCACTAGGGGTAGAGGGTGAGGCTGAGGCCGTGCTAGAGGCTGAGGTAGGGGAAGAGCTCAGCCCCGAGCAGCGGCACCAGTGGCGGAGCCTCAGGTTGATTTTGAGGAGGAGGTTCTAGCCCCAACAGTTTCGGTGGGCCCAGCTCAGGTCCCAGAGGGGTTTATCGCTACCCCAGTTCTTCAGGACGCTCTGGTTCGATTGGTGGGCCTTATAAAGAGTGTCACCCGAGCAGGTTTGCTTCCTGTAGCCCAACCACTTCTCAGTCTAGAAGAGGGGCTCAGACTCCTGCTACACGCACTTTGGAGCAGGTAGCTCCCCAGATTCAGGTTCCAGCAGTTCAGCTAGTGGTGGCAGATCAGCCGGGTGTAGTGGCTCATACCGGCGATGGAGCGGCTATGTCCGCCGATGATTTGTGGAGACTGGACAGATTCACCAAGCTCTTCACTACTACTTTCAATGGAGATCCTTCTAAGGATCCCTAGGATTTCCTATATAGCTGCCACGAGGTTCTCAGGAACATGGGCATTGTTGAGACCAATGGGGTCGATTTTGCTGCATTTCGCTTGTCTGGATCTGCCAAGACTTGGTGGAGGGATTATTGCTTAGCGAGACCAGATGGATCGCTATCTTTGACATGGGAGCAGTTTTCAATGTTGTTTCTGGAGAAGTTTCTCCCCGTGACGCAGAGAGAAGCCTATCGGAGGCAGTTTGAGCGCCTTCAGCAGGGTTCCATGACGGTCACTCAGTATGAGACTAGGTTCATCGATCTAGCTCGCCATGCTCTTGTCATACTTTCCACCGAGAGATAGAGGGTGGGGAGGTTTATTGATGGTCTTATTCAGCCGATTCATTTTCAGATGGCCAAGGAGGCCGGGAGTGAGATTACATTTCAGGAGGCGGCCAATGTGGCCCACAGAGTTGAGATGATTCTGTCACAGGGAGGTGGTCATAAGTCAAATAAGCGGCCCCGTCATTCAGGTAGATTCAGTGGTACCTCGTTTGGAGGTAGAGATTCATATGGTAGAGGCCATCCTCTTAGGCCCTTTCAGTCAGATCTTCAGGTCTCCCATGGTACTTCAGGTGGTCGTGGTTCTCAAACGCACTATTTTGATCAATAGCCTTACAGTGCACCATCAGCACCTATCAATGCATCGCCACTTCAGAGTTTCCAGGGTCGTTAGCCCCAGTAACCGAGGGCTTGTTTTACTTGTGGTGACACGAGGCACATTTCTAGGTATTGCCCTCGAGCTTCGAGCAGTTCTCTGCATCAGGGTTCTCGTGCTATGGTACAGGCACCAGATGTCCCACAGCCTGCCCAGTCAGCTAGAGGCGGAGGCAGAGGTGTTAGAGGTGGAGGTAGAGGTCCTAGAGGTGGAGCTCAAGCCACCAGAGGTGGAGGCCAACCAGCAGCAGGTCATCCCAGAGAGGCAGTTCAGGGTGGTGGGGCCTAGCCCCGATGTTATGCACTTCCATCCAGGCCTGAGGCTAAGTCTTCAGATGGAGTCATTAAAGGTACTATACTAGTTTGTGATAGAGATGCTTCAGTGCTATTTGATCCCGGGTCTACGTATTTGTACGTGTCATCTTATTTTGCCCCGTACCTGGTCATGCCTAGTGATTTATTGAGTATTCTTGTTTATGTGTCTACACCGGTGGGTGATTCTATTATGGTCGACCGAGTTCATCGTTCTTGTATTGTAGTGTTTGAGGGTCTTGAGACCCGTGTTGATTTGTTGCTTTTAGACATGGTCGACTTCGATGTTATATTGGGAATGGATTGGTTATCCCCGTACCATGCTATCTTGGATTGCCATACCAAGATCGTGACCTTAGCCTTACCGGGTTTGCCTCGTTTAGAGTGGAGGGGGACTCCTGGTCATTCTACCCGAAGTGTTATTTCGTATGTGAAGGCTCGGCGTATGGTCGAGAATGGGTGTTTGGCATATTTGGCTTATGTTCGTGACTCCAGTTCTAAGGTTCCCTATATTGATTCTGTGCCCGTAGTTCGTGAGTTCCCTGAGGTTTTCGCTTCAAACCTGTCGGGGATGCCACCCGACCGGGACATTGATTTCTGCATTGATCTGGCTCCGGGCACTCAGCCCATTTCTATTCTGCCATATCGTATGGCCCGGCCGGAGTTGAAAAAGTTAAAGGAACAGTTGCAGTATTTGCTTGAGAAGGGTTTCATTAGACCCAGCATTTCGCCTTGGGGTGCACCGATTTTGTTTGTAAAGAAAAAGGATGGTTCGATGAGAATGTGCATTGATTACCGGCAATTGAACAAGTTTACAATTAAGAATAAGTATCCACTGCCGAGGATTGATGATTTGTTCGATCAGCTTCAGGGTTCCAAGGTATTTTCAAAGATTGACTTGAGATCTGGCTACCACCAGTTGAGAATTAGGGCATCTGATGTCCCTAAAACAGCTTTCCGCACTCGGTACGGGCATTATGAGTTCTTGGTTATGTCATTCGGGTTGACCAATGCCCCAACAGCGTTTATGGAGTTGATGAACCGAGTGTTCAGGCCTTATTTGGACTTGTTTGTGATAGTCTTTATTGATGATATCCTGATATATTCCCGCAGCCAGGAGGAGCATAAGCAACACCTCAGAGTGGTTCTTCAGACTCTGAAGGATAGTCAGTTATATGCTAAGTTCTCGAAGTGTGAGTTCTGGTTGAGTTCAGTGGCATTCCTGGGACACGTTGTATCAGTAGTGGGTATTCAGGTTGAACCAAAGAAGATTGAGGCAGTCAAGAACTGGCCTAGACCAGCATCAGCTACAAAAATTTGGAGTTTCTTGGGATTGGCAGGCTACTATCGTCGGTTCGTGGAGGGTTTCTCATCTGTTGCAGCCCCGATGACCAGGTTGACCCAGAAGGGTGCCCAGTTCAAATGGTCGTACAAGTGTGAGGCGAGCTTTCAAAGGCTCAAGACAGCCCTGACTACGGCGCCGGTGTTAGTTTTGCCCACAGGTTCAGGGCCTTACACCGTTTATTGTGATACATCTCGCATTGGACTTGGTGTAGTGTTGATGCAGGATGGCAAGGTCATTGCCTATGCTTCGAGGCAGTTGAAGGTTCATGAGAAGAACTATCCAGTGCACGATTTGGAGTTGGCAGCCATTGTTCACGCATTGAAGATTTGGAGGCATTACTTGTATGGCGTGGCATGTGAGGTGTTCATGGATCATAAGAGTCTTCAGTATTTGTTCAAGAAAAAGGAGTTGAATTGGAGGCAGAGGAGGTGGTTGGAGTTGTTGAAACATTATGACATCACTATCCTATATCACCCGGGAAAGGACAACGTGGTGGCTGATGCTTTGAGTAGAAAGTCAGCCAGTATGGGCAGTCTTGCTTATATTCCAGTCGGTGAGAGGCCGCTTGCTTTGGATGTTCAGGCTTTGGCCAATCGATTTATGAGGTTGGATATTTCTGAGCCTTGTCGAGTATTATCTTGCACGGTCGCTCGTTCTTCGTTATTGGACCGTATCCGTGATCGGCAGTTTGATGATCCCCATTTGTGTGTCCTTAGAGACACGGTGCAGTATGGGGGTGCCAAGCAGGTTACCTTAGGTGATGATGGAGTTCTGAGATTGCAGGGTCGAGTTTGTGTGCCTAATGTGGATGGGCTTCGAGAGTTGATTTTAAAGGAGGCCCATAGTTCCCGGTACTCTATCTATCCGGGCACTGCGAAGATGTATCAGGATTTACGGCAACATTATTTGTGGCGTAGAATGAAGAAGGATATCTTTGCCTATGTGGCTTGGTGTTTGAATTGTCAGCAGGTTAAGTATGAGCATCAGAGGCCTGGTTGTTTATTTCAGAGGATTGAGCTTCCCGAGTGGAAGTGGGAGAGAATCACTATGGACTTCATTACTGGACTTCCATTGACCCGGAAGAAGTTCGATGCAATTTGGGTCATTATTGATAGGCTGACAAAGTCAGCGCATTTCATTCTTATGGCAGTCTCCTATTCGTCCGAGAGGTTAGCTGAGATCTATATCCGGTAGATTTTTTGTCTTCATGGTGTGCCGGTATCTATCATTTCGGACCGAGGTACGCAGTTCACCTCGCATTTCTGGAGAGCAGTTCAGCGAGGGTTAGGCACCAAGGTTGAGTTGAGTACAACATTTCATCCTCAGACGGATGGACAGTCCGAGCGGACTATTCAGATATTGGAGGATATGCTCCGAGCTTGTGTTATTGACTTTGGAGGTTTGTGGGATCAGTTCTTGCCTTTAGCAGAGTTTGCCTACAACAACAGCTGCCAGTCGAGTATCCAGATGGCTCCTTATAAGACTTTATATGGTAGGCGGTGTCGATCTCCGGTTGGATGGTTTGAGCCGGGAGAGGCTCGGTTGTTGGGTACAGATTTGGTTCAGGAGGCCTTGGACAAGGTCAGGATCATTCAGGATAGGCTTCGTACAGCTCAGTCCAAGCAAAAGAGCTATGCAGATCGTAAGGTTCGAGACGTAGCTTTTATGGTTGGTGAGCGGGTATTGCTCTGAGTGTCGCCTATGAAGGGCGTGATAAGATTTGGGAAGAAGGGCAAGCTTAGCCCTAGGTTCATTGGTCCATTTGAGATCCTTTATCGAGTGGTAGAGGTGGCTTATAGACTTGCATTGCCGCCTAGCTTATCAGCAGTGCATCCAGTGTTTCATATGTCCATGCTTCGGAAATATCACGGCGATCCATCCCACGTGTTAGATTTTAGTACTGTCCAATTGGACAAGGATTTGTCGTATGAGGAGGAGCCGGTGGCTATTCTAGACCGACAGGTTTGCCAGCTGAGGTCGAAGAGTTTTCCTTCGGTTTGTGTTCAGTGGAGAGGTCAGCCCCCTGAGGCATTGACCTGGGAGTCCGAGTCAGATATGCGGGACCGGTATCCTCATCTTTTTCCCGACTCAGGTACTTCCTTTTTCTGTCCGTTCGAGGACGAACGATTGTTTTAGAGGTGGAGAATGTGACGACCCCAAAAGGGTTCATCACCTATTTCTAATTTAAATCTATGTCTCTGAGGCCTTAAAAACCTCATTTAGAGTCGCCTCGATTTATGTGCACAGTCCGGGCACATAGCCGGAAAGCTTAAATGTGAAATCTTGTGAAATATTGCTAAGTTTTGACCTCGAAATGAATAAGTATGACTCCGGTCAACATGTTGGGTAAACGGACCGGACCCGTGATTTGACGGTCCCATAGGGTCCGCCGGAAAATATGGGACGTGGGCGTATGCCCGGAATCGAATTCCGAGATCCCAAGCCCGAGTTATGAATTTTTAAGTGAAATTGTTCTTTGAAAATGTTTAAATAAAATGGAAATGAAATATGATTAGAAATCAATGGTATCAGGTCCATATTTTGGTTCCGGCGCCCGGTACGAGTCTTATATATGTTTTGAATCACTCCTGTAAAGTTTGGTCAAAAACGGACGTCGTTTGACGGGATCCGGACCCAAATTGGGAAAATTGATGTTTAAAAGGAAATCTGAGAAATTTCATGGATCTTGAGGCTCAATTCGATGTTCATGATGTTACGTTGGTGATGTGATCACACGAATATGTTCGTAGGGTGTTTTTGAGGTAGTGTGCATGCTTGGTTTAGAGCTTCGAGGGCTCGAGTGAGTTTCTAGTAGGTTCCGGGATGCCTTAGGCTTTAAAAGATCAGATGTTGCAGGTTCAGGAATTTTGACAGGTCTCTGAACCCTTTTGTGCGGACCGCGAGAAATGCGTGCGGCCGCGAAGGGGCCAGCGCGGCCGCGGTCTCCTTTGCGCAGTCCGCGGTGGGTGTTGCGTGGCCGCGGTCGGCTTTGCGCGGTCCGCGCGGGGCATAGTCCGCAGGCCATCAGGAAGCCTGTGCGGCCGCGGTCCGCGGTGGGAACTTCATAGGGGTATAAATACACATGAATTTCAGTTATTTTACACTTTTCAAAACCCCAAAACATAAGAGGCGATTTTCCAAACAACTTTTCTTCTCCAAAACGATTGGTAAGTGATTTCTAACTCATTTTCTTCACTTTTTAACATCTTTTAACATGATTTCAACTTTAAATCAAAGATTTTCATGGGGAAATTGGGTGATTTGGGTAGAACCTAGGTTTTTCTAAAATTGGGGATTTGGACCTCAATGTGAGGTCCGATTTTAAAACAAACCATATATTTAAATTTGTGGGGGAATGGGTAATCGGGTTTGGTCCGAACCTCGAGTTTCGACCGCGTGGGCCCGAGGGTGAATTTTGACTTTTGGATAAAACTTTGAAAAACTCATTTTCATGCATTGGGGTTGATTCATTTAGCATTTATTAATGTGATTAAGTAACTTATGACTAGATTCGAGCGGATTGGTGGTGGAATCAAGAAGTAAAGCTATAATTGAGACTTGAGTGGTGTTCAAGGCATCGAGGTAAGTGTTTGGTTTAACCCTAGATTGAGGGATTAGGAGTTGAGTCATGTTTGATACTTGCTTCTTGTTGAGTACGACGTATAGGCATGGTGACGAATATCTATACGTTGGTGTCAAGCATGACCGTGGGTCTTAACTTGAAAGTTGTTGTGTTTTTGAATGACACCTAGTATACTTTAATTAATGATCCTCTACGATTAAGTATTTCCATTAATTGAACTGAGTACTAGCAAAGTGATATTGGTTATAGCTGATTCTCCCTTGCTGGGATGACTATTTCGATGTCTTTGTTCCCTTGCCGGGAAGTTATTATATTACTTATGTTCCCTTGCCGGGATTTCTTGTGATTGTGTGATGAACTGAAATGGGAGCGGGTGGTATGACTACCACAAGAATAATGAAATGGGAGCGGGTGGTACGCCTACCACGAGATAGAATGAAATGGGAGAGGGTGGTACGCCTACCACAAGAATAATGAAATGGGAGCGGGTGGTACGCCTACCACAAGATAGAATGAAATGGGAGCGGGTGGTACGTCTACCACAAGATTGATGAAATGGGAGCGGGTGGTACGCCTACCACAAGATATTTTGAAATGGGATCGGGTGGTACGCCTACCACAAGATATAATGAAATGGGAGCGGGTGGTACGCCTACCATGAGATAGAATGAAATGGGAGCGGGTGGTACACCTACCACGAGATATGAGAAATGGGATTGGGTTGCACGCCTGCAACAAGAGGAAACTGAAAGTGAAAGTTGCCTTTATTTTCTTCATTTGTGATAGAAGTTATAGTGTTGGCTTCTTTATTATTCCCTATTATTTGTTTAAACTGCTATCCCCGAAGCATGTTTCCCTTCCCTAGCTTTAACTGCTTATTACTTGTTTACTTTTCCGCCATATATTATATAACTGTACAGGTTTATCTAGAGTCCAGTCCTGGCCTCGTCACTACCTCGCCGGGGTTAGGCCAGACACTTACCAGCACATGGGGCCAGTTATGCTGATACTACGCTCTGTGCTCTTTTGCACACATCCAGGTTTTGGACAGCAGCAGTAGCACGGGAGCCAGCCTTCAGTCCAGTGAGACACTGAGGTAGCCTTGCAGGCGTTCGCAGGCCCGACGTCTCCTCTATCTTTTATTTCCGTCTGTTATCTCATATATTCGAGACAAACAGTTTATATTTTCTTTCAAACGGTTGTATTTAGCACTCTTAGAAGTTCGTGAGTAATGTGACACCAGTTCTTGGGTAGAGGCATATGTTGATTCTCGCATTATTGTTCAGTTTTCTTTAAATTTAAGTCTTCCGCATATTTATTTAATTCTGTTACTTTCATGCTATCGCCGATCATTGTTAAAAGAAGTAATTGTTAACGAAGTAAGCAGTTAAGGATTGGCTTGCCTAGCTCTTATTAGTAGGCTCCATCATGACTCCTGAGAGTGGTAAATCCGGGTCGTGACAGCCAGGATGTCGGGGAATGGTCCGGTGGTAGTGGTAACGATGTCACAATGGTGGGTGGTGGTTAATTTATTTCCATTTTTGTGTTTTTTTGTTTTGCAACTTTGGGTAATTGGGGTTATGTTAATGAACCGATTTATAATTGCGTCTTTTGTTGTCAAATTTGGATTAATGGAAAAGTCATCGGTTAATGTATCTGGAGAAAAGGATTCAGGGTTAATGTGATATCTGTTGGAGTGGACGGAGAGTGTCTTTTCACCTGAGGTTGAGTAGGTTCTCAGGTGAGGCACTTGAGTGTTCATGGAGTGTGTTGAGTTTTTCCCATTAGAGCCTTTCGCTGAGAGAGAAGTAGGGGACGCGCAGGTATTTGGGTAGGAGTGATTATTTGGGCTAGGTATCTCCAATTAGGTGTGGATCCCAATTGCTTGTTCAGAACCGGCCTGGTGGCCCAATGCCCCAACTTTAACATTTTTGCGTGTGGGGGTTGGGTTATGGGTAGGGGCCTCGTTGTAGGTGTCATTGAGTGGCCAAGGATACAAATTAGTGTCAGCTTCATCGAGGCCTCATTCCTTCCTTACGTTTGGCGTTATGTTTGGGTTGGGGCTACGTGAAATAGGTTATTGGGGAGTGGTGGATGGGAGTTTTGTTTATTGACTGGGTTGTTGGGCCGATTGTTATTTTTTGATCTAGTATTATTAGACTTAGAATTGTATTAAACTGTTTTAGTTTCTAGAAACTTACCTGAATTTGCATCGAACATTTTTACCTAGATCTTTTGTGCTTGTGATGCATGATGCTGGTTGTTAGCAGTTTATCTCTTTCTTCTTCTGTTGGTTTGCTTTCTTTCATTGTGGGAAGGTTATTGTCTTCCATTCATCCTCACCCCCTTTCTTAATATTTTCCCCTGAGGTTTTTGGTGTCTCTTGTGGCTGGGGTGGATGTAATTTTTGAAGTTGCAATTTTTTGTTGTGTGGCCAATTCATTCGCAAGTTGTGCATAGTGTGTCTTCGTCTTCATAAATCACTGCTTGCTTGTGGTCTCCAATTATTACTGATGTTTCCACTGAGGTTTCTAATGGTACTTGGATACAGATGTACATGTATCTTCCTCTCAGCGTAGAGGAGGTGCATGAGTCAATTTTTAGTAATTTTCCCAATTTTCTTCTAACTTTTTCTAGTATTTCTTTGTCATAGAACTCGGTTGGAATTTGCGGTAGGCAAATTCATATGGTTGTGGTAGAGAGGGTAGCTTCTTGTGGCACAAACTTTGGTTCCCATTTACGTACTGATAGGAAATTCCCAAAGATATACCATGGCCCTAGATGTAGTGCTTTAGCCATATTTTCTTCTAGACTAAATTTGACAATAAAGAGGTCTCATCCTAGGTCAATCAAAATTAACTGTTCAGATGGTTTCCATAAGTCAATTAGTTTAGAGCGAAGTTAGTGGCGAGGCATTCTACGTCCGAAGACCTTTATGATAACAAAGAAGCACCATGGAAGATATAGGCGTTTCTTGTCTTCTTGGGAAAGGACGATTGAGCCTTCAATATTTTTTCCTTTATCATCTTTTATGATTGTGGTGGCATCTTCGTCATAGTATTCCGTTTGGTGAACTACAGGTTTGTCAAGGAGCATTTCCTTATAGGAATGTGATGTTATTTCTTCCACATTCATATGGTTATTCTTGTCCGGTGATTCCACTGGTATAATTTGTGTTATAGTGATTGTATTCATGAGGGTATTTTTGAGAGAGAGGGGAGAGTTTCTCTATCTGAAATAGGGTTTTCCTATATTTTGAAATTCTTAGGTTTCTTTTTCATAACATGGACAAGTTAGGAAATCTGTCCCAAAAATGGTATACTTTCTTCTTAACTTGTTTTATGATTCTTTTTTCCCTTCAAATCTAAGAGATAGATTGGAAAACATAAAAAAAACATCTTTTGTGCACAATATACATAAATATTTTGATAATTTCTTAGTCACCTCACAATTCTTAGGTCAAATTTCAGATTTTCTTTGGTCAATAGGTTTACAAGTCTGCCATGAACCAATTATTATGAGAAATAAAAGAAAACTATTTCCTCTAGAAATTTCCAACGGGAAAAAAAAAACAAAGTTAAGGACCAAATCAATTTACTGTAGGAATACGTAAATATGACATTTTAAGGAAAAGGAGACTTTTGGAAAAAAAATGTCTCCCTCAAAATATGTAGATACTCAATATAACATGGACATAAAAGTTGACTAGTCAATACCTTGGTTTTCTTGAGCCCAAAACACAAGTTGTTTCCCATTATAAACGCCAATCTCTAGAATCAATAAAAAAGGAAAAAGAAACTCAATCAATGCCCCCTCAAAATTCAAAATTAAAAAAGTCTTTACACATTAGTAGTTACACAGCACATCTTATTCCTTATTCTCTGGCAGTTTGGCATCCCACTCTGTCCAAATTTTCTCATCCTCCCATACCTATCTCCTCCTTTTCTTTTCTTGCCTTCAAAATCAAAACTACATCAATATGGAAGATTACAGATCAAAATCTTATACTGATGGTAGGATGCAGATTGAGAAATATTATGAACCCCAATTTTCTACTAAAGATTTTAGGTCATATAGTGTTTCATATGCTTCTTCTTCTGTTGGTGCACCACCTCCAGTAGTACCACAGAACAAGATGAAGAAAGGGAAGAGTACTAGTGGCTCAATTTCAAAATCTTGGAGCTTAAATGATCCTGAGTTTCAGAGGAAAAGGAGAGTTGCTAGTTATAAAGTTTATTCTGTTGAAGGCAAAGTCAAAGGATCTTTAAGGAGAAGTTTCAGATGGTTTAAAGACAAGTGTACACAGGTTGTCTATGGATGGTGGTGATTCTTCTAATTTTTTTGTCTTTTTTACTTGGTTTTTTTGTGGTTTTTATAGTTGTTTTGATTGATCAAAATGTTATATATACTACTATTTTGTTTGTCAAGAGGGCATTTATAGATGTGGATTTTCAATGAATTTCCTGCGGTTTATTTTTCCTTCCTCTTCATTTTCACTTTTTGCTATTGTTAAAGATGGATACTTTATCATTACTCAATGGTCAATTATGTCTGAAATTGGGGATTCTTTTATTAATTCTTATATGCAAGTTCATTGCCTAATGATTTATGTGATTTTGCCTTTTTTTAAATCTATCTTTGTTGTTGGAGTTAACGAAATTTTACACTATAGTTTACCCTGTTGTAGTTGTTGAAAATTAAAACAGTTGTAGTTCGGTGCCTGCCTTATTTCCTTAAAAATTACTAATAATTTACCTATATTTGCTTTTAGGTGATAAAATAGAAACTACTTGAGAATGTTCATTCTCTGAGTGTACTTTCTAATATGTTAACTGACTGTCTTGCTTATGGTTTTTGCCAAATGTGTGTGAGATAAAAGATTAAATAGTATATAAATGTATTCATTTCCTCACACGATCAATATTACGATCGGACTGAAACAAGGGATCTAAAGAAGAAGAGAGTCTAGATTATATTAGTAACAAGCAAACCTTGTAGGTATATTTCCAAATATTTTCGAGATAAATACCAATTAGAAGGTCTGAGACGACCCAAGAACACTAGATCATATCATGATCTCTGATTTATAAGCCTACTTGGGTTTTGAATAATTACATGTAAGAACAGAATTCTTTGTTTTGTAATGGATAGCTGCAACTTCGTAAACAAGAATTCAGTCAAATATTTCTCGCATTGAACCATTCCTATATCATATATATTTGTATGTATAAATAGGGGCCATATAGAAAATCTATTAGCATAACATTTAATGTTTGTTGTGTTATCTTTTCTGCTAAATCATAATCTGTTCATCGCCTGTGCTTTTACTTTTTGTTGCTATTTTAATCTTTTAATTAGTGGGCTTGTTTACCTTTTCAATTAGTTCTTCCATTGTACTCTGTTGTGTTGTTTTCTTTTTTCTGCTTTGGGACATATATATTCCAATAATACGCAAACTGATCAAAAAAGTCTTTGCTATAAATCTGGTTAACTGAATCCAATTAGTTTGAGATTGAGACATAAATTTCTACTAACTTGGGATTGAGGCGTTTGATTGGTTTCACTTGATAAAAGTATCTGATATACAACAACAATAATCCAGTATAATCCTACAAGTAGGCTGAAAGAAAATCCAGGAGATTTCAAGAATAGTATTACAACTACATATAGTTTGGCAGGGCAAATGGGCAATTGTAAATGGAGAAATACATTGAACCAGCTTAATAGTTTTCCAATTTGAACGAGTCTGGATGCCTCTAAATGAAGAGGCTTAGGGGTCGTACAAGAATAATGCTGAATAAGGTGTATTAGTAATGCAAAGATTAGTAATGCTTGCATTATTTTTTCTAATGCATCCGACCAAGTGACCCTTTAGACTTATACCCGTTCTCGTAAGGTGATAAGCCTAAGCTGCTGGTAGGTAGGGGTGGTAAAATGGCTAAAAGAAAACAGTTAACGACCCATATTATCAGCTAAAAATGGGTTGGATAATGAACTTTTTAAAAACGGGTCAAATATGGATAAGAACCATATTATCCATTTAGAAAATGGATAACCAGTGGGTCTAACTTTTACATTTGTAAAGCCTCAAACTGGGAGTTTCTCAAGTTAGGGAAGCTAAGAATTCTCCCAAAAATGATCATATGCAAGAAGTCATGGATAATATGGTTACTCATATTATCCGCTGGTTAATCCATTTTTTATCTGTACTAAATATGGATCGGATCGGATAATTTATCTGTTTTTTCATTTCCCGATTTCGACCCAAACCATATCCCACCCGACCTGACCCCACTGTTTGCCACTCCTACTGGTAGGTGAGTAATCTAGTCTTATAGGTTTTAATTTGGTTATTTTTCTAAGAAGTAGCTTTTTAGTCCAATTGAGCTAGTTGTGTATATATACTTATTTTAGTTGAATAAAAACATTTTCATTTCAACCAACAAAAAGGTAAAAATAGTACGGTATAACCAGTTTTCGGACTGGTCATTCAAAAATAACCAGTGTTTATCAAGTCAATAAAAAATAGCCATTATTTTGCTGTAACATAAACCGGTTGAACTCCAGTATATTATGCTGGACCGGTATACTTTGTTGGCTCCAGTATATTTTGTTGGAGTTCTAGTGTACTTGTGCTGAAACTCCATCATATTATTCTGGAGTTCCAGCATACTTATCCTGGAACTCCAGCATAATATGCTGGAGTTCAAGTATACTTATGTTGGAACTCCAGCAGTTCCAGCATAATATACTAGTGTATTTTTCGGGTTTTGAACAATGTTTTCGCTCAGATTTATCTTTACATAAAAAGTGGTTAAACTTCGATTACTTTTGAAACTGAGCCATTTTTGACGACCAGTTGTAAATCTGACTATATTTTAACGTCTCCCAACAAAAAGTCAACCCCCCTAGCACTAGTCACATGCATGTCCCCTATATGCCAACCTTGTGGCTGCTGCAGTGGTGGATATTATTATTATTATTATTATTATTATAAAAGGAAGCAAGCATCACAGTTTGAAACTCATTTCCTGAATACATTTAATTTCTTATTTAGACTGTTGTTGGCCCGTGCTAGTACAAGCCCAACAATTTGTGTTACATTGTGTTATTCGATAAAATTAATTTAGAAATTTTAACATTGTGAGGAAAATATATAAAACTATTTAAATAAATAGCACAGCCTTTGATTTTTTTCAAAATTGATAAATTCATTTGCACTTATGACATATTCTAATAGTACTTACGGTTAATGAAAGACTACTAATTAAGGAATTAGTTTATATTCTAATAAATGCATATACATTTCTCTTTCATCCTCATTAATACATTTCCGTTTCTCTATTAATAAAATATTATGAAAGTGCTTGACAATAGTGATGGTTAGACATGCAGGTTTGGTTTGTATTTTAGTTCTTCTTTCTTACTATTTATAATCGATTATTAGATAATTTTAACCAAAATGATATTTACTCGATCAAAATACTGACTTTGAGTATACAATTGATTTAATAAGTATATCTGATATTTCCTTCGAATTCACCCTAAATCTAATTTCTCTTGCTACTGACATTCTCCGTTTTTTAAAAATTCTTAACCTAATTTTTTAATCTTTATTATACCATGAATATCTTTATTATACCATGTATATAATTACGTATGTGCACATAAATAAACAAATGCGATGTACGTTATACCATTATTATAATGTGTATATAATTATTACACACTTAACTAAAAAAATAAAAATCTACAATATACCCTTAATACATGATATAATATAATTATATATTCATACATAACTAAACAAATACTAATTAATGTATGATATACCATTATTATGTCGTGTATATAATTTTCTACGCATACTGAATTAACAATCACAAACCTACAATATGCCCATAATATACTAATTCACTTAATTGGAAGTTTAAGGAAATGCCTTCAATAGTGCAGATTATTTTGTGTCTTCCTTTGATGGTATGTCTAGTTTTGCTTGAAAAGACCGAGATCATGTATAGAAGGTTATTATCGGGAAGTTTAATTAGGAGATAAATTAGGAGGTTTGTTGGGATTTGATTGACTACAAGATGGAAATTGCTACTAATATAGTATTTTTGCTGCCTCATTTGTTATTCAATAAATGATGCTAAGATTCTGTAGATATTTTTTAAATCTTGTCTAGTTATATAAGTGTAGTCTCAATTCTGTTATTTAAAGTTAAATTCAAAAGAAAAATTAAATTGTGTTTGGACATAAACTTCACTTGATTAGAAATACTTTTCAAACAATTTTAATTCTAAATTCTCTATTTCAATGTTCGAAGTATAAATAACGAACCAAAAATTAACACATACATTATTCTGCAAATAATATTACAAGTTGAAGTTGACAAATTACATGTCCAAATTAACCAAACTTTTAAATATTATTTTGCAGCTTCAAGTAAATATTGTCCAAATGCATACTAAAAGTTACAATGTTTATTATATTATGTAATTGAAAAACAAAGTCAGCACACAAAATGACATGAAGTTACATTAGAATATCAAGATAGTAATTCGGCAAATCAACATTATTAGATAAATAAATGACGCTAACGTATGAAATTATAATTAACTTTAGCGTAGTTCAATATTTTTTGTAGGAAGGCGACAAATTATAGTCTGGACAAATGAAGTCTAGGTAAATAATTTTATTATTAAATTACATAGAGGTAAACCTTTTAATGAAACCTTCCCCCCCCCCCCCCCAAAAAAAATATCAAGTCTTCTGAGTAAAATTTCCCAGCAGAGCGATTCTGAAGAAAATGACCGTTTTAAAATGGGGTCCCTTTTTACTGAAAAATGAGACTTTCTGGAGCATGCTAAAAAGTTTTAAGCTACAATAACCTAAGGTAACAACTTATATGCTATAAAACCTTTTCAAAAATTTTATACAAATAAACTTCTCTCTTGTAAATTCCTAAAGAGTCTACCAAAGTGATTTGAAAAGCATCAAACGTGATATTTACTCATTTATATTAACTGAGCCTCTTTTTTTAATCAATTCAAATGTAGAGGCTTTTGCCAAAAAAAATTCTTCGACTTAATATTAAACGAATCAGAAATTCGTACTTAGTTGCTTGACTATATATCATCTTAATGTTAAGTTTGTTAATGTGTGAAACTATTCTACTCCTTTAATAATAATATACCACCTCAAAAATTAAAAATATAACAGAAGTTCATAATAAAATACCACAAAATTACCATTCAAGATCTTTTTTCCTTTTTCTTTCAAAAAAAAATTTTTTTTTTTTTTGGGGGGGGGGGGGGTGAAGGTGCATAAAGAATATCGTAACAATTAAAAGAAAGTGAAAAATGTTTAAAAACTTATTTCTAGGCACATACTTTTATGTCCTATGCAAAATGCTCTGTCAAAGATTTGAATACAAGTACTGCAATTTGTAGTTCTTATAGAGTACTTTTATGTCCTAATATTTTTTACATTACTACAATTTGTAAAGTTTTATATGCTTGAATATTGTGAAAAAGAGACTCGGTGAAACTTTGACCGAAACATATTTTTATAATTAATTGCATTGTGTGAATTTGTTAAACTCAAATATTTATAATGGTTCGTGATTGCCAATCTTGCATCCGTATATACTTTTAAGTCTAACCAAATTAATAATTAGGATACACGAACATGACCCCTAAGAATTTTACTATAGAATACAACACTGGATATGATGGAAAAGAAGGAGCTTTTCCTTTTCTAAATATTTTAGTTTTCAGAATTTTCTTTGTTTTCTTTAGTTACTCTAAAACTTATATAGGACGTGAATATTTTATATGATGCAACTTTCTAGCCTCCATTGAACTTTCATCCTGTAGTGATCTTTAGTTTTAACCTTCCTTTTTTCAAGCTTGTTTCGTCTTTGAAAATTTTTTAAGAAACAGTCTCATTCGCCGACTTATTAATATTTGGTGATATTTCTATGGCTTTTCTAAATAGTACTTAAGTGATCTCTTTATGATTTTATTCATGAAGTTTCATGAATAAACATAGCACGTAGAATCAAAACTCAAGTGAGGACCATTGCTTGTTGAGCGCGTGAAGATGGGTGCAAATTGAGCGCCCGAGGAGGAATGCAAAATATGAAACTTTAACATTGGAGAATAGCAAAAATTTGTCAGCAGTGTCTGATCAAGATATAGAAACAAGAGACTTTAAGGAATTCATGATTGATACAGGGATGCATGAATTACAATATGTGGGAAGGAGTTATACATGGACTAATAATCACACTTATAGTAGAATAGACAGGGGTATAGTAAATGCAGATTGGATAATGATAATGCCTAATATGAAAGTGCAGGTCTTAGAGCCAGTAGTGTCTGATCATTCACCATTAAGGCTAATGATAACACAAGTGCTGGGGAAGAAGAATACACCATTCAGATTCTTCAATTGTATAGCTGATCACCACCAATTCATACAGAAAGTGGAACAAGACTGGGAAGGAGGGAGTACTGGTGGTATGATGCAAGTAGTATGGAATAAGCTAAAGAAGGTAAATGAGGCTATGAAAGAGATCAACACAAAACATTACAAAGGAGTAGATGAGAAAATAAAAGGGATCAGGGAAGAGCTTCAGGCAGTTCAGGAAGAAATGAGTTCCAATCTACAGAGACTAGACCTAATTCAGAAGGAAAGAACATTTAAGGATGAGCTGGAAAAATGGGTACTGATTGAGGAAAGCATATATAGACAAAGATCAAGAGTGCAATGGTTGAAGCTGGGGGATTCAAACTCAGCTTATTTCTTTGCTCAAATGAATAATAGAAGTAATTTGAATGGAATACAGATACTAAAAAATGACATGGGGGATCAGCTAGTACTGGAGGAAGATATAGAGGCAGAAATCATGGGGTACTATAAGAAACTATTGGGCTCAAGAACAGATAGCCTTCCAGCTATTAATCCAAATGATATGAGAATGGGGGCAGTCTTGAATAGGGAACAACAACTGCAACTTATCAAACAAGTGTCCAAGGAAGAAATATGGGAAGCAATGAAGGATATTAGTGACCTAAAAGCCCCTGGATATGATGGTCTAAATGCTATTTTCTTCAAGAAATCCTGGCCAATCATTGGTCAGGATGTGACAAAGGTTGTGTTGGAGTTTTTTGAATCAACTCAAATGTATAGGCCTATCAATTGCACAGCAATTACTTTGATTCCTAAAGTCAAAAATCCTACAAACATTAAAGAGTATAGGCCTATCTCATGAACTTGTGAAAGGATATGAGAGAAAAGGGGTGTCACCTAGATGTATGATGAAACTGGATATGCAAAAAGCCTATGATTCAATAGAGTGGGGCTATATAAAGCAGATATTACAAGCATTAGCATTCCCAGAGCAGTTTATAAGATAGATCATGACATGTATGGAAACTATCACATACACAATCATGATAACGGGTGCACTAACTAAGCCATTTGATGCTAGGAAAGGATTAAGGCAAGGGGACCCTCTGTCACCATTTCTATTTGTGCTTGCAATGGAGTACTTGACAAGGAAACTAAAGAAACTGGCTGAAATCCCAAACTTCAACTTCCACCCCAAGTGTGCTAAGATGCAAATCTTGCAACTTGGTTTTGCTGACGATCTATTATTGTTTTGCATGGGAGACATTGGATTAGTTAAAATATTGTTCCAATGCTTTATGGAATTCTCAAGAGCATCTGGATTGCAGATAAATAAAAACAAAAGTTCAATTTTCTTTGGAGGAGTCACAAATGAAGAGCATGAGGAGATCCTAGCATTTCTAGGAATTCAGAGAGGAGTTCTACCAGTCAGATACTTTGGTGCACCACTGAGCTCCAAAAGAATATCTATAGCACAGTGCCAACCACTCATTGACAAGATAATGGGAAGAATTACCTCATGGACTGCAAAATTCTTGTCCTATGCAGGAAGGATTTAACTCATAAAAAGTGTTCTGTTCTCCATCCAAACCTACTGGGCCCAAATATTTGTTCTATCAAAGAAGATCACAAAACTTATTGAGGCAATATGTAGGAGTTTCCTATGGACTGGAGAAGGTAAAGTATCAAAAAAGCTCTATTAGCATGGGAGAAAGTATGTCTTCCTAAGTCAGCAGGTGGATTCAATATCATGAATATAGCAATCTGGAACAAAGCTGCCATATGTAAGTAATTTTGGAACTTATGTAAAGAGAAGAAGAAGCTATGGGTACAATGGGTACATGGTTATTACATTAGAGGAAGGAATATCTGGACAGTACAGTTAAAGCAAGCTTCATGGATGGTAGGCAAGATCATGAAGGCACAAAGGACTATGATGGAAGCAGGATTCAGCCAGGATGATATTACAAATATGAATAGTTGTTCTATCAAACAAATTTATCATAGGCTGCGAGGTATGTTTGAGAAAGTAAGTTGGAGGAAAGTAGTTTGTCACAATGGAGGATGTCCCAGATGGAACTTTGTACTAACTATGACAGCACATGGAAGATTATATACACAGGATAGATTGCAAAGATGGGGAGTGGCAGTTGATCAAGATTGTATCATGTGTAACAATGAAAAGGAAACCATACAACACTTGTTCTTCAAGTGTTCATATGCACAAGCACTGTGGAGTAAACTGTTAGAGTGGCAAGGCATTGACAGACCAGTACAAGGATGGGAAGAGGAGCTAAAATGGGCAGAGAAATTGGCCAAAAGAAGAAATGCAACAACTGAATTATACAAGATGGTACTAGAAGCAACAATTTACTATGTGTGGCAGGAAAGAAATGATAGAATTTTTCAAACCAAGACGAGAAGATGGGAGACAGTTTGCAAGATGATAGTCCAAGAGATACACTGTCGTAGCAACAGGAAAATAGAGAAAATTTTGCATAGTTTAAATTGGTATTCAGTGTAATAGATGTAGACACTACATAGGAGATATGAGGTGAAATTAGTTTGATAGGCAATTATGTAAGGGTTTGATTTACTTGTAAATATTTTTCCCAGTAAATGAAAGATTTAATTACCAAAAAACTAAAAAATTGTCAGCTTACTAATAGAAAAAGCTGACAGGTTGTCTGGGTGGAATGACTATCTAATCCAACTCTGAGCCGCATGCATTAATAATCATAAGGACATAATAGACTATTCAAAATATGATAGCGCATGAAAAGATTAAATTTAGATTAGTTATGAAATTACTGAAATACCCTTGGTCGACCATTATGGCTCTTCTATATAATAGAAACAATATTTAGGGAGGAAGCCTCTATTCTTTCTTATGTTTTGTTTTAGTAATTTGTGTCTTCGATTTCAAGTTCACTTTCTATGTTGTATCGTGCTTTTCTTGTATATATCCAGTTTGGATTTGGTCGACATCTTTGCTCAATGAGAATAAACTGGTATCAATATTTCAATACCTAAATGGAACTAAGCAAATACGCTTTAAACTAAATTTTGGATATTAGATACACAAAAACAACTGTAAAATTCAACTTTTAATATCAAAATTAAAAGAATAAAATTAAGCATGCTTTTCACCCTTTTGAGCTGGACATATTCCTTACTTGGTAATAAAATTCTTTAATTACATTAAAAGGATCAATTTAAAAATGTTAGTCAGTTTGAATATTGAAAAATGAAAATTGATAATTTTCTTAAAACATAGGTAATACTTTATTCATTATTCCTAAAATAAATTAAATAGTAAACATGTATTATTTATCAAGTATTTCTCTCTTTCATCGAAATTATGACACAATAATGATTATTATCAACTAACCAACATTAAATGTGGCAGAATTTAAATATATGCTTATGTTAGCACTTTGCAGTACTAGACAGTTGCGTGGTCTCATTCCAATCAACAATATTGACTTTTTTTATATATAAAGATTCATTTGCCAATCAAGGTTGTGATCACGTGTAGCTTATATTACTAGGGTTTATCAAATGTAAATTGTGATATTAATTGCATAGTAAGTGCAGTACTAGAGAGTAGAGTGGTGCTATTATATTATAGCCAGCAGTATTGAGTGAATTTTTTTACACAATGATCTGATTTACCATCCTAGGTTGTCACGTGCAACATGTAGCTTAATATCAATAGGGTTATTAATTGTAAATAATGACAGTAATCACCTAGTGAATACAGTACTAAATATAATTAGTAGACTAGTGTTATTCTTACTAGGGGTGCTTATGGGACGGATATTTAAGTTTAACGGTTCGGCTTATCGGTTATCGATTTAAAATATAGTAATCCGCTAGCCAACCAATAAGACATCAAGCGGATTGGTTTCGAATTAGTGATTATCGGGCAGTTTATCGGCTAAATCAAATAGACAATTAAAGAAAAGTAAAGATAAGGAAAAATTTATGCTCAGATTTATTAATATAATATTTTCTAATCTATTTGACATGCAATATCCAATACAAGGGAGAGTAAATAAGTATGTGGTATGGGTAAAAAAAATTGACAATGCAATTAAAAGAAAAAAATATTTTTTACGAGGGAAAAAGTTAGTTAACTAATGCACAGACAAATCTCCTTCTCATCTCATAGAAAAATCCATGTCTCGCCAAATGCATGTTTGAACTTTGAAGAGCTAACTGGCGAGGGAGATGACTACTGCCGGTGTTGAATTGAGAAATTAGGGATTTAAGGTTTCAAGTAGTACTTTATATACATCGAGGGTATATAAATATAAAAAAATTTAACGGATTAACGGTTTATAAAAAAATAAAAAATAAAAAGTAATCTGCCCTCAAACCGTTAAGCAATTAATTATAAAATTTCAATTTATTCACCAACTATTACCCCAATAATCTGATACCAATAAATCAATAAAAAAAAATTACGATTCGATTAATAATTACAGTTTGATTTTGAACCACCCTAATTCTAACAAACAATATTGAGTGAATTTTTTGGATCTGGTTTGCCAACTTACGCTGTCACATGCCACTTTAAAAGAAGGGAAAAGGCTCATCAATTATGCCAGCGAATTTAACGAAATCGCCTAAGGAAATGGGTCATTAATTTATAAGTGTTGAATTTGAGAAAATATTTTTTTTAAATTCTCTTATAAGTAAAAGATAGATTTTTTGTGTGTAAAAATAAATTTATCATGTGTATTAAAAAAGGTTAAATCATAAAATTAAAAATAAATTTGCAAAGACGAAATCATTTGGCCCCCTATCCGTGCCACTTGTTAATAGTTAAAAGCTGAACATAAATATTGCCACCGACGTTACTATTTTTGGGTCATATATGCCATTACCAACTACAAAATCATATTCAATGGCGTATTTGAGCCGCTTCGCTAAGTTTAGCGGCATGTTTGAGCCTTTATGGAATAAGGAAGTAAAAAGATTAAAATATAATCCTTTGTTATAAATAGAATTTTATTTATGGTGAATGTCTATATTTTAGAGAGATCTTAGGGATTTTACTTGGTGACTAAGTTATTTTTCCCCTATACATAAAGGGGTCATATTCCATTCTAATTGATCACAAATCAATAAGAATTCTCTCTCCCTACTTTTCTCTTCAATACTCTTCTTCTTCTTTTATTGTTTCATAACATGTTATCATCACGAGACTCTAACCAATTGAGTAGAAACTTTAGGATTGAACATAATGATTGTCAATTGTTCCGGGATCTTCCTTCATGATTAAATTTTGGTTTTAAGGTAAGTATTTTACTTTATTTTTCTCTTTTAAATTCTTAACATTCTATAATTTAATTTTAAATACAAATAAAGACAATAAATTTTGATTATAACTTTAATAGAGTTTGTAAGAAATTAGAACCACGCGAAGTGGTAAAATTTTTATATTTTGCCATGATAAACTTCATGTATGATTGTGAGCACAAGAAGTGGAAATTCGTCTTATTGAATTTGCTTCATTCTCACTTCTTTAATAGAATGTGATAACAGTATGTGATAAGTCTGAAAGAAGATAAATTATTACTATGAATGTATCAATGAATGTGGACGTGGCAATAAACAAAATTATAATCGTCATCATTGTGGTAATGAGAACAATAAGAGTTCTCAAAATAACCCTTCATTCTGTGAAAGTAATGTTTGTCATAGATTTGACATGAGATTTTGTAAAATACATATAGATGATTATGGTCTATTCATGATGTGAATGTGACAATATGTGATTTATGAATACATATTCATTCTTGGAAGAATATGAATGTGCTAGTAGTAGTGAATCTACCACACTCACCTCTAGAAGGAGGTTTGAGAGGAAATAAGAAAATAATTTCATTATTATGGCATGAATTGTCATGATCACGTACCTATGTGATTATGCCAAAATATTAGGGCAATACAGCGGAAAAGTAATAGAAGCAACATATCTTGCCTATAATGATTTTGACCATGACCATAATTGTGTAACTTTCTCCTTGAAAGAGATATTCGCTATATGGATGTTGCTGAATATGTGACAGTACAAAATTAATTAAGAACTCTAGAAGAGCAATTGTACTATTTTGGAGAAATAAAATTGATTACCAATAAGGTATTGTCTTAGTACGTCTTAAAAAAACTTATTTAGTTTCTAAAATATTCGCGAAAACGGTTGGTTATATGAAGACTATAAATAAATGAAGGATTTAATATCTTCTATTAATAGCTAAACAATTGCTTATGAGAACAAGTTATCCATATCAATTTGATATACGTTATATACCAAAGTATATTATTTTCTCCCCTCATAAGTGGTTCAGGGTCAAGAATCAAATAATTTCATCTTATTATTATTGATGCGCGGGGTATATTTTGATTAATACCATAACACACAAAGATGAGTTTTCAAAGTTGAGGAAACAAGTTAGTTTTTTTCACATGAGGGGGAGACATGATAAACAGTTGAGAAAAAGTTATATGGAATGAATTATTATTTATACATCTAGATCCTCGAATAAAATAATATGAACTTAAAGTTCATAAAAAGATAATTCATTTGCAATATATTATAAAGCATGTCAGACGCATTAACTGACCCAAAGAAAGTAACTGTATTCTCATTGAAAATGCTCATATTAGAAAAAATCTGTCACGACCCCAAACTGGACCTGGTCGTGATAGTGCCTCTCATGAAGACAAGGCCAGCCGACACAATTCCCAAATTAATTTTTAACAATTTTAATAAGTCAATTTAAGTCATTGATAAGAAATAAATCCCAAAATTTAGCGAAATAGAACAAGTGCGGAAATAGATACTACCCGACATCGAGGTGTTACAGTCGCGAGCATCTACTAAGGTCTAAATACAACGAAAAGTCTGAAAATGTACTAAATACAGTCTAATGAAATCAAGAGGGAGAAAAGCAGTGCTGCGAACGTCGGGAAGCTACCTTGCTAAACTCCGATGACTCTGAGCAACCAACACCCGCTACTGGGTTCAGAAATACCTGAATCTGTACACAAGGTACATGGAGTAATGTGAGTACTCCGACTCAGTGATTAATAAAGGTAAATGAAAGTTGAGCAGTAAGAAAGCACGTAAATCACGTCAATACGCTACAACAAATACAGGATATTTCAAACACAATACAGAAATCATTTACTTCGTAAATCATGCTCAGTTTCGGTGAAAACCTTTTTAAAACAATTTTCAACAGTTTTAAATGAGTGATAAAGCAGTGAGTAAACATAATAGAAACATAAACAGCCCTTCGGCAAAATATGTACCATAAACCGCCCCTCGGGCATAATATCAACAGAAATAGCCCATCGGGCTACCTTACAATCACTCGTAATGAGCCCCTCGGGCATAACATATATCAAGAATCGCCCCTCGGGCAATAACATGGAACAACATCAGCCCCTCGGGCTATATCACATAACACACTAGGTACCCGCGCTCATTTGGGGTGTACAGATTACGGGAGGGGTCCCTTACGGCCCAAGCGCAATATCAAGCCACCTCGTGACACAATCAATAGGCTCTAGGCCTCATTTCAACAAGCCACCTCGTGGCATACAATCTCAGGCCCTTAGCCTCATAATCATAAATTAGTGTATCACTGCAGCGGCGTGCAACCTGACTCAAAAAGTATCCTCACGACACAGGCCCTCGGCCTTACTCAGTCAGAATCTCAGAAGCCACTCGGACAACAGTAAAACATGATGCTCAGCCCAAAATATCATTTAATATGTTAAAACAGAGTAAATATGGCTGAGTTTTGAAAACGGTATAATATAGCATGACTGAGTACATATATTAAAATCAAAACAGTGAGGAAATAGCAGTAAAATCCCCTAAGGATCCAAATAGTTGGCACGAGGCCCAAATATGGCACTAAGCCCAAAACATGATGATAGCAAACAGTTTTTAATCAAATACGCGGTAAAACATTCATTCGAGATGGACTAAGCCACTATCCCCAACGGTGCACGACCCCACGCTTCCATCTAGCATTTTTGTCACCTCAACATAGCACAACGATGTGAAACCCGGGGTTTCATACCCTCAGGACAACATTTACAATCATTACTCACCTCGATCCGGTCCAAACTCTAGCCTGCGATGCCCTTGCCACTCGACTCGGCCTCTGAATGCTCCAAATCTAGCCAAAAGCAGATTCATACCATCAATATATGCTAGGGGAACAAAGCCCACTCGAAAATATCCAATTTATACCAAAAACCCCGAAATTGACCAAACCCGGCCCCCGGGACCACATCTCGGAACTCGATAAAATTTATGCCAAAATGATCATCATCCTCCCACGAGTCTATACATATCAAGAACGCTGAAATCGGAGTTCAATTGACCCCTGAAATACCCATTTTAAGGTCTCTTAATCTCAAGCCCTAATTACCCATTTTGCACTAATTTTTCCCAAATATTTCACTAATTAGGCCATTAATCACATATAAATGAGTTATGAAGTCAAGAATCTTACTTCCAAGAGATTACCCTTTGGCCCAGTCTTCTCGCACCTGCGGCCAATTTCTCGCTCTTGCGCAACCGCTTCTGCGATCATCACTTAAGGCCCACTTTCACACCTGCGACTAAACATCCACTTCTGTATGCCCGCAGGTGCGGTCCATATCCCGCATCTGCGATTTTCACTTACTTTGCCTTTGGTCGCATCTGCGGCTCCCAACTCGCTGCGAGACCGCACCTGCGGTCCCCTAGCCGCAGGTGCGGTTATGACAGCAATGGAACATCTTTAGCTTCCAAAACCAAACTCAAATTCTTCCGTCAACCATCCGAAATCACTCCGAGGCCTTCGGGACCTCAACCAAAAGCACAAACACATCATATACCACTACCCAAACTTGTACCAATCTTCAAAACACCTCAAACAACATCGAATCGACCAATTCACATCGAAATCAAGCCTAAGATTTCAAAATCTTCCGAATTCCGCCTTCGATCAAAAAATCTACCAAACAACGTTCGAATGACCTAAAACTTTGCGCACACATCCCAAATGATACAACGGACCTACTGCAACTCCCAGAATTCCATTCCGACCCCTATATCAAAATTTCACCTATCAACCGGAAAATGCCAAAATTCCAATCTCGCCAATTCAATCCTAAATCTACTCAGGACCTCCAAAACACATTCCGATCATGCTCCTAAATACCAAATCACCTAACGGAGATAATCAAATCATAAAAATTCCGATCCGAGATAATATACCAACAAGTCAAAACTTGGTCAAATATTTCAAATTTTAAACTTCAAATTGAGGACTGTTCTTTCAAATTCATTTCGATTATCCTGAAAACCAAAGCCAACGATTTACATAAGTCATAATACATCACACGGGGCTAGTCATGCCCGAGAACTGGCGAGCGAAATGCAAAAGCTCAAAACGACCGGTCGGGTCGTTACATCCTCCCCCACTTAAACATACGTTCGTCCTTGAACGTGCTAAGAATTGTTCCGAAAACCATCAAATCGTTGTATGACCTTACCATGCATATACCCGGGGGTGATCCCACGTCACCCTATCTCATATAAGTCCGAAAACACAATGTAACTAAAAATTTTACAATCCAACCTAGCCCATAAACCTTAGAACCACATTCCCACTTCTGAAATCATCCACAGGATCAGAATCTCACATTTTTACTCTGAATAAGCCTGAACAAGCTGAAATAACCCATACCTGCAACCTCAGGTGCAATTACATGATATTCCACATAACTCAAACACTTGTAGCGATAACTTCTAATCACAGTAGCTGCACACAACAACCGAATACCGATAGTAATCCTCTTATCAACTAAAGTCTCATTCCAACACTTTCATATATTGCCAATGATAAATGAAACCCGTAGGAAGTCAATAACCATTCCTTAGATCTGTCACACCTCCTTTTTACCTACACCCCGCAAAGGGGCATAAAGGGAGTTTTTCCAATTAAAGGACAATCGAAATGGGATTTATTATTTAATTCAGAGTCGCCACTTGGGAGATTTATGGTGTCCCAAGTCACCGGTTGAATCCCGAATCGAGGAAAAGATTAACTCTGTATTACAGTCCGCGAACCAGAAATCCGGACAAGGAATTCTGTTAACCCGGGAGAAGGTGTTAGGCATTCCCGAGTTCCGTGGTTCTAGCACGGTCGCTCAACTGTCACATTCGGCTTATTTATCTGACTTTAACAATTATGAGCTTATATGCAAGTTTTAACTCTTTACCGCTTTTATTATTATCATTATTATTTTAACAGAGAATTGCAACGTTGTGAAGACGTATCTCGAACCACGTCACATCAATGTACCCGTGGTTGTCGACACATTTCGACTCCGTTGGGATTTGGATTTGGGTCACATAAATGTGCACCCGAATTTGAGAAGGTAATGTTATTTAAAGTACGCGCCTAAAGAGATTAACGTGTGGTTATTTTGGGAAAAAGGTCGTGAAGTTCGCTAAGCGGCCGATCCCGAGTTCTAAGTAATTAATACATACATTTGTGAGGGCCCCGCAATCTATGCGTTTTACTAGGCGAGGCTCGTCTCGTTTATTTTAAAAGGACAATCCTAAAGTGACTACATTTTTCTATTAAGTTCGTCTCTAAAATAAAAGAGAAGAAGTCCTAATTAGTTACATGTTTATAAGCTCGTGCCTCTTATTAGTTATTAGATTAACACGAATGCAAACGGAAAATTGCAACTGAGCTTGCTCAAAGGGAGATTGTATCGTTCCTTGTTCTATTAGTTAATAATACTAAAGTTAAGATTATGAATTGAACACGAGATTGATACACAGTAATATCAAAACAAACTAACTATTCTTTGATTAATTTAAACTAACATTATTAGATGAATGGGTTATTAGAAGGACCAAATGTAATACCAAGACATTTTTGAACTCTTTTTACAACTGTCGAAAATACCTCAGTATTTGAAAATGGACGTTAGGCTAACATTATTCAAGTAACCATTTCGTTAGCTTTGAACCTATATGATGATACCTTCAATTCATTTGAATCCAAAAAAACTTGGAAAAATGGTAGCTCACATGGTCTAGATATAGTCCAGTTAGGTACATTTACACGAACCAGTCTTATAACAGAAAACTAAACATTATGCATATGCAACTTTATGACTCATTAATCAGTCAACTACATATTTAGACAAAGAAAGGAAAACTCTATTCGAGCACAAATCTAAACAGGAGGAATTCAACAGGAACAAAGCCTGGTCAACACTTCATTTCGCTTCAAGCCAAGAGTGTACAAATGTGTACCTGGAAGGAATACAATGGGGAAGAAGAAGAGAGGAAGGTCAGCAGCAGCAGTAGCAAACATCAGTTGCAACAGCAATGCAACAAAAGATAACCAGCAGCGACTCAGGAAACCAGTTAAAATTCCCAGCAATACCAACAACAAACACAAACACCCAGTAACTGACCCCAAAACAGCTTGATAGCAACCAAATATCAATCAAAACACAAGCAAAAACACACCCCTAGAATTCAGTAATCAAGAAAAACTCGAAAATACAACTCTACAGTTAAAGCTGAAGCTCTTTTCAGTTTCAATGGGATAACACTAGTTGAACTAGACTAACTCTTAAAACTCTCTTCCAGTTTTTCAGAATGTTCAACGCCCTCAAGATTTCCATAATCTTATCCCTTCTTAACTGTGTCCAGCTCCTCTTCTTTATAGCCAAACTTTTTTAACCCTTTAGCTCTTAGGAGCATTCAGCTAATTAAGAGAGTGTTTCTGCCCATGATATTCCCTGACAGCCACTACTACATGTTTTTTCTCTTTTTTAATCCAAGGTTATGGGTGACTTAACTTATTTAATCAACTTCCCATGCCATTAAGCCTTGTTCCCCACTATTACTAAACAATTCATTAGTTTATTAGTACTTTAGTACCCTACTGTCAGCCATTCAAACTAAAGCATTTTTCAAGTTTTGACACCCCAAATTACCCATGTGATGCCCTGAACAACTATTCTACCTCAAACCCCTGCGACCACATCAGCTATAACCAATTGTTAAATAAGAAACCTAATCACTGATTAACCTAAACTAATCCTTAATTAATGACTGAAAACAAATGAACTGACTCTAAACCAATAAACACATCAACTATAACCAATTCAAACTTATCAGAATCAGTTAACGAATCAAGCTAGAAACTTAGTTTAGATCAAATATCATCAGAATGAAACCAATGATTCCGCGCAACATATATTGAACTATTAAGTTCAGATTGATTCACACAGATACAGTGAATAAGCTAACCAATTCTAACCTAAACAAGAACAAATGAACACTGAACGAAACAAACTGAACTCATATGAAAAAACATGGTGAATAACAATGAGAAAGGGAAATTGGAACAATTTGAAACAAATGATACCAACAGGCTTATTTCAACACAAAATTAGAACAGAAAAGAAACAGTAGGGTAAACCTACTGGAATGAACCAAAAATTAAACTATTATCATGCTAATCTAACATTCAAGCATAACAGACTAATCGACGACACTTATTCAATCGATTACACAAATTATAACATATAACAATCGACAACAAACAAAAGCAATGATAAAATTGGACCAAATAAAAGGTCGGATGGAAAAAGAAAAGAGTAATTGATAAAAGACAAATTTGAACTCATCTTAACTAAACAAACAACAAAACATGAAAAACAAACAGAGAAATAGAAGAAATACCTCCGAACTCAGACCTATCTCTCACTCGCTCTGCTCGTAACTCCGACTTGAGCCTTTTGGGGGTAAAAACGGACTTTAATCGAGTGTTCTCGACTAAAGTCGATTAGAACCCCCAATTTTTCCCCGGACTGCCTCTAGGTTTGGTGTTAGGGTTTGTTTGTTCGATTTGGGATTTGAATAGTTCCGATGAGATTCGAACGAAACTGGGGTGTGATTTGAGACTGGGGAGGTCTAGTGGTCAACGGGTGTAAGTTTGGGGGCGATTGGGTCAACTAGGTTTTTTGGTCGGATTTTTCGATCTAAGATTCGAAGAGCTCTGTCATGATTCGAGGTTAAAGGGGTATGGATTCGAAAAGAGGAAGGCATGGAGGTTCAGCGGTGTTATTTGGGTGGCCGGTGGCGTCGTTGCCGCTGGGTTTCAGGCGAAGGTGTGGGGTGGCGGCTCTAGGGTTTCAAGGGGTCGTTTGGTCTGTGGTTTGGGAAACGAAGAAGAGGGGTCGGGAAATGAGGGGGTAAGGGGTTTAGGAGTTTGGTATATTGAGATGGTGAGATTAATGTGGTCCGTTGGATCAATGAAGATTGACGGTCCAGATTAGATCAGGGGGGAAAACTGGGCTGGTGATTGGACCGGGTAAAGGGGTGAAATTTGGGCCTGGTTTTGTTCAAAATAAAACGGCCCAGTTCCGATTTCTTTGGATTTTTCATTTCTTCCTTTTCTTTTAACTTCTTTTTAATTCCTAATTACCAAAAATTAAATTCCAAAAAATCTTAAATTAAATTATAGAACTTAAATTAACTTGTTAAAAACACAAATTAACTTCTATTACAACTATTAACACAATTAAACATCAATTACAAACAAAATCACACAATTGGACTAAAATACATATTTTTTGTGATTTTCGTTCTTTTAAAAACCAAATATGGTTCAATTAATTCCTAATTGCAAAATTAAATCCTAAATGTGCATGCAACATATATTTTGTATTTTTTCTTTAATAAAATAAAAACCAACATGCACAGACAAATACAGATAATTAACAACATGCCACAAAAAAACTCTCAAAATTTCGTATAAAGGAAAAATTATTTTATCTTGATTTCTTTTGGAGTAGTTCTTTGTGAAGCAAAAATCACGGGCTCACAAGATCAACCATTTATGAAGCCACTCCTCCTTTGGCAAGGACCATAGCAATTTCTGAGCCGAACCTCGATATTATCCTTCCAACATGCTGAAATCGAATCTGTTTGTATCCATTATAGATCCCAACGATCTCATCTAATCCAACACAACTACTGTAGTGACATAATACATCAATACGAACTAAAGCCACAACTCGTGCAATCCGCACACCAATAAGCAACAATTCGGATGTACTCAAATCATGAAAAATGACTCAAATGAAAGAGCTGTACCGCAAACTCACTAGTACCACCACAACAAAATGCTGGGAACCCGTTACACATTGTAGAACTAGTACATACGAATTTATCTTGCAGGATCATACCTCCACATAGCTTCGCTGCAACGTGCGACCCTATCCAAACACTGCTCCTCATGAAACACCTCCAGTCACTCTGCTCAAAATCGACAACCACGCGCAATTTGATGTCTAGAACCAAAGCAAATCATCATAACCATGGTGAATCAAATACATAACACCACACAAACCCGAAAGGACATAACCGATACACCATCCACCGAGCAATACCCAGTACTTTTCCCGCTCGACTTCCACTATGAAATCCCAATGGAACTGCGCCATGTGTGCCTATAACTAACAAATCATAATGCCTCACAACACAGAAAAGTAACTCATAGATCAACTCAGAACACTAATAGCTCAATAAAAATCTAATTAACACATCTCTCACCAATAACAACTCGAAGTCAACAAAGCCGCCTCGATGCATAACACATATCCATATAGGTCTACCAATGAACCCCTTATCAAGGAGTTCCTGAAGCTGCTCCTTCAACTCCTCTAACTCCGCCGGTGCCATACGATACGGTGCCCAACACCAAATCAATACCGAAATCAACAACCCTGTCCGGCGACATGCCCAACAGCAGGAAACACATCCGAAAAAGTCCCTCATCACTAGAACTGTATCAATAGTAGGAGTCTCTGCACTAACATCCATCACGAAGGCCAAATAAGAAAGACAACCCTTCCCAGCCATCCGCTAGGTATTTAAAAATGACACCACCTTACTAGGAACATAATCCATCGAACCTCACCACTTAATCCGTGGCATTCCCGGCATAGCCAACATCGCCGCCTTAGCGCAATAGTCCAGAATAACACGCCACGGAGACAACCAGTCTATACCCACTATTACATCAAAATCTAACATACCAAGCAACAAAAGATCCACTCGGGTCTCAAATAGTCACTATACAATGCCGATACACACAACCCACAACCACAACATAACCTGTATATGAGAACTCTCAGTCATCAACTCCATATAGCACATGAATCTCTATATCCGATCCCAATTCCACCGTCCGAATATACAACACACCTATAATACCCAATCATTCCACGAGAAGTACTCTTATAATTCTTCTATGCCACCAAGCAAACTCAAATATCTGCAGTCGATCCAACAAGAGAGTGCCACAATACTACTGAAGTACCATCAACTTAATCACATTGCCTTTTCTTGAAACGTATACCCTCGTCAAGTCACACCAATTAGCAATACCATTTCCTTAATCATCTGAAACTGCTCGTGCTGCCCAAGAATTTGTGACCTTCCTTTCCAAACTGAACTGTGACCTTACACATGCCAATCTCGATCCTACACCACATACGGTATATACTATACCCTCCTAAGATAATCATGAGAACTTCATATCCCTTCCAAGCCATAAACATCTACGTACTCAACTAGCCAAGAACTTTCCATTGATCCCATTTAGAATAAAATCACTACACATCCCATGCTCCTCACGCTCGTAGAAAATACGCATCTCTAACTGTGGTAGAGACCATCAAGAACTCTCCGAATTCCCTTTGCACAAAACTAAACCGTTAGGATTGAATCTTTCTAACTCAACCAAGCTATGCAGGCCACTAAAACCCAAGAGAATTGCCACGAAACACCTGTATAAACTCATTACCTTGTAAGCATCCAAAAAAACTAATCATATCCTTACCATGCCGATCCGGCCTACTTCCAAGCTATCCCATCTATCCAAGTTCCTTCAGATTTACCTTCAACTTGATACTTCTTCTTGTTATAACACCATAATTCCTCAACCCTGACTCACCACATGAGACCCAAGCATAAAACCACACCGTCTAAGGCTCATAAGACGCTGGATACTCTCTTAGATATTCCCAAACGGACCGCATTCCAAATGCGTACCCTGAAGTGACTTCCTTCCAATCCGAAGCCATTACCTTCCTGATACTGATATATAGAATCTCATAATTGATATAGAAATGACACAAGTCTTGGCACCCTCCAATGCAAACATCAGTTGCTAGACAAATTATACAACTTGAAAGTCTCCAATTATTACACGTAAAATTTGAACCCATTAGAACCATTCTCGGGAGTCACCCACTCTACTCAAACCGCAATTAGACCGATCAAATGGACCAGGTGACCCGTGCTCCCTTAGCACTCTGACACCGCAGAATGTAACCTCACCCTAATACAACCAAGCAACTTCCTGCTCTATGCACTGCACATCCTTTATCAATAACCACTCAAGACATTTCGTGATTCTCATACACCTATGAAGCATAATATAACCTTTACCAAAACTTTCCTTTACTCGAGCCATCCTCGGTCTCAATCTTCGTAAGCCATAACTGATTCACCAGCACGCCTCAAACTGGAACCAACATAGCTCATAACCGTGCAATCAACTAATCAATAACCGACTCCCCCACTTGGCTCGAAGCCATAGATCAAAACACACACAATAACTCATAGCGCATATACTCTAAAGCTGCCATAATACCATAGTGAGATTAAACTCAATCCTTCATAATCTCGTGAAAAACAGACCATCTAGTACTTTAAATCTTCTACAAATCTCGTATTCACTCTCGTAACAGTTAGACCCACCATCTTAGGCGACCCAAATTCAAATTGCAACACATATATTTCCCTGGTGATAGAGATCTTCCAACAAATGACATAAAGGATTACGCAAACTTCAGAACAATCCGCAGGAGATAACCCACCTGCTTCACCTCAACTAACATCTCTTTATACCCTTCCACCATCATAGACATTACGCAGTCACTTGATCTTCTTGAGTCTGAACTCATATCACAACGTGAAATCCACTTCACTCCCCCAACTAGAAAACATGAAAAGATTCTTCACACACTCATAACATGGGGCTATACCTTAAATCAAGATGGAAATCAAGCACCTAATAGTTCTTCTATCCTCCAGCACACCCTTCTCGTCGCTTCCAAATCATATGAATCCAACATCACATGCTCACACAATCAACACCTCAGTGCTCCAGCTATAGGCAAAAACCCGGCCTCAAGTCCTCTAGACTGACCCAACATCAACACACATAGATCACATCTCGCCCCTCGATCAGGGAATCACAAGCCATTGATGCACATCTGATACGAAGTGCTCATGCGCGCATATGAATGCATGGAATGAATTCAAAGAGTTATATTTCAAGTTGAATCAATGACGCACGATAAGAATTAAAGAATGTGAAGTTTTTTCCTAAAGGTTCTGCAGCCTCCCGAGGATAAGTACAGGCGTCTCCGTATCGATCCGCGAGACTCTACTAAACCTCATTATAACTCGTGAGACCTATGTAACCTAGGCTCTGATACCAACTTGTCACGATCCCAAACCAGACTCGATCGTGATGGCGCCTCTCGTGAAGACAAGGGCAACCGACATAATTCTCAAATTCATTTTTAACAATTTTAATAAGTTATTTTAATTCATTAATAAGAAATAAATCCCAAAATTTAGCGAAATAGAATAAGTGAGGAAATAGATACAGCCTGACATCGAGGTGTCACAAGTCACGAGCATCTACTAAGGTTTAAATACAACGGAAAGTCTGAAAATGTACTAAATACAGTCTAATGAAATTAAGAGGGAGAAAAACAGTGCTGCAAATGTCGGGCAGCTACCTTGCTAAACTCCGATGACTCTACCTCTGAGCAACCAACACTCGCCACCGGGTTCAAAAATACCTGAATCTGCACACAAGTTGCAGGGAGTAATGTGAGTACTCCGACTCAGTGAGTAGTAAAGGTAAATGAAAGCTGAGTAGTAAGAAAGCACGTAAATCACGTCAATACGCTACAACAAAAACAGGATATTTCCAACACAGTACATAAATCATTTACTTCGTAAATCATGCTCAGTTTCGGTGAAAACCTTTTAAAAACAATTTTCAACAGTTTCAAACGAGTGATAAAGCAGTGAGTAAACATAATAGAAACATAAATAGCCCTTCGGCAAAACATGTACCATAAACCGCCCCTCGGGCATAATATCAACAGAACCAGTCCCTCGGGCTACCTCACAATCACTTGTAATCAGCCCCTCGGGCATAACATAAATCAAGAACTGCCTCCCGAGAAATAACATGGAATAACATCAGCCCTTCGGGCTATATCATATAACACACTGGGTACCCGCGCTCACTTGGGGCGTACAGACTCCGGGAGGGGCCCCTTACGACCCAAGCGCAATATCAAGCCACCTCCTGGCATAATCAATAGGTTCTCGGCCTCATATCAACAAGCCACGTCGTGGCGTACAATCTCAGGCCCTCGGCCTCATAATCATAAATCAGTGTATCACTACTGCGGCGTGCAGCCCGACCCAAAAAGTATCCTCATGACACAGGCCCTCGGCCTTACTCAGTCAGAATCTAAGAAGCCACTCGGGCAATAGTAAAACATGATGCTCAACCCAAAATATCATTTAATGTATTAAAACAGAGTAAACATGGTTAAGTTTTGAAAACTATATAATATAGCATGACTGAGTACAGATATTAAAATCAAAACAGTGAGAAAATAACAGTAAAATCCCCTAAGGGTCCAAATAGTTGGCATGAGGCCCAAATATGGCATTCAACCCAAAACATAATGATAACAAATAGTTTTCAATCAAATATGCGGTAAAACAGTCATTCGGGATGGACTAAGTCACAATCCCCAACGGTGCACGATCCCACGCTTGCCATCTAGCATGTGCGTCACCTCAATATAGCACAACGATGTGAAACCCAGGGTTTCATACCCTTAGGACAACATTTACAATCATTACTCACCTCGATCCGGTCCAAACCCTAGCCAGCGATGCCCTTGCCTCTCGACTCGACCTCCGAATGCTCCAAATCTAGCCAAAAGTAGATTCATGCCATCTATATATGTTTGGGGAACAAAGCCCACTCGAAAATATCCAATTTATACCAAAAATCTTGAAATTGACCAAACCCGGCCCTCGGTCCCATGTCTCAGAACTTGATAAAATTTATTCCAAAATGATCCTCATCCTCCCACGAGTCTATACATATCAAGAACACTGAAATCAGAGTTCAATTGACCCCTTAAATACCCATTTTAAGGTCTCTTAATCTCAAGCCCTAATTACCCATTTTGCACTGCTTTTTTCCTAAAATTTTACCACTAATTAGGCCTTTAATCACATATAAACGAGTTATAAAGTTAAGAATCTTACCTCCAAGAGATTACCCTTTTGCCCCCTCTTCAAAATCTCCCAAAAAGCTCCAAAACCGACTTGAAATGGTAAAGAACAACTCAAAAATCGCGAAGGAGTTCTTTTATATCTTCTGGCCCAGGCTTCTCGCACCTGCGGCCAATTCCTCGCTCCTGCGCAACCGCTTCTGCGGTCCGAGCACTGCTTCTGCGGTCATCACTTAAGGCCCCCTTTCGCACTTGTGACTAGACATCCGCTTCTGCGGGCCCGCAGGTGCAGTTCATATCCCGCATCTGTGGTTTTCACTTACTTTGCCTTTGGCCACATCTGCGGCTCCCAACTCGCTTCTGCAAGACCACACCTGCGGTCCCCTAGCCGCAGGTGTCGCAAGTGCGGTTATGACAGCAATGGAACATCTTCGGCTGCCAAAACCAAACTCAATTCTTCTGTCAACCATCCGAAATCGCTCTGAGGCCCCCGGGACCTCAACTAAAAGCACAAACACATCATATACCACTACCAAACTTGTACCAATCTTCAAAACACCTCAAACAATATCGGATCGACCAATTCACATCGAAATCAAGCCTAAGATTCCAAAATCTTCCGAATTTCGCTTTCGATCAAAAAGTCTATCAAACCACGTCTGAATGACCTGAAACTTTGCTCACACATCCCCAATGATACAACAGACCTACTGAAACTCCCAGAATTCCACTCCGACCCCTATATCAAAATCTCACCTATCAACCGGAAAACACCAAAATTCCAATCTCGCCAATTCAAGCCTAAATCTACTCCGAACCTCCAAAACATATTCTGATCACGCTCCTAAGTCCCAAATCACCTAACAGAGCTAACCAAATCATAAAAATTCTGATTCAAGATCATATACCAACAAGTCAAAACTTGGTCAAATCTTTCAAATTTTAACTTCAAACTGAGGATTGGTCTTCCAAATTCATTCTGATTATCCTGAAAACCAAAACCAATGATTTACATAAGTCATAATACATCACACGGGGCTAGTCATGCTCAAGAACTGGCGAGCAAAGTGCAAAAGCTCAAAATGACCGGTCGGGTCGTTACAAAATCCCAGAAGGACAAAATCTATGGTATGCTTAAAATGTTTAGACAAATCGATTTCAAATAAAATTCTTGATAAAGAAAATGAGCAAATGATCAAAATGATCATAAAAAGGATGCAAGTGATCTAGAAGATCACATGCCATAATGCTTCATAAATCTCAAGAGAGGTTCAGGTACTAGAAATGAATGAAGAGATCTCTATGTTATGTCTTCATGAAAAAATGTTGGAACCGATATAAAATATTCATCGACGACATCTATGATAGCGCTAAATATATATGAGGATCTTAAGTCTAGAGAAACAATTTCGAATAGAATTGGTTTCATATGAAAGACATATAGTTTTGAACATGTAGTTCAAATACTTGAAAGTATAAAGTCAATGGCATGTGCAATCAGTTTTCGATATCTTATTTGTCTAGCATGATGTGGAAACTTGATATGCATCTAATTAAAGTCCATTATATGACTTATATGACAATCCTTGAAGGATTTAAATCGCTTAAAGCATATACAATTTTTGGTCCTGAAGTACCACATCCTAAGTGCAATTTGTGCACATATGTATCTTGCTATAACTATAAGCATGATAACATGGAAGCGAAAATGCCTCTAAGGAGATGTTGAAAAGGCTATTCCACGGCATTTATGAAGAGATTACATATCTATCAAGATTGATTATGTCAAGGTGCAACATATTGATTCAAGTTAATATGGCTGATTTGTTTATCAAATCTTTACCAACAATCTTTTGAAGATGGTACACAATATTGGAATGCAAAGGCTCAAGGATGTGAATGGATGCTCTAATCAGGGGGAGTTAATACGCGTTGTACTCTTTTTTACTTACAAGGTTTTTTCCCACTAGGTTTTTCTTGCAAGGTTTTTAATGAGACAACCAAAAGGCATATTTCTAAACATGTGTACTCTTTTTTCTTCTCTAGATTTTTTTCCCATTGGGTTTTATTTTAGTTAAGGTTTTAACTGTTAGAGATATAGTAGATATGCCCTAGATCCAATATCATATTTGATGATTTGAACATATTTTTGTGAACGTTATTTGATATAAAAATATATGGCATTAGATATTCTTTTATCATAGTTATTATTAATTGCTTGATTAATTTGATAAGGTCCTTGATTAAATTTTGAGACTTGTCATCGTGATGGAGATCATGATAATGAGAGTAAAGTTTCTTATAATTTAATCTAAATTTGTTCTTGATCATAGGATTATTAATTTGGACATTAGTAATCCGGTTAGATCAATATTTATGTGATCGTCTTTATGGGATAAAGATTAGTTGATCTCATTAACTAAATCACATAGATAGATGATGCATATAGAGATATGATCATTGAACCGACTCATTGGATAATTCCTAATGGTTAGAATTACCATAAACTGTCAATAGGATATTCTCTTGAAGAATGTGATGTAACCGTTTCCTTTGACCTGAGATCATCATAGTAATTGATAAGTTATTTATTGTGCTTTGATACTAGACACCTATGGCCCTAGGGCTATAGTTGAAAGGATATTGGGTATGATTAAATGCTTATTGAATTAGCGATTGTTCAAGATGGAATCTGTCAACTCTTGGTAATGAGTTTAAGCTCCATGTTGTCATGAATTATAAACGACCAAATTAAGACCTTGGCCAGGGCAATTGAATGAAAGAAGAAATGAGTTTCTTAGGTCATTCAATGGTCGATTATATTTGACATGAGCACATAGTTGGTCGCCTATTAGGATTTGACAGTTGAACCATATCCTAGGGTGATCCAGAGCTATAAGGACAGAAGAAATTACTACATTATTCTTCTACGGGTTCTTGAGAGTAAATTGTATACTTCATGCTATCTGGTTGTTAAGGAGTGTTGCTAGACGCCACCCTTGATTAGTATATTGATGTGGTCAATTTACTACCGGTTTAGTATTGAACCTATGGGGTCGCACACTAACGAGTGTTCTGATCTTTGCTAAAGGATTAATTAACTTATTATTTGATAATTAAATTAGGGAATTTAATTAATCAAATATATTTAGTTATTAGTCCAAATGAAATATTGTTATACTCTTTGCTAGCACAGAGATTATAATTAATATTGTGAACGAATTGAAGTTTTTTATTTGGAGTAGAAAATTAAATTATATCTCTTGATTGAAATATATATGTGATATATATAATTAATATTTATTTGCACAAAGTGTGCATATAGTATATTAATAAAAACTTATTTGGAAATCCAATTTAGAATTGAAATGGATAACAAAGTCCAAAAGTGGACGTGAGATTAGCTCAAACCCATTAAAAATGAGATTGATATTTTTTAATATAAAATATTAGTTAATTTTCACAATCCAATCCAATTTGGAATTGAATTGGGACGTCCTTAAAGGACAAGCTGATGATGGCGCACGTTTCCGATTAGGAAAGGTATATACGTTTCTCCAATGGAAAATTCCATAAGTTTATTTTTGGAATAAACTTTTACCCTAAGTAAATCATTACCTCAACCAAATAGGAAAAAGGTTTATAGGTGATGCTATATAAAGGGTGATGGAAGAAAATTTACCAATTAATTCTTGAGAAGAAAAATACTTTGTGAAAGTGAGAGAACAACACAAGCCAAGAGAGAAAATACAATTACAAGAAAAACGTTTCTTGTTCTTCTAACATTGAGTTGAGATTTTTGTGAAAAGTTTCAACACAATATTTCGTTCAATTTGTTCGCGGGTTTCATTGATCAAAGAGTTGATAGCAATGATCAGTCTCGGTGTGGATACGCATAGAGTCTTCACACTATCGAAGAATTTGAAACGAGACTTTCTTCACCAGGTACGTCTTAGATCCGATCTATTGACATGTAAATAAATTTTAAACACGAAAAGATCTGCCTAGGATTGTTATTGTCTTCCGCTGCATGTTACGAACATCTACTAGCAATCCTTCATTAACGAGGCACATTATTTGTTGAATAGACATTCAAGGGGGAGTATTATAAATAGAATTTTATTTATGGTGAATGTCTATATTTTAGAGAGATCTTAAGGATTTTACATGGTGGCTAAGTCACTTTTTCCCTATACATGGAGGGATCATATTCCACTGTAATTGATCCCAAATTAATAAAAATTCTCTCCCCCTACTTTTCTCTGTAATACTTTTCTTCTTCTTTTATTGTTTATTGTCACACCTCCTTTTTCCGCCCCCGCGAGGGTACAAGGAGTTTTTTCCAATTAAAGGACAGTCGAAACGGGATTGGTTTAATTATTTCAGAGTCGCCACTTGAGAGATTTAGGGTGTCCCAAGTCACCAATTTTAATCCCGAATCGAGGAAAAGAATGACTCTATATTATAGTCTGCGTACCAGAAATCCGGATAAGGAATTCTGTTAACCCGGGAGAAGGTGTTAGGCATTCCCGAGTTCCGTGGTTCTAGCACGGTCGCTCAACTGTTATATTCGGCTTATTTATCTGATTTTTAATACAATTATGAACCATGTGCAAATTTTATCTTTTACCGCTTTATTATTATAATTATTATTTTTTAGGAATGTGAACATCGCTTAAAACATATCTTTGGATTGTGTCACATGAAATGCACCCACAATACGAAACATATTTTATTTGATGTTTTAGGATTTAGATTTGGGTCGCATGAAATGCGCATCCGAGTTTAAGAAGGTAAAATTAATTAAATCGCGCCTAAAGAGTCTAACGCGTCATTATCTTTGGGGAAGGAAGTGAAATTCACTAAACAATCCATCCCAAATTCTAAGTAATTTTTTTTAAATAATTAAATAAATAAATGAGATTGGATTAAAATTCAAATTGTTAGTAAGACTATCTATTTATTTTTAGCGAAATCCTTTAAGAATATCCTTTAATGACTACCTTTTTATTATTACTAAGTTTTTTATAAATATAAAATCAATATCTACATTCTTGAAAATGACATATTAAATAGAAGAGAAAAACAAATATTAACAGAAAGTAATAAAATTATAATCATAAATACAACATGGAATTATCGAAAAGTAAAAAAATAAAATAAAAAAAACTAATTATCCCATAGTTGGATTAAAATTCAAATTGTTAGTAAGACTTAAGCTTATTGAAACTAATTATTTACAAATACTGAAAATTGAAAGAAATAAAAATAAAAACTTGAGTACTAAATCATATTTCTAAAAATTTAAACAATTTAACATTAACTAACTTTGTTTTAATTCATCATGTCCTAATACTTGTTCGCAAACTAATTCATGTTATAACTGAAATTGACTACATGATTCGGATTAACTTATCGTTGACGAAAAACCTTATGAATAAGGAACTTAGTTAATTTTTGCCAAACTGATTCAATAACGCCATTTTTACGTTATTTCTTCTATTTTTTTATTTAAACAATTTTAATTAATAATCAGGCTTAAATATATTTCCTAATAATCTGGTAAAGGCGTTATTTAATATGTCGCTATAATATGCCTAGTTATGCCGATGACAGTGATTTACAGAATAATAATACATGAATAACCTAAATACAATACAAAAAATTAAATTAAACTAAATTAAAAATTTAACACTCCATTCTTCATTTCAGCTTACAAAATGCCAAAATTACAGTTGTGTACCTGATATTGTCAATATAAGAAGAAGAAAGTCAGCAACGTAATACGTAACACAGCAACAGCAACAATAACCAGCAATAACCAGTCAACGAAAATCCCAGTGACAGCTTTGAAAAATTCAAAATAAAATCCAGGAATGCCGAAAATAATGGACAGAAACCAAGGGAAATTTTCAGATTTTTGAAAGGCTAGTTAATCTTCAACCCTTAATTTCTACACCTGTATACCAGAATATTTATCAGGTGTGTACTACTTTCTCTTCTAATTTTCAATTTTTTTTTCTTTGTATGTTTTTCTTTTCTTGAGAGTTTCAATGTTTTTTTTTCGGAATAAATGTTCAGCTTTTTTTTCAATCTCTCTTTTTTTTTCTGTCTGTATTTCTTCTCTCCTCTATCATTTTTCAGACCTCTATATACCCCCACCCTTTAATCAATTAAAATCAATCCCTTTCTCTACCAAACCCATTATCTTCCCACTCATCCCCATTACATTAAATAAACATATCACACCACCCCATTTCATTTTGTCCCCCATGCTTCTTTTAAAATAATGCAAGATTCCCCTTTAAATTAAATCTTGTCCCCCCTTTATATTAAATAATAATATCACAAACCACCCCATTTCATTTTGTCCCCCATGCTTCAAATAAACAATTACAAAATGTACAATTCCTAAACTACCCCTTCCGACCTTACTGAAATTACCAAACTACCCCTGAACGTATTACAAATTTACCAAACTACCCATCAGCTATAACACATCAATTAATCAAACTTAACCAAAATATAGACAATATGATCAATTTCTAACAATGTTCAAACAACAATATGAACATGGATGAACATCATAACAACAATATCACATGAACATGATTTTAACAACATTTCAACAACAAATCACATGAACACAAATTGAACAACCAAGAACAACCAAAATTTGATTGAACAATATTTTTGGCAACAACAAACCTATTTTTCGGATTTAAACAACAACAACAATCAAACAAGTATATTTAGATTCTTAAATTCAATAATATTGAACTTAAAATCAACTCTAACAACATTATAACAAACAATTCTTATATTAAACTTTAAACAAGATTATGAGACTAATTCAAGAAATAATCACAAATGGTAAACAAGAAATCAAACTATACACATTTCGGATTCAAAATCAAACAAACATAATATGAACATGAATGAAAAGATTCAACCACAATAACAAACTTTATTCAAATTTCGAATTGAACTTAAACAAAACAAATAAACATATTCAAATCACTAATCTTCAAATAATCAATTAATCTTTCTTAATTAAATCCAACAAAAAAATATAACAAAGATACATGATCATGAATGAAATCTATATTAAACAAACAACGGATTCAAGCGATTTAAACTAAATCTAACAATATTAAACCTAAACTAACAATTCCTTTTTTTGCAAAAATTAAATTAACATGAAATAAACTAAAAATCAATTAATTAAATTTTCATTTGACTCTGAAAATTAAACCAACCAAACATATAAACAAACTAAAAAAAATTATTTCAATGATGAACAAACAAAACAAGAATTGAATCATTTATCGATTTTGGATCCGAAAAATACCAAACAAAAAATATGGACGATAAATGAGATCCAAAAAACCACTAACCGGAAATGAAACGACGAACAACGACCAACCAACGACGAACTTGGACAGTGATCGACGACATCGACCAAAACTACTTCATGTATGCGAACTCGACTGGACTGAATGATGAAGACGAAACGGAAGCAACTGATGATGAAGAAGCCATAGCCATCGAGGTTTGCGAGCTCGATATGGACTGAAGCAGTAGCATCCGCTACTGATGGACATCGGAGATTTGAAATGGACGCAGCAACAGCTCGGACGCGAGGAGGAAGCAGCTGCGGCGAGCAAAAGGAGTTGAAGAAGAAGCCGCGATAGTAGCGGCGTGGCGCAGGCAGGTTGTTTGTTCGCCGTTGGTGTTCACGACTGTGGTCGGAGCTCGTGACTATGGTCGCGCTGGCTGGGGTTCGATGACGAGGAACGCAGCCATGGCTGCTAGAGAAACAGTGGTCGTCCATGGATGTCGAGCTCAAGCTTGAGCTCGACGAAGAAGATGAAAGCAAACGCGGGCAGCCATGGCGCAAAAACAAAAACGACGATGGTGAAGCTTGAAGGCAGCCATGGTTATGTGGTGAAGGGGTGGTTGTAGTGGAGATGGTGAAGTAGCCATTGATGGAGCTTTGCTTAAGGAAGAAGAAGAAGAAGAAAGATAGAAGGGGGAGGGGGGGCGGGTGAGTTAGGCATTTCTTAGGGTTTTCTAAATTTTTTTTTTATTTTTGTTTTTCTTTGTTTTATTTTTTTTTGAAATGCAAGATTATAGGGTGTTGGGTTATGGACCGGGTTGACCCAGTTCGAAAAGGACTGGGTCGTAGGGAAGATTGGGCCATTATTTGGGCCTGTGGCTTGAAATTGAAGAAAAGGCCCAATTCCGACTTTCTTTATATTTTCGCTCTTTTTTCTTCTTTTATTTATCTAAAACTAAATTATAAAAATACTTAAACTATTATTAAGAACTAAATTAAGTTATAAAAGCGCAAATTAACTTCCAATAACAATTAACGCACAATTAAGTATTAATTAAGCATAAAATTGTATATTTGGACATTAAATGCTAAAAATGTAAACGATGACTATTTTTGTAAATTTTTTTATTTTTGTAAAACAAATTTAATTATTATCAATTATAGAATTAAATCCTACATGCAAAATGCGACATATTTTTGTATTTTTTATTAATTTAGCAAATAAACACGCACATACAACTACAAATAATTATTCAAAATATCACAAAATTGCACACCAAAGAAAAATCATTTTATTTTTGAATTTTTGGGAGTAATTCTCATTTTGGCAAAAATCACGTGCTTACAGTTGCCCCTCTTTGCTCGAAGACACGAAGGGTTTTCGTGCAAAGATAAAGCGAGCGATTTTTTGCCCATTCGAGTACTCCATTAAAGCATTTTTTGAAAAAGATTTGACCGAACCTTTGCTTCAAAGGTTTCCTACATATCCTGGGCTAAATAGGAATCAGGTCAATGTAGTTCGGAAAACTTTGGTAGCTGGGACTACCGTTGGACTGCACTGTTACTGTTGTTGCATGCTATTACTACTGCTTACCGATCTCCTTGTTACACCGTGCTTAAAAGAAAACAAGAAGCTAGGCTAGACTAAAATTTGTTCTTGTTGCCTTGCTTTCTTGTCGGCTTGTGTTTCCTCCGGTGCTTTTCTTCCGATGCTTTTCTTCCTTTTGACACATGCACTTGAGTTTGTGCTGGGACCTCTTGTTGCAACCTTCTGCTTCCCGGTGCTGGGGATTTTATTGTTTACTGCTGGGGATTCCTGTTGTAACCTTCCGCCTTCTGGTGGGGTTACTGATTCCAAAATCTGTAATACAAGACTAAAAAGTTGCTTCAATGCAAAATTATGAAATGTATGCCCGCATTATACTGGTGGGCGACCTGGAAATGGAAAACTGAAATGTATGCCCGCATTATACTGGTGGGCGACCTAGAATATGGAATGAACAGACAAAATGTATTCCCTCATTATACTAGTGGGCGACCTAGAACTGAAATGTATTCCCGCATTATACTGGTGGGCGACCTAGAACTGAAATGTATTCCCGCATTATACTGGTGGGCGACCTAGAACTGAAATGTATTCCCGCATTTTACTGGTGGGCGACCTAGAACAGAAAGTATTCCCGCATTTTACTGGTGGGCGACCTAGAACTGAAATGTATTCCCGCATTTTACTGGTGGGCGACCTAGAACTGAAATGTATTCCCGCATTCTACTGGTGGGCGACCTAGAACTGAAATGTATTCCCGCATTTTACTGGTGGGCGACCTAGAACAGAAAGTATTCCCGCATTTTACTGGTGGGCGACCTAGAACTGAAATGTATTCCCGCATTTTACTGGTGGGCGACCTAGAACTGAAATGTATTCCCGCATTTTACTGGTGGGCGACCTAGAACTGAAATGTATTCCCGCATTTTACTGGTGGGCGACCTAGAACTGAAATGTATTCCCGCATTTTACTGGTGGGCGACCTAGAACTGAAATGTATTCCCGCATTTTACTGGTGGGCGACCTAGAACTGAAATGTATTCCCGCATTTTACTGGTGGGCGACCTAGAACAGAAAGTATTCCCGCATTTTACTGGTGGGCGACCTAGAACTGAAATGTATTCCCGCATTTTACTGGTGGGCGACCTAGAACTGAAATGTATTCCCGCATTTTACTGGTGGGCGACCTAGAACTGAAATGTATTCCCGTATTTTACTGGTGGGCGACCTAGAACTGAAATATATTCCCGCATTTTACTGGTGGGCGACCTAGAACAGAAAGTATTCCCGCATTTTACTGGTGGGCGACCTAGAACTAAAATGTATTCCCGCATTTTACTGGTGGGCGACCTAGAACTGAAATGTATTCCCGCATTTTACTGGTGGGCGACCTAGAACTGAAATGTATTCCCGCATTTTACTGGTGGGCGACCTAGAACTGAAATGTATTCCCGCATTTTACTGGTGGGCGACCTAGAACTGAAATGTATTCCCGCATTTTACTGGTGGGCGACCTAGAACAGAAAGTATTCCCGCATTTTACTGGTGGGCGACCTAGAACTGAAATGTATTCCCGCATTTTACTGGTGGGCGACCTAGAACTGAAATGTATTCCCGCATTTTACTGGTGGGCGACCTAGAACTGAAATGTATTCCCGCATTTTACTGGTGGGCGACCTAGAACTGAAATGTATTCCCGCATTTTACTGGTGGGCGACCTAGAACTGAAATGTATTCCCGCATTTTACTGGTGGGCGACCTAGAACTGAAATGTATTCCCGCATTTTACTGGTGGGCGACCTAGAACAGAAAGTATTCCCGCATTTTACTGGTGGGCGACCTAGAACTGAAATGTATTCCCGCATTTTACTGGTGGGCGACCTAGAACAGAAAGTATTCCCGCATTTTACTGGTGGGCGACCTAGAACTGAAATGTATTCCCGCATTTTACTGGTGGGCGACCTAGAACTGAAATGTATTCCCGCATTTTACTGGTGGGCGACCTAGAACTGAAATGTATTCCCGCATTTTACTGGTGGGCGACCTAGAACTGAAATGTATTCCCGCATTTTACTGGTGGGCGACCTAGAACTGAAATGTATTCCCGCATTTTACTGGTGGGCGACCTAGAACAGAAAGTATTCCCGCATTTTACTGGTGGGCGACCTAGAACTGAAATGTATTCCCGCATTTTACTGGTGGGCGACCTAGAACTGAAATGTATTCCCGCATTTTACTGGTGGGCGACCTAGAACTGAAATGTATTCCCGCATTTTACTGGTGGGCGACCTAGAACTGAAATGTATTCCCGCATTTTACTGGTGGGCGACCTAGAACAGAAAGTATTCCCGCATTTTACTGGTGGGCGACCTAGAACTGAAATGTATTCCCGCATTTTACTGGTGGGCGACCTAGAACTGAAATGTATTCCCGCATTCTACTGGTGGGCGACCTAGAACTGAAATGTATTCCCGCATTTTACTGGTGGGCGACCTAGAACTGAAATGTATTCCCGCATTTTACTGGTGGGCGACCTAGAAATGCAATGGACAGACAAGAAAAGTATTCCTCTCGTTATTCAGGTGGGCGCCTGGCTTCAACAACAACTTTGAAAATAAAATCCTATTCGAGGGCGGATGAACCCAAAATATCCTATTCGAGGGCGGATGAACCCAAAATATCCTATTCGAGGGCGGATGAACCCAAAATATCCTATTCGAGGGCGGATGAACCCAAAATATCCTATTCGAGGGCGGATGAACCCAAAATATCCTATTCGAGGGCGGATGAACCCAAAATATCCTATTCGAGGGCGGATGAACCCAAAATATCCTATTCAAGGGCGGATGAACCCAAAATATCCTATTTGAGGGCGGATGAACCCAAAATATCCTTAAGACTTGAAAATGTCTTACCTCGAATACTTGCTGGGGATAACACTGTTGGGGAATTATTTACTTACCTGTTGGGGGGTAAAATGTTATCAGCTGGGGATAACGCTGTCGAGGATAACACTGTTGGGGGATTCTGATTCTTTCAGAACTAGTGCTTCACTGAGCTCAAGTTTCATCCCTTTGCTGGGGAACAACTTCCTCCATAGAACTTATTATGTTGGGGGCAACACTGGTTCTAAGACCACTTCCCTTGAGACTGGCGTTATCTTTATTCTTTCCCGCATGGGTACCTGACTTCCAGAAAATTTTCTAAGCGGAAGGAAAATTTTCTGCCCCAGTTTGATAATATCCCTTGCGGCATGCATTTCTGGCATCAATGCCATTTCCTTTACCTGTTTCAAATCAAACAAAATTTGTTAGTTTAAAACATGGTGGTTGGTTGTGATACCCCTACTGGGATGGCTTTTCCCTTTCTCCTTCCTTGCTCTGCGTTCCACAGCTTGTTGGGGATGATATTATGTGCTGGGGATAATCCCTTCCTGCTGGGGATATCCGTCTTCTTTTGTGACATAACTCGGAAGCTGGCATTTCCCCGACCTTTTAGTCCTAGTATGAATTTCCCAAATCATGCTCATTGCTCTCCTTGATTTGCCCACTGGCTTTGGCCTTGAGGTTTATAACTTTGGTTTTGGCAAGGATATCCCTTTTGACACTCGTCAATCCTTTTGTCAATTCCCTTTTGCTGGGGATATTTTCTTGACACTGGCCTCGCGCTTGTTCCTCGCTGACTACACCATTTGGATGCACTAGTCAGATCTCCATTTTGTATAATTGGGAAGCTGATGACATATTTTGAAGTCAATTCACACTTGTTATGACCAGACAGACTCTATTGGGGAGTTTTTCTATGAAAGGAGAAAGATAAAAGAAACAAAATAAAAGACAAAGGAAATGATGACTCTTTTACAAAAGAAACTATAAATAAAAACCTATCAAACGCAGATACCGACTCTAATGGCCATGACATGCGTATGTGGCCTATCCTCTACCGTCAATCATCTTTCAAGATCTTCAATTGGCGATTCCCCATTGGATTCTTAATCTTATTCGACTTGTAGTGCCCAAAGGGTTTTCACTATCAAGTCTCTCTCATTTTTTGTTCTTCTCTCAGCTTTCATCGCCTTATGGTGCCTGTGAAGGTTTTCACCGATATGACTCTCTCATTTGTATCACTTTCCAGCTGGGGATTTGGAGTGTTGCCGGTATGACTCTCTCTGCTGGAGATTAGAGTCCTTTCTGCTGTGGAACAGAATGTTATGTTCGCCGGTAAGACTCTCATTTGTCTGACTTGGCATCTTTTGAAGACTGGTCAGAAGGTCTTTCTTTGGACCGTAATGTGGGTTTTGGATAGGGCTAGAAAAAAAAGGGTATTAAAGGCTCAAAAATGCATTAATTCTGGGTTATTAGTTACAACTTTCGGAACTAGATTTATTTACCACAAACGCAACTTTTGCCCCAGTTTCTTGCTTGGGGATATTTTACTTGATTGATTTATATTTTTTCAAAACTATGACCGAGCCGTGAAGCGCCTACGTATCCTCTTTGAGGAATCAGGTCAAACGTAGTTCCCAATTCCTCTTTTTTCATTTGACTTTCCATTTTTCTTTTCTTTTCTTTTTCGTTTTTCTTTTTTCATGTTTTCATGCCATGCTCGCGTTTTCTAGTCGTTTTTACTGATTCCGAACGAGGGGTATGAAAGAAAAATAAGTAAGGCTCAAAAAGGGGTAACGAAGGATAAAGTGTTTAGGTAGCAGAACAAAATGCCTTCGTCATTCCAGTCTTCAAAACATGCCAAATGCAAACAACACAACAAACAATAGATTTATAGTCTCTTCCGACGGTGCTGGGCTTGACAATTATGTTAAACATATGTTTGTTCATTTGTCACTTCTAAAGCACCGTTGGGCGACACTCTCATTCTCTTTTATTATGAACGACCCTCATGCCAATTTAGGCGAATCTTTATTTAACGGTTTTCTTTGTGTTTGCCCCAGTTCCACATGACTCGGGCTCCAAATAATCTCAAACCGTTCTTATTTCCTTTAAATGCTTTGATCACCTTCTCAGGGTTTTATGATTAACTTTTAAGACTAGGCCCAAACTGGGTGCGCATGTCATGTCCCTAGAATCGGCATTGAACAAAAATGATAAAAGGACTAAACAAAAAGATGACTGGAAATAATAAAAGACCGAATTTTGTATTAGACTACCGGTGAAATGGTTTAAATAACAAAACAAACAAAACAATCCAGAACAAAATCCTAAAACAAACTGGACAAGACAACATCCGACTTATAACCCTAATAATCCGAACAACAGAAATGACAACAAAATGAGCCACCACAAGCTTCTCTCTTGCTGACCAAGGAACGAAACGTCCTCCCACTTTATCAAAATTGGCATTTTAGCCACTGAGCTTTGCATCAATACTGCCGAGACCATTACCAGCTTCAATCTCATCAACCTCCGTCGGCAAGTTCTCGAGGGGGTTCGAGTGCTCCATGTCACTGTTATTAATCACAACCCGCCCTTCTCGGATCATTTTCTCTACTTCCCTTCTCCAACTATGACAGCTCTCAATGTTGTGCCCTATGACATTGGAGTGGTAGGCGCATCGCGCTGCCGGATCAAAGCTCCTTGCAAGTGGATTTGGAGTACATGCGGGGAGTGGTTCAATCGAGCCAGCATGCCTTAGCCTTTCAAACAGACTGGCATAAGATACCCCGATAGGGGTGAGAGCCTTTTCTCGTTTCAGCAACCTCTTCATTCTTGCATGTTGACAGGGCCGGAAACCTGATCCAGATGGCTTTTGGTAGGCTTGTATGGGTGGGTAAGCATTTCGTGGAGTCGGGTACCTGGGAAGTGAGGTATGGCTTTTGAGGTCACGGGGAAAGAAGTGGTGTTGGGGAGCGGAGAAACATTGAAGAGTGATGGAGCTACTCGGATAGCTGGGAAAGCTGCCATAAATGGGTTGGGATGGAGAGTATGGAGAATCTTCCATTATGGTGTTGGGTGCTTGGGAAATGACCGAGTTCAAGAGGCTTGGCGGTGGAGGGGGTGGTGCTTTTCCCGTTATCCATGCCTGATACATGTCTGCCACATGCTGTCTCAGCATTTTCACTTCTTCTACCAACCTGTTGTTCTGTTCGACCAATTGTTGTCGGTCATCAGTACCGATCCACTCGGTTCTGCGGTTCTGAGCCATTGTCCTTTGATTTTGCTTTGCAGGGAGGAGTTACCACAACCAACCACTTTCTATATATGGACACATCAAAGGGAAGCCATCACGTTAGTGTTAGGGCATTGGACAGACAATCATGTATCAGAGATACAATGTACCTAAGCAGTTAGACAATTGTGCCCCCCTGAAAATCTTCCACACTCTCTTTTATTTATTTATTATTATATTTTTTTATATTTTTTTATTTTAGTGGTGGTCGAATCTTATGGAGATTGCCTACGTATCATGACCCCGCATGAATCAGACCGAGCGTAGTTCGGACCCAATAAAAGATAAACAATGCTAAACATTTTTTTTCAATTTTCATGTTAAAACAAACTGAGTTTCAAAGGTTTGAAGATGACCTACAAGCTGGAAAATCAAACAACCCACATATTCTAATTAAAAGATTTACAAACGGCCAATTTCTTTCCCCGTTTGACAAATGCAACCAAACGGTTATTTTTGCAAATGTGGCCCCTTCCAACTTTCACATGAATTTGAGGCCGGGGAGGATTATTTTATGACACTTTACACACTTGTCCATTCTTTTACGAAAATAACCTTTCGACAACTGACAGATACTCTAAGGTTATTTCGGCAAGAACGGTTCAAGACGCGGCCGAAGTTGGCTCGGGTTATTTTGACTAAAAAAAATCCAAACGGTATTCACCTGACCGCTGACTCTTTTTTTTTTCAAATTATACTAAAAACCTGATGTTGCAAACACGGCCCTTCAGCGCCTCAGGGACGAAGATTTATAGGGCTGTGTGGGTCAACTAGACCAAAATCCTAAACAGGACCCAAAAAAAGTGGCTGTTTATGCAAAGTCAGCCTTCCGGCGTCCCTCTCGGGAACATTCGGCTATTTTTGACAAAACAGCATCACCCGACTTATTTATGACTCTTTTTATCATTTTTCGAATTAGAAAAGTCAATATTGCAAACACGGCCTTTCAACGCCTCGGGGACGAAGATTTTTAAGGCTGTGTGGGTCAACTGGTCAAAATCTTAAAAATGACCCAAAGGTGGCTGTTTATGCAAAGTCAGCCTCCCGGCGTCCCTTTCGGGAACATTCGGCTATGTCTTCATAAAACAGCGTTACCCGACTTCTCTATGACAAAATTAAAATTTTAACATGTTTTTTTTTTTTGGCTATTTTAGCAAAAGGGAAGGTTGGACACCACCCGACTTATTCATGACAAGATTAAAATTTTTGATTTTTGGCTATTTTAGCAAAAGGTGAAGTTGGACCCGATGAGGGTTGCCTACGTATCTCACATCCGGTGAGAATCAAACCCGCGTAGTTCGAGCCTCGCGAATAAGTAAATGAACTAATATATTATTTTTTAATTGGAACTGTGAAAGAACTGCTTCAAAAGAAGAAAGGAAGTATATATATATATTTTTTTTGATTGATTTCTTTTTGAAAGAAAGACTTGTAAAAATTCCTTTTCTTTTGATTTGAAAGAATTTCAAAAGTAAAAGGAAGTTTTTTTTTTTTTTTTGAATTTCCATTTGTTTTTTTTTTCTTATTCTAAAGAAAAAAAAATATTTTTGGAATTTTACTTTTGATAAAAGAAATGCTTCTAAAAAATATTTTTTGAATTTTGAATTTTCTTTTCAATTTTGAAAGAAGTATCAAAATATTTTCGGATTTTTTTTTAAAAACATTTTTATTATTTTTGTTTTATCAACAATGGAAAATAAAGATATTTATATTATTTTTTGCAAGACATATCTTTTTTGGAATTTTACTTTGAATTTTCTTGGCAAGACAAATACTCTTTGCAACAAATAAAGATATATATATTTTTTGGAAATAAAAAAACTTTTCAGATTTATATATATATTTGCGACAAATAATGAAAGACTTTTTTTTTATTTTATTTTTTGCATTTTCATAAGCAAATAAATAATAAAAAAACCCATTTTGAAAATAAGACTCTTTTCATTTTCATTTTCATGGCAAGACAAACTATATATTTTTTCTATTTTTTTTTTTGAAAAACACAACAGAACAACGACTCTTTTTTTTCTTTTCTTAGCTTTTAATAAAACAAACTAATAAGACATTTTTTTTCATTTTCTCAAAATTTCGGCAGAGTTTTGACAGTATTTGGGCATTTGTTTTCTTTTCAAAATAAACAATCAATTCCCTAACCGCTATTTCTTTTTTTTCAATTTCAAAATATTATTCCTGATATTCACAAGTCAGTCAACACACAAGTCCGAATCAAATTAATGCGCAAGTAGTAACAAGTAAGATGCATCAGGATGGTCATTTTCATTTTTGGTGCACCTGTCCTAGACAGACCCAACCCCTGTGTTGAGCCTCCAAAGTCAGATGCACGTGATGCAAACAAACGTTCCTACTAGGGATCCGGCATGTGGCTTTGTTATACTAGGTTCAGAACCTGGGTGTTTGTTCTAGACCTGGCTTACCCGAGCGGACAGCTCGAGCCGAGGGGGGTAGCGTACCGGGAATACAGAAGCTTCACCGGCTTAGCAACTTGTCCGAACCTCGTTCTAAATTGGGATTTGACACTATACAGAAAAGAAGTCGTACGAAGTACACCCTTCTTCATGATTTAGAAGACTCAGAGAGGAGATGGGTTTCGGCACAGTTTATACACAGTTCACGTAATATCAAAGCGGTAAAAGCAGCATTTAGCACATTAGGCTCAAACATGTAAAAATCAGATAAAACCAAATATAACAATTTATATGAGCTCGAATTTCTAACCCTGAACCACTGGTTCTGGGCTAGTCCCCAGCAGAGTCGCCAGAGCTGTCACACCTCCTTTTTCCGCCCCCGCGAGGGTACAAGGAGTTTTTTCCAATTAAAGGACAGTCGAAACGGGATTGGTTTAATTATTTCAGAGTCGCCACTTGGGAGATTTAGGGTGTCCCAAGTCACCAATTTTAATCCCGAATCGAGGAAAAGAATGACTCTATATTATAGTCTGCGTACCAGAAATCCGGATAAGGAATTCTGTTAACCCGGGAGAAGGTGTTAGGCATTCCCGAGTTCCGTGGTTCTAGCACGGTCGCTCAACTGTTATATTCGGCTTATTTATCTGATTTTTAATACAATTATGAACCATGTGCAAATTTTATCTTTTACCGCTTTATTATTATAATTATTATTTTTTAGGAATGTGAACATCGCTTAAAACATATCTTTGGATTGTGTCACATGAAATGCACCCACAATACGAAACATATTTTATTTGATGTTTTAGGATTTAGATTTGGGTCGCATGAAATGCGCATCCGAGTTTAAGAAGGTAAAATTAATTAAATCGCGCCTAAAGAGTCTAACGCGTCATTATCTTTGGGGAAGGAAGTGAAATTCACTAAACAATCCATCCCAAATTCTAAGTAATTTTTTTAAATAATTAAATAAATAAATGAGATTGGAGAATCCTATAAATTTGTATTATTTACATCTATTTATTTTTAGCGAAATCCTTTAAGAATATCCTTTAATGACTACCTTTTTATTATTACTAAGTTTTTTATAAATATAAAATCAATATCTACATTCTTGAAAATGACATATTAAATAGAAGAGAAAAACAAATATTAACAGAAAGTAATAAAATTATAATCATAAATACAACATGGAATTATCGAAAAGTAAAAAAATAAAATAAAAAAAAACTAATTATCCCATAGTTGGATTAAAATTCAAATTGTTAGTAAGACTTAAGCTTATTGAAACTAATTATTTACAAATACTGAAAATTGAAAGAAATAAAAATAAAAACTTGAGTACTAAATCATATTTCTAAAAATTTAAACAATTTAACATTAACTAACTTTGTTTTAATTCATCATGTCCTAATACTTGTTCGCAAACTAATTCATGTTATAACTGAAATTGACTACATGATTCGGATTAACTTATCGTTGACGAAAAACCTTATGAATAAGGAACTTAGTTAATTTTTGCCAAACTGATTCAATAACGCCATTTTTACGTTATTTCTTCTATTTTTTTATTTAAACAATTTTAATTAATAATCAGGCTTAAATATATTTCCTAATAATCTGGTAAAGGCGTTATTTAATATGTCGCTATAATATGCCTAGTTATGCCGATGACAGTGATTTACAGAATAATAATACATGAATAACCTAAATACAATACAAAAAATTAAATTAAACTAAATTAAAAATTTAACACTCCATTCTTCATTTCAGCTTACAAAATGCCAAAATTACAGTTGTGTACCTGATATTGTCAATATAAGAAGAAGAAAGTCAGCAACGTAATACGTAACACAGCAACAACAACAATAACCAGCAATAACCAGTCAACGAAAATCCCAGTGACAGCTTTGAAAAATTCAAAATAAAATCCAGGAATGCCGAAAATAATGGACAGAAACCAAGGGAAATTTTCAGATTTTTGAAAGGCTAGTTAATCTTCAACCCTTAATTTCTACACCTGTATACCAGAATATTTATCAGGTGTGTACTACTTTCTCTTCTAATTTTCAACTTTTTTTTTCTTTGTATGTTTTTCTTTTCTTGAGAGTTTCAATGTTTTTTTTTCGGAATAAATGTTCAGCTTTTTTTCAATCTTTTTTTTTTTCTGTCTGTATTTCTTCTCTCCTCTATCATTTTTCAGACCTCTATATATAATCCCCACCCTTTAATCAATTAAAATCAATCCCTTTCTCTACCAAACCCATTATCTTCCCACTCATCCCCATTACATTAAATAAACATATCACACCACCCCATTTCATTTTGTCCCCCATGCTTCATTTAAAATAATGCAAGATTCCCCTTTAAATTAAATCTTGTCCCCCCTTTATATTAAATAATCATATCACAACCCACCCCATTTCATTTTGTCCCCCATGCTTCAAATAAACAATTACAAAATGTACAATTCCTAAACTACCCCTTCCGACCTTACTGAAATTACCAAACTACCCCTGAACGTATTACAAATTTACCAAACTACCCATCAGCTATAACACATCAATTAATCAAACTTAACCAAAATATAGACAATATGATCAATTTCTAACAATGTTCAAACAACAATATGAACATGGATGAACATCATAACAACAATATCACATGAACATGATTTTAACAACATTTCAACAACAAATCACATGAACACAAATTGAACAACCAAGAACAACCAAAATTTGATTGAACAATATTTTTGGCAACAACAAACCTATTTTTCGGATTTAAACAACAACAACAATCAAACAAGTATATTTAGATTCTTAAATTCAATAATATTGAACTTAAAATCAACTCTAACAACATTATAACAAACAATTCTTATATTAAACTTTAAACAAGATTATGAGACTAATTCAAGAAATAATCACAAATGGTAAACAAGAAATCAAACTATACACATTTCGGATTCAAAATCAAACAAACATAATATGAACATGAATGAAAAGATTCAACCACAATAACAAACTTTATTCAAATTTCGAATTGAACTTAAACAAAACAAATAAACATATTCAAATCACTAATCTTCAAATAATCAATTAATCTTTCTTAATTAAATCCAACAAAAAAATATAACAAAGATACATGATCATGAATGAAATCTATATTAAACAAACAACGGATTCAAGCGATTTAAACTAAATCTAACAATATTAAACCTAAACTAACAATTCCTTTTTTGCAAAAATTAAATTAACATGAAATAAAATAAAAATCAATTAATTAAATTTTCATTTGACTCTGAAAATTAAACCAACCAAACATATAAACAAACTAAAAAAAAATTATTTCAATGATGAACAAACAAAACAAGAATTGAATCATTTATCGATTTTGGATCCGAAAAATACCAAACAAAAAATATGGACGATAAATGAGATCCAAAAAACCACTAACCGGAAATGAAACGACGAACAACGACCAACCAACGACGAACTCGGACAGTGATCGACGACATCGACCAAAACTACTTCATGTATGCGAACTCGACTGGACTGAATGATGAAGACGAAACGGAAGCAACTGATGATGAAGAAGCCATAGCCATCGAGGTTTGCGAGCTCGATATGGACTGAAGCAGTAGCATCCGCTACTGATGGACATCGGAGATTTGAAATGGACGCAACAGCAGCTCGGACGCGAGGAGAAAGCAGCTGCGGCGAGCAAAAGGAGTTGAAGAAGAAGCCGCGATAGTAGCGGCGTGGCGCAGGCAGGTTGTTTGTTCGCCGTTGGTGCTCGCGACTGTGGTCGGAGCTCGTGACTATGGTCGCGCTGGCTGGGGTTCGATGACGAGGAACGCAGCCATGGCTGCTAGAGAAACAGTGGTCGTCCATGGATGTCGAGCTCAAGCTTGAGCTCGACGAAGAAGATGAAAGCAAACGCGGGCAGCCATGGCGCAAAAACAAAAACGACGATGGTGAAGCTTGAAGGCAACCATGGTTATGTGGTGAAGGGGTGGTTGTAGTGGAGATGGTGAAGTAGCCATTGATGGAGCTTTGCTTAAGGAAGAAGAAGAAGAAGAAAGATAGAAAGGGGGGGGGGGCGGGTGAGTTAGGCATTTCTTAGGGTTTTCTAAATTTTTTTTTATTTTTGTTTTTCTTTGTTTTATTTTTTTTTGAAATGCAAGATTATAGGGTGTTGGGTTATGGACCGGGTTGACCCAGTTCGAAAAGGACTGGGTCGTAGGGAAGATTGGGCCATTATTTGGGCCTGTGGCTTGAAATTGAAGAAAAGGCCCAATTCCGACTTTCTTTATATTTTCGCTCTTTTTTCTTCTTTTATTTATCTAAAACTAAATTATAAAAATACTTAAACTATTATTAAGAACTAAATTAAGTTATAAAAGCGCAAATTAACTCCCAATAACAATTAACGCACAATTAAGTATTAATTAAGCATAAAATTGTATATTTGGACATTAAATGCTAAAAATGCAAACGATGCCTATTTTTGTAATTTTTAATTTTTGTAAAACAAATTTAATTATTATCAATTGTAGAATTAAATCCTACATGCAAAATGCGACATATTTTTGTATTTTTTATTAATTTAGCAAATAAACACGCACAGACAAATACAAATAATTATTCAAAATATCACAAAATTGCACACCAAAGAAAAATCATTTTATTTTTGAATTTTTTGGGAGTAATTCTCATATTGGGCAAAAATCACGTGCTTACAGCTGCCACCCTCCTCTTCATGATAAGGGAATATAATAATTTATACTTTGATAGGCCATAGAATCCAGTAAACTAACATCTTTTCGATTGTTTAATAATTTTGAATGATTTTAAATCTAAATCGGCATAACCCATAACTATATTATGGTTTCATGATCAAGAATTAGATCATTGTTAAAGCAATTTATCTTAGAGTAAATTACAATAAGCTCTTAACCTATATATATATATATATAGAGAGAGAGAGAGAGAGCCCGTTTGGATTAGCTGATGGTAAATTGCTGATAAGCTTGAAGTGCTGAAAAATATTTTTAAGTGATAAACTTGATTTTTTAATTAAGCATTTACGTGTTTGGATAGACGTGCTGAAACTGATAATAAGGAGTTGATGTGTTTGGTAGAAAAGTGTTGATAAGTTGTTCATTATTAAAATGACTAAAATACCCTTAATTTTTTGATAAAAAATTATAAATTAAAAGGTTTCTTTGTAAAGAAAAGGATGAACAACAATATGGAAAAAAGAGAAAGTCAAGAAATTTATTTTGGGAAAAGTATTTTGTGAATTAAAAAATATTATTGAGGATAAACTAGTAAAAACTTTGGTCAAACTAAAAGTGCTTATAAGCCTTATGACTTATTTTAGCTTATAAACATTTGACTTATAAGCATTTTGGGCGTTTACCAAACGCTTAGATAAGTCAAAACGTGCTTATAGACCAGTTTAACCAGCTTATAAGCTTAGCCAAACACCCTCGTAATATCATCTTTATCTTTTGAATAAGATAGAAATCCCTTGACCACAGCCATTGTTAGAATTTTCGAACTAATTTTAACTTTTTAAATGAAAACTCGCGCAATATATTATATAAAACATAAGTATTGTAGTTAACTTCTTCACATTATCAGTGTATATTGTTCTTAACAATATCTGGTTCATCCTAGTTGAAAGTGGAGTGTAGTTGTTTCTTGGGTTTGCAATATTCAGATTTAATCTTCCTAGAAATATGGCATCTAATTTATTTAGCTGAGTATTCTGACTCAAAAGTATGAGTGTTCCATTCTCTCTGCTCTACCCTGCTGCCTGCGCTGTTTGGTCAAGCAGCAAACAATAATTATATTTCCTAGTTTTTGGTAATGAATAATTTTTACCTCAATATTCAGAAAATTCTTACATGCCAAAATCAATAAAATGAGCTGGTGAATGAATGCCTATGATTGGCAATTTAAGTGTCTCGAAACAGTTGGCATTGGTCCATTTTCCATTATTGTAACGTGTTACTGTACTACTTTCTAGACAAGTGTATTCTTTTCTCTAAAACAACCCTTATCATGAGGCAAAGACTACCATTTACAACCCCTCCAAAAAAAATGAAATGAAAAAAGACCGCGATTGAATGAATAATATAGTACAAATTTGTGAGTTTAATTAGCAGTAAATGCTACCATTTCTTAAGCAAACTATTGTTTTGGAAATTTGATCCGAGTAGCATGTTGTCTCTTTTTGCATTTTCTTTGGGCTCTAATTAGTACATCTTTATGAAAAGGTTTGCTCACACATGTTGTTGAGGAATTGACCTTAATTGCTTTGCATTAACATTATATCAGTGAAGAGAACAAGATATTTAATGTACGTGATGCTTTGAACTTGATTGATGTAGAATGGGATTGATGCAAAAGGAGATAAATTTATGGCCAGGAATATGGCATATAGTTTGGTTACTGGTTATTACAGAAATACGATGCTTCTTCCTGATGTTTAGAATCAAAAGGCAGATCTAGAATTTAGAGGGTATGGGTGCACACTAGCCGATTTGATCAACTTTGGACTTGGGTTCGAATTATTCGTCCTTTATGTTTATACAGACAAATGGATTGAAGGGGAAAATATAACAAATGCAAGAGAACAAATTGATAAACCTATATTACTAGCAACATTTTGGATGGATGAATCAATAAGAACAAGTTTTAGCACAGTGCAGATTAAAGCCTCTGAAATCGAGCACAAGACTATAATGCACTAAGCTTTTATATAGCAAAGGTCACTACAATGAAAGTTATATATATTGGAAAATGGTGGTCTATATACACGAACCGTTACCTATAAAACTTTCTAGAAGAAAATAAAGTCTTTTTGTGAAATTTTAAAGTAATATAAAGGAAAAAAAATATCTTAAAGCATCTTATCTGAGTTTAAAGCTCGACAATACAGATGTATATGTCTTTGATAATTTACAGGGAAATATAATTCCAGCCAACAGGTTTCACACTTCTGAAATTTTAATGGTGTTAGCGTAGGCCAATCAATAGCATTATGTACACAAAGAGCCACGTAAACTAATCAATTCCCATGCCTTCAACTGGAGCTCCATAAGTAACAATTTTTTAATCCATTTCATGTACTTATTGGGTTCTGCATCTAACAAATTGAAAAGAAAAAAAAATATTATTTAATTCTATTTTTAAACCTTTTTTTTAACAAAAAAAAACTAGCGAGATTCGAACCCGTGCCAAGCTTGAAGCAAAATCCAAACCCTTACCACTGGCACCATAACCACTTTTCTTACTATGGGTGGCAGTATAAATATTTGTACGGTTTCTTACAAATATATATATATATATATATATATATATATATATATATATATATATATATACAAAAAAAATTCGGCATCCACACCCTCCTTAGTAGACCCGCCCCTGTTTAGAATTTATATCTTTCCTTTATATATTCTCAATGTTCCGAGCACCTTATCTATTTCTTGTATATTAGATTGACCTCAATCGTAGGCTGAGGCAGACCCAGAATTTAAGTGCAATGGAGGCACCGCTATTGATATAGATATGTCAGCTAGTAACGACAAAATCTGACGTGTTAACTCCTTAAAAACTTAGTATTTTTGAGTCAATGACCAAAAGGATGTTCAAAAATATCAAAAACTTAGTATAATAAGATCAAGATTGAATGTATGTAAAGAAGTCCAAACAGAGTCTCAGTCGCTTCCGTTGAATCGATGGACGTCTACTACTTTGCGGAAATGATCCTTGAAGGCACAAGCTTTTTTGAAATTTTTTTTATTACTGTTTTTGGGAAAATTGAGTTACGTATTTTTGTACATGTCAAGAAAATGGTAATGCTTATAAACTTAGTTGCTAGGAGAAAGAAGATGATTGGCTTCTTGCAAATGGAATATCTTATCCCCTTCCCATTTCCTTTAATATATATATTTTTTATGTCTCTCTCTATTACCTTTTTGATGTCTAGAAGGATATTTCTCAAAACGAGTTTGAGATTATTTTGTGTAGAAGTTGACTATTATGTACCAATGCTAAATAATTGTTCATGAACTTAAAAAAGATAAAGAAAGAAAAATAAGTTGAGCACTAAATACAGTAGATACTAATCTATCTTGAATTGAAAGAGAAAAAAAAATGAATGAAAGAAAACGTTGGCATTGCGGTTTTGGTCACGAGGAGACAAATGCGGCATGCTAAACCAGAGGAGCCAATCCAACTTTTGTGTTTGGGTGCACATCAAAATTATTTAAGGGATCCTTGTCGTATATACAAATATATATATATATACATAATTTTTGCCGAGGCTAACGGGTTCCGATGACCCCTTTTACTGTCCATGTAGGTCCGCCTCTGACTGTAGGCCCTACGATACTGTAGACTCAGACTCATACACTACGATGTCCTTTTAAAGAAGAATTAAGTTCTATTGACAGCACTTCAAATCCGTTACAATCTCCAAGGATTAAGAATTGTGGTAAGATGAATATTATTACCTATTGTTTACTTTACTTCGATTATCCTATTTTGTTTGTTGATGTTACTGCTTCTATTCCATTATGTGTCATAATTATTGAGATTAAGCTTTCTTTAAGCCGAAGATATTTCAGAAACAATATTTCTATCTTCACAAGGTACAGGTAAAGTCTCGATACATACTATTTTTTTTAGATTCCACTTGTGAGATTATACTGGATATGATATTATTATTTCTTTATTTTTTTGTGGGTGGGCCAGAATGGTAGGTGTATAGTCTAGTTATTCATTTTCAGATGGGAAAGAAAAGGGAGATAAGGACAACTTTATTTCTTTGGCTTGTGGATAGATATAGATGCTTAAGGGAAGAAAGGAGAAAAAGAAGAGAGAAGAGAAAAGAGACTCAAACTAATAAAACTTTTGTTTTTTGGATACAATACAAGAAAATATTCTTAATTAACGAATCTACACCAAAAATAAACAATTAACATAAAATAGCATGTCTTTCCTATCTCCTCTTGACCTATCTTTTTCATGTGCATGCATAGTCTCCACTCTCCACTTTTTCTTTCTTTTAATCCAAAAACCCTTTTTTGGTCGATGAGTTGACTCAAATTAATAAAACCTTTTTTTTTATACAAAACCAAAAAAGATTCTTAACGAATCTACGATAAAAATAAATAAAATAACATGTCTTTTCTATAAAACAAGCTCTGTTTTTCTATATAACAACACTTCACTATAAAAGTCAAGCTTTTTCGAAACCAATTTTCATATTATGTTATAATATATGTTCTTTATAACAACACTTCGTTATAACATCTAAAAATATTCGAAATAAAAGAGATTGTTATAGAGATATTTGACTGTAGTTCTCTCTGTTTGGACAAATACAGGATTTCTCATGATAGTAAAGAGAAAAGCATTGTTATTTTTGTTATAGTCCTAACAAGCAAAAACTATAAAACATGTTTATACATTTTTGGGAGCAAATAGTCCTAAACAACTTAGCAACTACAGAAACTTATGAATTATAGCCCAAAAAATATACAAAAAAATTAGAACTTCATGCCAAAAGAAATTGTTCTTCATACCAAAAGGGCATCCATGAAAAATAATAATTCCCAAAGGGCATTCAGGTTTAGCCATTATTATGATATAAAATGTAAGTCAACAAAGATGGAAGTCTCTTTTTCAGTACTATATTTGATTTGACAAACACTTACCCTTAAATCAATTCATTTGACAAGCAATAAGGCTTTGACATGTCTATTTGGGAACCACTTGCTTTTCATAATATGTACATCTTCCATTAGCCAAAAACCATAAGGCTTAAAAAACTTCTCCTAGAAAAGAATGAAAAAAATTTATATTTGAAAAAAATTTATATTTGAAAATAATTTAACTTTAAATTTATCATTTTACTTTTTTTCTTTTGATAATCATGGTATCCAAACCAGGTTACGCGTCTCTCGACTAATTCCAACTGATACCTACTACTTTTCACCAACAACAGGTACCAGGTAACTTCATCAACTAGGGCTTGGACAAAGTTATGATCACAACACCAAAAATCCTCATTTCTTTTTTAAACTTCGAGCCGAGTCAAACTATGTTACATACATGTTGAAATGGAGGAAGTATATATTCAACCTCTTTAATATTCTTCCTGAATCATTATTTCTCTTGATTTTAATGCCATTTGAGATGCATGATTCCACCCCACACACACAAAAAAAGGCAAAACAAAGAGAAGATGTGTTAAAATAGGTCTGACTTAAATTGTCCTTTGATTCTCTCAGCAAGAATGAGGGACCTACAACTTATTACAAGTGGCCAACCATTACACCATTGACAGTCAACTCAAGTGTCAATTTAGCTTCTTTAGTTTAAAAATGAATAGTCTATGGCTTTTCGATGGCTGTTTGGGCTCCAACACTTCACCAGAAGTAAACATCCTTTTCAAACAGCTTCGAGGAAAATTTTATTGTGTTCATACAACTAGTATGAGACATCTTTTTTGTCTCATCGTTTTGTGGACCCAGATTTTTGTGGATCCAGAAGTGTAATATTAGGGTCCACAAATTTGTGAGACAAAAAAGAGTCTCATACAACTAGTGTCAGTTATATGAGACACAAAATAAAACTTTTCCCGCTTGGAGTGTTCACAAAATCATCAGACCATAAAAGATACCCTCGGAAAAAGCGCATATAGTATATAGAGGCTTCACAATGCTTGAATTTTAACCTATAAAAGAACACTAGGATGAAAAGAGTATACAAGTAAGGACAATAGGAATTACAATCACATGGTGAGTAAAACGCAATACAATGACAATTTCGTCTAACTTAGAACTCACAATGTTTAAATCCTGAATCTGACACGGTTGTCTGGTCTTATGAATAAGAAGGAAATGAAAAAAAATAGAGATGGTGCATTCTTAACTCAAAATGTAGTTACTTAACAAGTGACCCCTAAGTATTCTAAAAGGCAATACCAAAGCAAAATGCTGCCATGTCCACTGAATAAAACATCCATGTTATGGTACAGCTGAAAGTGACATGAACATCAATACTCAAAAGAGAATTGGCCCCCCTAAGTACTTCATCTGTGTAAATTGCATGTGAACTGCAGTTGGGCAAATCCAGTTAGGAGTAGCCCCTCCACATCCATCACAATAAAGCAGCATACATGAACCTTATTCCTGAAAATGTGACAGCTAAGTTGGGTTCCTAAGACATGGGGACAAGAGTTTGTTCTACTCTCCTTTAACCACCTATAATTCCCCCCCCCCCCCAACACCTTTTTTCTAGTTGTAGTACTAAAAGAGGTTCTTGAATTATCCTTGTATGGTACCCTCTTCTAGCAATGTCTTAAGCAATTATTGGTGCTTGGCTGCCCCTGCCTTTAAGTTATTTTGCTGGGAGAATGTAGAAGTAATTATAGTAGAGAGCCTTCTTGTCAACAAAGTCCAGCTAAGATGAGGCTCCAAACCACAAGAACTAAGCCTGTCACTCATCTATCCCTAAGGCATGTCATAAATGTTACTATGACATTTAAACTTTTTTGTCTTTTATAAGCATGGAAACATGTTCATTCGAATTTCCTTGCAAAACATTGAACAATTGAAAACGAAGCATCAAACGGATGACGGACCTAAGTGTAGGTTACTTGACACATTTTTAAGTTTTCCTGAGGCAATTTGAGTACAAACACAACAACAAGCAGATAGCTTTTAGCTAAATAAAAGGTAGTCCATTGCACAAAACATCACGCAGAGTGCGAGGAAGGTCTGCACCTCAAGGGTGTGTGATGTAGGCAGCCTACCCTGATGAAAGCATCAATAGTTGATTCCACGGCTCGAACCCATGACCTATAGGTCACACAGAGACAACTTAACCGTTGCTCTAAGGCATAGCTTTTAGCTAAATATCCTCCAGTTTTCAGTCTACTATTTCAGCCTCGGAAAAAAGATTTCCTCAAGGTTCCCAAGTCCTTTAACTTGTTCTAGGAACAAGCACAGCTCAGCCAATTTGGCGGCTTCTAATTCCCTAATAAGGTTTTCATCCTCCTACAAGGATTTAAGTACACACGGGTAATTTGTAGCATTGGAAGGCAACCTACAACTTTATAAGAAAACAACTTTTGACTAGGAGAAAAAAGGGTTCACACAAAAGAACAAGAGCTATGGCAGAGTTCCATCAGTTGAGCTTCGCAAACAAGTTTCCTCTCACATAGTTGAGAGCATAAAATTTTGAAAACCAAAGCTTTTATCTTTTGACCATCAACTTTTATATTTTATATAGATGGAGTTTCTTTTAAGGAAATACAAATTACTTGTCACTAATTAGGGATTACTATTGAACTGATTTAAACATATAGAGACAGAAGGTTCCTTATACAACCTTCCTTATTGGTGAACATCAAGTACTGAACCTTATTAACTGCTACCAAGTTATTTGGTGCGGTGCTTCTTTCATTAGGATGTGTTAAAGGTGGTAACAGCCTAAATGATCACAAAATGGGGCATCCATTGACCAATTTATAAATCAATGTTACCTTATGCAAAACATCAAAGTTGATAGTACTAAATGTAACCGTAAAGAATGACAAGAGTACACAATGATGCATTATGTGGCTCCACCTGAATAAAATTCTCATCCAAGAGTTAACGATGATGAATCATATCAGACTCGTATTGTGTAACTGGAGGATGTGTTTTATCATGGAGACTGTTCCTTTGGATAAGCCAACTCCTCCATCTGCCAGCTTTCATGGGGTGCAACATGGTCATGTGAAGGAGTATATTGCTGCAAATTGAAGAACAAGATAAGACTCATCAGCAAAACGCGTAAATAACAATAATTTGACAACATAATAAATGGAAGGTGGACAATTCCTGCCACAAGGCATCAAAATTTCACATTTTAACATTTTAGAACAAGTGACGACAAAAGGAATGAACAGAATCCAACAGTAAGAATATCCTTTAATCTAACATATAACAGGTGAACTGCAGCTAGTTCTCTAGCTACAGAAGTTTTCATTCCCATAGCACATAGTTGAGGTAAAGCCATAATTGGTTACTTAGCAGATAAAATCTCAGTGGTCGGAACATCCTAAGACTCTTTACAGACCTTAATAGTTTGTGTTCCCTATGTCAGTCGAAGCTTTATATGTTGGTTTGATTTTGCTTGGAGTAACGATGGTGATCATAGTGATGAAATAAAAGTGACCAGCCTCAAAGACTGATTGAATAATTTTGTAGAACATAACAAGCGAATGCATGATTTAACTTCATCAAAAACAAATAAGTGTAAATTAGATAAAGTCAGTACCTCCATCTTGCTTAAAAGCTCTCTGGCTGTAGGAGCAGCAAGAACAATGTCACGAGCCCCTGGCTTGATGAAACCTTCTTCAACACCATTGTCAAATAGTGTAAGCAAAGAATTATAATAACCCTCAACATTTAGCAAACCAACCTGCACAAGAGGTTAAGATGGTCAAAGATCTTGCAGCCAACTATCAAACTATACCAAATGAATGCTATAGATACCGGTTTTTTGTGAATTCCAAGTTGTGCCCATGTTATCATTTCCAGAGTCTCCTCCATGGTTCCATATCCTCCTACCACATAATAAAAGCAATTTGACAAGAGTTTGAGAGCATATGTATCTCAAATGTACTCTTACAGATATTTACCTGGAAGTGCAATAAAGGCATCAGCTTGACTAGCCATTTCAGCTTTCCGCTCATGCATGTCCGAAACAATCTTTACATCACCAACACTTTCACCTGATATCTGTCAGTGCAACTCATGTTGAAAGTAACTATTTCAATAGAAACAACTTCACAGAATGCAAAATGAAGAGTTCGCAAAACAATACAGCAAGAAAAAGGCTCGAGTGCAGAGATGCAAATATGGCCAATAGAAAGTAATAGCCAAATAGCAGCAACACCCAGTGGAATAGAATCAGAAATCCAGACAGACCAGACCAGTAGTAAACCAATGAAAACACTCGACTAATAGACACAACTGGAATTTCAAAGAATCAGAATTGATTTGAAACAGGTTGAACAACTGAAACCCAGTAATAATAGGAGGAAAAAGCTTCTGATTGTTGGTTGTATCCCCTCTATCCCTTCAACTCTCTCTGTCTATGTGTATCCCCCCTTTTTTTCTTCTTTTGTATTTCCAGCTCTCCTCCCTCTTATAGGCCTCAACACTATCCCTTTTAAACAGCCTGTTCAGACTATTACCATACCCCTCCCATGTGCCTTTAAACTTTTCAGTTCCACTTTAGTTAATTAGGTATAAAAACCCCATCATTCCCTGACAGATTTAACTTTTCCATTTTATTTAACTAAAGCAAGTATGGGCAGTAGGATATGTTGACAGCATATGCTGTCAAACTATTTTAAAATTAAACAAGGACCTTTATGCAGGCCACAGGTTGTGCACAAAGCACATGAGGTGCACCAATGCACATGAGGTGCACTAATGCAAATGCTGTGCAAGAGTGCACATGCCCTCCAATTCAGCATTTAAAACAAACATCCCTTTTACATTACTGATCCAAATCAACAGATATAAGTAAACAAAATTGTTTCTCAATTGATTCAAAAAAATGTTCGACAGAAGCAAATCGATTTGCTATGCTCAGACAGTTGAAACTAATTGACGACTCATGTCGACTCGACTATATTAGCATTAACGTACACAATCGTAGCCAAAAATCAGACATTCAGAAGTATGGGACACATGACTCGACTTATACTGATTAAAATAGAATGGTACTTCGAGGAATCAGTTAGTCAGTACAAATTGGAATACAACCAATACGCATGCCGTATCAGAATAGGAGGAGAGGGATTCAGACAAACACAGATGTTCAAACAAAGTGGACAAACAAAAGTTGATAAAAATTAAAACAAATATGAACAGTCTTTTAAAACAAATCATACGGACTAAAAACAAATAAAGGAAAAGAAAGCAGATTTACCTTAAAACTTGAAAAGTTTAACAGTTTGAACTTGGATTTGGACAAACTTTCTTAAGGCTGAATGGACTTTAATCGAAGTGTTTCTCAGATGAGAAACACTTTGATTGAAGTTCATTAGACCTTAATCTCTTCGGTTGAACCGGTATGAACCAGTGACGAAGGACACAAAACCTTTCAAACTTAGATCTGGGATTCAGGCTTCCCTGATCAGATTCGGACCAAATCAAGTATGGTTTGGTCACGAGGGGGGTCTGGGGAGTATCTGGTGCGAAGCTAGGGTTGAACCGTGTAGATCGAGTTTCGACCCGAACCTTCAAATGAAGATTCGAGAAGGTGGGGAGGGATTCGAACTACAGGGTTAATGGATTCATGCTCAGGATGGCAAGGGGGTTCTAGGGTGTTAAGGTGGAGGTCACCGGCGTTCAGGCCGCCGGGTTTCTGGTGAAGGTGTGCAGGGGCGGCTAGGGTTTGAAGGGGATGGGTTTGGTGAAGACGAAGGCGGGGGTGTTGGCTAGGGGGCAGGGTAAGGATCTAGGCTTATATAGTTAGTGGGTGGGTGAACCTCGGCCGTTAGATCAATCTAGATCTACGGTCTGGATCTGAAGGCTTAAATGGAAACGGTGTCGTTTTGAGGGTTTGGGTTCGGTCCGGGTGAGACGGGTCGGGTTTGTTAGTGGGTACGGGGTGTGAGATCTTGGCCGTTGGATCAGTTTGGTTTGAATGGTTGAGATGGATCGGCCTTGAAACGACGTAGTTTTGGTGTTAAACTACGTCGTTTTGTGTCCTGGGGGTGGGCTGTTCGGACTGGGGGTTTGGGCTGTTCAATTGGGCTCCAGATTTTGAAATGGGCACGGCCCAAATTCATTTTACAACAAATTTTGTTTTCTTTTCTTTAATTCTAATTTCCTAAATACACAAACTAATTAAATAAAACCAAGCACCACTAATTAACACTTAACATATTTATTTCACGCGGATAAAAATGTTAAAAGTAGGCAAAATTAAACACGACAACAAATCAGGACAAAAGAAAAAATGCGTATTTTTTGTAATTTTCCATCTAACAAACGGGTTATGGTTTAAATTACGCATGACACATACATTTTTAATTCTTTTGGAGCGATTGTCGCGTAAAACAAAAATCACGTGCTCACACTACCATTAAAGAAAATTATTTTTGACTATCAGATGCTGCACCACTCAATCACTTCCAGTGAACTGTGAGCATAAATACCTTTTATGCAAGAACCATTAATATGCAGTTTATCTGGATAACTAATTCGAATTTCCATATTTTTGCCTCTTTCAATGGGAGATGAAACTCAGACAAGTTTTTGAATCACTTTGGCACTTGAAAGCTATCAGTAATTAGGCAAATCGAACAAAACCATTTCACATCGATAAATAACATTTCAGCAACAGAAACTCCAAGCAAACAGAATATATGAGATAATGTAACAAATTGGAAGAGAGAGAGAGAGATTGTAACTTAGAGCCTTAGACAATTGTGAAATTTGAGTTCAAATTTTCAGCAAAATAGAACCTCAAGAAAAAAGAATAGCAGTGATATAAAAACAATTAAGATAACCCCCCCCCCCCCCCCAAAAAAAAAAAAAAAAAAAAAAGAAACAAAGAACAGTTAGAACAACAGAGATGGAAGCTCAAACAAAGTGTAAAATTTGAGTTGCAAGTTAATTTCTACATACCTCAATAGGAACAAGAGCTTTTGGGATGACCCTGCATGTTCAAAGCAATTAAGAATGAGTTGAAATAATTCAGCACAACTTACAAAGTAAACTTTGCATACAACTTGCCATTGCAAAACTTGGAATTTCAATATTTTCACTTACCCAAGGACATGGCAACCTCCCTCATAGACTCTCTGGGAAATCAACCCCATCAATCCAACACTTCCACCACCATACACCAAGTCAATCTTCCTACTTACCTGCAAAACAACATTATCAAAGTCAAAATAAGACTACATCAGTATAATGTAAAACCTTAAAACCCAAGTCACTTTCATTATAGGGATAACACTTCAACAATGGTAGTAGAAACTCAATGCGTAACTAGAATGTCAACAGAAGAAACACCTACAGTACAACCAAAACAAAATCAACATATTTTGCAAAAAAGTTGGAAACTTTAAGTCAAAATACTTCTGTTATCAAACAAAACTTCACATAAACAATTTCCAAAAGTCACCCAAAGCTAAAATCTTGAAAGTTGAAACTAAAGAATTCAAAGCAGAGAGGATTCAAGAATCAAGACTAACCAATTCATTCCCCAAGTCAATAGCAGCATCACTGAAGACTTTCCTATGGCCAGGATTGCTTCCACAGAAAACACAGATTCTCTTAAACTTGCTTCTATTATTGCTTTCCATTGAAAATCTTTCAACCCCTTTTCTGTTTTGATTCAATCCCAACAAAAAAGAACTCACCTTTATCTTCTTCTCCACACTCTCTCACCTTTTACAGAATCTCTCTGTACGGCCGCTGTGTGTGTAAAATGGAATAATGAAGAAATAAAAACAAAAAAATAAAAGGGAAAGGAGTGACACACAAGACAAGGTAAAAGACAATTTAGATATTGCTTATATTGATGAAAAATTAAGAACACAACATAAGATCAAGAAATCAACAAGTCTTTATATTATATGTATGATGCAGAAAACTCATAAGATGCCCCCACATGCTTTTAGTGATTAAATTGAACAAGTAAACATTAAAAAATAATTAATAAATCTCTAATTAAAAATACGTATCAGGGAGAGGAGAGTCAGGTCTTCATGATAATAACGGGGAAAAAAACAAGAAAGAAGAAAGAAGAAAAAAAGGGTGGTATATATTTATTATAAATGATAAAATTCCCAACAATTGAAAAGGACAAAAGTATTCTTTTATTTAAGGCTGCTTACGCCCTTGTATTTTCTACCATTGGGAAATAGCTACCCTTGATGTTTCAACAATTTTAGACCACCCTACTCCCTAGGAGTTGATAGCCTATTATTGGAAGTGTTATTTTCATTCAAAAGAAGGAAAACAAGTGTCGAGCTCTTTGATGATTAATTTGGTTGGTGTACACTTGTTTCAACCAAATTGTTATAAACCAATGGAAGGTTACTTTGTCCTATGTGGATTTCTAAGGTATTTATAGTCTGAACAGGTTTTTTCCGAATTCTATATTATAAAATACTCTTTTGTGTTCTCTTGTTTATTTTTACTGGTCTTAATGCATGCCTTTTGCGCGTGTACCCATATCAATGAATATATATATATATATTTTAAAATCGCATAAACTATAGAATATTTAAATTATATCTATTCATGAAAACAATGAATATTGATCCTATTTAGCTAACTCAATACGGGAAGAAATGCATCTATATAAAAATCCTTAAATTAAATGCTTTCTTATTTCTTAAGACTGATGTGGGAATATCTTATGAAATTTATTGTTATTTCTGTGACCTAATTCTAAAAACAAGCAAATAATGTATAAATATTATTACCAAGATTATTTAAAGAATTGTCAAATAAAATCTATTTAAAAATTAATTTTTTTTATCTCTTTAGAGATTCAATAAAGAGGTTGTCCCTATATCTCAAGAAAAATTAATAACTATAAGTGTACAATCTAAAAACAACTAATAATGAGTTAATATTTTATAACAAATAATTTAGAAATGTTTTAAAAAAAATATCGAGAGTTGTCATTTATTGGAATAAATGATAAAAAAATTATTAAATTCTTTTGAAATTTATCTTCTATTATCTTATCCTTATTGTTTCAACTTTGTATTTTTATCAGTTTAACTCTAAGAATAGATTTATACAATCCTAAGGGGTCTTTTGGTTCGCAAAAAGTTATAATGGGATTATAATGCAAAAATTGTAATAAGGAGATTAAATAATAACGAAAGTATTTATTAGACATACTTTCAATTATAAATAGTTGGTTCATTGAATTAAAAATAAAATATATAGAGTTTAATATACAAAATGTGTTTGATTTTTCATATATAAACTTGGATAAAATTTTATTTTCAACTTTAACCTTAGTCTTAAGGATATTTTGGTCATTTGATTATTTTATCCTAGGATAGCTAATTCTTAAATTACTATCCCACATTGAATGTAGAATAAAAATAATAGCTAATGAAGATTGTGGTACATAATCTCACTTTTTGTCAAGTTTAAATATTTTCTTAGTTATTTTTTCTAATTATTGAGTGTAATTTTCAAAATATTATCCATAAAATCAATGAAGAAAATACTTAATTATTTATTCTAATAATGTCACGACCCGAATTGCCCACCGTCGGGGCCGTGATGGTGTCTAACATTGAATCCGCTAGGCAAGCCAACATTATTGATTATTCTATCTTTTTACCTTTTCTTTTAACAATTCACCAAGTTAATTCAAGTAAAAAGCGAAAATAGAAATGCGGAAAAACAGAATTTTAACAGGTTAACTAATACCAATACAAAATCCATAATAACAATCCACCCAGAACAGGTGTTACAATCTCACGGACAATATATGAAAACTACAAATAGGGTTTGAACAAAGAAAATACATGTCTGTCTCGGAAATAGATACGAATAGAAAGAAACAAGATAGGAAAGGGACGCCAAGGCCTGCAGATGCCTGCAGGACTACCTCGGATCTCCAATGGACTGAAGGCAGCAACCTCTATCTATGGTTCGTATGCTCCAGTACTGGAATTTGCACAAAAGAGTGCAGAGTGTAGTATCAGTACAACCGACCCCATGTACTGAGTAAGTGTCGAGCCTAACCTCGGCAAAGTAGTGACGAGGCTATGACACAACAAACAACATAACCTGCAGTTAAACAATATCTAACAGAATAACAGTAATAGAAGCAAATCAAAGGTAATGGGGAAGGGTAACATGCTGTGGGGGATACCAACATAAAGAATCACAGAAAATATATCAGAATGAAACAATTAAGGCACTTGAACCAATAACAACAAGGAATCAGAACAAACTAGCAATAAATGCACGGCATCACCCTTCATGCTTTTACTCTCAATCCTCACCATGCGATCAATAAAAAAAAAGTGCATGGAATCACCCTTCGTGCTTTATCTCTCTTCCTCACCATATAAATATTAGAAATGTGCACGGCATCACCCTTCGTGATTTATCTCTCTTCCTCACCATATGCATCAATATCAATGTAAATGTGCACAACATCACCCTTCATGCTTTATCACTCTTTCCTCACCATATGTATAAATATGAACATGCACGGCATCACACTTCGTGCTTTATCACTCTTTCCTCACCCAAACAATGGTAACAATCAACATTCCGACAAGGGAATCAACAATAAGAATAAATACATCCCGGCAAGGGAATCAACAATGAGAATTAAATACGTCCCGCCAAGGAAATCCGCTATAACCAAACTTATACCAACAATTAACTTCATAAATGAACCTCAACTGGAGTCAATGCTCAACAATAAACAAATACCAAGGAGATAATCATAAGTCTTACTCAACATGGATATTTAAAAATTTGGGCATTTGTAGTACTTATTAAGAATCACAAAAATCACAATTTAAGACTCACAGGCATACTTGACACCAACGTATAGGTACTCGTCACCACACCTATATGTTATACACTACACTAGCACTTAGCAAATAAGGCACAACACATATTCCCTCAAGATAAGGTTAGACCAAACACTTATCTCGATCCCACGACTACAAATCAAGCCTCAACTATCGCTTTCCCTCTAGAATTCACCTCTAATTCACTTGTATCTGGTCATAATTATTTTAATAACATCAATAAGTTCTAAAGAACTCACACCAATGCTTAATTATAGCCTTCCCAACATTTTTTCCAAAACTCCAAAAATCGACCTCGGGCCCGCTTGGTCAAAACTCGAGGTTCGGACCAAAACCCGATCACCCATTCACCCCCGAGCCCGGATATGCAATTGGTTTTGGAATCCGATCTCAATTAAGGTCTAAATTCCCAAATTCCTAATTTTCCCCTAAAAACACCCAAATTCCCATGAAAATCCCTAGATTTTGTGATGAAATCTTGTAAAAAGATGAAGTAGATTGAAAGAAATGAGTTAAAAGTTGTTTACCTATGATTTGGGAAAGAACATTCCTTTGGAAAATCACCCAAGAGAGCTTAGGGTTTGAAAGAGTTTGAAAAATGAAGAAAATCCCGTCTAAGTTTTAATTTACCCAGGCACAGTTATCGCATTTGCGATGCCAGGTTCGCAAATGCGGCCAAGGCTTCGCAATTGTGAAGGTTGGCCTGGCCTGATTACTTCGCAAATGAGAACCTTCGTTCACAATTGCGATTACTACTGGAGTCGCTTTTGCGACATAGAGCTTCGCAAATACGAAGGTCTCCTCCCTGCCCAATCATCGCAAATGCGATGGTTATTCGCAATTGCGAAGCCTGCAGACCTGCAACTCACCTGCAATTTTTCCTAAGTTCAAAACACTCTGCGGCCTATCCAAAACTCACCCGAGCCCTTGGAGCTCCAAACCAAACATGCACGCAAGTCCAAAAACATCATACGGACTTGCTCGTGCGATCAAATCATCAAAATAATATCAACAACTATGAATTTAGCCTCAAAATCAAAGAAATTCCCAAGAACACCTAAAGTTACTATTTTCACAATCGATGGTCCAATTTATATCAAATCAAGTCTGTTTCCTGCCAAATTTTACAAATTAGACTTAAACATTATTTTCAGACCTGTACCGGGCTCCAAAACCAACATATGGGCCCGATACCATCACATTCAAGCATTATTCAATTTCCAAACTCCCTATATTTTTCAGTTAAACAATTTCCTTCAAAAATTCATTTCTCGGGCTAGAGACTTCGAAATTCAATTCCGGGTATACACCCAAGTCCCATATTTTTCTACGGACCATCAGGGACCGTCAAATTATGGGTACGGGTTCATTTACCCAAAATATTGACCGAAGTCAACTTAATTCAATTTTAAAAGCAAATTTAGCATTTTCTCATTTTTTTCACATATAGGCTTTCCGGAAATGCGCACGGACTGCGCATGCAAATCGAGGAGAAGGAAAATAAGGTCTTGAAGGCCTTGCAACCCCGGATTGGATTCTAAAATACGATATGACCTTTTGGGTCATCTCAAATAATGAGTGTAATTTTTAAATATTATACCAAATATATTGAAAAACAATTATTTGAATATGAAGGAAATTCAAATATTATATGAAAGTGTATTATCTGTTATTATTTATATACTACTAAATGCTAGAAAAAAATCTATAAAATCAAAATATGTGTTCTTCACTTCAAAGTTACACCATTATCGTCGGGAACAAAAAAATTCATCATCCAAGACAAATTTAATATGTAGTTGTTATAAAATAAAGACTGTAAAGTAAAAACAAGTATAGAGAGTGTCACGACCCAAAATCTCACCTATCGTGATGGCGCCTATCGTGGTACTAGGCAAGCCTCAACTCAACATCTCAACACAGTAGAACTTTTAAATAAAGGCAGAAGCAGTTAATATTAAATAAAACCTTTAAGAATAGAATATAACTCCAAAAGTACTAAACAATCCATCCTCAAAACCTGGTGTCACTGAGTGCATGAACATCTAAATGATAACAAAGCCCGGCTGATAAAACATTGTCTGCAAATATAAAACACTAAAATATGAAAGGAAAGGAGAGTCAAGGTCAGCGAATGCCATGCAACTACCTCAATAGTCTCCTGAGTCTGACTCCTCAATCAGCAACTGCCGTGACCAGAAGTGCCTGGATCTGTACACGAGGTATAGGGGTAATGTGAGTACACCAACTCAGTAAGTAACAGAAATATATAAGGAACTGAGAAATAGTGACGAGCTATGCAAATATAGTTATCTTAATAACTTTCAAATAAGAGTAGTCAGACTTTCGATTTAACAGTTTAAGTCTCCTCAGTGCATACTCAAATAAACCAGATGTCAAATATTCCAGAAATATGTACGACAGGGACAAATAGCAACTAAGTATAGCAATTAACTGAAAATAAATATGGCCTCTCAAGGCAACAGTCACTCAGCTCATCTCAACAGCTCAATCACTCCGCTCTCAGCCCTCAATAATCATACTCAATAGGTACCTGCGCTCATTGGGGGGTGTGCAGACTCCGGAGGGGCTCCTTCAGCCCAAGCGCTATAAACTGCATGGACAACTTGCGTGCTGCATGGACAACTCACATGCTATCATATACCTGCGCTCACTGGGGGTGTGCAGACTCTTGGAGGGGCTCCTTAAGCCCAAACGCTATAATCTGCATGGACAACTCATGTGCTATACAGACAACTCACGTGCTATAATATAATATCTGGATCTGCACGGATAACTCACATGTTGCACTGACAACTCACATGCTATAGTATTAATATCTGGATCCGCACGGACAACTCACGTGCTATAATATCAATATCTGGATCCGCACGGACAACTCATGTGCTGCACGGACAACTCACGTGCTATAATATCAATATTTGGATCCGCACGGACAACTCACGTGCTATAGTATCAATATCTGGATCCGCACAGACAACTCACGTGCTGCACGGACAACTCACGTGCTATAGTATCAATATCTCACAACTAGGCCCTCGGCCTTACTCAGTCATCAATATCTCCAGTCTCTCGGACTCTCAGAAATCATATAAATAGCCCAAGCAGAAGTAATATCATGTATCAACAATAAATAGTAAGAGACAAATGCATAATAAGCAAGAAAAGCTATGACTGAGTACAAACAGTAATTTAGCAGCTAATTCAGCAAGTACACGACCTCTCAGGTCTCAACAGTGATCACATAAGGCCTAAACATGATTTCTAACATGAAGTACAGTCAATTTCTATGAAAACAGAGGGAACATGTATTAAACAGTAGGACAATTGATTCCACAGTCTTGCAGGGCGGACCAAGTCACAATCCCTACGGTGCATGCCCACATGCCCGACACATAGCATGTACGTCACCTCCAAAATAGTCATATGACACAATGTCCGGGGTTTCATACTCTCAGGACCAGATTTATAACTGTTACTTACCTCAATCCGAGCAAAATCCTACTCCGCAATGCCTTTTCCTCTCAAATCGACCTCCGAATGCCTCGAATCTAGCCACAATAATTTGATTCAGTCAATAAACAACAACAACAACAACAACAACCCAGTGTAAATCCCACAAGTGGGGTCTGGGGAGGGTAATATGATTCCATATGAAATTCTGCATTTTCCATTAAAAATCCAAAATTGCACTAAAAATCGTCTTGGAACCCGACAAAAATTATGGAATATGAACCCTCATCCAACCACGAGTCCAACCATTTAAATTTTACCAAAATCCGACAACAATTCGGCCTCCAAATCATCAAATTTTATTTTCAAATCCCTAGGCCCAAAATCCCGATTTACACCTCAAAAAAGCGTAATCTAGCCGGGATATTCAATGATAATTCAATAATATTCACTAATAATGATCACAAGGTACTTACCTAAAGAATTCCAGTGATTTCTCGCTCAAAAGTGCCCAAAATCCGAGCTTGGAAGTCAAAAAAATGGCAAAAACCCCGAACTATTCACTGCTGGACTTAAAACTGTCCAGAATTTTTATGGTACTGTTCAAGTGGGTTACTGTTTATGCTATTGTACACGGCTACTGTTCAGTGTTACTATTCATGCTACTGTACACGCTACTGTTCATGCTGCTGTGAAAAAAATGCAACAGCTGCCCAAAGAGAATTTCAGCAGCTTTTCTATCTATTAACCTTCCGAAATCCACCCGAGGCCCTCGGAACCTCAACAAAATGCATCAACCAGTCCTAAAACATCATACGAACTTATTCGAAACCTCAAATCACATCAAATAACCCTAAAACCGCGAATCACACCCCAATTCAAGCTTAATGAAACTAGGAACGTCCAACTTCTATATTCGATGCAAAAACCTATCAAATTAAATCCGATTGACTTCAAATTTTGCACACAAGTCATAAATGACATAACAAAGCTATGAAAATTTTCAGAACTGGATTCCAAACCCAATATCAAAAAGACTCGTAAGACCTATGTAACCTAGGCTCTGATACCAACTTGTCACGACCCCAAATCGAACCCGGTCGCAAATCAACCATTTTTCAATAAAAGTTGTTTTTTATACCATTTATAAATCGATAATCTCATAATGAACATCAAAAAGAAATGCGCGGAATAATTACACAAGCCCGACATCGAGGTGTCACTTGTCATGAGCATCTACCAAGGTCTGAATATAACAAGGATCTAAAAATGTACTAAATACAGTAATAAAAATGAGAGGAAAGAAGCAGTGCTGCGAACGTCGTACAACCACCTTGCTAACTCTGATGACTCCGCGTCTGAGCAATCAACGCCCGCTACCGGGTTCTGAAATAACTGAATCTGCACACGAGGTATATGGAGTAATGTGAGTACTCCAACCCAGTAAGTAATAAGAGTAAATAAAGACTAAGCAGTATGAAACAAAGAATCCACATTTATAATAAACTCAATAAGCACAACGGGCTTTCAAATCATAATACGAGTCAATCGTCTCATTTAAAATCCAGCCTTTTGGTAAAAATCATTTGAAAATGCTTTCCAACAGTTTCAGTAGGGGTTCAATACCATTTCTAATAAAAGAGATGAAAACCATAATCGGCCCATCGGGCAAAACATAGTTCGTATACAGCCCCTCGTGCAAAACAGAAATTTATACCCATTTCATAACTTAAAAACTTCAGTTTGAATGAAAGTTGTTTAAAGCATCTGCTCAACATTTTCAATAGAGGCTCGATCTAAAAGATGAGTGAAAGTAGTAATTAAATTAACATATTCGATAAAAACTCACTTTAAGGAAGAGTGAAACACAGTAAGTTCAAAGACAGGGCCCTCAGACAAAGCATCACTCATGACATGTATATCTATAGCCCCTCGGGCAAGCCTCTCAGTCACTCGTGACTCAACTCTTACCAATCAACTCTCTCACTCAACACTCACACTCAATAGGTACCATATAGTAACCACTGCGGAGTGCAGCCCGATCCATATATCGCTGCAGCGTGCAGCTCGATCAATATATCGCTACGGCGTGCAGCCCGATCCATATGTATAGTGGACTGCACTCACTAGGGGTGTGCAGACTCCGGAGGGGCTCCTACAGCCCAAGCGCTATATCGCTGTGGCGGCAGTGTGACCCAACATATCGCTGCGGTGTGCAGCCCGATACATACATACATACATACATACATACATACATACATATACATACATACATACATACGTATATATATATATATATATATATATATATATATATTGCTGCGGCGTGCAGCCCGATCCATAGATATATAATCCTCACAACCAGGCCCTCGACCTCTCTCAATCATTAACCTCACAATCAGACTCTTGATCTATCTCAGTCATCAACCACACAATCAGACCCTCGGTCTATCTCAGTCATCAACCTCGCGATCACTCGGACCATCAGTGAAACAGGGAACTCAGCCCATACAATTTTCACATTTTTAAGAAATAAAGTGATAAAACCATATTTAAACAATAAACAGGTAGAACATGACTGAGGATATGCTTTCAAAACAAATAAAGTGAGGAAAAATAGTGAAAGTGCCTCTAAGGGTCTCAGCAGGTCGGCACAAGGCTCCTAATATGGCATACAACCCAAAATATAATATAAATCTCTAGAACATGGAATATCAGAAGATTTCAAATAAAATACGCGACTTAACAGTCGTACGGGACAGACCAAGTCACAATCTCCAACGGTGTACAACTCCACGCTCGTCATCTAGTATGTGCGTCACCTCAAAGTAACACTACGATGTGTAATGCGGGGTTTCAAACCCTCGGGACAGTATTTACAATCATTACTTATCTCGATCCGGTCCAAACTCTAGTCCGTGATGCCTTTGCCCTCACGAATCGACCTCCGGATGCTCCAAATCTAGCCACAATCAGTACATAACTATTAAAATATGCTAAGGGAACAAAGCCCACTCGAAAATATCCAATTTGCATCAAAAATCACGAAATTGCTCCAACCCAGCCCCCGAGACCACGTCTCGAAATCCGACAAAATTAACATCAATGGAATCCTTATCCTTTCAGGAGTCTATATATACCAAGAACATCAAAATCGGACCTCAAATGGCCTCTCAAATCCCCAATTTAACTCTCCAATTTCAAGCCCTAATTTCCCAATTCTTCCTCAAATTTTCCACTGATTTTTCATGATTAAACAATGAAATAATCACCATAAACGCAAGGTATAAAGCCCAAGTAGCTTACCTCTATGGAAACACTTGATACCCTTTGATACCCTCTTGAAATCACAGCTTGGAGCTCCAAAATCGCATAAAAATGGTGAACAAAATGACTGAAAATCGCGAAGGGGCATTTTTATACATTCTGCCCAGCACTTCCGCACCTGCGATCCCATAAGTGCACCTGTGCTTCCGCTTCTGCGGAAAAACACCCGCTTCTGCGGATTCCACTTACTCCTTTAGATTCCGCATCTGCGACCCAGGTATCGCACCTACGGCCTCGCAGATGTGGTCAAAGTCTCTGCTTCTGTGGCCAGCACCGCTTTTGCGGTCTCCATTATGCACCAGCGACATCGCACCTGCGGTCACCAAATCCGCAGGTGCGGAAATAACAGAGGCTTTTCTGCTGCAAAACTCCAAGTCTTGCTTCTCGATAACCATCTGAAACCATCCCGAGGCCCCAGGGACCTCAACCAAAAGCACAACCATATCCCATAACCTTATTCGAACTTATACCAATCTTCAAAACACTTCCAACAACATCGGATCAACCAAAACACATTGATTCAAGCCTAAGTTTCCAAATTCTTCTAAATCACGCTTTTGATAAAAAACCCAACCAAACCATGTCCGAATGATCTGAAATTTTGTAAACACGTCACAAATGACACAAAAGAGCTACTGCAACTTCTCGAATTCCATTCTGACCCCTATATAAAAATCTCACATATCAACCGGAAAATACCAAAATCTCAATTTCGCCAATTCAAGCCTAAACCTTTCACGAACCTCCAAAATGCATTCCGATCACGCTCCTAAGTCCCAAATCACCTAACAGAGCTAACTAAATCATAAAAATTCCAATCCAAGATATATACAAGCAAGTCAAAACTTGGTCAAACCTTTCAATTTTCAAGCTACAAATTGAGATCTGTTCTTCCAAATTCATTCTGATTACCTTGAAAACCAAAGCCAACGATTTACATAAGTCATAATACATCACACGGGGCAAGTCATGCCCAAGAACTGACGAGCAAAGTGCAAAAACTCAAAACGACTTGTCGGGTCGTTACATCCTCCCCCACTTAAACATACGTTCATCCCGAACGTGCCTTGAGTTGTTCCAAAAACCAACCAATCGCTGAATAACCTTACCATGAACATATACCAGGGGGTGATCCCACGTCACCCTATCTCGTATAGGTCCGATGACACAATGTAACTGAAATTTCATAGTCCAACCTAGCCCATTAACCTTAGAACCACATTTCCACTTCTAAAATCATCCACAAGATCAGAATCTCACATCTATACTTTGAATAAGTCCGAGTCAGTAGTAATAACCCATACTTACAACCTCAGGTGCAATTACTTGATATACCACAAAACTCAAATACTTGTAGCGATAACTTCTAATCACAACAGTTGCACACAACAACCGAATACCGGTAGGAAACCTCTTATCAGCTAAAGTCTTATTCCAATACTTTTGTATACTGCTAATGATAAATAAAACACGCAGTAAGCCATAACCATTTCTCAGATCAACCATTCATGAAGCCACTTTTCATTTGGCAAAGACCATAGCAAATTTCTGAGCCGAACCTCGATATTATCCTTCCAACATGCTGGAATCGAATCCATTTGCAGTCATTAAAGATCCCGGCGATCTCATCTAATCCATCACAACTACTCTGGTGACATTGACACATCAATACAGACTAAAGCCACGACTTGTGCCATCCGTGCACCAATAAGCCACAATCCGAACTTACTCAAATCATGAAAATGACTCAAATGAAAGTGCTGTACCACAAGCTCGCTAGTACCACCACAACGCAAGGCTGATAACCCAACACACATTGTAGAAACAAAACACATGAATCTAACCCGCAGGATCATACTTCCACATAGCTTCGCTCCAATGTGCGATCTCACCCAAACACTGGTCCACATGAGACACCTCACGTCACTATGCTCAAAATCGACATCCGTGCACAATATGATGTCTAAAGCCAAGGCAATCATTATAACCACCACGAAGCAATTACATAGCACCACACAACTCGAAAAGAACATAACCGATACACTATCCACCGAGTAATACCCAGTACTCTTCCCGCTCGAATTCCATTGAGAAATTCCCTAACACCGTACCACATGTGCCTATCATCAACAAATCTTAAGGGCTCGCAACACGGAAAGATATCTCATAGATCCCCCTGATTTCTAGTAGCTCAATAACAACCGAATCAACACATCCTTCACCATTGGCAACTCGAAGTCAACAGAGTTGTCGCGATACAAAACACACATCCATATGGGTCTACCAATGAACCACACATTAAGTCTAGTCACACACAACTGATAAGTAATCTCAGAAGGTTCACAATGACTAAATCATAGCACATACTATCATCTAATTAACTTACCCACATTTTTGCCGTCCACAACCATGAGCTAAAATGTATATGAGAACTTCTAGTCTTCAAGTCCATAAAGCACATGAATTACCATATCTGATCCCAATTCCGCCGCTCGCATATATAACACACCTCTAGTACTCAATCATTCCATGAGAGATACTCTAAAATTCTTCTGTGCCGCCAAGCAAACTCGAATAGTAGCAGCCGATCTGACAAGAAGTGTTGCAATACTACCGAAGTACCCTTAACCTAATCACATTGCCTTTTTCTGAAACATATACCCTCATCAAATCAACTCAATTAGCATTACCATTTCCTTAATCATCTGAAGATCATTTCCCAAATCATCTGATGCTCACTTCTCTAATTATCTTAAACTGCCCGTGCCGCCTAAGAATTGTGACCTTCCTTTTAGAACTGATCCGTGACTTTACACATGCAAATCTAAGTCTTGCACAACACACTACATATACTATACTGTCCTAAGGTAAACATGAGAACTTCATATTCATTCCGAGCCACACGCCTAGCCAAGAACTTTTCTATTGGACCTCAGTTGGGAGATCACTATACATCCCATGCTCTTCATGCTCGTGGTAGAATCATCAAGAACTTTTCAAATTCCATTCGTACAAAACTAAACCGTCAGAACTGAATCCTTCTAACTCAACCAAGCTATGCCGGCCACTAAAACCCAAGAGCATTATCGCGAAACACCTGTATAAACTCATTACCTCATAAGCATCCAAAGAACTAATCATATCCTTACCACACTGATCCGACCAACTACCAAGCTATCCCATCTATCCTAGTTTCCTTCTGATCTACCGTCATCTTCACACTTCTTCTTGCTGCAACAAAACAATTCCTCAACCCAGACTCCCTACACGAGACCCAAGCACAAGACCACACCATCTAAGACCCATAAGCCGCTGAATACTCTCTTAAATATTCCCAAAAGCACCACATTCAAAATACTTTACTCTGAAGAGACTTCCTGCGAATCTAAATCTATTACCTTTACCTTCCTGGTACTGATACATAGAATCTCATAATTGAAATAGAAAATACCACAAGTCTTGACATCTTTCAATTAAAACTCAGTTTTTAGCCACATATACAACTTGAAAATACCCAATTGTTACATGTAAAATCTTGAACACATCAGAACCATTCTCGAGAGTCATTCACTTTATTCAAACTGCAATAAGCCTGATCAAACGAACAGAATCACCCATGCCTCAATAGCACTCCGACACCGCAGAGTGTAACCTTATCCTAGAACAACCAAGCAACTTCTTGCTCTATGCACCGGGCATCTATTACCAACAACACTCAAGGCATTCTGTGATTCTTGCACACCTATGAAGCATACTACAACCTTTGTAAAAAAAATTTCTTTTACTCGAGCCATCCTCGGCCTCAATCTCCGTAAGCCATAACTGATTCACCAGTATGCCTCAAATTGTAACCAACATAGCACATAACCGTGCAATCAACTAATCAATAGTAGACTCCCCCACTTGGCTCGAAGCCATATAACAAAACATACACAATAACTCATAACGCATATACTTTATTGCTGCCATAATACCATAGTGAGATTAAACTCAATCCTTCATAAGCTCGTGGAACACAGACCATCCGGTACTTTACATCTTCTGCAAATCTCTCATTCATTCTCGTAATAGTCAAGCCTACTCTCTTGAGTAACCCAAATTCAAATTGTAAAACATATATTTTCCCCGGTAACAGAGACCTTCCAATAAATGACACAAGGGATTACACAAACTTTCGAACAATTCGCAGGAGATAACCCCACTTGCTTTGCCTCAAACTAACATTTCTGTATACCTTCCACTGTCATAAATATTACGCAGTCACTTAGTCCTCCTAAGTCTGAACTCATACCGCAACATGAAATTTACTTCACTCCCAACTAGGCAACATGAAAAGATTCTTCACACGCCCATAACTCAGGCTATACCTCGAATCGAGATGAAAATCAAGCACCTAATAGTTCTTCTATCCTCCCGCAGACCCTTCTCGTCACTTCCAATTCATATGAATACATCTCGCAGTCACATCACACTGATCACTTAACTATCCAGTCATTATCTCTACCAATAGGGCACTACCGAATATATAAGTTGAAAAACACTAGCTCACACAATCAACACCTCGGTGCTCAAGCTATAGGCAAAATCTGGCCTCGAGTCCTCCAAACTGGACCAACATCAACACATAGAGATCACATCTCATCCCTCGATCAGGGAATCACAAGCCATCGATGCACATCTGATACTGAGCGCTCATGCGCGAATACGAATACGTGGAAGGAATTCCAAGAGTTACTTTTCAAGCTGAATCAAGGACGCACGATAAGAATTCAAGAATGTGAAGTTTTTCCTAAAGGTTCTGCAGCCTCCTAAGGATAAGTATAGACGTCTCCGTACCGATCCGCGTGACTGTACTAAACCTACTCATGACTCGTGAGACCTATGTAACCTAGGCTCTGATACCAACTTTTTACGACCCCAAATCGGACTCGGTCATGATGGCGCCTCTCGTGAAGACAAGGCCAGCCGACACAATTCCCAAATCAACCATTTTTCAATAAAAGTTATTTTTATACCATTTATAAATCAATAATCTCATAATGAACATCAAAAAGAAAAGTGCGGAATAATTACACAAGTCCGACATCGGGGTGTCACTTGTCATGAGCATCTACCAAGGTCTGAATATAACAAGGATCTAAAAATGTACTAAATACAATAATAAAAATGAGAGGAAGGAAGCAGTGCTGCGAACGTCGTATAACCACCTTGCTAACTCTGATGACTCCGCATCTGAGCAATCAACACCTACTACCGGGTTCCGAAATACCTGAATCTGCACACGAGGTGCAAGAAGTAATGTGAGTACTCCAACCCAGTAAGTAATAAGAGTAAATACTGAGCAATATTAAACAATGAATCCACATTTATGATAAACTCAATAAGCACAACGAGCTTTCAAATCAGAATACGAGTCAATCGTCTTATTTAAAATCCAGCCTTTTGGTAAAAATCATTTGAAAATGCTTTCCAACAGTTTCAGTAGGGGCTCAATACCATTTCTAATAAAAGAGATGAAAACCATAATCGGCCCCTCGGACAAAACATAGTTCGTATACAGCCCCTCGGGCAAAACATAAATTTATACCCATTTCATAACTTAAAAACTTTAGTTTGAATGAAAGTTGTTTAAAGCATATGCTCAACATTTTCAATAGAGACTCGATCTAAAAGATGAGTGAAAGCAGTAATTAAATCAACATATTCGATAGAAACTCACTTTAAGGAAGAGTGAAACACAGTAAGTTCAAAGACAGGGCCCTCAGGCAAAGCATCACTCATGCACATGTATATCTATAGCCCCTCGGGCAAGCCTCTTAGTCACTCGTGACTCAACTCTTACCAATCAGTGCTCTCACTCAGCACTCACACTCAATAGGTACCATATAGTAACCGTTGCGGCGTGCAACCCGATCCATATATCGCTGTGGCGTGCAACCCGATCCATATATATAGTCGACTAATTATATTGCTGTGGCGTGCATCCCGATCCATAGATATACCAATCAGACTCTCGGTCTATCTCAGTCATCAACCACACAATCAGACCCTTGGTCCATCTAAGTCATCAACCTCACGATCACTCGGACCATCAGTGAAACAGGGAACTCAGCCCAAACAATTTTCACATTTTTAAGAAATAAAGTGATAAAACTAGATTTAAACAATAAACAGGTAGAACATGACTGAGGATATGCTTTGAAAACAAATAAAGTGAGGAAAAATAGTGAAATTGCCTCTAAGGGTCTCAGGGTCTCAGCAGGTCGTCACAAGGCCCCAAACATGGCATACAACCCAAAATATAATATAAATTTCTAGAACATAGAATATCATAAGATTTCAAATAAAATATACGACTTAACAGTCGTACGGGACGGACCAAGTCACAATACCCAACGATGCACAACTCCACGCTCGTCATCTAGCATGTGCGTCACCTCAAAGTAACACTACAATATGTAATGCGAGGTTTCAAACCCTCAGGACAGTATTTACAATCATTACTTATCTCGATCCGGTCCAAACTCTAGCCTGCGATGCCTTTTTCCTCACGAACCAACCTCCGGATGCTCCAAATCTAGCCACAATCAGTACATAACTATTAAAATATGCTAAGGGAACAAAACCCACTCGAAAATATCCAATTTGCATAAAAAATCACGAAATTGCTTCAACCCGGCCCTCGGGACTACGTCTCGAAATCTGACAAAATTAACATCAATGGAATACTCATCCTCTCACGAGTCTATACATACCAAGAACATCAATCGGACTTCAAATGGCCCCTCAAATCCCCAATTTAACTCTCCAATTTCAAGCCCTAATTTTCCAACACTTCCTCAAATTTTCCATTGATTTTTCATAATTAAACAATGAAATAATCACCATAAACACAAGGTATAAAGCTTAGTAGCTTACCTCTATGGAAACACTTGATCCCCTCTTGAAATCACAGCTTGGAGCTCCAAAATCGCACAAAAATGGTGAACAAAATGACTGAAAATCGCAAAGGGGCATTTTTATACATTCTGCCCAGCACTTCCGCACCTGCGATCCCATAAGCGCACCTGCGCTTCCGCTTCTGCGGAAAAACACCCGCTTCTGCGGATTCCACTTACTCCTTCAGATTCCGCATCTGCGACCCAGGTATCGCACCTGCGGCCTCGCAGATGCGGTCAAAGTCTCCGCTTCTACGGCCAGCACCACCTTTGCGGTTCCATTATGCACCAGCGACATCGCACCTGCGGTCACCAAATCCGCAGGTGCGAAAACAACAGAGGTAGCAAATTTTCTGCTACAAAACTCCAAGTCCGGCTTCCCGATAACCATCCGAAATTATCCAGAGGCCCCCGGGACCTCAACCAAAAGCACAACCATATCCCATAATCTTATTCAAACTTATACCAATCTTCAAAACACTTCTAACAATATCGAATCAACCAAAACACATCGGATTCAAGCCTAAGTTTCCAAATTCTTCCGAATCACATTTTTGATAAAAAATCCAACCAAACCACGTCTGAATGATCTGAAATTTTGCACACACGTCACAAATTACACAATGGAGATACTGCAACTTCCAGAATTCCATTCCGACCCCTATATAAAAATCTCACATATCAACCGGAAAACGCCAAAATCTCAATTTCGCCAATTCAAGTCTAAACCTTCCACGGACCTCCAAAATGCATTCCGATCACGCTCTTAAGTCCCAAATCACCTAACGGATCTAACCAAATCATAAAAATTCCAATCCGAGATTATATATAATTAAGTCAAAACTTGGTCAAACCTTTTAATTTTTATGCTACAAATTGAGAACTATTCTTCCAAATTTATTCCGATTATCTTGAAAACCATAACCAACAATTTACATAAGTCATAATACATCACACAGGGCAAGTCATACCTAAGAACTGGCGAACAAAGTGCAAAATCTCAAAATGACCGATTGGGTCGTTACAGATCTGCACCACTTTTGTTAGCATTAGTAAGATAAATAAGTGCACCATTAACACTGAGATAGAGTATTTCAGGACCAAGGAGTTCCTCATCCTCTCCTAAAAATTGGAACAGATCCTTATTCACTTCAAGTGATTGAATACCCATTGATGTACTTAATGGGTGTTCTTTGTCCATGTAAAAACATTTTTAAGACCCGCTCAAAGCTTTTCTGGCGTTCCGAAAAGACTTATGCCATCAACATAAATAATAAGTATAACAAATTATGATGACATTTTCGTTATAAAAATACATGGACAAATAACATCATTTATGTAATCTTCTTTCAGCAAATGTTCAGTAAGGCGATTATACCACACACGCCCAGATTACTTTAAACCGTACAAAGATCTTTATAATTTGATCGAGTACATTTCTCAAGACTTTGAATTATATGCTTCAGGCATTTTAAGTCCCTCAGGGATCTTCATATAGACTTAATCAAATGAGTCATATAGGTTATGCCTTGCATTTAAATGGCATGATATCTCTAGGTGTCTGGACTACAGGTCCGATCCTCACAAACTTTTACAATATTGTGCACTATATTGTATCAAATATATCGTCAACGATCATTTTGTATCGGTTCCTAAGCGACATAACTTGTTGAGATCTCATCACTTTATTTATTTTAGGTACCTGAACTTCTTCTAGAGTTTCATGAAATGTTATGTCGTGAGCTCTTCTAGAGCTCATTTCCTCGTCATTATGATCATTTTGAACATTTGCTCATATAATTTTTCAAGGATTGTTACTTTTGGAACCAATCGGTTTACTACGCTTCATGCGTGCAGTAAACTTTATCCTTCAGAGATTTTAATTTAATAAGAGCATTTGCAGTTGAAATATGATATTTAATTTTGGATCAACAAATGTTTCTGGCATTTGACTTGAAGTATCTTCTGAGTGAGGATCATATTAATGATAATTCGATTAATATAACATATTTTCCAGCTGTTTATTCCATCCTTCAAATGTTAGAAAAACTAACATATATCCCAAATCTTCTTTGGAAAACCTATCTTTGTGCTTTGTGGTATAGAAATTAATCATATACCACACATCAAAGTTATTAGATAATAAAAATATTTGATTTTTGATCCGAAACCAATTGTGAGGGGAAGACTTATCATATATTGTTGGTCTGATGCATACAAGTGTTGTTGTATGCAATTTAGAAAATCTTAGACCAACACATGAAGTTTTGTTCTCATAAGCAATAGTTTAACCATTAATAGGAGGTATTCAATGCTAAACCAGCTTGGATATAAACCAGCATCATCAAGATGAATTATTTTGATTTCATAATCTGAAAATTATTCTCATAATCGAGAAAAGAAATTTCAAATGACAAACTGCAGGTTGACAATAATCGCACAAGTAACCATCTCATATATGCATCTATAAGTGGTTCACATGATAGGTGAATGGGCACATATTCACCTTTTGTATATTTCAGAATTAGGGGTTTTAATCCCAACTTTAGCTGGTATAATCAATTTATTATGAGAACAAGCAATATAAGAGAATTCTTGAAGAATCTTCTTGTTCTTCAGTATATGCTTATCTGAATTCTCAAATAGCTCATTTAAAAATGGCAAATGAAAACTTCAAGTTTATCATGGCATGTTCTATCTCTTAGTAAACTTCTGGTTTACTATGGCATAAACTTTTGCATTAGTAAACTTTTGATTTACTGTAGTTACTTTTGCCTCAGTAAAACTTCTTATTTACTGTGACTGCTTTTGCATTAGTAAACTTCTGATTTACTGTGATACATGATGTAGTACAAATTGAAGAATAAGGTAGGTAACTTCTCACATGCATATTATTTTACCCCTTATGATTGTGGAAATATGATGATTTTTAATCTTCGGATCATCTATAGTCTCAATACGATAGCTATTTGTATTAGTAAACATCGGGTTTACTACAAAATATGGTTTGACCATAATCATATAATATGAATGTCATATTTGTATATAAGTTCTTCGAGAGCCTTTATTTATTATCCACAATCTAATATTATTCGGACACTACTGGTGTCATGTGTTTTCTAGACAAACAGTTAGCTCTTCAGGAGTTTTTGATATATTTTATACTATCAAATATTGCTCAAATACTTCTAGTACCATGAGATAAAATCATAATCAAATGGACAAATGTCTCTTTCAGGGAGAAACGCCATTAACATCTGAATTTATTATATCAAATCGGCAACCACATAGTCATTACATCCTTCGGAGAAAGATACATGAGTTGTTATTTCTTTCGGGGAACTCGGTAACTAACCATAACATATTAATGTGGTTGTAGTAGAAAGCATTCTACAAGAATGCTTTTGCCTTTGAATGATACTTAATAAAATTATCCAAGATGTTTTACGTACAACAGGTACGTGCAGTAATGATCTTTATGCCACAAAAATAATATTTATATCCTCTATTATTCTAGCTCTTTAGGAGGTGAGTTGTGGTATTTCTTCATTCACTCCAGGGAATGAAAATGTGCTTCAAAAATAACTTTGAATAGTTCATTATTTTATTTAAGCACAGAAAGATACAGTTTCATAATATTTTCCTGCTTCAGGAGAAAATTTCAATTGTTTTACTACTTCAGGAGCAAATTAAAATACGAAATATTGAGTATATATTCTCTCGATCATATTACCTCTTCTGGAGGTGAATTGTAATATATTTACATCAAGAGCGCGTTTATATTTACGAGCTTTATTAATATTATCACATTCACTTCAGGAAATTGATTAATATTTATCAAAAGTTCTCATCCTTCAGGGAACGGAATATAATTATCTGAACGCGCATTAATTACACAAATTGTGTGATGTCTTAGAAGCTCTTTTACGATAATGCTACTTCAGGAGCAAATCGAGGCATGCATGTACTATAGAGAATATTTCTCTAGCTTATCTTCAATTGTAACCATAGAAAGCCTAAATTATCACTTCTGGTGGTCGTAGGCATATACCACTTCTGGTGGTTAACAAAAAAATTAGTTACAATGAGATATACGAAACATAACCACTTCTGGTGGTTGTATATTTCTTGCAAACCCTGCTGGAGTATAAGTGGATCTAACAATATCATCCACATTGTAATCCTTTATTTAAATAATACGGATATAAACAAATACCAAAATAGGTAGTGTATACGTAGCATATAACCAAGCAAACGATGATAAAGATATTAAACCAAATATAAGCAACCATTACTGTCAAGAAGAAAAACTCACCACCTCAAGGATATAATCAGTCTTATGATGTTCGGAATGAACAAGATCTAACCACGGACGTAAGAGTGTCGCCTTACATTGGAGATGAACAATTATCAATTCTTCCATTTGAAAATACTGAATCAATCGCACAAGTCCATCTCCTTGGCCTGGCTTAACTTAATGCAAGCGGCTTAAATCACAATCTATGCCCATATTTGGACCATTTATGCAACAAAATTGACTCCAAGTAAATGATATAGATGATGAGTACCCTTTTCTTTTACTTCAGCCGCTTTTCTCTTGTATAATCTCTTTAGAATTTTTCCCCTTGTGAGCTGGTTTAATTTCTTCGCTTCCGTTTCCTTATACTTACAGATTCTCAGGATTACATGCAACTAGTAGAACACATTTAACTCATAGCTAATCTTACTACAAATGGAAACGTGGTTTCTCCGCCTTTTTCCACATCAAAAAAGTAGAGAAGGAATGAAGCAATCACTGAAATAGAAATTAAATTCGAAGCAAGTGTTCAGAATGGCAGAGTCTCGTGCTGATAACATGTTATAAAATAAAGACTGTAAGTAAAAACAAGTATAGAAAGAAACTGCTATATTATTCGAATTCAAATTGATGTACATAATGAACTGAAATCTCCTCTATTTATAGAAGAAAGAAAGCTGTTGTGTAAGCTGCTACTGCAAGCTACTGTGTAAGCTACTACTATATCAGATATGGATAATCTTCTACTGAGAGTAATGTTTATCCATAACGGAGTACTGAAAGGATAAGCTCATTGTACCAGGTATAAATAATCTTATACTAGGGTAATGTTTATCCATAACGGAGTGCTGAAAGGATAAGCTCATTATATCCGGTATGGATAATCTTCTATCGTGGGTAATGTTTATTCATAACCGAATATCGAAAGGATAAGCTTATTATACCCGGTATGGATAATCTTCTATCGGAGGTAATGTTTATCCATAACTGGGTACCGAAGTGATAAGCTTCTTCATGAGGCTTATTTCCAAAAGAGTACTAAATAGATAAATATATTTACGGCGGAGTCCCATATGGATAAGCTTCTTCAGGAAACTTATTTACAACGAAGTACTAAATGAACATCCATAATATAATATATCCATAGCAGTAGTCGGATTGTTTTACTTTATTAGAGAAACTTGAACATGTTTTCCTTTTTCTACAGTAATCTTACTAAATCCTAAATGTTAGGACTTGATACATGCTTCAAATAAAGAATAACTTAATAAATAAAATTTTAATAATTGTTAAAGTTCTAAATATTAGGAAAGTAATGTAAATTACTATTCTATCCAATGTATAATCTATTTTTAAAGGGTAAAAAAGACGAACGATATTTCGCTAAGGGCTTTCATGCTATTAATATAGTATAAAATATAGATAACACAAACCATCTAGAAATTTTAAGAGATTATCAATTACGAATTACTTGACAAATTAAAGTTTGTGACTACACTTGAAAATCTAAGATTATTCATTTTAAATTTGAACTAGAAGGGCGCATATAAAGATGTGTTAATAGTAACAACCAAGTAAGAACTGTGAAAATAGTACGGGCTAGCCAGTTTTCAGACTGGTTATTAAAAAATAGCCAGCGTTTGCAAAGTTATTGAAAAATAGCCACTATTTTACTGCAACACGAAAAGTTCCAGCATAATATACTGGAGATTGGTGCACATGTGTATGAACTTCCAGCATATTATGCTGGACCCCAAATAAACTAAAAGTTCCAGCATAATATACTGGAGATTGGAGCACATATATATGAACTTCCAGCATATTATACTGGACCAGTATACTATACTGGAAGTCCAGTATATTATGTTGGACGTCCGGTATATTATACTGGAACTCCAGTATATTATGCTGGAATATTTTTCGAATTTTGAATAATGTCTTTGTTCAGATTTATCTTTATATGAAAAATGGCTAAATTTTAATTACTTTTGAACTGTGGCTATTTTCAATTACTACTTATAAATCTGGCTATTTTTGAATTTCACCCGTAAGAACTTGATAAGCAAATTTACTAAAGAAGTATATTATTTTCTTTATTTGGGAAAAGCCATAAGAACCCTAACTTAAATCCATAAGTTTCAATTACATATCATTCCTTTTCGGAAGTCCTATTACCCTCTGATGTTTGACCAAAATGCTATACTTTTAGTTCATTACTCGCTCTATATTTTGTTGGTTTAGTGGTTAATTGTGCGACATTTGAGCTAAGTTATATTATTTTATGTGTATGAGCATCGAAAGAAAGAGTCAAATGAAAGTTGCACGAAAAGAGGATAAAAATGCAATAAAAGAGCACAAAACACAAAGTACCCAAGCCTGGCTACAGTCCAAGCGTAGCCAGCTCTGTTGCCAACTTGAACGCGCTACAAGCCAGGCGTAGCTAGCTCTAGGCTAGGTTGGCCGCGCTATAAGCCTGGCCTCGCGAGGTCTGTAGCCTGATGGTCAAGTTTGTAAATTAAAAGACTCCGACCCAAATTTGGACTCAAGGACTTCGAACCTAACATATAAATACTCCCTAAACGAGTTGAGAAAGGGTTGGACATTATTTTGGAGAAGAAAAAGCTATAGAGCATTGTGGGGCCAGGAATCAACGATTTTTCCCTTCGTTTATCTTTATTTTATATAGTTTAATGTCTTTGAACATAATGATAATTGTTAATACATTTATGAATAGCTAAACTCTCTCATCTAGGGTTTTGAAGAAACTTTTTATAGGATGAATTCTTGTTATGTTTTAATATAATTGAGTCGTTGAATTTCTCTACTTGTTCAACTATGTATTTATTGTTGTTGATTGAATGTCCATTAGTTAACTGTGCCTATTTATTATGTATTGCTTGAAAAAAGGATACATATTTAGGTAGTTGTTGAACAACATCACTCCTAACATGTGCGAGGAATCAATATAGAGGGTTTAAAGGTTGGATTAGGAATAACGAAAGATTGGTGCAATCATAGTGAGCGGTAAACTACTGTCAGCTAGCGTAGTTTGGAAGAATACGTCTAGTGAATTGTGGTAGTTGCTCGAAAGAGAATTACGACACCCTAGGTACTCACTATCGGTAGAGAATACTTAGGCGATATTATAGGAGATATAGAAGTAAGGGTACAGACAATTGAGAAAATTATAACTCTAGGCCTCCTTAATCTTGTCTCCAACCCTCAGTATCCCTAGTTGTTAATTTACTAGATTAATTTTTTAGTTAATTAGTTAGATATAAGAATCTTAATATTTATAACTTAGGAGCTATTTGAGTTTGTCTTATTAGTGATAGTGAACAGTTGTAGCTAAACCTTAGTTCTCTGTGGGGTTTGACTTCAGACTTTTAGACCGAATTATATTTGCAGCAACCCCTAAACTTTTTTTTCCTTATTTCTTTGCACCTTATGTGCTGACGTGGACCAGGACGTAAGAGCACCTCCTTCAAGTGTATAAGAACTTAAAGAAAACGTTTGTAACCTATACAACATGGCCATGTGTCATGTTTCAAAGATGATTTTTAAGAGCCCTTCGTCCAAAACACACTTGACTTCATGAACATTTTATCACCCATTTCCAAGAACTTCAAATCTGATTTTATGTCTCAAAATTCTACAAAACATTCGCCAAATCTACATCAATCAATCTCAAATTTCAACTACAACTTCACAACAATATCTTCACCAAACCCTAGTAATCAATTTGGCCAACATCCAAGAATTTCAACAAACCCATTTTTTGTTCTTCAAGATTTTTTAAAGTTCAACAATGGTGAAATGAACTATTTTTCTTGTTACTAGGTTGATGTAAAGATTACTAGTACAATTTTTTCTTTTTAGACTTACACTTAGTATCAGATTTCTGTTTTTATCTTATGTCAAACATTTCAAGCAATCACTTTGGACTATACATGTGTGTATTGGTTTATTGTTGTAACGATTCGGCCGGCCGTTTTGAGTATTTTAGTCCTGATTTTCCTATTTGATGCTTTATATATGCGTAACTGTGGTTACATAACTTATCGGGGGGATTGGTTTGATTTCGGGAGAGTTTTAGATTGATTCAGAACACTTAATCCCTAGGTTGGAGGCTTAAGTTGTTAGAGTTGACTAGAGTTTGACTTTTGTGTAGACGATTCCGAAATAGTATTTTGATGGTTTCAATAGCTTTGTATGATAATTTTCGACTTAGGTGTATGTACGGATTTGGATTTGGCTCGAATTGACAGAAGTTGAAAAGTTGATAGATTTCATCAAAGGTTGACTTTGCTGATATCGGGTCCGGATTATGATTCTGAGAGATAGTATAGGTCTGCCATGTCATTTGAGACTTGCATGCAAAATTTAAGGTCATTCCGAGTTGATTTGATATAGTTCGACATAAGCTTTGTAAGTTGGAAATTCATTAGTTTACTTAGACTTGAATTGAGGTGCGATTCATAGTTTCGATGTTATTTATGTGATTGAGGATTTGAGTAGGTTCGTATGGTATTTAGGACTTGTTGGTATGTTTGAACGGGGTCCAGGGGGCCTCGAGTATATTCCAGATTGGTTTCGGCTTGTTTGGAGACTTGGTGGTATTGCTGAAGTCTGATTAGTTATGGTGCTTTCGCACCTGTGACACTTGTTCCGTAAGTGCGAGTCCGTAGAAGCAGACGGTGGACCACAGAAGCGGTGGTTGGTCGAGCTCTGTGAGTTTTGCATATGCGGGCATGGGTGTGGAGAAGTGCGATCGCAGAAGCAATCCTTGGACTATAGGAGCGACGCTGCAGGTGCGGCTACTTGACCACAGAAGCGGGATGGTGAGACTTAAGTGAAGTCCGCATCTGCGCTTATTTTTTCGTGGATGTGGTGTCATAGATGCGACTATTGGGCCGCAGAAGCGAAAATCATGGGCATAATAAAGCTTGGACGAGGATTTTATTTTATTTAGCACACTTTAAGTTAGAGAGCTCGGTATTGGAGGAGATTTTCACGATTTGGATTGGGGTAAGTGTTTTTTACTCGAATTTGTTATTATTTCATAATTCCACCCTCGATTTTAGTGTTTGATTGATGATTTGAATTGGAGAAATTGGAAATTTTGGTTTTAAAAAATCGAAAACATAAATTGATGATTTGAAAGCCGATTTGAGGTCGAAATTGGATGACTTTGGTATGGTAGGACTCGTATCGGAATGGGTGTTTAGAATTTGTCAGTTTTGTCGGGTTATGAGGTACGGGCCTAGGGTTTACTTTCTGAGTTAGCTTTTTAATTTTAGGTAATGATCAAATCTTTGTTATCCGAAAGTATTTCATATGGCTTTTATTGATGATATTAAGTTATTTTGACTAGATTCGAGTCATTCAGATGTGAATTTGTTCGGAAAGAACTTATTAGTGAACTAATTTAGCTTGTTTGAGATAAGTATCTTACCTAACCATATGTAGGGGAAATACCCTTAGGTTATAGCCCTAATTGTTGATTTCTATGATCTGTTACGTGGCATGTACATGATGTGACGAGTGTGTATACGTGCACTATGTGTGGTTTTGATTAGAATAGACCGTAGGCTAGTAATATTTCTTAATATGATAATGAACTTTATATAAAACTTGTGAAATCACTTCATGAACATTTGACATGCTCATTTCATTGATATATCCATAGGCATGCTTTATTTATTGAACACCCCTCCGCTTCTATAGTTATTTATTATGTCCTAGTGCACGTTTGTTGAAAGTTGTGAACTTATACTTTGATGGCACTTTGGTACTATTATTGTGATATTGGGGCACTTGGCATTATTATTTTGTAGTACCGTGGCACTTGTGGACCTGTTAAGCGGATTGATTGGGGATGTCAACACGAGGTTTTACCGTGTTTGTCTATGATTGTGCGCATGTGGCGAAATAAGAGTTGCGTTATCTCGAGCTGCCCACATGGCGAAATAAGGGTGGTTATTGTAATGACCCGACCTGTTATTTCGAGCTTTTGCACTTTGATCGCTAGTTCTCGGGCTTGACTTGCCCCGTATGATGTATTATGATTGATGTAAATTGTTGATTTTTGGTTTTCACGGAAATCGGTATGAATTCGAAAGAACAGTCTCAGTAGAAAGCTTTGAATTTGAAAGGTTTGACCAAGAGTTGACTTATTTGTATATGAGCTCGGATCGGAATTTTTATGATTTGGTCAGCTTTGTTGGGTAATTTATGACTTAGGAGTGCGATCAGAATTGGTTTTGGAGGTCCGGAGTAGAAATAGGCTTGAATTGGCGAAGTTAGTATTTTGGCGATTTCTGGTTGATAGGTGAGATTTTGATCCAAGGGTCGGAATAGAATTCCGAGAGTTGATATAGCTTCATTATGTCATTTGTGATATGTGTACAAAATTTCAGGTCATTCGGACGTGGGTTGGTTGGGTTTTTGATCGAAAGCGTATTTCAGAAGTTTTTAGAAAACTTAGGCTTAAATTCGATGTGAATTGATGGATTTGACGTTGTTTGAAATGTTTTGATGATTGGAACAAGTTTGAATAAGGTATTGGGTCAGGTTCGTGCTTTTGGTTGAGGCCCTGGGGGCCTCGGGGTGATTTCGGATAGTTGGCGGGGAAATTGGAATTTGTGTTGCAGCTTTAGATTTGCTGCTTCTGGTATTTCCGCATCTGCGGTTTATGGACCGCAGATGCGGCGCCGCAGATGCGGGCGTATCATCGTAGAAGCGAAAATGTGTCAGACGAGCTGGACCGCAGAAGCGGCTAAAGGGATCGCATCTGTGGAAGCACAGATACGGAAGTGGTTCGCAGATGCGGTTTAGGCCGGTTTAATGGACTCCGCAGAAGCGGATGTGTTGACCGCATATGCGGTACCGCAAAAGCGGATTTTGGACCGCAAATGCGGTCATGTCTGGGCAGAATGTATATATGTCTTCCTTCGCGATTTTTGAAGGGTTTAACCATTTTTGCACTCGGAATTGGGAGCTTTGGGCGATTTTGAAGAGAGGAATCAAAGAGACTTCGTTGAGGTAAGGATTTTGGACTTAAAACACATTCATAGAGTAGAATTTCATGAATTTAGGGCTGTAACTAGTGGGTTTAAAGGGCTAAAAATGGAGGATTAGAGCTTGAGTTTAAGAGGCCTTTAATGGAGGATTTGAGGGGTCATTTGAACTCCGATTTTGATGTTGTTGATATGTATAAACTCGTGGAAGGATAAGGAAATCGTTGATGTAAATATTTCTGAGTTTCGAGAAGTGGACCCGGGGCTCAGGTTTTTGGTAATTTCGGGATTTGTGCCCGTTATTGATTGTTTTCGCTTGGGCTTTGTTCCCTTAGCATATTGTGATGCATTCGTTCTGATTTTGGATAGATTCGACGCGCGTGGAGGCTGATTTGAGGGGCAAAGTTGTCGCGATCTAGAGATTTCGCCGGTTTGAGGTGAGTAATGATTGTAAATGATATCCTGAGGGTTTGAAACCCCTGATTGCACATCGTAGTGCTGTATTGAGGTGAGACACGTGCTGGATGACGAGCGTGGGGTCTTTTACTATTTGGGATTGTGACTTGGTCCATCCCGATTGATGATTTTACCGCATATTTGACTGAAACTTATTTGCGATCATTATATTTTGGGTTGATTGCCATATTTGGGTTTCGTGCCAGCAATTTGAACCCTTCGAGGACTATTATTGATATTTCCTTACTGTTTTGATTTTATACTTGAACTCAGTCATGTATTTTCCCGTTGTTTTCAAAACTCAGCCAAGTTTATTTTGCTTTAACACTTGAAACTATATTGCCAATTATATTTTTGGGCTGAGCATCATGTTTTACTGCTGTCCGAGGGGCTTATGTGATTTTTGACTAAGTAAGGTCGAGGGCTTGTATTGTGAGGATACTTTTGGATCGGGCTGCATGCCTCAGCAGTGAGATACTAATTGATTATGAGGCCGAGGGCCTGCGATATGTACACCACGAGGTGGCTTGTGATTTTTATGAGGCCGAGGGATTAGATTTGATGCCATGAGATGGTTTGATATTGCGCTTGGGCCGTAAGGGGCCCCTCCCGGAGTCTGCACACCCCCAGTGAGTGTCGTCAATGTAAAATATGGATCGGGCTGCACGCCGCAGCGGTATTGATATTGTTCTATGTGTTTACTTTATCTCATTTGTCTGCCATTATCTGTTGTTTGTGCTACTCCATGTGATATCTATCTGATTGCCTGGCTTTATCTGTTAATTGAGTGTTGTGCCCGAGGGGCGGATTTCCGTGCTTATCTACACTATTCGTTTTGCACTCATTTGCGTAACTGTTGAGAAAGTCATTTTCAAAAGAGGTTTAAACTGAGGTAAGATGTTTTTCCAAGGATTTCACAGTTTCACTGCTTTTATTTAAAGGGTTTTAGACTGCTCTATACAGCATGTTGATGCATTTTTTGTGATTTCTTACTGCTCAGTTATTATTTACCTTTATTACTCATTGAGTTGGAGTACTCACTTTACTCCCTGCACCACGTGTGCAGATGCAGGTATTTGTTCACCCGGTAGCGGGTTTTGAGCTGGTCGGAGGCTAAGTTATTGGAGTTTAGTGAGGTGACTGCCAGCGTTCGCAGCACCGCATCTCTTCCTTTTGTTTATCAGTCCTATTTTATATGTTTTGAGGCGTTGTAGTTGTATTTATGCTCTAATAGATGCTTGTGACTTGTGACACCCCGATTTCGGCTATGTCAGGTTGTACTTTTGCTAATTATTATCATTTAATCACATTTAAACTGCTTATGAACTGTTTAATCGCTTTATATAGGATGTATTGGGTTTAGTTGGCTGGCCTTGTCTTCACGAGAGGCACCATCACGACCGGATCAGGGATTGGGTCGTGACAAGTTGGTATCAGAGCCTAGGTTACATAGGTCTCACGAGTCATGAGTAGGTTTAGTAGAGTTTCGCGTATCGGTACGGAGACGTCTGTATTTATCCTCGAGAGGCTGTAGAACCTTTAGGAAAAACTTTACATTCTTGAATTCTTATTGTGCGTCCTTGATCCAGCTTGAAAAGTAACTCTTGAAAATCCTTCCACGCGCTCGCATGCACGCATGAGCACTCAGTATCAGACGTGCCTTGATAGCTTGTGGTTCCCTGATCGAGGGGCGAGATGTGATCTCTGTGAGTTTGATGTTGGGCCAGTCTGGAGAACTTGAGGCCGGATCTTTGTTTGTGGCTTGAGCACCGAGTTGCTGATTGTGTGAGCAAGTGTGTTGCACTTATATATTCAGTATTGCCTCTATTAGTGGAAGTGATGGCTGGATAACTGTGTGGTGAGTATGTTAGTACTGCGAGATGTATCTATGCGACTTGGAAGTAACGAGGAAGGCCGGTTGGAGGATAGAAGAAATATTAGATGCTTGAATTCCATCTTGATTTGAAGTATAGCCCTGAGTTATGGGCGCATGAAGGATCTTTTCATGTTTTCCAGTTGAGAGTGAAGTGAATTTTATGTTGCAGTACGAGTTCAGACTCAGGAAGACCAAGCGACTATGTAATGTGTATGACGGTGGAAGGTATACAGAAATGTTAGATTGAGGTGAAGCAGGTGGGTTATCTCCTGCGGAGTGTTCTGAAGTGGTGTGATCCTTATGTGTATATTAGAAGATCTCATGTGTAAGTGAAAAGTGCGTGTTGAAATTTGAAATTTCGGGTCGCTTAAGAGAGTGGGCTTAATTGTTGCGGGGATGAATACGAGATTTGCAGAAGATTTAAAATACTATATGATTTGTGTTTTCACAAGCTTACATAAGGATTGAGCTTAATCTCACTATGGTATTGTGGCGTCAATAGAGTATAAGTGTTATATGAGTTATCGGGTGTATTTTGATCTATGGCACCGAGCCAAGTGGGGGAGTCTGCTGTGAGTAGTTGGTTTCATGGTTAGGTGCTATGTTGGTTCCAGTTTGAGGCTTGCGAGTGAATTAGTTATGGCTTGCGGAAATTGAGACCGAAGATGGCTCGAGTAAAGGAAAATTTTGACAAAGATTATGGGATGCTTCACAGGTGTGTGAGAATCATGGCATGTCTTGAGTTGTTGTTGGTAGTGGATGCTCGATGTATAGAGCAGGAAGTGGCATGGTTGTTCTAGGGTGAGGTTACACTCTACGGTGTCGGAGTGCTATTGAGGCACGGGTGGTTCCGTTCATTTGATCAGGCTAATTGCAGTTGAATAGAGTGAATGACTCTCGAGAATGGTTCTAATGTGTTCAAGATGCTTCATGAAACAATTGGGTATCTTAGTTGTATATGGGGTTAGAAACTGTGTTTTCATGGGAAGAGGTCAAGACTTGTGATATTTATATATTGAATATAGGACTCTATGTATCAGTATCAGGAAAGCAAAGGTAACAGATTTAGATTCGCAGGAAGTTCCTCAGAGTAAAGTGTTCTGGAATGTGGTGTTTCTGGGAGTAATTGAGTAAGTATTCAGCGGCTTATAGGTCTTAGACAGTGTGGTCTTGTGCTTGGGTCTCGTGTGGTGAGCCTGAGTTGAGGAATTGTGGTACTACAACAAGAGAGAATATCAAGTTGAAAATGAATCAGAAGGAAATTTAGATAGATGGAATAATTTGATAGTAGGCTGAATCGTTATGGTAAGGATATGATTAATTCCTTGTGTATGTTCGAGGTAATGAGTTCTTTCAGGTATTTTGCGGTGATGCTCTTAGGTTTTGATGGCTTGCTTTGCTTGATCGAGTTGGAAGGATTCAGTCCTGACATGTCTGATTTGTGCAAAGGGAACTCAAAGAGTTCTTGATGGTTTTTACCACGGTTTGGAGATGTATATTTTCTATGGGCATGCGGAGCATGGGATGTATAGTGATTTTTCTTCTAGATTAGGACCAATGGAAAGTTCTTGACTAATTGAGTACGTAGATGTTTGTGGCTCAGAAGGAAGGTGAAGTTCTTATGTTATCCTGAGATGGTATGGTATATGCGGTGGGTTGTGGAGGTTTGACAATTGCGTGTGGAAGGTTACGGTTCAGTTCTGAACGGAAAATCATGAATTCTTGGGCAGCACATGTAGTTTCAGATGATTAAGGAAGAGGTAGTGCTAATTGGGGTGATTTGACGAGGGTATGTGTTTCAGAAAAGACAATGTGATTAAGTTGATGGTACTTCGGTAGTATTGCGACACTTTCTTGTTAGATCGACAGGTGATATTCGCGTTTGCTTGGGGGCACAGGGAAATTTTTGAGTATCTATCGTGGAATGATTGGGTATTTGAGGCGTAGCATGTATTCAGACGATGAAATTGGGATCGGATGTGGTGATTCATGGTCCATGTGGATTTGGAGACGAAAGTTCTCTATGTTGTGGTTGTGGATCATGTGTATCGGCACTATTTAGCGACTATCGGGATTTGGAGGCTCGAGTGGATTTTTCTTTGTTGGTATGTTAGATGTTGGATATGATGTTGGAGTTCATACTGGTCGTCTCAGTGTTGGGTTATTCTAGACTATTACGCTATGGGCTATGCCGGAAATGCCACGGGTTGAGTGGCGAGGGGTGGCAGATTATGTTCTAGTAGTGAACGGCTGACTTGGCGGTCCTCAACACAGGCGAGGGGTGGCAGATTATGTTCTAGTAGTGAACGGCTGGTGTGTAGAGGATTCTACCACTGATTCAGTTCCGGTGTTGAGGAACTCTCCGGATGTGTTCCTTGTGGCCGGGCATGTTGCCGAGCAGGGTTGTTGATTTCGGTATTGATTTGGCGTCGGGCACCGTATCGTATGGCTCCGGTAGGAGTTATAGTAGTGGAAGGAGCAACTTCGAGCTTCTTTGATAAGGAGTTCGTTGGTAGGCCAATGTGGATGCGTGTTCTAGCTGAGTCTGCTTAGTTGCCCCCAAGCTATATTGGTGAGGGACATGTCGATTCGACCGTTATTGAGCTTACTAGTGATCTGGGAGATCTATGAGTTACCTTTCTGTGTTGCGAGACGTTATGATTTGTTGGTTATGGGCATATATGGTGCGGTTCTATTGGGATTCATAATGGAAGTCGAGCGGGAAAAGTAATTGGGTGTTGCTCGGTAGATGGCGTATCGGTTACGTCGTATCGGGTCTGCGTGGTATGTGTTCCTTGTTTCACCGTGGGTGTAGTGATTTGCTTTGGTTCCAGGCGTAAAATTGTGCACGGTTGTTAATTTCGAGCATCGTGACTTGAGGTGTTTTATGTGGAACAGTGGTTGGATAGAATCGCGCATTTTTGCAGCGAAGCTAGGTGGAGATATGACCTTGCGGGTTAGATTCGGGTGTTCTATTTCTATGATGTGAGACGGGTCCTCAGTCTTGTATTGTGGTGGTACGGGTGAGCTTGAGGTACAACTCCTTCATTGAGTCATTTTCATGATTGAGTATGTTAGGACTGTTGCTTATTGGCGCGCGTATTATGCCAGTTGTGGCTTAGGCCTCTATTAATACATCATGTCACCAGAGTGATGTGTTGGATTAGATGAGATCGTTGGGATCATTAATAAATATGAACGGATTCGATTTCAACATGTTGGGAGGATAATGTCGAGGTTCGGCTTGGAAATTTGCTATGGTATTTGCCAAAGGAGAAGTGGCTACATGAATAGTCGATCTCAAAAATGGTTATGGTTCAGTGCATATCTCATTTATCATTGGCAGTATATGAAAGTGTTGGAATGAGACTTTAGTTGATAAGAGGTTTTCTACCAGTATTCGGTTGTTGTGGGCAGCTGCTGTGAATAGACGTTATCGCTACGAGTGTTTGAGTTATGTGGTATATTATGGGATTGCTCCCGAGGTTGTAGGCATGGGTTATTACAGTTGGTTCAGGTCTATTCAGAGTATAGGTGTGAGGTTTTGATCGTATTGATGGTTTCGGAAGTGGAAATGTGGTTCTATGGCTTATGGGCCAGATTGGATTGTGCTATTTCAGTTGCAATGTGTTATCTGACATATATGAGATAGGGTGACGTGGGATCACCCCCGGGTATATGCATGGTAAAATTATTCAGCTACGGGTTGGCTTTTAGAACAACTTTGGGTACGTTTGAGGACAAATGTGTGTTTAAGTGGGGGAGGATGTAACGACCCGACCGGTCGTTTCGAGCTTTTGTAGTTTGATCGCCAGTTCTTGGGCATGACTTGCCCCGTATGATGTATTATGGCTGATGAAAATCGTTGATTTTTGGTTTTCACGGAAATCGGTATGAATTCGAAAGAACAGTCTCAGTTGAAAGCTTTGAATTTGAAAGGTTTGATCAAGAGTTGACTTATTTATATATTAGCTCGGATCAAAATTTTTATGATTTGGTCAGCTTTGTTGGGTGATTTGTGACTTAGGAATGTGATCAGAATTTGTTTTGGAGGTCCGGAGTAGAAATAGGCTTGAATTGGCGAAGTTAGTATTTTGAAGATTTCTGGTTGATAAGTGAGATTTTGATCTGAAGGTCGTAATGGAATTCCGAGAGTTGCTATAGCTTCATTATGTCATTTGTGATGTGTGTGCAAAATTTCAGGTCATTCGGACGTGGTTTGGTTGGGTTTCTGATCGAAAGTGTATTTCAGATGTTTTTAGAAAACTTAGCCTTGAATTCGATGTGAATTGATGGATTTGATGTTGTTTGAAGTGTTTTGATAATTGGAACAAGTTTGAATAAGGTATTGGGTCAGGTTCGTGCTTTTGGTTGAGGCCCTGGGGGCCTCGGAGTGATTTCGGATGGTTGGCGGGGAAATTAGAATTTGTGTTGCAGCTTTAGATTTGCTGCTTCTGGTATTTCTGCATCTGCGGTTTGTGGACCGCAGATGCGGTGCTGCAGATGCGGGTGTATCATCGTAGAAACGAAAATGGGTCAGGCGAGCTGGACCGCAGAAGCGACTAAAGGGATCGCATCTGCGGAAGTGGTTCGCAGATGCGGCTTAGGCCGATTTAATGAACTCCGCAGAAGCGGATGTGTTGACCGCATATGCGGTATCGCAAAAGAGGATTTTGGACCGCAGATGCGGTCATGTCTGGGCAGAATGTATATATGTCTTTCTTCACGATTTTTGAAGGGTTTAACCATTTTTGTACTCGGAATTGGAGCTTTAGGCGATTTTAAAGAGAGGAATCAAAGAGACTTCATTGAGGTAAGGATTTTGGACTTAAAGACATTCATATAGTAGAATTTCATGAATTTAGGGATGTAACTAATGAGTTTAAAGGGTTAAAAATGGAGGATTAGGGCTTGAGTTTAAGAGGCCTTTGATGGAGGATTTGAGGGGTCATTTGAACTCCGATTTTGATGTTGTTGATATGTATAAACTCGTGGAAGGATAAGGAACCCGTTGATGTAAAATTTTTTGAGTTTCGAGAAGTTGGCTCGGGGCTCGGATTTTTGATAATTTCGGGATTTGTGCCCGTTATTGATTATTTTCGCTTTGGCTTTGTTCCCTTAGCATATTGTGATGCATTCGTTCTGATTTTGGATAGATTCGACGTGCGTGGAGGCCGATTTGAGGGGCAAAGGCGTCGCGAGCTAGAGATTTCGCCGTTTCGAGGTGAGTAATGATTGTAAATGATATCCTGAGGGTTTGAAACCCTGGATTGCACATCGTAGTGCTGTATTGAGGTGAGACACGTGCTGGATGACGAGCGTGGGGTCTTTTACTATTTGGGATTGTGACTTGGTCCATCCCGATTGATGATTTTACCGCATATTTGACTGAAACTTATTTGCGATCATTATGTTTTGGGCTGATTGCCATATTTGGGTTTCGTGCTAGCTATTTGAACCCTTCGGGTACTATTGTTGATATTTCCTCACTGTTTTGATTTTATACTTGAACTCAGTCATGTATTTTCCCGCTGTTTTCAAAACTCAGCCAAGTTTATTTTGCTTTTACACTTGAAACGATATTTCCAATAATATTTTTGGGCTGAGCATCATGTTTTACTGTTGCCCGAGGGGCTTATGTGATTTTTGACTGAGTAAGGCCGAGGGCCTGTATTGTGAGGATACTTTTGGATCGGGCTGCACGCCGCAGGAGTGAGATACTAATTGATTATGAGGCCGAGGGCCTGAGATATGTACGCCACGAGGTGGCTTGTGATTTATATGAGGCCGAGGGCCTAGATTTGATGCCACGAGATGGCTTGATATTGCGCTTAGGCCGTAAGGGGCCCCTCCTGGAGTCTGCACACCCCCAGTGAGCGCCGTCGACGTAAAATATGGATCGGGCTGCACACCGCAGCGATATATGGATCGGGCTGCACGCCGCAGTGGTGTTGATTTTGTTCTATGTGTTTACTTTATCTCATTTGCATGCCATTATCTGTTGTTTGTGCTACTCCATGTGATATCTATCTGATTGCCTGACATTATCTGTTAATTGAGTGTTGTGCTCGAGGGGTGGATTTCCCTGCTTATCTGCACTATCCGTTTTGCACTCATTTGCATAACTGTTGAGAAAGTCATTTTCAAAAGAGGTTTAAACTGAGCTAAGATGTTTTTCCAAGGATTTCACAGTTTCACTACTTTTATTTAAAGGGTTTTAGACTGCTCTATACAACATGTTGATGCATTTTTCGTAATTTCTTACTGCTCAGTTATTATTTACCTTTATTACTCACTGAGTTGGAGTACTCACTTTACTCCCTACACCACGTGTGCAGATGCGGGTATTTGTTCACCCGGTAGCGGGTTTTGAGCTAGTCGGAGGCTAAGTTATCGGAGTTTAGTGAGATGATTGACAGTGTTCGCAGCACCGCATCTCTTCCTTTTATTTATCAGTCCTATTTTATATGTTTTATGCCTTGCAGTTGTATTTATACTCTAATAGATGCTCGTGACTTATGACACCCCGGTTTGGGTTATGTCGGGTTGTACTTCCGCTAATTATTATCATTTAATCACATTTAAACTTCTTATGAACTGTTTAATCGCTTTATATAGGATGTATTGGGTTTAGTTGGCTGGCCTTGTCTTCACGAGAGGTGCCATCACGACCGGATCGAGGATTGGGTCGTGACAACTATATATGCATGTGGAGAAATAAGGGTCGAATATCATTTTATGTGCACATGCAGCATAATAAGAGTGGCATTTTGATGATGTTATATGATATTTCAGGGTGTTCTCATTGGTGTTGTGTTTGTGTTGAGACTGGGCTGTTATTTTTTATTTTTATTATAATGGTGTTGAGAACTTACATTTGGTACTTAACCGAGTCTATGGTTTTATTTGACATTTCTTCACATGCCTTACCTCTATTTGTTATTTCGTGATCAAAATGGGCCTTACTACATTGAGTTGTTATTACATCTTCTAAAAGAGTTGTGATTATTGTGCTCAGTTATATTTCAAATATCAGTTTTCTTCGATATATTCATTGCACATGTTATTTGTCTAGTGAGTATCACACGACTTAACATCGTCACTACTTCACCGAGGTTAGTTTTGATACTTACTGGGTACCGTTTGTGGTGTACTCATGCTATGCTTATGCACAACTTTTTGTGCAGATCCATGATCCTCGGACTGGACTAATCATCAGCACCGGAGCCTTAAAAGTATCCCTGCATGATCTGACCGCGAGCCTAGGATTCACCCTCTGTAATGACCCGACCGGTCATTTTGAGCTTTTGCATTTCGCTCGCCAGTTTTCGGACATGACTTGCCCCGTATAGTGTATTATGACTTATGTAAATCGTTGGTATTGGGTTTCAAGTTAATCAGAATGAATTTGGAAGAACAGTCTCAATTGAAATCTTAAAATTTGAAAGGTTTGACCAAGATTTGACTTGTGTGTATTTGTTCTTGGATTGGAATTTTTATGGCTTGGTTAGCTCCGTTAGGTGATTTGAGACTTAGGAGAGTGATCGGCATACATTTTGGAAGTCTGTGGAAGGTTTAGGCTTGAATTGGCGAAATTGAGATTTCGGCATTTTCTGGTTGATAGGTGAGATTTTGATATCGGGGTCGGAATGGATTTTCGGAAATGGGAGTAGGTCCGTTGTGTCATTTGCGATGAGTGTGCAAAATTTTAAGTCATTCAGACGAGATTTGATAGACTTTTTGATCTAAAGCATAATTTAAGAGTTCTTGGAGTTCTTAGGCATGAATCCGATGTTAAATTGGTGACTTGATGTTGTTGTGAGTGTTCCGAAGTTTTGAACAAGTTTGAAAGATGTCATAGGATGTGTTAGTACAATTGGTTTGAAGTTCTGGGGGGCTCCGGGTAGGTTCGGGGTAGGTTCCGCGATGTTTTAGGCCGAAAATCATAGCTGTAGCAGGTCCAGAAGGGTTGCAGGCCTCGACACCCACCAGCACGGTCCACACAAAATGAAGTGCATCCGTGGTAGGTGCTGTGCGGACTGCACAAAATGCAGTGCGGCCGAGGCAACAAACATTTCGCTGGTCCGACTTCGGAAGCTCATATATTTTGATCTACAAGGAATTTTGAGATGATTCAAAAATAAAAGTTGTAGCCAAAATACTAAAACCATTCACTGTAGATAAAAACCTATGCGGCCGCAGTCGTTTTTGTGCGGACCACACTAGTTTTGTGCGGACCGCGGTCGTTTTTGTGCGGTCCGCAGAGGTGGAAATCCGTGGGGTACTCTATAAATACGATGGTTTGGGTTTTATTTAATATTTTGACCTAGAGAACTCGGATTTTGGCAATTTTTCGAAAGTTATTCAAGAAATTCATCGGGGTAAGTGATTCTAACTCAGATTTGGCTAGAGTACATGAATCTATTATTGAATTCATCATTTAATTCATGATTTGGGATGGAATTTGGGAAGAAAATTTGTGGAATCTTCCAAAGATATAAAATGATGATTTGAAGGACCAAATGGTACTAGAATTGGATAATTTTGGTATGGTTAGACTCGTGAGGGTATGAGGATTCTGAAAATATAAATTTACCCGTTTTCGAGATATGGGCCTGGGGCTCGGGTTTTGGTAATTTCGGGAATTGTGTCATATTTTGATTGTTTTCGCTTGAGATTTGTTCCCTTAACATATTTTGACGTCCATGTTCTGATTTTGGATAGATTCGACACGCATGGAGGCCGATTTGAGGGGCAAAGGTGTCGCGAGCTAGATATTTAGCCGGTTCGAGGTGAGTAATGATTGTAAATGATGTCCTGAGGGTTTGAAACCCCAGATTGCACATCGTTTTGCTATATTGAGGTGAGGCACATGCTTGATGATGAGCGTGGGGTCGTGCACTATTAGGGATTGTGACTTGGTCCGTCCCGATTGATGATTTTACCGTATATTTGATTGAAAACTATTTGCTATCATTATTATTTGGGCCTAGTGCCAGCTATTTGAACCCTTCGGGGATTTTTGTTGATATTTCCTCACTATTTTGACTTTATACTTGAATTGAGTCATGTTATTTTCCACTATTTTCAAAACTCAGCCATGTTTACTCTGCTTTAACACTTGAAATGATATTCTAAATAATATTTTGGGCTGAGCGTTATGTTTTACTGTTGCCCGAGTGGCTTATATAATTTTTGACTGAAAAAGGCTGAGGGCCTGTATTGTGAGGATACTTTTGGGTCGGGATGCACGCCACAACAGTAAGATACTGATTATGATAATGAGGCCGAGGGCGTGAGATTATGCGCCACGAGATGGCTTGATATTGATATGAGTCCAAGAGCCTGTTTATGATGCCATGAGGTAGCTTGATATTGCGCTTGGGCCGTAAGGGGCCCCTCACGGAGTCTGTACATCCCCAGTGAGCGCAGGTACATATTGTGACGTGAGATATAGCCCGAGGTACTGATATTGTTCTATGTGATAGCCCGAGGGGCTGATATTGTTCTATGTGATTGCCCAAGGGGATGGTACCGTTCTATGTGATTGCCCGAGGGGCTGGTATTGTTCTGAGATATGGCCCGAGGGGCGGAGTTGTTGACATTGTGCCTGGGGGGTGAAACTTTATGTGTTTATCTTTCCTATTTACCTGTCATTTACCTGTTAAACTATGGTATTTGTGCCCGAAGGGCGGATTTCTGTGCTTATTTGCACTAACTATTTTGCATTCATTTGCGTAACTGTTGAAAAATCATTTTCAAAGAAGTTTAAACTGAGCTAAGATGTTTTAAGAGATTTTTTTACAGCTTCATTGCTTTCTTACTGGTTTTTGAACTGCTTCTATACGACATCTTGATATGCTTTACGCGATTTCTTACCATTCAGGCTTTAGTTATGATTATTACTCATTGAGTTGGAGTACTCACTTTACTCCCTGCACCTTGTGTGCAGATTCAGGTATTTATACACCCGGTAGTGGGTTTTGGTTGATCGGAGGCAGAGTCATCGGAGTTTAGCAAGGTAGCTGCCGGCGTTCGCAACACTGCTTTTCTCTCTCTTCATTTCATTAGTTTGTATTTGTACACTTCAGACTTTCAGTTATATTTATACCCTAGTAGATGCTCGTGACTTGTGACACCCCGGTTAGGGCTGTGTCAGGTTGTATTTCAGCTACTTATTATCATTAAATCATGTTTAGACTGTTTTTATATTGTTTAATTGTTTTAAAAAGTGAATTGGGTTTAATTGGCTAGCCTTGTCTTCACGTGAGGCGCCATCACAACCAAATTCGGGGTTAGGATCGTGACAGTTGGTATTAGAGCCTAGGTTGCGTAGGTCTCACGAGTCATGAGCAGGTTTAGTTGAATCTCGCGGATCGGTACAGAGACATCTGTATTTATCCTCGAAGGACTGCAGAACCTTTAGGAAAACTTCACATTCTTGAATTCTTATCATGCATCATTTGATTCAGCTTGAAATGTTAATTTTTTAATTCCTTCCACACGTTCGTGTGCGTGCATGAGCGCTTAGTATCAAATGTGCATCGATGGCTTGTGATTCCCCGATCGAGGGGCGAGACATAATCTCTGTGAGTTGATGTTGGGCCAGTCTGGAGGACTTGAGGCCGGATCTGTGCCTATTGCTTGAGCACCGGGGTGCTGATTGTGTGACCAAGTGTCTTCGAACTGATATGTTCGATAGTGTCCCTATTAGTGGAAGTGATGGCTGCATGGCTATGTGATGAGTATGTTGTGACTGCGAGATGTATTCTTATGAATTGGAAGCGACGAGGAGGGTCTGCTGGAGGATAGAAGAACTATTAGGTGCTTGATTTTTATCTTGATTTGAGGTATAGCCCCGAGTTATAAGTGTGCGAAGAGTATTTTCATGTGTCCTAGTTGGGAGTGAAGTAAATTTCATATTGCAGTATGAGTTCAGACTTAGAAAGGCTAAGTGACTGCGTAATGTTTGTAACTGTGGAGGGTATACAGAAATGTTAGTTGAAGACTTCGCAGGTGGGTTATCTCCTGCGAAGTGTTTCGAGGTTGTCTGATCCTTATGTGTCTTTTAGAAGGTCTCATTTACAAGTGAAATATAAGTGTTGAAATTTGAATTTTGAGTCGCTTAAGAGAGTGGGCTTGACTGTTGAAAGGATGAATGCGAGATTTGCAGAAGATTCAAGGTACCAGATGGTCTGTGTTTCATGAGCTTATGAAGGTTTGAGTTTAATCTCACTATGGTATTGTGGCAGCAATAGAGTATATGCGTTATGAGTTACTGTGTGTGTTTTAGTGTACGACTCCGAGCCAAGTGGGGGAGTCTGCTATTGATTAAGATTGCACAATTTTGTGCTATGTTGGTTCCAGTTTGAGACATTTCGGTGAATCAGTTATGGACTGTGGAGGTTGAGACCGAGGATGGCTCGGGTAAAGGAAAATTTTGATGAAGATTATATTATGCTTCATAGGTGTGTGAGAATCACGGGATGTCTTGAGTTGTTATTGGCAAGAATGCTCGGTGCATAGTGCAGGAAGTTGCTTGGTTGTATTGGGATAAGGTTATATTCTGCGGTGTCCGAGTGCCAATGAGGCACGAGTTGTTCGGTTCATTTGATCAGACTAATTGCAGTTTGAATAGAGTGAATGCCACTCGAGAATGGTTCTAATGTGTTCAAGATTCTACATGTAACAATTGGGTATTTTAAAGTTGTATATGTGGTTAGGAACTGAGTTTTCATTTGGAAGATGCCAAGACTTGTGTTACTTTCTACATTAACTATGGGATTCTATATATCAGTATTAGGAAGGTAATGGTTCCAGATTTGCAGGAAATCCCTTCGGGGTAGGTATTTTGAACGTGGTGCTTTTGGAAACATTTAAGAGAGTACTCAACGGCTTATGAGCCTTAGACAATGTGGTTTTATGCTTGGGTCTCGTGTGGTAAGTCTGGGTTGAGGAATTTTGGTGCTACAGAAAGAGGGGATATCAAGTTGAAGGTAAATCAGAAGGAAACTCGGATAGATGGGATAGCTGGGTAGTAGGCCAGATCGGTATGGTAAGGATATGATTAGTTCCTTGGGTTTGTACGGGGTAATGAGTTCCTACAGGTATTTCGCGGCAATGCTCTTAGGTTTTGATGGCTTGCATAGCTTGGTCGAGTTAGAAGGATTCAGTCCTAGCAGGTCTGGTTTGTGCAAGGGGAACTCGGAGAGTTCTTGATGGTTTCTACCTCGGTTAGAGATGTATATTTTCTATGGGCATGAGGAGCATGAGATGCATAGTGATTTCCTTCTAGATGGGATCAATGGAAGTTCTTGACTAGTGGAGTACGTAGATGTTTGTGGCTCGGAAGGGAGATGAAGTTCTCATGTTATCCTAGGATGGTATGGTATATGCGGTATGTTGTGGAGGATTGAAATTTCTGTGTGTAAGGTTATGGTTCAGTTTTGAATGGAAACTCATAAAATTCTTAGGCAGCACAGGCAGTTTCAGATGATTAGAGAAATAAGCTTTAGAGGATTAGGGGGATGATCTCCAGATGATTAAGGAAATGGTATTGCTAAATGGGAGTGATTTGATGAGGGTATATGTTTCAGAAAAGGCAATGTGATTAAGTTGATGGTACTTCGGTAGAATTACAATGCTTTCTTGTTAGATCGACTGCTGATATTCGAGTTTGCTTGGTGACATAGGGGAATTTTAGAGTATCTTTCGTGGAATGATTGGGTATTTGAGGTGCGGTATGCATTCAAACGGCGGAATTGGGATTAGGTTTGTTGATTCATGTTCCATATGGATTTTGATACAGGGAAGTTATCACATTCATGCTATGTTGTGGTTGTGAGTCGTGTGTATCGGCACTATTTAGTGACTATCGGGGTTTAGAGACCCGAGCGGATTTTTTGTGCTTGGCATGTTAGATTTTGGATGGGATATTGGGTTCAGACTGGTTGTCTCCGTATTGTGTCATTCTGGACTATTGCGCTAAGGCGGCACTATTGGCTATGCCGAAAATACCACGGATTGAGTGGCGGGGTCCATAGGATTATGCCCTAGTGGAGTGGTTTTATATTTTGAAGACCCAGCGGATGGCTGGGAAGGATTGTCTTTCATATTTGGGGTTTTTGTGATGGTTGTCAGTGTAGAGGCTTCTACCATTGATTCAGTTTCGGTGGTGAGGGACTTTACGGATGTGTTTCTTGGGGTCGGGCATGTCGTCGGGCAGGGTTGTTGATTTTAGTACCGTATTGTATGGCACCGACAGAGTTAAATGGGTGGAAGGAGAAGCTTCACCTTGATAAGGAGTTCGTTGGCAGGCCAATATGGATGCGTGTTCTAACTTGAGTCGGCTTGGTTGGCTCCGAATTGTATTATTGAGAGAGGTGTTGATTCATCAGTTATTGAGCTTATTAGTAATCCGGGGAGGCCTATGAGTTACCTTTCCATGTTGCGAGGCGTTAGGATTTGTTGGTTATCGGCACATGTGGGGCAGTGTTATTGGGGTCTCTTAGCAGAATTCGAGTAGGAGGAGTATTGGATATTGCTTGGCAGATGGCGCATCTGTTATGCGCTTTCGAATTGTGCGGTGTTATGTACTTGCTTTACCGTGGTTATGAGGATTTACTTTGATTCTAGACATCAATTGCACGTGGTCGTCAATTTCAAACAGAGTGACTTAAGGTGTTCTATGTGGAGAAATATTTGGATAAGGTCGCGCATTGCAGCGAATATATGTGGAGGTATGACCTTGCAGGTTAGATTCATGTGTTCTGTTCCTATGATGTGAGACGGGTTCTCAGCCTTGTGTTGTGTGGTGGTACTGGTGAGCTTGATGTACAGCTCTTTCATTTGAGTCATTTTCATGATTTGAGTATATTCGGACTGTTGCTTATTGGTGCGCGTATTATGCAAGTTGTGGCTTAGGCCTATATTGATGTGTCATGTCACCATAGTGGTGTGTTGGATTAGAGGAGATCGCTGGGATCATTAATGAATTCGAATATATTCGATTTCAGCATGTTAGAAGGATAATATCGAGGTTCTGCTCGGAAATTTGCTATGGTATTTTCCAAAGGAGAAGTGGCTTTATGAATGGTTGATCTGAGAAATGGTTATGGTTTATTGCGTGTTTCATTTATCGGTGGCAGTATATAAAAGTGTTGGAATGAGACTTTAGTTGATGAGAGGTTTTCTACCGGTATTCGATTGTTGTGGGCAGCTGCTGTGAATAGAAGTTATCGCTACGAGCATTTGAGTTACGTGGTTTATCATGTAATTGCACCTGAGGTTGCAGGTATGGGTTATTACAGCTGGTTCGGGCTTATTCTGAATATAGATGTGAGATTCTGATCTTATGGATGATTTCGGAAGTGGAAATGGGGTTCTAAGGTTTATGGGCTAGGTTGGATTGTAAAATTTTAGTTGCATTGTGTTATCGGACCTATGTGAGATAGGGTGTCGTGGGATCACCCCGAGTATATGCATGGTAAAGTTATTCAGCAATTGGTTGGCTTCTGGAACAACTCTGGGCACGTTCGAGGACGGACATGTGTTTAAGTGGGGAAGGATGTAACGACCCGACCGATCGTTTTGAGCTTTTACACTTCGCTCGCCAGTTTTCGGGCATGACTTGCCCTGTGTGGTGTATTATGACTTATGTAAATCATTGGTGTTGGGTTTCAGGTTAATCAGAATGAATTTGGAAGAACAGTCTCAGTTGAAAGCTTAAAATTTGAAAGGTTTGACCAAGATTTGACTTGTGTGTATTTGATCTCGGATTGGAATTTTTCTGACTTGGTTAACTCCGTTAGGTGATTTGAGACTTATGAGCGTGATCGGAATGCATTTTGGAAGTCCGTGGAAGGGTTAGGCTTGAATTGGCGAAATTGAGATTTCAATATTTTCCGGTTGATAGGTGAGATTTTGATATCGGGGTCAGAATGAAATTTTGGAAATGGGAGCAGGTCCGTTGTGTCATTTGGGATGTGTGTGCAAAATTTCAGGTCATTCGGACGAGATTTGATAGATTTTTTGATCGAAAACATAATTTAAGAGTTCTTAGAGTTATTAGGCTTGAATCCTATGTTAAATTGGTGATTTGATGTTGTTGTGAGCGTTCCAAAGTTTTGAACAAGTTTGAACGATGTCATGGGATGTATTGGTATAGTTGGTTTGAAGTTCCGGGGGTTCCGGGTAGGTTCTAGGATGTTTTAGGCCAAACATAGCTGTAGCAGGTCCAGAAGGGTTGCAGGCCTCGGAACCCACCAGCGTGGTCCGCACAAAATGAAGTGCATCCGCGGTAGGTGCTGTGCGGACCGCACAAATTGCACTGCGGCCGCGGTGGGGAACATTTCATTGGTCCTACTTTGGAAGCTTATATCTTTTAATCTACAAGGAGTTTTAAGATGATTCAAAAACGAAAGTTATGACCCTTCGTATCTAGTTTCTAGAAAGGTAAAGATATCGCAATTTGGGCATCTGTAGAGAAAGGTATGTCCAAAATACTAAAGCCTATCACTGCAGATAAAAACTTATGCGGACGCAATCATTTTTGTAAAGACCGCACTGGTTTTGCGTGGACCGCAGTCGTTTTTGAGTGGTCCGCAGAGGTGGAAATCCGTGGGGTACTCTATAAATACGAGATTTTGGGTTTTATTTAATATTTTGACCTAGAGAGCTCGAATTTTGGCGATTTTTCGAAGGTTTTCAAGAAATTCATCGAGGTAAGTGATTCTAACTCAGATTTAGCTTAGAGTACATGAATCTATTAATGAATTTATCATTATTCGTAATTTGGGAAGAAAATTTCTAGAATCTTCCAAAAATATAAAATGATGATTTGAAGGACTAAATGGTACCAGAATTGGATAATTTTGGTATGGTTAGACTCGTGAGGGTATGAGGATTCTGAAAATGTAAATTTTACCCGATTCCGAGATGTGGGCCCGGGGCTCGGGTTTTGGTAATTTCGGAAATTGTGTCATATTTTGATTGTTTTCGCTTGGGCTTTGTTCCCTTAGCATATTTTGATGTCCACGTTCTGATTTTGGATAGATTCGACGCGCGTGGAGGCCGATTAGAGGGGCAAAGGCGTCGCGTGCTAGAGATTTAGCCGGTTCGAGGTCAGTAATGATTGTAAATGATGTCCTGAGGGTTTGAAACCTCGGATTGCACATCGTTGTGCTATATTGAGGCGAGGCACATGCTTGATGACGAACGTGGGGTCGTGCACTATTGGGGATTGTGACTTGGTCTGTCCCGATTAATGATTTTACCGCGTATTTGATTGAAAACTATTTGTTATCATCTTTATTTGGGCTGAAAGCCATATTTGGGCCTAGTGTCATCTATTTGAACCCTTCGGGGATTTTTATTGATATTTCCTCACTATTTTGACTTTATACTTGAACGCAGTCATGTTATTTTCCACTGTTTTCAAAACTCAACCATGTTTACTCTGCTTTAACACATGCAATGATATTCTAAATAATATTTTGTGCTGAGCGTTATGTTTTACTGTTGCCCGAGTGGCTTATGTGATTTTTGACTGAGTAAGGCCGAGGGCATGTATTGTGAGGATACTTTTGGGTCGGGTTACATGATGCAGCAATGAGATACTGGTTATGATAATGAGGCCGAGGGCCTGAGATTGTGCGGCACGAGGTGGCTTGATATTGATATGAGGCCGAAATCGTATTTATTATGCCACGAGGTGTCTTGATATTGCGCTTGGGCAGTAAGGGGCCCCTAACGGAGTCTGTACACCCCCAGTGAGCGCGGGTACCCATTGTGATGTGTGATATAGCCCGAGGGGCTGATATTGTTCTATGTGATAGCCTGAGGGGCTGGTATTGTTCTATGTGATTGCCCGAGGGGCTGGTACCATTTTATGTCATTGCCCGAGGGGCTAGTATTGTTCTGAGATATGGCCCGAGGGCCGGAGTTGTTGACATTGTGCCTGAGGGGCGAACCTTTATGTGTTTATCTTTCATATTTACCTGTTAAACTATGGTATTTGTGCTCGAGGGGCGGATTTCTGTGCTTATTTGCACTAACTGTTTTGCATTCTTTTGCGTAACTGTTGAAAAAGTCATTTTCAAAGAAGTTTAAACTGAGCTAAGATGTTTTAAGAGATTTTTTTACAGCTTCACTACTTTCTTACTGGTTTTTGAACTGCTTCTATACATCATCTTGATATGCTTTACGTGATTTTTTACCATTCAGGCTTTAGTTATGATTATTACTCACTGAGTTGGAGTACTCACTTTACTCCCTGCACCTTGTATGCAAATTCATGTATTTATACACCCGGTAATGGGTTTTAGTTGATCGGAGGCAGAGTCATCGGAGTTTAGCAAGGTAGCTGCCGACGTTCGCAGCACTGCTTTTCTCTCTCTTTATTTCATTAGTCTGTATTTGTACACTTCAGACTTTCAGTTGTATTTATACCCTAGTAGATGCTCGTGACTTGTGACACCCCGGTTAGGCTGTGTCAAGTTGTATTTCCACTACTTATTATCATTAAATCATGTTTAGACTGCTTTTATATTGTTTAACTATTTTAAAAAGTGAATTGAGTTTAATTGGCTGGCCTTGTCTTCACGAGAGGCACCATCACGACCTGGTTCGGGGTTAGGGTCGTGACACCCTCTTGTTTTATTTCTACTGTTTATGTATTTCAGACAGTACTGTATTTGAGATTGATCTCGTGTATTCAGTTAGAGCTTGTGACTCCATACCACCTAGTTCTGAGATATTATGTTAAGTATTTGCCGCTTTGGCTTGTAGTACTCTTATTTCCGTATTTATGTTAAATTTTGTTTTCATTAATTCATGTTTTCATTGTTTAAATAAGTTGAGTGACCAGTTTACCTAGTTGGAAAACTAGGTGTCATCACGACTCCTAAGGAGGGATTTTGGTGACAATTGTTCAAAAAAATAATTAATGCATGATTCGGTCAAATGTACACAGAATGCAGATTGCATGAAAACTAGCTAGCTCTGCATGAGTTTGAACAAATGGTATACATATAATAGTGTAGATTGCTTGAAGTTAACAAGAACAAACATCAGCGTGTATGCAACCACCTCCGTCTCCTCCTTTCTTTCTTTTATTCTTCTTCTTTTACTGTTATAGTTATCATCTCCCTTTAGTTTTACTCAAGAATGATCTCTTTGAAAAGCAGTGAGAGAGGATATTTTCAAGTGGAAGAGAGGTTAGTTTTTAAATCAGCATTTGCATATTTGCCTACCTTCACATTTTATGTGCAATATTTCAAGTGTCAATCTCAGAAGAATCATCAATTACGGCTAATGTCCTGATTATCCTCCTTGTACCTAGGACGAGAAAATTGCTCTATGTTATTTCAATGCTGACTTTTTGAATATCAATGTAGAGTGATTGAGTTTTTACGATACACGTTAATTTATAAATTAAATCCTTGATTTATTTATTCTCTAGCTAAACCATATAGGTTTAATTTGGTGCTTGCTTGCTCGTCTACTTTCTTTTTTTGAATAACTAGCAAGCTAATTTCTCAGTTAATTACTGTTTGATTCAAATTAACTAGTATTATTTTTTCTCTTATTTTCAGACAACACACTTTTTAAGACTCGACATCTTGCTTCGTCTTACAATTGAAGCAATGAAAAGCGAGGACGACACTAACAATGGAGAACCAGTTAGGTAGACTTTTCCTCACTTTATGGTTGATCTTAGACAAGTAATATGTATATTGCTTATATAGGTCAATCTACGTCTAGAGAATCATATAATAAAACTGAAAAGTATTATAGACGGCCAAAAATATTAGTTGTCTAAAGCCAAAAATTTATTGAGATATGTAGAACTTATATATAGATATACACACATATGCAATAATTAGTTTTCCTTTTTTTTCCATACATTTTGTATATAGTGTAGCATTCTTACAAGATATATCATGCCTTAAATTTCACAGAATAATATTATTATTTATATTGGTAAGGAGTAATACAAGTTAATAAGATATCCGACATACATTTACAACATATTACATTGGATCTTGTTATAATTTTTTTATATTTACTAGTATTAAAATTTGAATATTTAATTCAAAGCTCTAAAATATTTCTATTGTTGTAAGAAACATTATTTACTAAACTCAACCATTTCTTCTTTGGAATCACTCTCTAAGTCATATTTGGGATATATTTGTATAGGGTAAAATATGTTATGGTAAGTGATCACATAAGGGAGAGACACGTGGAGCCGAAGGCAGATGATAGCTAAAATCGAAGGCAACTACTCTGTCTATTATTGGAGAGAATGGTGCTCATAAAGATGAAATAAATGTCTGCCACCTGGTAGTATTTAATGAAGAATATTCTATAGCATTTAGTACGCTACCCGTTATAAAGAATTTGGCATTCATGCCCACCATTACGCATTCTTCAATGACCCTCATAATTGACATTAAAGAAGGGCTTAATCCAAGGTACTTGTTCCCTAGGTGCATCTATAAATAGTGAGCTCTATTATCATTGCAAGGAAAATGAATTTTCTGGCAAACTTATACTACAATCTATTTCAAATCTTAAATTTCATCGATGTTGTGCCCGGAGACCCTGTTCCCGGAACTACTATTTCTTCTAATTTTATCTTCATCGCAAGGTTAAGTATTGCATATTTATTTAATTCTTCTATTATTTCTAGGATCAAATTAATTCACTTGTCTAGAAACCACGTATAAATCCAAATGCACCTTTTTACGGGTAAATAGTTTGGCGCCTACCGTGGGGCCTAGACGATCGTGTAATTAAGTTGGTCCTGTCTCTTTTACTGACATGTTTTGATCATTTGTTCTTAGAAAAAAGTCATAGAAAATGGCAGATAATGATGTTAACAATACACACAATCTTGAGGCCAAAGACAACCAGCCTCAGCATGAAGATTCAATCAGTGATACTCGCAATGAATGGACCGATGCCATGCCGGTCCATGATAAACGGTACCCGCGACATGTTCGAAAGGCGACTCCCGGTGTTGTGAAAGAGGAACATGTCGTTGAAGCGGTAAGGGTCCTACAGGAGCAATAATAGGTCATCCTACGCTATCTCACACGGTAGGATAAGGTTATGACAGAACTAAAGCATGCGTTATCGGGTGCTTCCAATAATGCGAACGAGCAAGGTCCAGTTCCTTTCGGTTCTCCCACAAATCGAACAACGCAGAGGGTTAACAACAATACCCCGAAGGGAGAGGTCAGCTTCGACGGGGCCGAGGGAATAGATCCGGTCACAACAACGAGAGTGATCCCTTCAAAAGGGAACTCTTGCAGTTTATGAGGGAAGTAAATGCCCGCATGGACCAAATTCCGGGTGCACCACCGCTGTTGAAAGGATTGGACTCAAAGAAGTATACTCAACTTCCATACAAACCAAGCGTGGCGCCAGAATTGATCCCGAAGCGATTTAAAATACCAGACGTACCAAAATATGATGGGACTTCAGACCCTCATGAGTATATTATCACCAATACAACGGCGGTGAAAGGGAACGATTTAGCTCCCCACGAGATCGAATCAGTTTCTCTAAAGAAATTCGGAGAGACTCTCACGAGGGGAGCCTTGACATGGTATTCACCGTTGCCCAATCATTCCGTAGATTCATTTGATATGCTCATGGATTCTTTTATTAAGGCCCATGCCAGGGCCAGAAAGGTACAGGCCCGAAAGGTCGACATATTCAGAATTGCCCAAAGAGAGTCCGAGTTGCTGCGTGAATTCATTACCCGATTCCAGAAGGAAAGAACGTTTCTCCCAGTTGTTCTGGATGATTGGGTGCTAAAGAATTCACCAAGGGTTTGAATCCGAGAAGTTCTGATGTTTCCCAGAAATTGAAGGAAAGCTTGCTCGAGTTTCAAGTGATGACTTGGGCGGATATTCACAGCTGGTACGAATCCAAGATAAGGATTGAGGATGATTAGATTGGCTTCCCAGCGTCAATTAAAGGTCGAGAGAAGAATACAGAGAAATCAAAAGACGATTTCAACATAGTTAGCCGATCTTTGAGGGGCCGATTTTTGCCTTATGAATGGGCTGAAGGATGCGGCAGAGATTTTTAAATGGCAGATAGGGTCGCTACCGATAGAATATTTGACGGCGGCTGAAACAACATATTGCTACAGGACAAGGAAGCGTCAGGTTCTTAGGGTCCTTCCTATCCCATACTTTCAGAATACAACTTCAACGATAATGTAGTAGAGTTGGTATCGGCAATGAGGAACTTAAAGAATCACAGTTCCCGAAGCCGATGAGGTTCGATCCCAACCATAGGGATCCTAATTTTTTGTGCGAATACCAACGGAAGAATGGCCAATGAACTGGGGACTGCTGACATCTGCGTGAAGAGGTGGCGACACTACTGAAAAATGTCCATCTTAGGGAATTTTTAAATGCCGGGCCAAAAACAATTATAGTCACAACCGTGATAACACAGAGCCCTCAAAAGTAGGAGAATACCCCCCGCGCCAGACGATTAACATGATTTTTGGGAGGAATAAGATTAACGAGGTTACCTTCTCGGCAAAAAAAATGAAGGTAACAGTAACCCACGGCAAGAGACTTTGGGAGGTCGTTGAGGACGACATCACTTTTACGGAGGAAGACGCATCCGAATTGTTGTTACCGCACAATGACGCATTGGTAATTTTTTTAATGTATTAGATTTTAAAATCAAACATGTTCTGGTAGATCCAGGGAGTTCGGCCAATATCATACAATGGAGGGTACTGGAGCAAGCCAAACTTACCGGAAGCATCATTTCAGCCACAAAACTCCTCAGTGGATTCAACCTCACAAGCATGATAACCCGAGGAGATATCTTGCTGCCCACAAATGTCGAGGAGGTAATGAAGACAACCCTATTCAAAGTTGTGGATGGTGATATGGGTTACAACATTATTCTGGAAAGACCACTGTTACACGAGATGAAAGTTGTACCATCAATGTATCATCAGTTTCTGAAATTCCCAAATCCCTAGAAGATTAAATAGATAAAAGGTGATCAACCGGCAACAAGGGATATGAATGCGATTTTGGTCTCTAGTAGTAAAGAAAAGGAGCATGCGGCATAGCAATTATAGGAACCGACACCAGCTCCCGAATCAAGTGAAGTCAACCAGGGGGAAGAGGCGTCAGAATCTTATCAAGTGACAAGGTATTTCCAGGTACCAAAAGAGATGGACGTAACAAAGTCCACAGCGGAAGATCTTGAGCAAGTCGCATTATTCGAAGAGTTCTTGGAAAGGAAATTCCACTTGGGGACAAGACTGCACCCCCAGCTCAGGTTCGAGTTTATTGAGTTTCTTAAATTTAATGCCGATTATTTTGTGTGGTTGAATGCGGATATGACAGGTATTCCAATGGAAGTGGTAGTACATAAGCTAAGCCTAGATCCCAACATTCCTCCGATAAGGCAGAAAAAATGTCTTATTGCTGAGACTAGAAATAAATTCGTCAAAGAGGAGGTAGCTCGCTTACTCAATATCGGTTCAATCCGAGAAGTAAATTATCCGGACTGGCTAGTAACGTAGTAGTAGTTCCTAAGAAGAAGAATAAATTTTGCATGTGTGTAGGCTATAAAGACTTGAATAAGGCATGCCCAAAGGATTCGTTCCCATTGCCAAACATCAATCAAATAATTGATGCAACGGACGGTCACGAGTTAATGAATTTCCTCGATGCTTACTCTGGGTATAACCAAATTAAGATGAACCTGTAAGATCAGGAAAAAAATTTGTTCATAACGAACTTCGACACATATTGCTATAATGTGATGCCCTTCGGGCTAAAGAACGCCGGAACCACTTATCAACGACTCGTAAACAAGATGTTTGAAAAATAAATAGGGAAAACCATGGAAGTTTATATAGATGATATGCTTCTTAAGTCTTTGAGCGCAAGTGACTATCTTAAGCACTTGCACGAAGCGTTTGACATCCTAAGGAGCATAACATGAAGCCTAATCTCGAGAAGTGCGCATTCGGGGTTAGCTCTGGCAAAGTCCTAGGATTTCTGGTGTCGTAAAGGGTGATTGAGGTAAACCCCGATAAAATCAAAGCCATAGAAAACATCCTGAACCAGCTATCAAGCGTAAAAGAGATTCAAAGGATGACATGAAGATTGGTTGCTTTGAGTAGGTTCATTTCAAGGTCATCAGAGAAATGCTATCGTTTTTTCGTGCTACTCAAAAAGAAGAACAATTTCGAGTGGATCCCAGAATATCAACAGGCTTTGAGGGATTTGAAAACGTACTTGTCAAGCCCTTTATTACTATCAAAGCTGGAGGAAGGTGAAAAATTGTTAATTACTTAGCAGTCTTGGAGGTAGCGGTAAGAGTTGTTTTAGTTTGTGAGGACAAATCTACCCAATCTCTCATTTATTACGTGAATAGAATTTTAACGGGAGCATAAACTCGCTACCTGCATTTGGAGAAGCTCGCCTTAGCTCTCGCAGTCACCGCTCGGAAGCTAAGGCCTTACTTCTAGTGTCATCTAATAGTTGTGGTGACCAACTTTCCTCTGCGAAATATCCTTCATAAACCCAAACTCACTGGTAGGTTGGCCAAATGGGCCATCAAAATGAGTGAATTTGACATAAAATATAAACCTAGGACTGCAATTAAGTCACAAGTTCTGGCCGACTTTGTGGCCAATTTCAGTCCAGGATAGCTGCCTCTAGCAACCAAAAAGGCAGTAATGGTGTCAGAATCGACATCAGGGTTTCAGACCTTATTTATGTATGGAGCTTCCAACGTAAAGGGGTTTGGGCTCGGCATAGTATTAATCATGCATTCAGGAGAGACCATAAGGCAGGTCATAAGAATGGTCCCTTTGACTAACAATGAAGCAGAGTATGAGCTTTGATTGTATGACTCGAGTTGTGCTACGCCCCGAGTCTGGGGGCGTGACTGGTACCTAGTGCCTCACATATCCTTGTGTATCACTTGCAACTAAGAAACTCTGAACATGTAATGTCATAGTTTGGCCATGGGCCACATTGCAAGATAATGTGCGATGCAAAATATAAAGCTAAATAGAGACTAACGCTGACTAAATGTCAACATAAAGATGGGCCGGCAAGGCCGTCATAATTACTACAACTGACAAGCCAACAAAATATACGTACAGGGCCTACAAGCCCAACATACTGCACTAACTGATAGGATATGTCTACAAGCCTCTACTGATAGATGTACTGTGATCGGAACAGGGCCCCGACCTACCCATAACCTATCTACATATATACACAAGATGTACACCAAAATGCTAGACCCGACAACTTCGAAAGAAGGGGAGCTTACCAATAAAGCTGAACTCGGGCAACACCTACTGAGGAGGTCTACCCATCTATCTGTATGAACCTGCACATATGAAATGCAGTGCCCCTAGAAAGGGACGTCAGTACGAAATAATGTATCGAGTATGTAAGGCAATATGCGAAAAACTGAAACTGAGCTGATAATATAATAACTGAAAACAACTGGAGGTTAAAAATAACCTGAAGATATGCTCACCTGCTGATACTGACTCTATTCTCTCAATATAGTAAGTAAAATAGATGTCCGGCCTTATAAGGCTCGGTATATATATATATATATATATATATATATATATATATATATATAACTACTCTGCCGTAGTAGGCTCGCTCATAGGCGCTCGGCCATACTAGGCTCTGTATCTCGACCAACTGGGTTTGCTCATAGGCGCTCGACCATAGTAGGCTCGGTATATATCTTACCATCTGATCAGGGGTTGCCCAATAGGGGTCTGCCCATTGCTAAAACTCGATGGTAATAAAAAACTTTAATACTGTATATATAAACTCTCTGCTCTCTTGACGGGAAGAAGGAAATACTCAATTTATAAAATACTCGTCGTTTGGTTAAAAGAAGAAAGGTTGGTACCATAACAATGATAAAAAAATTAGTAGGCGTAACAAAATTAGGGGAAATAAGGTAAATATTTCAACATCTCCAATATTCAGCAACTAATCAATAATACTCTGAAAAGAGCTTTACTTCAATACTCATCCATAATTCAAAACCAAAAAGTGATTTGCTTATCTAATTATTTGCTTAAGGTACGAACTTTCTTTGCCTCCTAAGTAAAATTTCCAATTCCTTTTTCTTTTCATCTAATTGCCAACCTTTGTGAGGATGCTTAAAGTGAGAAGTTGGTGACTGATTACTTTTCTTTTCTCTCATGCCAAAAGAAGAAAAGAAGAAATATTCAACAAGGCAGTCCTTTTTATACCATATATATAATAGTCTTGCAATTCAGAAAGCTGGCTTCATGCTTTTGTTCCAGTAGAGGTTCATGCTTGTAGAGGGTGATCTCCAAAAATACATGGTATTAACTTACAAAACTAGGAAAATATACGTAATTTCCGAGATTAGCAAAATATACGTAAATTCCGGGATATGAATTTTTTTCCTTTGTACCACATTGTCAAAATTGTGTAATTACGAGATCATGCAAAATGAAGGAAGAGCTTAGCCTTAACATACCTGGAGTAGGAAAAAATCTGTATGATGTTCTTAAAAAAGGTTACACTGTACCCCTTAGAACCGCAAAATTTAACGTTGCTAAATCTTATTGGAATCATTGAAATGTGTAGGAAATCATGTTGCTTAATGAAATATGTAGATTCTGGTTTCAAAGTCTTCGGGAATGAAATTTGAAAGAGTTTAAGAAGGACTAACGTTTTTGTGTCTTAGTATTGAAACTTTTGAAAATGAAATTGGCATGGTTGTTTTGAATATTTTAAAGTAGGAGGTGTCTTGCACCAAGGCATTAAGATGCCACCTCATATAAAATGACTAATAGTCATTTTATAAGGGTTTGCTGCCATGTTTTGGGATTTAATTATTAATTAGATAATATCCCGCTACCCGATAATTAACCAATTATCCACATAATTAAGAATTGCCTCAAATTACTTAAAATTCTATTTATTTTTAACATACTTTATACAGCATACTATCGTGATCATATAGTACCTTGCATAGTACTAGTCCATAAGTATCGGGTATTATTGCTCGACCCGTAGCTTATTCCAATTCGACAATCTTCAACGTAACTCATTTTCTTTAATTCGTGTACTCTTCCCTTCATGGTGTCACACCTCCTTTTTACACCACCGAAAGGGATATAAGGGAGTTTTTTCCAATTTAAGTGACAACCGAAACGAGATTATCTATATTAAATTACGAGTCGCCACTTGGGAAAATTATGGTGTCCCAAGTCACCGGTTTGAAATCCCGAATCGAGGAAGGTTGACTCTTATTTATGGTCTGCGAACACAGAAATCCGGGTAAGAAATTCTGTTAAACCGGGAGAAGATGTTAGGCATTCTCGGCTTCCATGATCTTAGCATGGTAGCTTTGATCATACTTGACTTATTAAATTGTTTAACTACTCATTTTAGAACCTATGTGATTTCAACTCTTTTAATTAAGAAATTATCTTGAAACGGGTCACGCGTACGTGTACCCGTTTGTTTGGCGCATCAAAAATCATGTCACGCGAATATGCCCACAATTAATAACGCTTTATTATTATTAAGAGAATTTGACCGAAGTTGCACGAACGCATACTGCGGTTTTATTTTTAGAAATCGAAATCATGTCACGCGAACGTGTCCACAACCACGATAGTATATTAAACATGCCTAAAGCAAACTACGAACATTTGTCATTTTTATATCTAAGCTAAGAAATTAATACGAGGGCCATGTATGATTAAATGGTGGACGGCACACCTCGGACTATATGAACTAAATTTAATTAGTGGCCTACTAAAATAATTTTATTATTAAGAAAGTTTGATCAAAGTTGCGCGAACACATACTCCAAATTGGTTTTTAGAATTTTAATTATGTTACGCGAACGTAGACACAATCACAATAGTAACTTCAAAATGCGCCTAAAGGTATTTCTACGATGTTCATTTTTAATATCTAAGTTATAAAATTAGTATGAGGGCCATGGGTGATTTAATTACTATGACACACCTCACTTTAAAATAACTACGTTCAATTAGGAGGTTGCAAGGCTCTTGATTAATCCAATTCAAAATTTATCTAACTCGAAATTTAGTCTAGGGCCCTAATTACGGACATGCATCGCGGTAATTAAATGATTTTGATTACTTAAAGGCAAATGGACCAGCTTTAGACCAGCTGGACCTCACGAGTCATGCATTGGACTGGGCACGAAGGTAAGCCCATCTCTTAGAATGAGAGCCAACTATGCCTAGTACTGAGGTCGGGCCAGACAAAGATCCAGCGAAACACTGGGCCTCATGTTACAAAACAGTCCCTTAAGCATAAAATGCAAGAAAAAAGAAGAAGGGGTGGGGGTAAATATCCTTGGGCCTGTCATTGAGCCCAAACATGACAAAACAACATAGATGCAAAATCTAGGAAAGCTAACAGTGCGTAAATTATTATGCGGCTCCTTTGAGACTTTCAGCAAGTTTGACCATCAAAATAAAATTATCTGAAGCATTCAGCTCTGACCCTCATGACTTCTTCATACATTACATTAACTTACATGTAGGTTCAACACTATTTAACAAAACTTTGAGCCATTTGAAGAACATTTAACTAGTAAATGAAGATTAACAAGCCTTGTCCTATAAAATAACAAACAAAATTAATCTAAACTATTAAAACCAAATATAAATTAGATTGTAATCCTCCATAAATCTGCCAGCTCTTCCCACATAGGAGTAATATCAATTTTAGCTTCTAACTCTCATGGATCTGATCATGTCGAGATCAGATCCACCAAGAGCCATGTTTCACACATGCTAACCCCTGGATAAAACACACAACTCACACTATGAAGCAACTATTAGCATGAATGATCAATGAAACAGTGTACTTATAACTCAAAAACTAATAGACATAAACCAATGCATTTGAAACACAAGAAAAACATGTTTTTAAGCATGGGAAACAAAAATCAATGGAAGTAATACATCTTATTACTCAAGTAACACTTCTAAGATTCATGTGAAGTCAGGATTACAAAGATTTTTGACATAAGGCCATGGTGTGTACCTTGGTGCCTGAAATTCTGCTCCAAAATACCAAAAGAAAACTAGATACTTCAGTACTAGAGAACAAAGCAACAAATAGTAAATAAAACAGCTTCAGTATCAGGTCATAAGATCTCCAAATCCCAGAAATATCAAGCAAGCTTGTTTAGTTTTTTTTAACCAGAAGAAATGAGAAGCCTACTATTTGAGAGAAATGAATTTGAAAGATTTTTAGGGGTCTCTTTTCTGTCTCTAGAGAATGATGAGAATGCCTTATTTATACAATAGAAATCTGTTGTGTGCCTTCCAAGTCAAAGAAATAGGATTCTATTTGGCTTCAGCAACTTGTACTGGTAGAATACCATCAATTGTCCATGTCATAGAACCTTCTGGATGCCTTATCCCATTACTACACTCCCAAATTACCCCCTAAATTCTTAGTTATTCATTTAACATCCTAAAAGTCTTAGGCATTTACGAGTCAAGGCAAACAATTCTCTAACAAAATCTATAGGCAAACAGAATCAAATTGCATCAGTTTCTAAAACCTGAATAGGTTTAACATGAAAGGAAATCAGAAACGATCCAACAATTGAACAATTGAAACTAAACATTAACAAGAAACAACCAATGAATGACCTATCTCTACCTTTGAAGCAATTAAATCAACCATTTAACAGGGAATCAAATTAAACCAAGATACTAACATGCTGATTATTAAACACAAAATAACCCCTAATTGAAAAACTGGAAACCTAATGACCTAAAGGCAAACTCAAGAATTAATCCTAAACTAACTGCATATCATCAATGATTAAGTACATAAGCTAATTAACAAGCTTAAAATAAGAAACCTAAGTCATGCAACTAAACAAAAACAAAACCCATGAAGAGTGAACCCAGAGAAGGAAGAGGAAAATATCAGAAGGAAACAAATAAAAACAAAGGCAAAAGAGAATTACCCTTGCTTGCTTCAAACGGAACCCTTTATGAACTTGAACGACCTCTTTAAAGAATGAAGTGAACCTTTAAGTATCATTAATCGATGGGTTCACTCGACCACGTACTGACCAAGAAAAGAAAAAGAGGGGGGGGGGGAATTTAGGGCTTTTCCGAAACCCCTGATCCAAAATTGACAAACTTGGGGCTGATTTGAGAGGAAACAAAGGTATATTTAGGGAGAGAAAGAGTGAGGGATTGCATGTGGTAAGTTTGGGCAAGTTAGGTTTTTTGGAGATTCTGAGTTTAGATCCGAAATTCGAGAGGTTTGAGGGGGATTTGGGGAAGAAGATTAGGAGATTTGGAAAGAGGAGGGTGAGAAGATCCTATGGTGTTAATTTGGAGGGGATAGGAGCGGTCTGGGGTACCGCCGCCGGTGGAGACGGTGAGGTTTTTTAGGGCGGCGATCTCTAGGGTTTGGAATTGAGAGAGACGAGATTGAAGTGGGGGGGGGGGTTGAGGGGGTAGGTCTTGGTTCGGATAGTTAAATACGCAAGGGGACCCGAGTTCCAGTCCGTTGGATCTTATTGATCCAACGGTTGAGATGGGGGGACAGAAACGGGGTCGTTTTGTTTAATGGGGAGGGTCTGGACCGGGTTAAGGATTGGGCTTGGGTTGGAATGGATCTTGGGCGGGGGTTTGGGGGTGAATGGGGTTTGGGCTTCAGCCTAATTTGGCCCAACTGACGCAACCTTTTCCTAATTCCTTTTTTTTCAATTTTTCTTTTAACTAAAATTTAATGAAAAAACCTAAACTAAACCTTAAATTAATTTAAATTGTAAAATTAAACTAATTATCAAATTACAAAATTTATAAAAATTACTTGATCCTAAATTAAAAGAGAAAAATCAATAATCTAAAAATTAAAAGGGTAAAAATATAAAATGAGCCATTTTTTGTGATTTTTATTTTTAATAAAAAAAATAATTAACTAATTAATCTAAAAAATATATAAATGAAACCTAAATGCAATGCATGGTACTTTTGGAATTTTCATGATTTTAACGAAAATAAACATACACAGAAATGCAAACAATTAGCACAAGTTCTCACAAAATCCTATAAAATTGTAAAAAATGAAAAAAAATTATTTTTCTTGTATTTTATGGGAGTAATTCCTATAGGGAAAAAATCACGTGCTCACAGCTGCCCCTCTTTGCTCGGAAACATAAAGAGTTTTCGTGCAAAGATAAAGTGAGCGGATACGAGCGATTTTTGCCCGTTTGAATACTCCGTGGGAAGCATTTTTGAAAGATTTGACTGCACCTTACTTCCGAGGTTGCCTACATATCCTTGGCTATAAAGGAATCAGGTCAGTATAGTTTGGGAAGTTTTGGTAGCTAGGACTACCAGGAAGCTGTGATTTTGTTGTTGCTGTTGTTGCTACTACTTGCTGAACTCCTTATTACACCAAGACAAAATAAAAGAAACTAGACTAAACTATGATCTATGAATTACAATAATCCTGTCTATAATCTTCAAACTTGACCTTGTAGTTTCTGCTACTCTGCTAACTTGTACTCTCCAGGTGAGATTCCTTTGTTGCTGCCTTGAATTGCATTCTGAAGTGAATTCCCTTATTCTCTAGGTAGGCGCCTGATTGTCAATACTCGAACTGTCTTGCTTCGAAACTTGGACCGCCTTTCCTTGTTCTCTAGGTGGGCGCCTGATTGCTGACCTTGAACTATTTTCTCCTTGAACATTGAACTGCCTTCCTTTGAAACTTGAACTACTTTCCTTGTTCTCAAGGTGGGTGCCTGATTGCCAAAACTGTAATTGTATTCCCTTGCTCTCCAGGTGGGCGGCTGATTACCAAAACTTTAACTATATTCCCTTGCTCTCCAGGTGGGTGCCTGATTGCCAAAATTTAACTGTATTTCCTTGCTCTCCAGGTGGGTGCCTGATTGCCAAAACCTTAACTGTATTTCCTTGAGACTTGAACTGCTTCTCCTTGTTCTCCAGGTGGTTGCCTGATTGCTGACCTTGAATTGTTTTTCCTTGAACATTAAACTGCCTCTCATTGTTCTCCAGGTGGGTGCCTGATTTCCAATATTTGCACTGTTTTTCCTTGAGACTTGAACTGCTTCGCCTTGTTCTCCAGGTGGGTGCCTGATTTCCAACACTTGCACTGTTTTTCCTTGAAACTCGACTTATTTTCCCTTGTTCTCCAGGTGGGCTCCTGATTGCTGAACTTGAACCGTCTTCCTTTGAACATTGCTGCTTTTCCTTTGTTCTCCAGGTGGGTGCCTGATTTCCAACACTTGCACTGTTTTTCCTTGAAACTCGACTTGTTTCCCTTTGTTCTCCAGGTGGGCTCCTGATTGCTCAACTTAAACCGTTTTCCTTTGAACATTGCTGCTTTTCCTTTGTTCTCCGGGTGGGTGCCTGATTTCCAACACTTGCATTGTATTCCTTTCCTCTAAAACATGAATTGTTTTCCCTTGTTTTCCAGGTTGTTTCCTAATTGTAGACACTCAAACCATCTTCTCTTGCTACTTGGAACTTTTTTCCCTCAAAACTTGCACCATTTTCCCTTGCTCTCCAGGTGAGTGCCTGATTTCTGAACTCGCACCATTCTCCTTTGAAACTTGAGTTGTTCTCCCTTGTTCTTTCAAGGGGACGCCTGATTGCTGAGCTGAACTGCTTTCTCTTGAGACTGTTTTTCCTTAGGACTGTCTTCCCTTGTTTTCCAGGTGGGTGCCTGATTGCTGAACCTAACTTGTCCTCTTTTTGAAACTGCTTTTCTTTTGAATTGTATTCCCTTGTTCTCTAGGTGGGGCCTGATTGCTTGAACCTGAACTACTTTCTATTCTTGAAACTCGTGTTGTCTTCCCTTGTTCTCCATGTGGGTGTCTGATTTCAACAAAACAGACAAAACAAAAGACATTTTTCTGCCCCAGCTTGATATTGGGAACATCTGTGAATGTTAGCCGATTCTTGTTATCCAAAATGAATTCTAAACTAAATTCCTTTATCCTGAAAATTTCAGACCAAGCCTCATCTCAAAAGTGAAAAACTTAAATGCCAAATTATACTTTCCAAAATAGACCTCTCGTCAGACCTTGTCATTTGTGAGGATCTCAAAACTTACTAAATTCTCTTATCTAGGAGGATACTGGAGCTTACTGTCGAGCCTGTCTGGCACCTGCTTTCCTCACGGAGGGTTTCTCCGAAACAAACAAAATTTTCTACCCCTGTTTTAATCAAAGAAAAATCTTGTCAGTTTGAAAATGTGGTGGTTAGTTTGCGACATTCTTGCTGAAGGTGGCCTTTCCACTGCCATGCTTTGTCCTGTTCAGCTGCATCTGACTGGCAAAGAGTTATTTCACCTTCTGATTAAGTGGTTTGCGACATTCTTGCTGTTTTAACATATCTGTCTTTCCCATCTGAACCTCTATGTTTCTCCCTACAATTTACGAAACCACTTGGTCACTTGAACCTCTGCTAACACCTTACTTTCCATCATGCTATTTCTTGGTATGTTGTGGTCGCACTTTGCTTTGTGCAATTTGCAAGTTGGTAATAAGCTTTACAATCCTTTCTTTTGCTTAGCAAGTCTAACATTGAAAAAGCTTTAGAGGAATAGACCTAAAAGGAAATGAAATGCAATGACTTCGAGAGTTATGAATAGAGAAGAGAATCAAAACAAAAAGACTGTTTGAGGAAGAAAGGGGAAAATGACTTATTTGAGTGAAGCTGCTGGCATCAATGGTCATGACATGCACTTCGGATTAATCAGCCTAGTCCATTCAGTCAATCCTCTTTCAGTCTTCCCACTTTATGCCTGGGGTTTCCATAATCTGATTCCTTTGCAAAGTCAACAACCTTGTTCGGCTTGCGGTGCCCCGAAGGGTTTTCACCAACAAACCTCTCTCATTTATTTATCTCTCAACTCACCATCGCCTTACGGTACCCGTGAGGATTTTCACCAATAAGACTCTCTCATTTTTAATTTCTCTCAGTTTTTCGTCGCCTTATGGTACCCGTAAGAGTTTTCACCAATAAGACCCTCATTTTTCATTTTTCTTGCTCAGAACGGAGTGTTGCCCCTGATATGAATCACCTCTCTACTTGCTTGACTTGGCATCTCTCGAAGACTTATTGAAAGGTCTTAATTTGGACGGTAATGTGGGCTTTTGGATAGGTTTAGAAAGAAACAACAACAACAACAACAACAACGACCCAATATAATCCCACAAGTGGGGTTTGGGGAGGGTAATATGTACGCAGACCTTACCCCTACCTCGAAGGGTAGAGAGGCTGTTTTCAGGAGACCCTCGGCTCAAAAAAAGCAACAGGAGACGATATATTAGTACCATAAAAATGCATAATAAAATAATAGCTTTATAAGAGATATGAAATACAGAATACGAAATACGAAATAGATGGCTGGTATAGTAAAAACTAGCAGGTAAAGCCCTGCATCAATAGACGACCATTGACATTCTTAGTCTAACTCCTAACTGGCTAGTCTCACTCTATTGTGCTGTAGAAATATTCACAACTTTCCCTAACCTACAACCTTAATGCTCGACCTCCATAATTCCCTGTCAAGGGCCATGTCCTCAGTAATCCTAAGTCGCGCCATGTCCTGTCTGATCACCTCTCCCCAATACTTCTTAGGTCGCCCTCTACCTCTTCGCGTGCCCACTACAGCCAGTCGCTCACACCTCCTCACCGGTGCATCAGTGCTCCTCCTCTGAATGTGCCCGAACCATCTGAGTCTTACTTCCCGCATCTTGTCCTCCATGGGAGCCACGCCCACCTTCTCTCGAATATCTTCATTCCTAATCTTATCCATCCTTGTATGTCCGCACATCCACTTCAACATCCTTATCTCTGCTACTTTCATCTTCTGGATGTGTGAGTTCTTTACCGGCAAACATTCAGTTCCATATAACATGGCAGGCCTAACTACTGCTCTATAAAACTTACCTTTTAGTAACGGTGGAACTTTCTTGTCACACAAGACTCCCGACGCTAACCTCCACTTCATCTACCCCACCCCTAGGGTTAGAAAGAAAGGATATCACAAAAGGCTCAAAATAACTTGAATAAGTTCAAAATTACAACTTTTGGAATCAGATCTCTTACAACAACCGCAACTTTCTGCCCCAGTTTCTTTGCTTGGGGACTTTTGAAATTTTATTTTGATGGGACCGAACCGTGAGGCTGCCTACGTATCCTTAAAAAGAATCAGGTCGAACGTAGTTCATAACGTAGGAGTTGCTTTGTTTTTGTACTTTTCTCTTTCTTTTTCTTTCTCTCTTTTCCTTTTCTTTTCTCTCCTTTTCTTTTCCTTTTCTCTTTTTCTTTTTTTCCTTTTCTTTTTTTTTTCCACTCTTTTCCATTCTTTTCTTTCTCTTTTCTCTTCTGTTTTTCTCTTTTCTTCTTTACTCACCTTTTGCGTTCGTGTTTCTGAATTTCGCTACTGATCCCAAAAGAGGCGTATGAAAGGAAATAAATAAGGCTCAAAGTGGTATCAAAGGATAAAGTGTATAGATAGCAGAATAAAATGTCTTCGTCATTCCAATCCTTAAAATATGCCAAGTACAAACAACAATTTAGACAAAACAAAGAAATCATACATAATATCTTTTGACTGCATCAAAATTGATAGCCAAATCTATACATTTGCCTTCTATGTTTGTTAATTACAAAGCATCATTGGACAACACTCTTGTTACAATGAACGGCTCCTGCCAATTTGGGTCGAACTTTCCTTTCGCTTCAGTCTGATGTGGAAGGATGTGTTTCAATACTTGCTGAGCCACTTCAAATTTCCGAGGACACACCTTCTTGTTGTATGATCTTGCCATTCTCTTTTGATACAACTGGCCACGACACACTACTGCCAGTCTCTTCTCATCAATCAAACATAATTGCTCTAGACGGGCTTTGACCCACTCATCATCATCAATTTCAGCTTCAGCAACAATCCGAAGGGATGGAATTTCAACCTCCATGGGTATCACTACTTCTGTGCCATATACCAACAAATAAGGAGTTGCACCTACTGAAGTACGAACAGTACTGCGATAACCCAACAGAGCAAAGGGCAACTTCTCATGACATTGCCTAGAACTTTGCACCATTTTTCGAAGTATCTTCTTTATGTTCTTGTTGGCTACCTCGGCTGCTCCATTCGCCTTGGGGCGGTATGGGGTGGAATTTCGATGTGTAATCTTAAATTGTTGACACACTTCCTTCATCAGATGACTGTTAAGATTAGCACATTATCTGTGATGATCACCTTTGGGATTCCAAACTGACAAATGATATTCTAATAAACAAAATCGACCACTGCCTTCTTGGTCACAGATTTGAAAGTTTTAGCTTCAACCCACTTAGTGAAGTAGTCAATGGCTACCAGAATGAACCTGTGCCCATTGGATGATGCTGGCTCAATCGGTCCGATATCCATACCCTAAGCAACAAAGGGCCATGGTGCGGATATTGTGTGCAATTCCGATGGTGGAGAATAAATCAAATCTCCGTGTACTTGGCATTGATGACACTTGTGCACAAAACTCATGCAATTTCGCTCCATAGTGAGCCAATCATAACTTGCTCGAAGAATTTTCCTTGCCAGAACATACCCACTCATGTGCGGCCCGCAGATTCCGGAATGCACTCTCCACAGACTTCGGTCATGATGGTCGTGGCTTGTCTAGCATGTATGCATCTCAACATTCCAAGATTTGGAGTTCTTTTGTACAGAACTCCTCCACTGAATAAAAATCCATTTGCCAAACGTCGAATTGTTCTCTTTTGATCCCCTATGGCTTGTACTAGATATACCCCCGACATGATGTACTCCCTGAAATCGTGGAACCAAGGTTCACCGTCAAGTTCTTCTTCCACCATGTTGCAGTAAGGATACTGATCGCGGACCTAAATATGCAAAGGGTCAATATAAGACTTATCTGGATAATGTAACATCGACGCTATAGTGGCCAATGCATTAGCAACCTCATTGTGGATCCTAGGGATATGCATGAACTCTACCGATCTGAACCGCTAACAAAGATCCTGCAGACATTGCCGATATGGTATGAGATTCAAAGATTGAGTCTCCTATTCTCCCTAAATCTGGTGCACCAACTGATCAGAATCTCCCAAAACCAACACTTCTTAGACTCCCATGTCCACAACCAACCTTAAACTCAAAATGCACGTTTCGTACTCGGTCATGTTGTTGGTATAGTAGAAGCGAAGCTGAGCTGTGACAGGGTAGTGGTGCCCTATTTCAAAAATAATTACAGCTCTTATTCCAACACCTTTCATGTTGGAAGCCCCATCAAAGAAGAGTTTCCAACCGGGCTTTTTATCCTTCTCGACCTCGTCAATATGCATTACTTCTTCATTAGGAAAGTAAGTCTGCAAAGGTTCATATTCTTCATCCATTGGGTTCTCGGCCAAGTGATCGGCCAAATCTTGGGCTTTTATCGCCGTCCGAGTCACATATATGATGTCAAATTCTGTGAGCAAGATATGCCACTTTGCGAGCCTTCCTGTGGGCATGCGCTTCTGAAAGATATATTTTAAAGGAACAAGGCGAGAAATGAGATAAGTAGTGTAGGATGACAAATAATGCTTCAACTTTTGTGCTACCCAAGTCAGGGCACAACATGTCCTCTCAAGGGGAGTATACTTAACCTTATAAGATGTGAACTTCTTACTAAGATAATAGATGGCTTGCTCTTTCCTGCCAGTGATGTCATGCTGACCCAATACACATCCAAATGAATTATCCAAGACTATCAAATAAAGAATCAAAGGTCTCTCTGGTTTCGGCGGGACCAACACATGTGGATTCGACAAGTACTCTTTGATCTTATCAAATGCTTCCTGACACTCATCAGTCCATTTGACCGCAGTATCCTTCTTTAGCAGCTTAAGGATGGGCTCACAAGTTGTCGTGAGCTGAGAAATAAATCTGTTGATGTTGTTCAGCCTCCCTAGAAGACTCATCACCTCGGTCTTATTCTTTGGCGGTGGCAATTCCTAGATAACTTTGATATTTGATAGATCCAACTCAATGCCCTTCCGACTGAATATGAACCCCAATAGTTTTCCGGATGGAACACCAAATTCACACTTTGCAGGGTTGAGCTTGAGATTGTACCTGCGGAGCCTCTGGAAAAACTTTCTCAAATCTTTGACATGGTCAGACTACTTCCTAGACTTTATGATCACATCATCCACATAAACCTCGATCTCCTTGTGTATCATGTCATGGAATATGGTAATCATTGCCCTCATGTAAGTTGCCACAGTGGTTTTCAACCGAATAGCATGACCCGGTAGCAATATGTTCCCCACGGTGTGATGAATTCCGTCTTTTCCGCATCTTCCTCATCCATTAAAATCTGATGATATCCCGCATAGCAATCCACAAAAGATCCAATCTCGTGCTTGGCATAGTTGTCAATCAAAATGTGGATATTTGGTAGTGGGAAATTGTCCTTAGGACTTGCTTTGTTGAGGTCACGGTAATCAATACACACTCTGGTCTTACCATCTTTTTTTGGCACAGGCACAACATTGGCTAACCATGTGGGATACCGCGTGACTCGAATGACCTTTGCATCAAGCTGCTTTGTGACTTCCTCTTTAATCTTCACACTCATGTCAGTTTTGAACTTTCTCAACTTCTGCTTGACGGGAGGGAATACTGGATCAATTGGCAATTTGTGGACCACCAGATCTGTACTCAAGCCTGGCATTTCATCATCGACCATGCAAAAATATCCTTATATTCAAACAATGCTTTAATTTTTTCTTCCCTGATTTGCGGTTCAAGATGGACACTTATCTTAGTTTCTCTGACATTATCTGGATCCCCTAGATTGATTGCTTCCGTATCATTCAAATTAGGCTTGGGTTTTTCTTCAAAATGATCTAGTTCCTTACTAATCTCTTCAAATGCCTCGTCCTCATTATATTCTGATTCATCATCACACTCTATTTCTTGTATTATTATTTCAGAATTAGATTGGCTTTTAAGACTTGGACGAAGATTCCTCATGCATGTCATGTCATTGAAACCAGCATAAAAAGAACTGTACAGAGAAGAAAAGAAAACAAAAATAAAACTATCAGGAATGATGGAAAAGGGAAATTGCATTTCATTGAAAATAAAGGATAACAAGTCTTATACATCAACAAGTAGAAAATAAAAATTTGGGTCACAACCCTGGAATGACCCATATAGAAAGGAAAACAAAACAAACTACCAAGACTCCTTCTGAGTAGGGAGGGGAGTAGCCTTCCAATTGTTAAGCTTTACATTCAGCCCGACGAACTGCACGTCTAGTTTTCTAGAACCTTCTCCAACTTCTACCATGTTCACATCATCAAACAACCTCTAGAACCTTTCAATTAACTCTTCATCAATGTCAACCATAGAACTTGGAACTGTTGACACTAGACGTTTCCTGGCACCGGGCTTGACAAAAGACCTGGAGAGACGCGGGATAGGCTTCGGAAGTTCCCACACTTTCTGTTTCAACCTTCTAGCCCTTTTCACATATGCCGCTGTAGGTTGGAATCCAAGACCGAGCATACCCAAATTTTCAGGGAGGGACACTGGCTGTATGATACCATGTAGGGATGCACCCAGACCTTTACCTGGCACAAAGCCATTTTTCAGCATTTCAGAGGCCACCATGACGGATGCTATCTTTGGAGTTGGAACACATTTCCCTTCTGGAACCTTCTCGACCGGCACTGTTTCGAAAACTTGATAAACCCAAGGCCCTATGTCATCTTCAGCCTCAATAAATGGAATGGAGCCATCACTATGAGCACACAAATTTTCCTCACCATGCACGACGATCTCCTGTCTATCCCATTTGAACTTGACCATCTGGTGCAAAGTGGACGGGACTGCTTTGGCGGCATGTATCCAAGGCCGACCTAACAACAAATTGTAAGAGACGGCTATGTCCAGTACCTGGAACTCCATGGTGAATTCCACCGCTCCTATTGTCATTTCAAGCACTATATAGCCAACCGAGTCTTTTCCTCCACCGTCCAAACCTCGTATGCATATGATGTTCTTGTGAATCCTCTCATCATCAACTTTCAACTTGTTCAGAGTAGAAAGAGGGCAGATATTTGCACTGGAACCATTATCGACTAACACCCTAGTGACCATAGAATCTTCACATTTTACCGTAAGATAGAAAGCTTTGTTGTGTTCAGTACCTTCCACAGGCAACTCATCATCAGAGAAGGTGATCATGTTCACCTCAAATATTTTGTCGGCGATCTTTTCTAGATGGTTCACTAAGATTTTGTCGGGGACATGAGCCTCGTTCAGAATTTTCATCAGGGCCCGACGATGCTCATTTGAGTGGATCAATAATAATAGCAAGGAAATCTGAGCGGGCATTTTTCTCAGCTGCTCCACGATAGATTAATCTTGTACCTTCATTTTCCTCAAGAACTTCTCCGCCTATTCTTTAGTGATTGCTTTCTTTACTAGAACTCGGTTATCTTTGGATATTTTAGCTTTCCTTATCTCTTCCGGGGCAAAGCATCTCCCCGAACGAGTTACTTCCTGGGCCTCATTGACTTCTTCTTTCACTTCCTTTCCCTTATAGGTCACTATCACCCATTCATAGTTCCATGGGATAGTCTTGGTGTTGATTACCAGCAACTGGGTGACAGGCTTGATGATGACAGGACTTGTACATGCACCCTCTACAATTATGATAGGCTTGTTTGCCAACCCTGGCACGACCACTTTTGACTTTTCTTGCTTTGCTATAACATCGCTTGGGAATCTTTTCTTAACTACCACAGATGGTTCACCATTTGTCGTGCTCAACTTGTTCACTGATCCTTCAACCGTTGGTTTTTTGTCTGGCTTGACCTCACTGGACCGAATCATCATGATGGACTGTGAAGGCTTCTTGGGCTCCCCCCCCCTTGTGTACTATCTCGATCATGTTCATTTCCTCATGGGTTGGCAATGGGTTCTGGATGATATTGGGTGCCTCTGGGGTTTGGACTTCAATCCGGTTTATGTCGATGAGCTCTTGGATGGCATTTTTCAAGTGTCAACACTTCTCCATATCATGCCCCGGAGTACTAGAACAATATTCACACTCACAGAGTAATCAAGATTCTTTGGAGGAGGGTTTGGCTATTTTGACTCAATTGGTCTCAGCATATCCAACTGCCTTAATCTAGGGAATAAACTGGTATAAGACTCCCCCAACGGGGTGAAAGTTTTCTTTCGCTGCAACCTCTCATTTTTTAATGCTATATTGGGTCAAAACCTAGGCCGACAGGGTTTCGGTAGGCTCGTGGGGGTGGGTAGATATTTTGTGGGACTGGGGCACGCTATTGTGATTAGGCAGGAGGTTAAGTATATGTCTGGGCATGGTGGACAGAAATATGAGGGTATGGTGATGGGAAGTAATGCTGGGATGGATTATATGGGGTTTGGGTATAAGTTAGATGATGGGGTCGAGGCTGGGTATAGTGGTGTGACAGGCCCCTCGGTCTAAACCATGATCCTGAATCAACTGTTGCCACATCTTATTTCTTCTTCTTTCCGATCACTCATCCAGTACCATTCTGAATGGCTTGGGTAGTTGCCTTGATGGCTGAGTAGCTCATGATTTTGCTTGATTTAAGCCCTTCTTCCAACATGCCACCCATCTTCACTACCTCGTTGAAAGACTTTCCTATAGCTGATATCAAATGGCCAAAGTAAGTAGGCTCCAGAGCCTGCATAAATTACTCCACCATTTCGCTCTCCTCCATCGGGGGTTAACTCTTGCCAATTTTTCTCTCCAGCGAAAACCGTATTCCCTGAAACTTTCACTAGGCTTCTTCTCAATCTTAGTCAGAGACAAACAATCTGGAACAATCTCGATATTGTATTGGAAATGACGAGCAAATACTTAGGCCAAATCATCCCAGGTATACCATCTGATGTGATCCTGACGAGTGTACCACTCCAATGCCGCGCCGCTCAGACTCTAGCTAAAGTATGCCATCAACAACTTATCTTTCCCACCGGCTCCTCTTATTTTACTGCAGAATCCCCTCAAATGGGCCACCGGGTCTCCGTGCCCATCATACAAATCAAACTTCGGCATCTTAAACCCCACATGCAACTGAATATCAGGAAATAGACACAAATCTTTGTAGGCTACGCTCACCTGGCCTCCCAGTACCTGCATGTTTCTGAACGATTGTTCTAGGCTTCTTACCTTCCTGAACATCTCCTCCTGCTCTGTGTTTTTAGGTGCTTTCTCAGTCTCAACTGGGAGGTCGAAACGAGGAGTATAGGAGTAATGCTATGGGGCCTTGAAAGTAGGCTCTAGGGGATAGTATTGTTTATCTTGGATCTGGAATAAAGGCTCACTTGAGGATCGATGGAGTGTAACGGGTGAGGGTGCCACGAAAATAAGCGTTGCTGGTGGAGGGGGGTATGGGGTAGGTTTAACTAGTGGTGCTTGTGTAGTTTGGGAAGTGGTTCCTTGGTAGTGGTGGTAATGGGGAAAGCCTGGAGATGAATCAACAGTGGGAGGTACTTAGGATTGGGCTAGTGGCAGGACAAAAGCCGGGTTGGTAGGGTATGATGGTGGTGGATGCCCTTTCATTCATGCCTGGTACATCTCTGCCATTTGGTATTTCAACTTATGTAAATCCTCTTTCAGATTAATATCGGACTCTTCTCCCTCCCTTGACGGATCAATAACACTTGCATCCAGTTCTTGGCCAGCCATGATAAACTTGTCTTTGGACCTGGTGTTGTACGGGTGAGTTACCAAAATGCCAAACAAACTAACCACCTTCCTTGGAGTTGATGACAACAAGCAAACTTGTTAGCGATTAGAGCTTAACAGATAGGCAACCGCACGTTGAGGAATGTAATGCACCGAAGTAGTTAACCATTTCTATTATGCATTTGAATGGCCGCTTGCGTTATCCCGGCTTTCACTAATTTTCATTTTGTAATATTTCGCTCTCTTTTCATTCTTGCTTTGCTTTGCTTGATTCTTGTCTTTATTCTTTTATTCTCTCATTTTTCCTCTCTTGTTTTTCCATTATTTCTTTCCCATAGTTTTTCTTGTTTTCTCTTTTTCTTTTCTTTTTATTTCATAGTTATGATCGAATCCTATGGGGATTGCCTACTATCATGATGCCGCATGAATCAGACCAAGCGTAGTTTTGGGAACATGTGCGAAATAAATAAAAACATTTTTGGGGTTTTCAAATTTCATAAAATAAAAGAAAAACATCTTGATTACGACGACTTCTCCTACAGATTTAAACATAAAGACTGACAGACTCGAAAAAAACTAACAAAATACAGACTCGAACAAACAATGTCAAGAATACATAAGTGCTCAACTACTGCTCCAATTGGCCTTGCTGCGGGCCTTTGCGCCATATCTTCTTGGAGGCGAAACAAGTCATCCATGATATGTCAGACAAAAATCATAACGGAGGCGAAGAACATGGACCTGGTCATGTCTTCACACTTGTTGCATTTCATCACAATGTAGTCCACAATTCTCCTAACCTTTTCCCTAATAATACCTTTCTCTTATAGCAACCGTCCGATCTGCTGAGATCTGGCATCCAAAACTTGTTCAGCTATATGTTTTTGCTATTGAAGCTGCTACAGGTCTTTCTCTAGGTGTGCCATCAGGGCATAGTAGTGCTCCCTATCTGCTTTGAAGTTTCTCACCTTCTTGGCCATTTTATTCTCAAGGATACTGACCTTTTACTTTATACTCACCATTCCCTTGTCATACTTCTCCTTCAGTTGTCAAACGAAGCTAGCCCGTCCATCCACATTCTTAACTAACTTGGCTCGGGCATTTGCTAGTTCCGCTTCAGTCTTTTGCAAATCATCCTCATCGTCACGTACCTTTTGCATAAGGCTATAGATGAGCTTTTCGTCTTTTCTGCTTCTGCCCGGGTTCTCAGCTACTATTCTCATTTTTTGAACTTAGGCTCGGAGATCATTATTGAATTCCATGTTTCTCAGCTTCTCTTCCAGGGTGTGAATCGTGGCTTGATATTTTTTCTCCTTTTCTCCCCAAGCCAACCTTTCTTGGATTTTATCATTAAAAGCTTGAATATGAGGTCTTTTGGCAGGACTCTCAGGCTCGGGTTCGTTGTTTACACAAGACCTTTTCTCAAACTATGCGGCATAATTTGGATCCACTTCCCCCTTTGCAACATTTGGAACCTGGGTGCCATTTTTCAGATACCGGCATCCATTCCAATCCTGCTGAACTAAAATCTCAGGCAATGCAGTTTCTGGATGCAGCTCAATGACCTGGGTGGTTAGATCTTCATCTTCGGGCACAACCTGATATCTTCCTAACTGCCTTAAGACCCTTTGCGGTGCATATGGTTGGATACTCCTCACACCCATCAACCTTAGGTAACCCTTGGTAGCCGTCATGTATATGGCTTCTGTCATCGGAAGCCATCATATAGTCCACTCGACCTAACTTGCTTTGAGAGCCTTCAAGTGGGAGACCAGGCTTCAAACCCTTCTGGCATGTTGTAGTCTTTCACGCTTTCCTCATAACTCTGAATGAAGTTATCCGGGCTCGAGCCATAACTCATTAATTGGGGTGATGGCGGAGATGCTCGATCAACCACATTTGTAGAAGAATATTGCAACCTTCAAATAATTGAGCCCCAGCTTTGCATAGTGTCAATGCTCGATAAATGTCTGCCAACACTAACGGTACAAGTGTATGATCTTCCTTGGTAGTGAGGATTTGTGCAATTCTGACCATACGAGTATCCATTGTCCCTTCCGCATTTGGAAAGACCATGATCCCCAAAAATGCCACAATAAAAGCGAACCGGTGATGAATTTGCCAAAGGCCCTTATCTTGCTTGTTGCTCAAACCTTTTTCATGCGTTTTGAACCTAGCTGAGTGCCCGAACCTGAAGTACAATAAGTGGAAATAACAACACCCTTTGCTTACATGGGCCTTCTTCATCTGTTTACTGATATTCAGGAGGTCAAAGAACTTATGCACCGAAGGAGACCTTGGAAATATAAGTTGTTATTTCCTCAAATCCCGAACCAAACTCAATATACCCGGCCATTTCCTCTAAAGTAGGGGTTATCTCAAAGTCCGAGAAACAAAAAACATTGTGGATAGGGTCCCAAAAGGTTACCAAAGCCTTGATTAGATCTTCCTGTGGTTTGATTTCCAAAATGTTTATAAGGGCACCCAACTGTTTTTCACCCACTTCTGACCATCTTCATCTAGATCATTCCACCACATACGCAACTGCAGCTGAGCCTGTTCTATGACCAACTCTGACGGCTTCTGGGCGGTGTTCATTTGTGATGGGTCCTGGACAGTATTCATTTGTACCTGTGGAGGGTTAAGGTTAGGGTTAACTCTGGTGGACCTTTTTTGTAAAACAGGTTTTTTCAATTTCTAAAAGAAAAATCAAGGACCATGATTCCTTCCCCTATAATTTAGCAAAAATGGTCGTTTTGCCAAACGTGGTCCCTTCCCAATTCCAAATAAATTTTGAGGCCGTGGAGAACTACTTTGTGGAAAAGTGACATTTTACCGACAGACATGTCCGTTCTTTTACGAAAATAGCCCTTCGACAATTGAAGATACTCTAAGGCTATCTCGGCAAGAACGACTTAGACATTACAGAAGCTGGATCGACTTATTTTTGACCAAAACCCCAAACTACATTTATTTGACCACTTACTCTTTCTTTTTCTTTTTTTTTTCGAAAAATAAGGCCGAACCTTATGTAGGTTGTCTACGTATCCCACATACGGTGAGAATCAGACATGCGTAGTTCGATCAGTTTTGACATATTTGAAAAAGGCACAGTGTTGACTTATTTTGAAATGACTCTTTTCTTTTCTTCTTTTTTTGAAAAATTTGGCAGAGTTTCGGGACATATCCAAATAACGGGGATTTTATAGAGCCGAGATTTATTTCCTTCCCTACATCACTCTTGGTTTTTTCTTGATTTATTTTTTCCCTAGTCGGTCAGCATGCAGGCCGAAACAAATAAATGTTCACATAGCACATAGGATGCATCGGGATGGTCTGTTATTTTGGGTCAACCTGTCCTAGATGGAAACAGATCTGTTAAGTGACAATCGAAACGGGATTATCTATATTAAATTCAGAGTCGCTACTTGAGATAATTATGGTGTCCCGAGTCACCGGTTTAAAATCACGAATCGATGAAGGTTGACTCTTATTTCTGGTCTGTGAACACAGAAATCCGGGTAAGGAATTCTGTTAACCCGGGAGAAGGTGTTAGGCATTCCCGGGTTCCGTGGTTTTAGCACAGTCGCTTTGATCATACTTGGCTTATTAAATTATTTAACTACTCATTTTAGAACCTATGTGCTTTCAACTCTTTTAATTAAGAAATTATCTTGAAACGGGTCACACGTACATGTACCCGTTTGTTTGGCGCATCAAAAATTATGTCACGCGAACGTGTCCACAATTAATAACGCTTTATTATTATTAAGAAAATTTGGTTGAAGCTGCGCAAACGCATACTCCGATTTTTTTTTAGAATTCGCAATCATATAACGCGAACGTGTCCACAACCACAATAGTATATTAAACGTGCCTAAGGCAAACTACGAACATTTGTCATTTTTATATCTAAGTTATGAAATTAATACGAGGGACATGTATGATTAAATGGTGGACGACACACCTCGGACTATATGAACTAAATTTAATTAGTGGCCTATTAAAACAATTTTATTATTAAGAAAGTTTGATCAAAGTTGCGCAAATGCATACTACAAATTGATTTTTAGAATTGTAATTATGTCACGCGAACGTGTACAAAATCAAAATAGTAACTTCAAAACGCGCCTAAAGGTATTTCTACGATGTTCATTTTTAATATCTAAGTTATAAAATTAGTATGATGGCCATGAGTGATTTAATTACTATGGCACACCTCACTTTAAAATAAATATGTTCAATTAGGAGGTTGCAAGGCTCTTGATTAATCCAATTCAAAATTTATCTAACTCGAAATTTAGTCCATGGACCTAATTACGGACATGCATCGCGATAATTAAATTATTTTGATTACTTAAAGGGAAATGGACCAGCTGCAGACCAGCTGAACCTCACGAGTCATGCATTGGACTGTGCTCGAAGGTGAGCCCATCTCTCAGAATGAGAGCCAACTACGCCTAGTACTGAGGTCGGGCCAGATAAAGGTCCAGCGAAACACTGGGCCTCGCATTACAATTCAGTCCCTTAAGCATAAAATGCAAGAAAAGGAAGAAGGGGTGGGGGTAAATATTCTTGGGCCTGTCATTGAGCCCAAACATGACAAAACAACATAGATACAAAATCTAGGAAAGCTAACAGTACGTAAATCATTATGCGACTCCTTTGAGACTTTCAGCAGGTTTGACCATTAAAATAAAATTATCTGAGACATTCACCTCTGACCCTCATGACTTATTCATACATTACATTAACTTACATGTAGGCTCAACACTATTTAACAAAATATTGAGCCATTTGAAGAATATTTAACTAGTAAATGAAGATTAACAAGACTTGTCCTATGAAATAACAAACAAAATTAATCTAAACTATTAAAACCAAATATACATTAGATTGTAATCCTCCATAAAGCTGTCAGCTCTTCCCACATAGGAGTAATATTGATTTTAGCTTCTAACTCTCATGGATCTAATCATTTCGAGATCAGATCCACCAAGAGCCATGCTGCACACATGCTAACCCCTGTCTAACACACACAACTCAAACCATGAAGCAACTATTAGGCATGAATGATCAATGAAACAGTGTACTTATAACTCAAAAACCAACAGACATCAACCAATGCATTGGAAACACAAGAAAAGCATATTTTTAAGCATGGGAAACAAAAATCAATGGAGGTAATACATCTTATTACTCAAGTAACACTTCTAAGATTCATGTGAAGTAAGGATTACAAAGATTTTTGGCATAAGGTCATGGTGTGTACCTTGGTACCTGAAATTCTGCTCCAAAATACCAAAAGAAAACCAGATACTTCAGCAGTAAAGAACAAAGAGAACAAAGCAACAAATATCAAATAAAACAGCTTCAGTATCAGGTCATAAGATCTCCAAAACTCAAAAATATCAAGCAAGCTTGTTCAGTTTTTTTAACCAGAAGAAAAGAGAAGCCTACTATTTGAGAGAAATGTTTTTGAAAGATTTTAGGGGTCTCTATTTTGTCTCTAGAGAATGATGAGAATGCCTTATTTATACAACAAAAATCTGTTGTTTGCCTTCCAAGTCAAGGAAATAGGAGTTTTTCAAAATAGCCCTCACAAGGCATCTTTTTTAACAGCAATTGGACAGCTGGCCAATTCTAATTGGCTTCAGCAACTTGTACTGGCAGAATACCACCAACTGTCCATGCCATAGAACCTTCTGGATGCCTTATCCCATTACTACACTCCCAAATTACCCCCTAAGTTTTAGTTGTTCATTTAACACCCTAAAAGTCTGAGGCATTTACGAGTCAGGGCAAATAATTCTCTAACAAAATCCATAGGCAAACATAATCAAATAGCATCAGTTTCTAAAACCTGAATAGGTTTAACATGAAAGGAAATCAGAAACAATCCAACAATTGAACAATTGAAACTGAACATTAACAAGAAACAACTAATGAATGACCTATTTCAACCTTTGAAGCAATTAAATCAACCATTTTACAAGGAATCAAATTAAATTAAGATACTAACATGCTGATTATTAAACACAAAATAACTCCTAATTGAAAAATTGGAAACCTAATGTCCTAATGGAAAACTCAAGAATTAATCCTAAACTAACTTCCTATCATCAATGATTAAGTACAGAAGCTAATTAACAAACTTAAAATAAGAAACCTAAGTCATGCAACTAAACAAAAACAAACCCCATGAAGAACGAACCCAGAGAAAGAAGAGAAAAAGATCAGAGGGAAACAAATAAAAACAAAGGTAAAAGAGAATTACCCTTGATTTCTTCAAACGGAACTCTTTATGAACTTGAACGACCTCTTTAAAGAATGAAATGAACCTTTAACTATCATTAATCGACTGTCCTTAACAAGGAACAATCGATTAATGATGATTTGTGGTTCACTTGACCACGTACTGACCAAGAAAGGAAAAAAAAGGGGGACTTAGGTCTTTTCCGGAACCCCTAACCCAAAATTGACAGACTTGGGGCTGATTTGAGAGGAAACAAAGGTATATTTGAGGAGAGGAAGAGTGAGGGATTGCATGGTGTAAGTTTGGGGTTGTTTGGGCGAGTTAGGTTTTTTGGAGATCTGAAATGAGATTCGAGAGGTTTAGGGGGATTTGGGGAAGAAGATTAGGAGATTTGGAAAGAGGAGGGTGAGGAGATCATATGGTGTTAATTTGGAGGGGATTGGAGCGATCTGGGGTGCCGCCGCCGGCGGAGACGGTGGGGTTTTTTAGGACGCTAGTCTCTAGGGTTTGGAATTGAGAGAGACGAGAGTGAAGTAGGGGGTCTGAGGGGGTAGGGCTTGGTTCAGACAGTTAAGTACGCAAGGGGACCCGAGTTCCGGTCGGTTGGTTCTCATTGATCCAACGATTGAGATGGAGGGCCAGAAACGGGGTCGTTTTGTTTAATAGGGAGGGTCTGGACCGGGTTAGGGATTGGGCTTGAGTTGGAATGGATCTTGGATGGGTTTGGGGGTGAATGGGGTTTGGGCTTCAGCTTAATTTGGCCCAACTAACGCAACCTTTTCCTAATTCCGTTTTTTCCAATTTTTATTTTAACTAAAATTTAATGAAAAAACCTATATTAAACCTTAAATTAATTTAAATTATAAAATTAAACTAATTATTAAATTACAAAATTTATAAAAATTAATTGATCCTAAATTAAAAGAGAAAAATCAATGCACTTCCGTAACATAGATACATAACGTACGGAACTTTAACGTACGAAAAACACGAGATGTAACATCCTTCCCCCCTTAGAAACATTTGTCCTCGAATGTCTACTCTTGGATACTTTGGGATCTTTTCCATACAGTAGACTAAAACCACCCTGTACGCAGCCAGAAAATATACTATATATGCCACACTTGGCCTCACACGGCTGTTTGTTATAAATTTAGAAAGTCAAAAATAAGAGCTTACCGGAGAACCTACTAGCCTGAATAGGGTTGTGCTGAGGTATCCTATCTTGAGCTATATTTCCAGTTTGAAATAGGTGGGGGTATTTAGACTTCATTTCTTGCTCCGCTTCCTACGTCATCTCTTCCACATTCTTGCTTCTCCATAAAACCTTCACGGAGGCTACCTCCTTATTCTGTAGCTTACGTATTTGTCGATCTAGGATGGCAATCGGAACTTCCTCGTATGATAAGTCCTCTGTAATCTGTACATCATCTGTTGGCACTATTCGGGTAGGATCGCCAATGCACTTTCGTAACATAGATACATAAAAACAGGATGGACAGACTCCAATTCCGAGGACAATTCTAACTCATAAGCTACTTGTCCCACTCTCCGAATGATCTTATAAGGCCCAATATACCATGGGCTAAGTTTGCCTTTCTTCCAAACCTCATCATATCCTTCATAGGCGACACCTTTAAAAATACCCAGTCATTAATCCTGAACTTTAAATCTCGTCGCCGCACGTTAGAATATGACTTTTGATGACTCTGAGCTGTCAACAGTCGCTCCCGGATAAGCTTTACTTTTTCTATGGCCTGCTGAACCAGGTCTCACCCATGTAACCTAGATTCTCCAACATCAATCAACCCTATAGGAGATTTGCACTTACGCCCATACAAAGCCTCGTATGGAGCCACCTGGATACTGGAGTGGTAGTTGTTATTATATGCAAACTCGATAAGAGGTAGATGTTCATCCCAACTTCTTTTAAAATCCAGCACACAAGCTCATAACATATCCTTGAGCATCTGAATTGTGCGCTCGACTTGTCCATCAGTTTGTGGATGAAAAGTTGTGCTGAGATTCACCTGAGTCCCTAGACCTTTCTGAATTCAGTGCCTAATTTCTTCCATAGCACCCTCTATTAGAGGGCAGACTGCTGACCTCCAAAAATATGTTGTAAACTGGGCCCACGGTCAGATATAATATATATTGGCACTCCGTGTAGTCGCACTATCTCTTTAATATATAACTTTGCATAATCTTCTGCTGTATATGTAGATCTGACCAGTAGGAAATAAGCTGATTTTGTGAGCCTATCGACTATCACCCATAAGGAATCGAACTTACGATGAGAATGAGGTAGACCCGTGATAAAGTCCATGTTTATCGCCTCCCATTTCCATGTCGGGATCTCTATAGTCTGCATTAGCCCTCCGAGCTTCTGGTGCTATATCTTCACCTGCTGACAACTAGGACACTGAGCGACATACTTAGCAATGTTCTTCTTCATATCGTTCCACCAATACACCTCCTTAACGTCATGATACATCTTTGTCAACCCAGGGTGAATGGAGCACCATGAATAATATGCCTCTCACATGATCATGTCTCGTAGCCCTGCTACATCTGGAACACACAAACGACCCCTATATCTGAGAACCCCATCTCCTGTGAGTTCTAACAATGTCATCTTCTGTTGGGGAACCCGCTCTCTTAACTCGACTAATTCTGGGTCCTCGTACTGCCTCTCTTTTACTTTAGTTATGAGAGATGATTTTGCGGTATTTTGGAGTACAACTCCTCCATTGCCAGAGTCTACTAACTGAACCCTCAAACAAGCCAATTGATGAATCTCTCAGGTTAATTGTCTTTTTTCGGCCTTTACATGTGCTAAGCTACCCATAGATCAGCAACTTAAGGCATCTGCTACAATATTAGCTTTCCTTGGATGGTAGAGAATGTTAACATCGTAATCTTTCAATAATTCAAGCCATCGCCTCTGTCGCAAATTCAACTCTTTTTTTTCTTGAAGATATATTGCAGGCTTTTATGATCTGTGAACACATCAACATGAAACCCATATAAATAATACCGTCATATCTTAAGTGCATGGACAACCACAGCTAATTCGAGGTCGTGGGTCGGGTAGTTCTGCTCATGCTTCCTTAGCTGCCTTGAAGCATACGCAATTACTTTCCCATGTTGCATCAGGACACATCCTAACCCGACACCTGGTGCATCACAATACATGGCATAACTATCTAGACCTTCTAGAAGTGCTAGAACTGGCACTTATGTCAACCTGTTCTTAAGATCTTGGAAACTCTGCTCACAGGCCTCTGTCCACTGAAACTTAGTCGCTTTCTGCGTCAGCTTCGTTAATGGTGTTGAAAGAGAAGAAAAACCCTCTATGAACCTCCGGTAGTATCCTGCTAAGCCTAGAAAGCTACGAATCTCTGTCAGAGTGGTAAGTCTATGCCAGGATTTCACAGCCTCAGTCTTCTAAGTGTCTACCTTTATACCTCCATCAGATATAATATGCCCCAAGAATGCTATAGACTTCAACCAGAACTCAAACTTAGAAAACTTAGCATGCAATTTATTATCACAGAGGGTTTGGAGTGCCGCTCGCATGTGGTCCACATGCTCATCCTCTAAACGTGAATAAACCAGAATATCATCAATAAAGACTATCATGAACAGATCTAAATATGGTCGGAATAGGCTATTCATCAAGTCCATAAATATAGTAGGTGCATTCGTCAACCCGAAGGACATGACAAGGAACTCGAAGTGGCCATATCGGGTCCTGAAGGCTGTCTTGGGAATATCTTTCTCCCGAACTCTGACCCGGTGGTATGCCGACCTCAAATCTATTTTTGAAAAGTATCTAGCTCCATGTAACTGATCAAATAAGTCGTATATCCTTGGTAGTGGATACTTATTCTTAATAGTTACCTTGCTCACTTGCCTATAATCGATACACATCCTTAGCGAGCCGTCTTTCTTTCGCACAAACAGTAACGGTGTACCCTAAGGTAAAGTACTGGGCCTGATAAAACCTTTCTCTAGCAAATCTTTTAACTACTCCTTCAATTCGGCATGTGCCATTCTATACGGAGGGATGGATATTGGTTGCGTTCCCGGAAGCAAATCGATGCCAAAACCAATCTCTCGCTCTGGAGGAATACCTGGATGTTCATCTGGAAATACATCTGTGTACTCTTTGACTATTGGAATAGACTAAAGTGTAGGTATCTTAGCATTCTCATCTTTAACTCGCACAATATGATAAATTCACCCTTTTGCTATCATTTTCCTTGCCTTCAGATAGGAAATAAACCTACCTCTGGTGCCGCTGTATTACCTGCCCATTCAAGGACAGGCCCACCCGGAAAAAATTTGGCTGTCTTTGCTCGACAATCAATTGTGGCATAACAAGCTGCCAACCAGTCCATGCCCATGATAACATCAAAATACAACATCTCTAGCTCAACTAGGTCGGCTGAGGTCTGACGACCACAAACTATTACCGTACAACCTTTGTAAACCCGTCTAGCGATAATAGATTCTCCGACCAGTGTAGATACCACAAAAGGATCACTTAGTATTTCTGGCACTATACCAAATTTCCTTGCGACAAATGGGGTAATACATGATAAAGTAGATCCTGGGTCTATCAAGGCATAAACATCATGACAACAAATGGTCAACATACCTGTCACAACGTCTGGTGAGGACTGTTGGTCTTGTCGACCCGCTAGCGCATAAATACGATTCTAGTTACCACCTGAACTGGACCCTCTACCTTTGCCTCGACCTCTACCAGTCGAAGACTGAAACTCGCGCCCTGAAGGAGGCACATACATAGCTGATCCTGTTGCTAAATTCGTTGGTTGTGTCGTACCCCTAGAATCTCTATTTGGGAAAGCTCTATGCAATGGACGTCCATATGTATAACAAGCATCAAAATCGGATTGGCATTGGCCCAAGTGTCCTCTACCGCAGATGGCACACCACGGCGGGAATGGCCATGTCTGCCCCGAACCTCATTGTCGTTGTAAACTTGACGCTTGGGAGCTCTCACCTGGTCCTGACTGAGTATAAAGGTCATACCTATAACCCTGTGAATAAGGTGGCGGAGGTCTAGGTGGATGTTCGAAGTACTAGGGCCTTTAACTACCCTGAAACTGCTCCTGAGACCTCGCAAATCTCATCCTCTTACGCTGCCCTGACTCAGTCTTCACCGTACCCTGATGGTGACGCCTACCCTTTAATATATTCTGGACAAATTCCTGAATTCGGGTGATATCCATACTATGCTGTAATGCAGCAGTGACACATGCCTCGGTCAACTCTGAGGCCAACGCTACTATAAACCTGTCGATCCTGTCCCGCATAGTAGCAACTATGGATGGTGTATATCTGGCCAATGAGTCAAAACGGAGACTATACTCTCGAACACTCATATTGCCTGCTTGAGGGATAGAAACGGATCGACTCGGGCATTTCAGCTCTCTCGCGGTAAGGACTAGTCAAGGAAGGCATATGAAAAATTCTCCCAATTAGCTAGAGGTGAATCACGTCCCCTGGACCTTTCCCATCCCTTATGCCAAAGGATGGCTATATCTTGGAGTCGAAAAGCTGCTAGCTCAACTGCCTATTTTTCGTGGCATGCATAACCCGGAAGATCCTGTGAAGATGATCTATAAAATCTTGTGGGTCCTCTCTCTAATCTGTCCCCATGAACTCTGGGGGACTCAAAGCAATAAACTCTCGGACCCTTGAACTCCTAGATCTCCCGGAAGGTCCTGTACTAGCCGATGCCCTAGTTTGTTATTGGGTAGCTACCAATTGTGCCAACAATTGCACCGCACTCCTTAAGTCCTGATCTGATGGAAGCGGAGGGGAGTTAGATGTGCGGTCTCCCTAGGAATCTCCTCAGGTGGTGGAGGATCCGGTAATTGCTGGGTAGGGATCTCTCCCTGTGACTCCGATTGGGCCCCATCTACTGGGGGTACCCTCCTAGCCACCTCACCTACTGTTGTTTCTCTCCTCTGGCTAGCCGTAGTATTCCTAGTTACCGTCATCTGCGCATGCAAACGTCAATACATAAATTTAACTCAAATTTCCTATAACTTAATGCTACAACACGATTTAGATTTGAAAGAAGGGTAATCAACTCCTAAATGTCATGTAGTCCCCTGCTTATATAATGTGGTGCACCACACATCTATAAACAAGACCCTACAAGACACGGCTTGTAGATTCCCTAGGATAGAACTGTTCTGATACCACTTTTGTCACGCCCCGAGCTTGGGGGCGTGACCGGCACCCAGTGCCTCACCTATCCTTGTGTATCACTTGCAACTAAGAGACTCTGAACATGTAATGTCATAGTTTGTCCATGGGCCACATTACAAGATAATGTGCGATGCAAAATATAAAACTGAATAGAGATTAACGCTGACTAAATATCAACATAAAGCTGGGCCGGCAAGGCCTTCATAATTACTACAACTGACAAGCCAACAAAATATATGTACAGGGCCTACAAGCCCAATATACTGCACTAACTGACAGGATATATCTACAAGGCTCTACTGATAGATGTACTGCGATCCGAACATGACCCCGACCTACCCATAACCTATCTACATATATAAACAAGATGTACACCAAAATGCTAGACCCGACAACTCCGAAAGAAGGGGAGCTTACGGGCAACACCTGCTAAGGAGGTCTACCCGTCTGTCTGTCTGAACCTGCACGCATGAAATGCAACGCCCCCAAAAAGGGACATTAATACGAAATAATATACCGAGTATGTAAGGTAATATGCAGAAAGTTGAAACTGAATTGATAATATAATAACTGAAAACAACTGGAGGTCAAAAATAACCTGAAGATATGCTCACCTGCTGATACTGACTCTATTCTCTCACTATAGTAAGTAAAATAGTTGTCTGGCCTTATAAGGCTTGGCATATATATATTATTGTTCTACCGTAGTAAGCTCGCACATAGGCGCTCGGCCATACTAGGCTCTGTATCTCGACCAACTGGGCTAGCTCATAGGCGCTCGGCCACAGTAAGCTCGGTATATATCTTACCATCTGATAAGAGGTTTCCCAATAGGGTCCTTCCCATCGATTATAGCTCGATGGTAATAAAAAAATGTAATATTGTATATATAAACTCTCTTCTCTCTTGACTGGAAGAAGGAAATACTCAATTTATAAAATACTCGTCGTTTGGTTAAAAGAAGAATGGCTGGTACCATAACAATGGTAAAAAGATCAGTAGGCGTAATAAAATTAGGGGCAATAAGGTAAGTATTTCAACATCTCCAATATTCAACAACTAATCAATAACACTCTGAAAAGAGTTTTACTTCAGTATTCATCAAAAATTCAAAACCAAAAAGTGATTTGCTTATCTAATTATTTGCTTAAGGTACAAACTTTCTTTGCCTCCTGAGTAAAATTTTCAATTCCTTTTTCTTTTCACCTAATTGCCAACCTTTGTAACGATGCTTAAAGTGAGAAGGTGGTGACTAATTATTTTTCTTTTCTCTCATGCCAAAAGAAGAAAAGAAGAAATATTCAACAAGGCAATACTTTTTATACCACGTATATAATAGTCTTGCAATTCAAAAAGCTGCCTTCATGCTTTTGTTCCAGTAGAGGTTCGTGCTTGTAGAGGGTGATTTCTAAAAATACATGGTATTAACTTACAAATCTAGGAAAATATACGTAACTTGCGAGACTAGCAAAATATACGTAAATTCCGGGATATGAATTTTTTTTCTTCGTGCCATATTGTCAAACTTCTGTAATTACGAGATCATGCAAAATGAAGGAAGAGCTTAGCCTTAACATACCTGGAATAAGGAAAAATCCATATGATGTTCTTGGAAAAGGTTACACCGTACTCCCTTAGAACCACAAAATTTTACGTTGCTAAATCTTGTTGGAATCATTGAAACGTGTAGGAAATCATGTTGCTTAATGAAATATGTAGATTCTAGTTTCAAAGTCTTCAGGAATGAAATTTGAAAGAGTTTAAGAATGACTAACGTTTTTGTGTCTTAATATTGAAACTTTTGAAAATGAAATTGGCATAGTTGTTTTGAATGTTCTAAAGTAGGAGGTGTCTTGCACGAAGGCATTAAGATGCCACCTCAAATAAAATGACAAATAATAAGGGTATGCTGCCACGTTTTGGGATTTATTTATTAATTAGGTAATATCCCGCTACTCGATAATTAACCAATTACCCGCATAATTAAGAATTGCCTTAAATACTTAAAATTCTACTTATTTTTAATATAATTTATACAACATACTATCGTACTCATATAGTACCTTGCATGGTACTAGTCCATAAGTATCAGGTATTATTGTTCAACCCGTAGCTTATCCCAATTCAACAACCTTCAACGAAACTCATTTTCTTTAATTCGTGTACCATTTCCTTCATGACACTTACTTATTGCTTGGTATAAATAGCATAAATATGCTAACATCAAAGTAATCTCATCCCCGAGTTTATGTCAATTTACTGAAGACGAAACTTTAACGTACGAAAAATGCGAGATGTAACAAGTTGGCCCGGAGACAAGATTTCGAGGTCATAGAAATCAAATGTGACTCCCAACTGATGGTAAATCAGGTCTACGGGATCTTCGAAACAAAAAAGGAGCGCACGCAATAATACTTAGTGAAGGTTCATGCTCTACTTTCTTGGTTCCAGGAGTGGTCCATTACGCATATCCCGAGGGAAGTAAATGCAGAATCAGGAGCATTTCATCAACAGAAATAAAAGGATCAGATTCCGATATGGTAGCACAGCTCATGCACTCGGTTCTAGACACAAATAACTACTACGAGGTGAACATGACTAATTTGGTCTGGGACTGGAGGAATGAGATCATTGATTATCTCAAACATGGAAAATTGCTCAAAGACCCTAAGGCATCTCGAGCGCTTCGCGCCAAAGCAGCACGATATAGTTTCTAAGGAGGCCAATTGTATGAGAAGTCTTTCCAAGGCCCACTGGCCCGACGCTTGGGAGCTTCCGAAGCTAATTATGTTATGCGAGAAGTCCATGAAAGGATATGTGAAAATCACTCGATCTTTCGGGAGCAGACTCCCTTAGTACTAAAATTGGTAAGGGTGGGATACTATTGGCCCCGAATGGAATAAGACGCCAAAGCTTTCGTACAAAAATGCGACAAGTGTCAATGCTATGCACCACTGGTACATCAAATTGCAGAACCATTGCACTCAGTTTTGTCTCCATGGCCGTTCATGAAGTGGGGGATGGATATTGTCGGACCACTACCGCCAACCCCTTATAAGGTAAGAATTATTTTAATTTTGACTGACTATTTTTCTAAGTGGTTTGAAGCAGGTCCTTATCAAAAGATTGGCAAATGTGAAGTGGTGGATTTCTTGTGGGAGAACATAATTTGCATATTAGGAATACCAAAAGAGATAGCCTACGATAATGGGCCATAGATTATAGGCGCAAAGATCACGAAGTTTCTTGAAGACATGAAAATCAAAAGGATCACATATTCTCCTTATCATCCAAGCGCAAATGGCCAAGCGGAGTCAGCGAACAAAGTGATCATACAAAATTTAAAAAAGAGATTGGAAGCAGCCAAAGGAAAGTGGCCCGAGGAAATGCCATCAGTGCTATGGGCGTACCGAACAACGGCCAAATCGAGCACATGAGAGACTCCTTTCTTCCTTATGTACGGAGCAGAAGCCTTGATCCCGATGGAAGTATGGGAACCTACCTTGTGATATTTCGAGAAAAATGAATAGGCAAACAACGAAACAATGTTAGTCAATTTGGAGTTACTCGATGAGCGTAGGGACTTGGCGCATATAAGGATGGTAGCTCAAAAATAGAGAATTGAAAGATACTATAATCGAAGAGTCAACCTCCATTATTTCAAAGTGGGAGACTTGGTTCTAAGGAAAGTAACTCAAAACACTCGGGAACTCAACACAGGGAAACTAGGTCCAATATGGGAAGGCCCATACCAGGTTTCAGCTATCATCGGAAAAGGTTCATATGAGTTGGAGAATCAAGATGGAGAAAAGTTTCCAAGCAGCTGGAATATGGCTCACCTCAAGAAATAATATCGCTGATGAATGTTGTCTATACTGAAAGTATGTGTTGCACTATTTTTCACTTCATCCAGTTTTCATCCCATTTGGGTTTTTATGGAAATGTTTTTAACGAGGCAACAACGAAAAGCATATTACGAAGAAGGTTTCAATAACAACAATAAGATCTTTTAATAGCAAGGCACACAAGCGAAGAGCCACTCTGGAATGGTTAAGTAATTTTTGGCTCGATAGCAAAATTCCCACCGGAGAGTTAAGTTTGCTATCAAGCAAAGGTTACCCGACCTTTCACAAGTGCAAACCACTAAGGTATTGTTAGGTAATCTATGGGTCGATAGCATAAATTCCTCAGAGGAAGTGAAGTTTGTTACCGAACTGAAGATTATCTAGCAATTCATTAGTGGGGTCCTCGAAAGTGCAAAATTCAGTGTTCAAATTCGCATTATTCGCATTCTAACACTGGGAGGGAATGATATGAGGATACGACAATAATGATTGCCACGTCGACCAGAATAGGAAAATCAGAAACATAATTGTATCATCGGGACTGGGGACTATGCGACCAACCCGGTAGAAATAAGTTGTACAAATTAGCCACAAGTAACATAATTGTATCATCGGGACTGGGGACTACGTGACCAGCCCCGTAGAAATAAGTTGTACAAATTAGCCACAAGAAATGGCAATGTCTTTTTTAGCACAACGAATGCTTATGTACTTTTGAAAATGAAAGGAATAAAGTAAAGTCCTTTTATTTCTATCTTGTTTCTTGTTTGAACGATGAATTGATTTTGTCATTTGAAAGTTAAACAAGTACTTCAAATGCTAGCATCATAATGAATATGAGACGTCCTTTTCAAGAGCACCGTAAACATAAGAGGACCCTCTCTTATGAAAACCCCCACGTTAAAGGGTTGATTTCGGAAGAACTTATGCCCTGAATTCAAATGCTTTCAGGGAAAATGCACCCAAAGTCTTGCACAAAAAGACGCAAAAAACAAACTTGTGTAGATACTTAAACGAAAAAAGGCACAAACTTGCACAAAATACTTAAGCAAGAAATAATGTAAGGATTAAAACTTGCATAAATGTTCAAACAAAAGAACGCAGAAAGACTAACGCAATACTTGAGCAAAAGATATTTTATTCACAATAAAAGTGCCAAAACGGCACAGATACAAAAGTTGGAAAAATAAATAAAAAGCTAAACTGCTGCATCTCTGGAACCTGGAGGAAGAGAAGCATCTGCGCCCACAAGGGAACTGGATAGATCCGTCGCAGTTCATATCTTGGCCTTCATCATTTTGGCCCTCAATATCGTCACCTTCTGGTTCCTCTCCAGTTCTTGAAAACTCAAAATCGGAACCAAAAGAATCGGTAGCATCAGGCCTAGACGGAAGACCTTTTTTTGCAGCTATCTCCAACTCAAGGGCCTTAGAAATTTCGACGTCAAAATCTATGACAACCACTTTGACCTCTTCCAAGGTTTTTCTCCTCATAATATACATAGAATGTGTTAGCTCAATAATGAGGGAAGTCGCTCGGTGCTGAAGTTCTTCTTTAAGATGGTCAACCTTGGTAGAAAGATTCTCCCGCGCGAATCTAACGGACCGGAAACTAACATCAAGATCACGGACAGTGGAGCTGAAAAGTCTGTTATGCTTGATGGTCCTTTTATACTTCTCCTCCAACTAGCATATTTCACCCCGACAGAAGCAAGCTCTTCAGTTTTGGTTGCCTCCAAATAATTTAATCTTTCAACGAAGATAGTCTCACGATCGGATGTAGCAAGAACATCACTATGGACTTCAGCCCATTTGGCCTTAGCCTCTTCAAATTGAACCCTCAGTGGGGCGATTTTTTGGCTAAGGGTCTCTACTTCTTGCTCACTTTGCTGTAAACAAGCCTCCAACATAACAGCCTCTGCAGCTTTGGCTTCTAGTTCAGAGAGGTGAGCAATAGTTTGGTACCGCTCGGCAAAAAGTTGATCCCGCTCGAAGGTAAGTACCTTATTTTTCCGAATCAACCTTTGGAGGCCCTCGAAAACAAGAAAATTGGCCTGCGAAACAAGAAAGGAAAATTCAAAAATAATACCAAATCAAAGATAGAAGAAATGACAAAGGAAATAAAGAGTATACCACTGCGGCATTGTGCATAGCATTGTTCAACTAGCACTTTCCCGAGAGGCCAGTATCTTTCCAATCTTTTTCTGAAGCCAAAGACTTCAGATAGTTAGCAAGGTCCACCAGTCGGGATAGTAGATTGCATCCGGTGGAGACCGAGAGAGTAATGCTCCTTCTCCTTTGCGGATCTTGTGAGAGGGCAGCATAAGTTTTCCCCAAATTCCCATGAACTAGGGATTGGGGAAGAATAACATCCTCTTCTCGGACAGATTTGGCCGGTGGAGATAGTGTAACAGTTGTTGGTGGAAGAGTCGGTGAAGAAGGTGATGAAGCAATGGCGTTGAGGGGTGAGAAGCAGCTACGACAAATATAGTATTGGTTGTAGTTTGCTCATTAATCGAAGACGGTAGGGGCCTGGTACTCAGCCTCACGGTACCGGGCACAACAAGTGGGATCAGGCAATGGGAGTTGGCATTTTTTACCATCTCAAACTCCCTCCAAAGCGCTGAGACATCGTCTGTAGTTGGTGTAACTGACTCAACAGGTTGAGCATTCTGTTGAGTTGATGAGGATCGTCATCTTCTCTGTAGAGAAGCCCCCTCATCACTGGTTTCTCCATCATCGTCAATCATCATGGTATCTATGGACGGCCCGGGTGGAGGGCTCGTCACCACAACTTCTAGAAACGAGTCAGGGGAAGCATTATTCACCCTCTTATTCTTTTCCCCGACCGCGGAGGAACGCCTTCTTTTTGGTTACTTGTTCTCTGGCCAAGGACTTCGAGAAGAAATACTTGCACCCGAAGTAGGCCCGGAGATGCTTGTTCGAGTAAGCGCCTCCTAAAGCAGCCTCTCCGCATCAGCAGGATCAACCAAAACGTACTCCTCGGGGATGACAACAAGGCCCTGGGGTAAACTTGAATTCAATAAAGAGAGAAAGGATTAATCAATTTCCTTACACAAAAACCAAGGACGAGATAAGTCTAAATTACCATGATTTTTGGCCTTTCACCCGTATTTAAGGGCCAATTCTTTCCACGTGTGGGTATAGTGACGTCCAAGATTTTCTGGAAGCCTTCAACCCTAGGTGGAACCCATCGAGTTGCTGAAACAGGAAAAAGAAGGGTCAACAAGGATATGAGAAGATTTCTAATGAAAGAAATATTAAACAAGGAACTTACGAGTGCAGTTCCATGATTCCGGGAAGGATGAAGCCGTTGCCGGAATGATATCTGTGGCAACTGCAATGAACTGTTTCATCCACCCATGGTTGTTGTCATCATCCATAGTAGATAGTAGAGCATGGTGGCCATGTTTGCTGAAGTTTATCATTCCTCCGCGGAAGATTTTGGTGGAATAGAGGTTCATCACGTGAGCTAGGGATAGCTCCTCTCCCGTTTCTTGGCACAAGTGTCGAAGACAAGAAATCATCCTCCACACGGAAGGACTTACTTGACCCAAACACACCTGATAGCGGGCAGAACTGCGCAATGACAGAGTCAAGCTCTCCACTTAGAGAAAATGCTCCCAAAGTAAAGGGATACGTGTAAAAGTATGTAAAAACATCCTTCGGTAGAGTTATCCACTCCGCTAGATCAGGAGCGATAATGTCTAAATCCTGGCAAGTCTTCCTTCACAATAGGAATACTGGAAGGACAAATGGAAGAAGGGTATCTGCTAACGGATCTTTAGCTGAAGGAAACTTCTCTTCGAAATCTTTGGTGCTAATTAGGTTCTTTGGGATGATGATACTCACCGTAGGGGGAGCGACATCATCAACCTTGCCTTTGTTCTTTGAAGAACTAGGTTTTCTTGAAGAGGAGACCATTTTTTATTAGAGGAAGGGTTTTTTCTCTCAAAAAAGGAAGCTAAAGAAAGGTTAAAGTCGAAAGATGAGTTGAGTAAAGAAAGTCGTAGAAAATTTAGACTGTTATGAAGTGTAAATGAAAGAAGTTGATGCGCATAAGTGAAGGTATAGGCGGCTAAACTCATGGTCATAATTACCTTGATAGCTGGCAAAAGTTACGTTGAATCGTGGGATGACGTGTGTTTGGGTCATTAAATGTGGAGAGGCGTGTATCTAATCAACAGTTAGAAGCTTTTCAGAGGGAGTCAGTGAAATTCCCGCCAAAAAGAATGTTCCTACCAACTTTCCGGTGACACAAAGTTATGTCACCGGAAAGCAGGGGGATTATCCGTATAGGATAAAATATGTTATGGTAAGTGATCGTATAAGGGAGCGACACATGGAGTCGAAGACAGAGGATAGTTAAAACCGAAGGCAACTACTCCATCTGTTACCAGAGAGAATGGTACTTATAAAGATGAAATAAATGCATGGCACCCAGTAGCATTTAATGATGAATATTCTACAATATTTAGTACGTTGCCTGTTATAAAGAATTTAGCATTCATGCACGGCGTTACACATTCTTTAATAGCCCTCATAATTGACATTAAAGAAGGGCTTGATCCTAGGACCTTGATTCCTAGGTGCCGCTATAAATAGTTAGCTCTATTATCATTGCAAGGGACACGAATTTTCTGGCAAACTTATGCTACAATCTATTTCAAAGTTTAATATAATTTTATCTTCTTGCTCTTTGATTTTATCACTGTTGTGCCCGGAAACCCTGTTCTTGAAACTACTATTTCTGCTATTTTTATCTCCATCCTAAGGCTAAGTATTACATATTTATTTAATTTTATTATTATTTCTATGATCAAATTAATTCACTTGTCTAGAAATCATTTATAGATTCATCTTTATTGTTTTACTATCGCATTCTGTATCATCCTCATCTATTGAGATCTTAGAGTCATCACTAGAGACAAACTATCTTGGGACATAAACCCATCATTTGCATTTTCATCAGTAGCACTGAAGAAGAATCAACTACCGCACCTTGGTACTAACCCCAACCATGATATTTGTAAATAAAATATGTAGCCAAATAATTATATATCATTTTTACGAAATGTCAAGAATGACGCTGGAGAATTCAGAAGCAAAATAAATGCACGGCATGTTCCTTTAACTATGACTATAATATATTATTAATGGAATTTTATCAAAAAACAAATTATTTATAAAACTTCCACATTCGAGCTGAAGTTTAATATTCATCTTCACCTAGTTCTACTTCGGGCCACATTGCCATTCGACACACTCAAGCGTAGATTTGAGAAAAGAAAGTACAAACTCTGCAGGCTTCCTAAGGATTAGTTTAGTAATTTTAATAACCTTACTAATATGTTAAATACCTTCCAATCAATAATACAACGGTAGTAAGTATTTAGTTTTAAAATATAGGGGATGTTTCGGGAGTTTTAATACAGGCGAATTTAACGTAATACTCTTGAAGTTAATAAAAAAAAATTTAAAAAAAAAGTTGGAAACCCTACGAACCATTAATGTAAGATGAAGTGCATAAACAACTATTCTTAGGAGTTAGGGCTACAGCTACTATTTAGGGATTAGCTAGTACTTATTTTGTCTTAAAATTTTAAACTGAAAATATTAATTTCAGAAAAATTCAAGACATCTATGTCCCGAAAAATTGAATAGAAAAATTGAAATTCAGGATGCATCGACTAATAGAAGCTTTTTGAACTGGCTACCTGGTGACATTTTAACTTATTGGCTTGACTCCGTAGATCGATGTCTTTCTTAAACCCACAAAGGCTCAAATTGGCCCATGAAGCCATGATGGACTCCACAGCTTCGTATGTTAGGAATTTTTAGCCTACGTTTGCTAAAATGGCAAAGATTTATTGCTAGAATAAGACACATTTCTTGCTATTTTGGTAACTTTTAAAGATAATCAGGTATATTAAGATTAGGAGTGGCAAACGGGTGGGGCGGGTCGGATATGGTTCGGATCAAAATGGGTAATAAAAAATGGATAAATTATCCGACCCGACCCATATTTAATACGGATAAAAAAGGGTTAACCGGCGGATAATATGGATAACCATATTATCCATGACTTCTTGCATACACTTTTGGGATAATTCTTAGTCTCCCCAACTTGAGGAACCCCCAATTTGAAGCTTTACAAATATAAAAGTTAGATTCATTGGTTATCCATTTTCTAAATGGATTATATGGTTCTTATCCATATTTGACCCGTTTTAAAAAAGTTCATTATCCAACCCATTTTTTAATGGATAATATGGGTGGTTAACTGCTTTCTTTGAGCCATTTTGCCACTACTAATTAATATGTGTATAACATTAATTACATTAATATTACTCTTTTATACACATGCATCTCTATAATGAAACCAAATTGACCCTTTTTATATCTAAGGGAATTAATCCTTATATCTCATATGATAGCAATCTAACGGTGAGTAGCCTGGTTATTTTATAGCCTCAAACCTTTGGCCTTGTCTTCCTAATTTCAAGCATTCTGTTTCGCATATCAATATGAGTTGAAAGAAATCAAAAACACCTTATACATTATTTTGTTATGACATCTTTTTTAATTAGGAGAAAACACCAAAAAGGAACTTGATGCCACATACCCTTTTGATTTTAATTTCCAAAAATGTGATTGAAATAAGGTATAGGAGGAGAAAAATCAATTGCAAATAAGGAACAAGAGAAGAAATTATAAGATTGCAATCAAGAATAGAAGAAGAGAGAGAGAGAGAGAGCTAGAATTGTTCTATTTCTTTAATCTTTGGTTTTACCCTTTTTCCACTCATTCATGGGAAGGAACATTCCTTTAGGAGAGGTTCATCCCATTCATCATCCTGTTGTATATTTTTCATTTATGATTGCTTGTATTTCTGCAACAATTGCTATATTTTCATCACTTTGTGGTTCCTTAACTAAAAAAAAATCACCTCCTCCAACCCCTTGTAATAATACTAGAGATAATAATGACACACCATTTGGTATTAGTAACACATCTCCAAGATATGATGTATCATTCAAAAGAATTGATCAAGATTCAAATGATCAATCACAATTACAAGGAGAAGAGTCTACATTTTTTCAACAACCATTGCCACCACCACCTTCTATGAGGGCAACTTCATCTAATAATTCTCATTTAAGGGCTAATTCTGTGACTCCTACTAGCCATTCAAGATCAAATTCAAGTTCATCACAAGGGAAATTATCTACAAGTGTTAGCATGAATAAGGTATTTGGGAGTTCATTAGGGTCGAGGCAATCGTCGCGACGAGAAGATTCTAATTATGATAAGAAGAGAGACAAGAAATTGAAAGATGAAGATTCAATTTGGAAGAAGCAAATAATTTTAGGAGAGAAATGTAAAGTTCCTCCTGCAGATGAAGATGATGATACCTTTCTTTATGATGAGAATGGGAATAGAATATCTGCCTATCATCCCAAAACACCTATTGGATTGGCAATTTCTCGACAATCTTCAAATGTAGAGGAAGATGCAATTCCAAAATGAAGAAGATGAGATGTATAGAAGAGAAGAAAATAGGTTGGAACTAAACATCACCAACAAATTTAAAGAAACAAAAAAGTACGAGATGAAAAGAGAAGACTCTTTTGTTTTTCAATCGTAGTATAATGTTGGTGATGGAGAATGATAACCTACTAAGAAGATTATAGTAGCTCATCGAAATTGGGCATGGACGAGCCTTGACCCGACCAATATTAATGATGAAAAAGAAAAACTTCCCTCGTCACTTCATAACGGGGTACATGGTTAATTTCTACTGTCATATGATCTCCTTTGTGGTACGATAATTAAAATCATGATACTTTATTATCTTATATTTCAGCAATGTCTCCGGATCCAAATATAGCTTCATATTTGGTCATGTTTATTAACTAAGAAAAGGAAGAAATTATCTGACATTTATAACTACTACTTTATATACTTGCAGTGCATGTTAGCTCTCTTTTTTTTGTTTTTGTTAGGAGCTTGTTTAGCTTTCTTTTCAATCATCTGTTGACAATTATCTCTTTTTTCAACTCTTGAATTAATTCTCTTAGAGAAGATAATTAATAGTATGCAGTCTTATCGAACATATATGATCAAAGTTCATCATCTCATGATATCATTTTTCTTGCGGCTCATAGTAGTATATTCCTTATTTTTATTGAAAGATCATCACTTTTCGCTCAATCTAATACTATCACATTTTACTATATATGTAGTTAGGGGTGTTCAAAGAAAACTGATAAACCGTATCAAATCAATAATATTCGAGTCAAATCGGAAAAAAAATTCGATTGTGGTTTGGTATTAGGAAAACAAACTCGACCATAATTGGTTGGGTTTGATTTGGTTTTAATTAAAAAAGTCAAACTGAAACTAAATCAACCCGATGGTACAATTATACAAATTTTTAAAAATATTTTATACATATAAATATTTATTGTAATGTAACTTATAAATATTTCTTAAAACTTTTTCACAATTTTATCTTTTAACGTATCATTTCAAGTTTGGACTTAACATTCTTGAATGGTAAATAAATTTTATAGCCCATAAATGTAGTAACTCAAACAAAGTTCAAATCAATACTAATGCTAACAAAAGAAATTCAATTTACTAGGAATGACGATAGTGTTGGATATCTATTTTTTAGTTTTACATTGGTTTATAATGAAAATGCATAACTTAGTTTATCTTTTTCTTTAGTGCTTAGTTATGTAATTAATAGTACTTATTAGCTATATTTATTTTAGCATGATCTATATAATATTTTTTTAGATTACGTTAATTTTATTATGGCTTATTAATTAGCAATATTTACTTTATGTAATTTTATTATCTTTGTTATTGAATGTTTTAGGATAATGTTATGATTTATCTCATATTATTGTGCTCTTTTCTTGGAAAATACATTATATAATTGTATCCAGTGGCGAAGCCAGGAATTTACTCAAGGATGTTCAAACTTAAAATAAGTGAAAAAAATTCTCCGAGAAAGAGTGTTCAATATATGTTATATACCTCTAAAATCTAATATTTTACCTATATATGCAGTGTAATTTTCCGACGAATGGTGGTCAAACATGTAGTTTCGTCCATGATTGTATCTTACTAGGACTAAAGAAATATTTGAACCACAAGATACATATTTTTTGCCATTAAGACTTTACTAGAAAAGAATTCGAAAACCCCCCAAAAAAAACAAAAATAAAAAACCGAGATTGAAAAATTCGACTTTGTTGGTTTGGTTTAGTTTATAGATTTAAAAATTCGATACCATTGATTTGGTTTGGTAATTAAAAAATTCGAATCAACCGACCTATGTACACACCTATATGTAGTGTTATGATGATTGGCAGTTAAATTCTGGATCAGCCTCCTTTCCGTTACACTTTCTGTGTTTCCTCCCTATCAATCATAGATTTCTTATACCAAATCTTTTTACAAAGGGATTTTTTTCATTCCTATACACTATTGGAAACTTTATTACCCTAAATGTTCATGTTTAGTAAATTACCCTGCATACACAAGTTTTGTTTACAAAATATATACATTCCACCTTAAAAGGCTCCCAATCCATTATTATCACATAAATTTCAATCTGGAAAGACTTACTCTCTTTCTCTCTCTCTCTCCTACAAATGCGCATAAACATAGCAGTCAGTTATTTGGCAAACGCGAATAAAACAGATTGAAATCTTATCAGCGGTTAATAATTTAAAAAGTTTTTCCCTAAATGGGTAATCTGGTTATAACCAATGAGTAAATAAATTCACTGTTGTTCCTATGCAAGATATGCAAAATGAACAACTCTTCTGCACTGGGATTCTAAGGGCTGTGAGTTCTATATAAAATTATATTTTTCCTACGCGAAATTAAGTGTTTCATGTGACTTGGCAAAGGTATTAGGATGATGCTTGAAAATTTATTCTTTGACATTAAATGGGGCAATATTCAGAATGCATAAAAGTTACATTTGATTTCTCAAAATATTGAGGAAAACTTCTAGGCAAATTGTAAAAGTGGAAATCATTGTTATATGAAGCTTGCACCAATCAACATATCAATCAACTATGCGTCGACCCAAACTAATTGTAAAACTTTCATGCGTTGGGAGAAATAAATTAAATTTCAATGGTCTAGAAAGGTACGGGAAATATACTATGTGTTGAATCGCCTAGACTTCTTTGTGTGTTTACTTCTCTAAATTTTGGTAAAAATCCTAATTTTGGTGATCCAACCAATTTGTATAGCAGAAGTTTTTCCTAAGAAAAAAATATTTCTGTGCAAGTCTTTAAAGATATCCAGGTAAATACAACTACAATAATATACAACTTAAATGCAAATTTTATACAAAATTTATACAATATGTCTTTTGTATATTATGTATCTGATTTATACCTAGTAAAAATAAATTTCATACAACTAATTATATATTATACAATTTATCTACAATTTTCACACATTATTTCTATCCAGTTAAATACAACTTGTCACGGCCCTAAACCCAGACGCGGTCGTGATGGCGCCTATCGTGGAGACAAGGTCAGCCGACACAATACCCAAATTTATTTTAAACAATTATAATAACACAATTTAAGTCATTAACATGCTAATAATCCCAAAATAAAAGTGAACTAGTACAATTTGCGGAAAAACCAACATAGCACGACATCAGGGTGTCACCAGTCATGAGCATCTAAATATGTGTCTAAGAGTCTAAAAGAGTTTATACAGTCTATTATAGAATTAGAAACAGAAAGTAAGATAGGAGGGAGAAACACTGGGCTACGAACGCCAAGCAGCTACCTAGTGGACTCCGAATGGCCTGTTGGGAGCGATCAATCCTCACTAGCGGGATCTGAAGCTTCTGAATCTGCACACAGGGTGCAGGGAGTAAAGTGAGTACTCCAACTCAGTGAGTAATAAAAATAAATGAAGACTGAGCAATAAGAAAACATGTAAAACACAGCAAAATGCTACAAGAGGCAGTATAAAACCAATACAATGCAATAAAATAGTGAAATCTTATAAAAACATATTAGTTCAGTATAAACTTCTTTAAAACACCTTTTTAACAGCTAAACAAGTAAATGAAAAGCAGTGAGAAAAGATAAACACATAAAATAAGTCCCCTCGGGCACAATGTTAACAAAAATCAGCCCATCGGGCAATAACCGGAGACAACCTCAGCCCCTCGGGCTATATCACATATCATACTGAGTACCTGCACTCACTGGGGTGTACAGACTCCGGGAGGGGCCCCTTAAGGCCCAAATGCAATATAAAGCCATCTCGTGGCATAATCAATAGGCTCTCGGCCTCATATCAAGCCACCTTGTGGCGTACAACTCAGGCCCTCGGCCTCATAATCATAATCAGTACAACACTGTTGCGGCGTGCAACCCGATCCCATAATAATCCTCACAACACAGGCCTTCGGCCCTACTCAGTCAGAAATCTCTAAAGGCCACTCGGGCACAGTAAAATATGATGTTCGGCCCAAAATATTATTTAAAGTGTTAAAACAGAGTAAACATGGCTGAGTTATGAAAACAGTAGAATATAGCATGATTGAATACATATATAAAATCAAAACAGTGAGGAAAGAGCAGTAAAAATTCCCGAAGGGTCCAAAAGGTTGACACGATGCTCAAATATGGCATTTAGCCCAAAACATGATGATAAAAACAGTTTTCAATCAAATACTTAGTAAAACAGTCATACAAAATGGACTAAGTCATAATCCCCAACACTGTACGACCCCACGCTCGTCATCTAGCGTGTGTGTCACCTCAATATAGCACAACGATGTGAAATCCAGGGTTTCATACCCTTAGGACAACATTTACAATCATTACTCACCTCTATCCGGTCTAAACTCTAGCTCGCGATGCCTTTGCCCCTCGAGTCGGCCTCCGGATGCTCCAAAGCTAGCCAAAATCAGTACATAACAATCAAAATATGCTAAGGGAACAAAGTCCACTCTAAAGTAAACAAAATACCACGCAAATCCCGAAATTAACTAAACCCAACCTCCGGGTCCACGTCTCGGAATTCGATAAAATTTACATCAATAGACTCTCTATCTACCCACGGGTTCATACATAACAAAAGTACTAAAATCCGACCACAAATGACCCCTCAAATCCTTGCTCAAATGTATCCAATCACAAGCCCTAGTTTTCCCAAATTTTAACCCTTCATTTCCATTAATTTTCAAGTCCAATTAGTGAAATAACACCATAGAAACGAGTTTAGGGTCCAAAATCCTTACCTCGATGAAATCCCTCTTCAAATAGCTCCCTCAAGCTCAAACACGTATGAAAATGATGAAGAAATAGCTCAAAATTGCGAAATAAATCTTTTATACCTTCTGGCCCAGGCTTTTTGCACCTGCGGTCCATATCTCGCTCCTGCGCAATCGCTTCTACGGTCCCAAGCACCGCTTCTGCGGTCACCACTTAAGCCACCTTCCGCACTTGCGACCCTACCTCCACATCTACGGGCACGCAAGTGTGGTTCACATCCTGCATCTGCGGTTTCACTCAGCTATGTCGTTGGCCGCATATGCGGCTCCAAACTCACTTCTGCGAGATCGCACCTACGTTCCCCAAGCCGCAGGTGCGGTTATGATAGCAATGGGAAAAACTTCACCTGCCAAAACCCAACTCAAATCTTCTTCCAACCATCCGAAATCACCCCGAGGCCCCCAGGACCACAACCAAAAGCATAATCAAGTCATATACCACTATCCAAACTTATACCAATCTTCAAAATACCTCAAACAACATCGAATCAGCCAAAACACATCGGATTCAAGCCTAAGGTTCCAAAATCTCCCGAATTCCGCTTTTGATCAAAAAGTCTATCAAACCACGTCCGAATGACCTAAAACTTTGCACACACATCCCAAATGACACAACGGACCTATTGCAACTCCCGAAATTCCATTCCGACTCCTATATCAAAATCCCACCTATCAACCAGAAAACGCCAAAATTTCAATTTCGCCAATTCAAGCCTAAATCTACTACGGACCTCCAAAAGACAATTTGATCACACTCCTAAGTTCCAAATCACCTCCTGAAGCTATCCAAACCATGAGAACTCACTTCCAAGCCCTTTAACACATAAGTCAACATCCGATTGACTTTTCCAACTTAAGCTTACTCAAAAAAGACTAAGTGTCTCAAACCTTACCAAAACCTCTCCGAACCCGAGCCAACCAACGCGATAACACAAAATATAGCTGAACAAGGCAATAAGAAGCAGAAATAGGGGAAACGGAGCGGTAACTCATGAAATGACTGGCCGAGTCGTTACATCCTCCCCCTCTTAAACAAACGTTCATCCTCGAACGGGTCAAGAAACATACCTGAAGCCTCAAATAGGTGAGGATATCTGCTCCGCATCTCCCGCTCGATCTCCCAGGTAGCCTGCTCCATGGGCCGACCTCTCCACTGCACCTTCTCTGAAGCTATATCCTTTGACCTCAACTTTCAAACCTGACGTTCCAAAATAGCTACTAGCTCCACATCATAAGTCAAATTATCATATTACTGAACCGTGCTAAAATCCAGAACATGAGACGGATCCCCAATATACTTCTGGAGCATAGAAACATGAAATACTGGATGCACACTCAATACGATGGGTGGCAAAACAAGCTCATAAGCCACCTCACCAATCCTCTGAAGTACCTCAAAAGGACCAATGAACCGAGGACTCAATTTACCCTTCTTCCTGACCCTTTATGGGTGAAACCTTCAACAAAACCTTCTCACCAACCATGTAGGACACATCCCGAACCTTCCTGTCAGCATAACTCTTTTGTATCAACTGCGCTGTACGAAGCCTCTCCTGAATTACCTTCACCTTTTCTAAAGCATCCTACACCAAGTCTGTCCCCAATATCCTAGCCTCACCCGGCTCAAACCAACCAACTAGAGATCTACACCGCCTCCTATACAAAGCCTCATATGGAGCTATCTAAATACTCGACTGGTAGCTATTGTTATAAGCAAACACTGCGAGCGGTAGAAACTGATCCCATGACCCTCCGAAATCAATGACACAAGCGCGCAACATGTCCTCCAATATCTGAATAGTGCGCTCGGACTGCCAGTCCGTCTGAGGGTGAAAGGTTATGCTCAACTCAACCTAAGTACCCAACTCTTGCTGCATAGACCTCCAAAAATGTGAAGTAAACTGAGTGCCCATATTTGAAATAATGGAAACTGGGACACCATACAAACGAACAATCTCCCGGACAGAGATCTCTGCCAACCGCTTTGAAGACTAGGTAGTACACACAGGAATGAAGTGCGCGGACTTGGTCAGCCGATCCATAATCACCCAAATAGCATTGAACTTCTTCAAAGTCCATGGGAGCCCAACTACAAAGTCCATGGTGATCCGCTCCCACTTCCACTTTGGAATATCCATCTGCTGAAACAAGCCACCCGTCTCTAATGCTCATATTTCACCTGCTGATAATTGAGACACCGAGCTACAAATCCCACAATGTCCTTCTTCATTCTCATCCACCAATAATGCTATCTTAGATCCTAATACATCTTCGCGGCACTAGGATGAATGTAATACCGCGAGCTGTGGGCCTCCTCCAGAATCAACTCTCGAAGCCCATCTACATTAGGCACAGATATCTGGCCCTGCATCCTCAACACCCCATCATCACCAATAGTCATATCTCTGGCATCATCGTGCTGAACTTTGTCCTTAAGGACAAGCAAATGAGGATCATTATGTTGGCGCTCTCTGATACGATCAAATAAGGAAGACCGAGAAATAACACAAGCCAATACCCGACTAGGCTCCGAAATATCTAACCTCACGAACCGATTGGCCAAGGCCTGAACATCAACTGCAAGAGGTCTCTCCCCAACTGTAATATATGCCAAACTCTCCATACTCGCCGCCTTTCTACTCAAGGCATCAGCCACTATATTGGTCTTCCCCTGATGGTACAAAATAGTAATATCATAATCTTTTAGCAACTCCAACCATCTCCGCTGCCTCAAATTGAGATCCTTCTGCTTGAACAAGTGCTGGAGGCTATGATGATCAGAAATACCTCACAAGACACACCATACAAGTAGTGCCTCCAAATCTTCAATGCTGAACAATGGCAGCCAACTCCAAATTATGAACAGGGTAGTTCTTCTCATGGGGCTTCAACTGACGAGAAGCATAAGCAATAACTCTACCCTCCTGCATCAACACACACCCAATACCAACTCTCAAAGCATCACAATACACTGTATATGAACCTGAAGCTGATGGCAAAACTAACACTGGAGTTGTGGTCAAAGCAATCTTGAGCTTCTAGAAGCTCTCCTCACACTCATCCGACCACCTGAATAGAGCACCCTTTTGAGTCAACTTGGTCAGGGGCGATGTGATAGATGAGAATCCCTGAACAAATCGGTGGTAATAACCCGCCAAACCAAGAAAGTTGCGAATCTCTGTGGCTGAGGACGGTCTAGGCCAACTCTAAACCGCCTCTATCTTCTTTAGATCAACCTGAATACCCTCACTGGACACCACGTGCCCCAAGAAAGCCACTAAACTGAGCCAAAACTCATACTTGGAGAACTTTGCATAAAGTTTCTCCTCCTTCAACCTCTGCAACACAACTCTCGAATGCTCCGCGTGCTCCTCCTGACTACGCGAATACACCAGAATATCATCAATGAAAACTATGACAAATGAGTCGAGATAAGGCCGAAACACAGTGTTCATCAAATGCATGAACGTTGCTGGGGCATAGGTCAACCCAAAAGACATCACCAAGAACTTATAATGACTATATCGGGTCCTGAAAGCCGTCTTAAGAATATCCGAGTCCCTGATCTTCAACTGGTTATAACCTGAACGGAGATCAATCTTAGAGAACACCCTCACTCCCTGAAGTTGGTTAGACAAATCATTAATGCGAAGCAGAGGATACTTGTTCTTAATTGTTACTTTATTCAACTGCCTATAATCAATTCACATCCTCATAGTGCCATCCTTATTCTTCACAAATAGAACCGGCGCACCCTAAGGCGACACACTAGGTTAAATGAACCCCTTATCAAGGAGTTCCTGAAGCTGCTCATTTAACTTCTTCAGCTCCGCTGGTGCCATATGATATGGTGGAATAGAAATGGGTTGAGTGTCCGGCACCATATCAATACCAAAATCAATATCCCTGTCCGGTGGCATGCCCAGCAGGTCTGCAGGAAACACATCGGGAAAATCCCTCACAATAGGAACATAATCAATACTAGGAGTCTCTGCACTAACATCCCTCACAAAAGCTAAATATGAAAGGCAACCCTTCCCAACCATACGTTGGGTCTTCAAGAATGAGATTACCCTACTGGGAACATAATCAGTCAAACCTTGCCACCCAATCCGTGGCACACCCAGCATAGCCAATGTCACTATCTTAGCATGACAGTCTAAAATAGCACGACATGGAGATAGCCAATCCATGCCCAATATAGCATCGAAGTCTACCATACATAACAATAACAGATCCACTCGGGTCTCCAGACCCCCAATAGTCACCATACATGACTGGTACACACGATCTACAACAATAGTATCGCCTACCAGAGTAGATACACGAACAGATGAAGCAAAAGACTCACGGGGCGTATCCAAATAACGAGCAAAGTATGATAACACATAAGAATAAGTGGAACAAGGATCAAATAATATAGAGGCATCTCTGTGGCAAACTGAGACAATACATGTGATCACGGCATCTGAAGCAATAGCATCGGGTTTAGCTGGGAGTGCATATAAATGGGCCTAACCGCCACCTGATCGACCTCCCCCTTTAGGGAGACCCCTAGTTGACTGACCTCCACCCCTAGATGGCTAGGTGGGTGGTAGTGAAGTTACTGGCGCTGAAGCCGATGGCAGACTCCTCTGCTGAGATAAACCCCCAAGACGATGAGGACAATGCCTTCACATATGACCCATCTCTCCACACGCATAGCAACTCCCGGGTGCTGGAGTCGGGGACTAAAGGGACCCCTAGCATCGGAATGACTAGCAGATGCATCTGGCATAGAAGAGCCCTAAACTGATGGAGCACGGAACAAACTCTGAGCTGGAAGGGCACTGAGTGATGACTGGCCCTGATGCGAACCGTGAGAACCATGGCCCGATGTAGTCCCACGATAACCTGGGCGAGCTGGTTGAGCATCCCTGAATGGATGGCCTCTGTCGTGGTGGAACTAACCCCTCGAAGGAGCACCACCATAACTACCAGATCCCCGAGGCCTTTTGGCCTCTCTCTCATCTCGCTTATGGCAATGAACTAACTCAATATCATGATCAATGTCAACAACCTCCTCAAAAGTAGCACCAGACACTCTCCCTGGTCATGAGAATATGAAGCTGATAAGTGAGGCCATCAACGAACCTTCTAATCCTCTCTCTCTCTATCGGAACTAACCAAACAGCATGACGAGCTAACTCTGAAAACCTCATCTCATACTACATCACAGTCAAATCTCCCTGATGCAGCCACTCAAACTGCTTGCACAGCTCCTATCTGTGAGACTGTGGCACTTACTTCTCCAAAAAGAGAACAGAGAATTGTTGCCAGGTAAGGGGTGTTGCACCAACAGGCCTACACCTCTCATAAACCTCTTACCAAGTGAAGGCAACTCCAGAAAACTGAAAAGTAGTGAAAGTGACCCCGCTGGTCTCCAGAATACCCATTGTACGAAGAATCCTCTGACACTTGTCCAAGAAACTATGGGCATCCTTGCCCTCTGCACCACTGAAAGTCGAGGGCTGAAGTCTACCAAACCTCTCCAACCTACGTTGCTCCTCCTCTGGCATGGAAGAAGCTACATAGACCTGAGCAGATGCAACCGACTGGGCTGGATGTGCCCCCAACATCTGAAGTCCCTGCACGACCTGCTCAGGTGTGTGAGCGGTTTGAGTGCCTCCCCCGGCCTGAGAAGTAGCTGGGACTGTAGTAGTTGAGACTGCTTGAGCTAGGCCAGTGCATACTGATAGAATTTGAGCCAAGGCCTCCTAAAGACTCGGAATCATAATGGGCACATCTGGTGCCTGAGCTGGTGCTGTTGGAGCATCCGTAACTAGGACATGGTCCTGAACTGGGGTGGCTGGTGGATCTGCAGATGCTGCCCTAGCTACTGTGCGATCCATACCCCTGCCCCTACCACGGCCTCGACCACGTCCTCGGCCTCTAGTGGCCACAGCTGGTGGTATTGGTGGTCGTCTATCCTGATCGGTCGTACGTGTCCTCACCATCTATGTGAGAATAGAATAACATAAGTTTAATACTTGGATCAACAGATTTGCACGACAAGAATTTCATGAGTACGAAGTTTTTCCTAAAGGTTCTGCAGCCTCTCGAGATAAATAAAGATGTCTCCGTACCAATCCGCGAGACTCTACTAAACCTCCTTATGACTCGTGAGACCTATGTAACCTAGGCTCTGATACCAAATTGTCATGACCCTAAACCCAGACCCGGTCGTGATGGCGCCTCTCATGAAGATAAGGCCAGCCGACACAACACCCAATTCATTTTAAACAATTATAATAACACAATTTAAGTCATTAATATACTAATAATCCCAAAATAAAAGTGAACTAATACAACTTGCGGAAAAACCAATACAACCCGACATCGGGGTGTCACCAGTCATGAGCATCTAAACATGTGTCTAAAAGTCTGAAAGACTTTATACAGTCTATTACATAATTAGAAATAGAAAGTAAGATAAGAGGGAGAAACACTGGGCTGCGAATGCCAAACAGCTACCTAGTGGACTCTGAATGGCCTGCTGCGAGCGATCAACCCTCACTGGCAGGACCCGAAGCTCCTGAATCTGCACACAGGGTGCAGGGAGTAAAGTGAGTACTCCAACTCAGTGAATAATAAAAATAAATGAAGACTGAGTGATAAGAGCATTATTTTTAACCCTTAATTTGTGATCGGATTTTAGTACTAAAATCCGACCACAAATGACCCCTCAAACCCTTGCTCAAAGGTCTCCCATCACAAGCCCCAGTTTTCCCAATTTTTAACCCTTAATTTCCATTAATTTTCAAGTCAAATCAATGAAATAACACCATAGAAACGAGTTTAGGGTCCAAAATCCTTACCTCAATGAAATCCCTCTTCAAATAGCTCCCTCAAGCTCAAACCCGTATGAAAATGATGAAGAAATAGCTCAAAATCGTGAAGGAATTCTTTTATACCTTCTGGCCAGGCTTTTCGCACCTGCGGTCCATATCTCGTTCCTATGCAACCGCTTCTGCGGTCCCAAGCACCGCTTCTGTGGTCACCACTTAAGTCACCTTCCACACCTGCAACCCTACCTCCGCATCTGCGGGCACGCAGGTGCGGTTCACATCCCGCATCTGCCCACATATGTGGTTCATATCCCGTATTTGTGGTTTTACTCAGCTATGCATTTAGCCGCATCTGCAGCTCCAAACTCGCCTCTACGAGACCGCAACCGCGGTCCCCTAGCCGCAGGTGTGGTTATGATAGCAATGGGAAAAACTTCACCTGCCAAAACCAACTCAAATCTTCCGCCAACCATCCTAAATCACCCCGAGGCCCCCGGGACCTCAACCAAAAGTACAAATAAGTCATATACCACTATCCAAACTTATACCAATCTTCAAAACATCTCAAACAATATCGAATCAACCAAAACACATCGGATTCAAGCCTAAGGTTCCAAAATCTCCCGAATTCCACTTTTGATCAAAAAGTCTATCAAACCACGTCCGAATGACCTGAAATTTTGACACATATCCCAAATGATATAACGGACTTACTGCAACTCCCAAAATTCTATTCCGACTCCTATATCAAAATCCCACCTATCAACCGGAAAATGCCAAAATTCCAATTTTGCTAATTCAAGTCTAAATCTACTACGAACCTCCAAAACACGTTCCGATCACACTCCTAAGTCCCAAATCACCCTTCGAATCTATCCAAACCATTGGAACTCACTTCCGTGCCCTTTAACACATAAGTCAACATCCGGTTGACTTTTCCAACTTAAGCTTACTTAAAAGAGACTAAGTGTCTCAAACCTTACCAAAACCTCTCTGAACCCGAGCCAACCAACCCGATAACACAAAATACAGCTGAACAAGGCAATAAGAAGCAGAAATGGGGGAAATAGAGCGGTAACTCATGGAACGACCGGCCGGGTCATTACACTACTACAATAACATACAACTTAAATACAAAATTTATGTTAAATTTATATAATATGTGTTTTGTATATTTGGTATCTGATTTATACATAGTAAAAACAAATTTTATACAGCTAATTATATATTATACAACTTATCTACAACTTATTTACAATTTTCATCCATTATTTCTACTCTGTTATATACAACTACAATATTATACTATGACGACCCGGCCAGTCATCTCATGAGTTACCGCTCTGTTTCCCCCATTTTTTCTTCTTATTGCTTGATTTATCGGTTCTATGTGTGATCGGATTGGTTGGCTCGGGTTCGGAAAGGTTTTGAGAAGGTTTGAGATATTTAGTCTCTTTTGAGGAAGCTTAAGTTGGAAAAGTCAACCAGATATTGACTTATGTGTTAGAGGGCTCGGATGTGCATTTCGATGGTTCGAATAGCTTCGGGAGGTGATTTGGGACTTAGGAGCGTGATTGGAATGTGTTTTGGAGGTCTGGAATAGATTTAGGCTTGAATTGGCAAAATTTGGATTTTTGGCATTTTCCGGTTGATAGGTGAGATTTTGATATAGGGGTCGGAATGGAACTTCGAGAGTTGCAGTAGTTCCGTTGTGTCATTTGGGATGTGCGTGCAAAATTTCAAGTCATTCGGGCGTGGTTTGGTTGGGTTTTTGATCAAAAGCGTAATTTAGAAGATTTTGGAAACTTAGGCTTGAATCCGATGTATTTTGGTTGATCCGATGTCGTTTGGGGTGTTTTAAAGATTTGAATAAGTTTGGATGAAGGTATATGAGGTGTTTGTGCTTTTGGTTGAGGTCCCGGGGCCTCTAGATGATGTCGGGTGGTTAACGGAAAGAATGGAACTTTGGTTTGGCAACTGAAGAGTGAAGTCTGATGTCATAACCGCATCTGCAGTTGGAGACCACAGGTGCAACCCCCGCAGATGCAGAAAAGAAGTCGCAGAATCATAAAGTGGCTGGGAAGGCTGTGAATACATAAGCGGTTGGAGAACCGCACCTGCGATGGCGCAGGTGTAGAGTGAGCATCGCAGATGCGGAATTTGGCAGCTTAAGTGACAACCGCAGAAGCGGTTCAAGGACCGCAAATGTGGTACTGCAGAAGCAGGATTTTGGCCGCAGATGCGAAATCCCTGGGCTAGAAGGTATAAATTGTTTCCTTCGCAATTTTTGAGCTATTCCACCATTTTTAAGTCGGCTTTTGGAGCTTTTTGGGCGATTTGAAGAAGGATTTCAAGGGGGTTTCATTGAGGTAAGGATTTTGGACCTAAAACTCATTCCTATAGTATTATTTTACAGATTAGAGCTGTAATTAATGAAATTTAAGGGTTAAAATTGCGGAAACTAGGGCTTGGTATTGGAGACCTAGACTTGAGGATTTGAGGGACCATTTATGGTAGGATTTTGGTACTTTTGATATGTATGAACTCTTAGGGATATAAGGAATCTATTAATGTGAATTTTATCGAATTCTAAGATGTGGGCCCCGGGGTCAGGTTTTGGTAATTTTGGGATTTATGCTATAAATTGATTATTTTCGCTTGGACTTCGTTTCCTTAGCATATTTTGACGTCGTGATTCTGATTTGGATAGATTCGACGCGAGTGGAGGCCGATCCGAGGGCCAAAGGCGTCACGGGTTAGGTTTTGGACCGGATTGAGGTGAGTAATGATTGTAAATGTTGTCTTGAGGGTATAAAACCCCGGATTATACATCGTGGTGCTATATTGAGGTGACGGACACGCTAGATGACGAGCATGGGGTCGTGGACTGTTGGGGATTGTGACTTAGTCCGTCCTGAATGACTATTTTACCGCGTATTTGACGAAAAACTATTTGTTATCATCATGTTATGGGATAAATGCCATATTTGGGCCTCGTGCCAACTATTTGAACCCTTAAGGGATTTTTACTGATATTTCCTCACTGTTTTGACTTTATACTTGTACTCAGTCATGCTATATTCTACTGTTTTCATAACTCAACCAAATCTACTCTGCTTGAACACTTAAAATGATATTTTGGTTGAGCATCATGTTTTACTATTGCCCGAGTGGCTTGTGAGAATTTTTGACTGAGCAAGGCCAAGGGCCTATGTTGTGAAGAAACACTGATTAAGATTATGATGTCGAGGGCCTAAGAGTTGTACGCCACGAGGTGGCTTGTTGATGTAAGGCTGAGAGCCTAATGATGATGTCACGCAATGGCTTAATATTGTGCTTGGGCCATAAGGGGCCCCTCCAGGAGTCTGCACACCCCTAGTGAGCGCGGGTATCCATTGTGATGTGAGATATAGCCCGAGGGGCTGGTATTGTTCTGAGATATTGCCCGAGGGGCGGATTTGTTGACATTGTGCCGAGGGGAGATCCTTTATGTGTATGTCTTTCCTATTTTCCTATCATTTACTTGATTAATTGTTAAAAGGCATTTTTATGATGTTTAAACTGAACTCAGTGACTTTACACCTCTTTACTGCTTCATTGTTTCTACTGGCTTTTACTGCTTCCTTATAGCCTGTTATGTGCCTTACGTGATTTCTTACTTCTCAGCCTTTATTTATGATTATTACTCACTGAATTGGAGTAATCACTTTACTCCCTGCACCCCGTGTGCAGATTCAGGCATTGTTGATCGTGCTTGCGAGGGTTGAGAGCTCCAGCAGATTTTGAAGTTCACGAGGTAGCTGCTCGGCGTCCGCAGCCCCGTGCTTCTCCCCTTTTATCTCATTTCTTTCTCTTTCAGTTATTCTGTAATATCTTTGTAGACACTTCAGACTTGTAGTATATTGATAGATGCTCATGGCTGGTGACACCCCGTATCGGGCTGTGTTGGGTTTTATTTTCGCAAACTGTACTGTTCATTGCTTATTATTTTGAGATTTTATCATGTTTAGGACTTAATACTTATTATTTTAATTTCTTAAAATTGAAATAGGAATGTGTCGGCTGGCCTTGTCTTCACGAGAGGTGCCATCATGATTGGGTCCGGGTTTTGGGTCGTGACACATACACCTTAAATATAATTTTTATACAATGTTGTTCAACTTTCATACAATAGTTAAATAAATAAAAGAAAAATATATAAACAACATAATACAATTTTTTCACAATTTTATTACAATTTCGTAAATATAATGTATAACATGTCTTCTTCTTCTTCTTCTTCTTCTTCTTCTTCTTCTTCTTCTTCTTCTTCTTCTTCTTCTTCTTCTTCTTCTTCTTCTTCAGGTTTCAATATGAAATTCAGCCAAAACCAAGTCTAATATTCACCAAAACCCCTCAAAATTGAGATATAAACTCCAAATTATATTCCCAATTTTTTGCAACAACACCCAATCCAAACAAATAATGATTTTTGAAAATCCAAATTCGAATTCAAAGTTTCAAAGCTTTTTAATGACTGTCAATGGTGGAATTGCTGCTCTCTTTTCCTTTGCTTAACATTACTGAAATTAGGGATTGAGAAATAGAGAGAGATGTAGAGAGAATTCCCAATTCTTTGCAACAACACCAATTCAAACAAATAATGTTTTTTGAAAATTTGAATTTGAACTCAAAGTTTCAAAGCTTTTTAATGGTTGTCAATGGTGTAATTACTGCTCTCTTATACAAGATACGTGGGGGAGAGGGGGTGGGATGTGGAGAGAGAAACGCGGGAGGGAGTGGAAGATACGTTAGAGTGATTTTAGGACACTAATTATTATCATTAATTCCCTTAAAATGTATATAAATGGTAATTGGGTATATAAAATGTAATTATAGTAAATCTTGAGTAGGGAGGGTAATATAGTTTCATGTAGTGTATAGGAATGTAAAAATTCCTTTTACAATTTAGAGTCTGTTTGGAAAGCCACCCTGTAATTAGAGTTGGTGTAATTACTAGGGTAGTAATTACACAAACTAGTAATTACACAGTTGTGTAATTACAACGACATGTTTGTTTATCATAGTGTAATTTCAGTGTATTTACAAGTTTACTGTTTGGTTGCACAAGTGTAATTACACAGTTAGATTAAATTTCAAATTAAGTAATTATCAAAACTTAAAAGTTAATATAATGTATATTTTTTCGTGAATATGCATTAATTAAGTAATCATATATTTATAACTAATATTGTAATATATATATATATATATATATATATATATATATATATATATATATTAAATTAATAATATTTATTTTAGATACTTACAAAAATAATAAATATACGTTCTGTAAGAACATCATGGAATTCATGTTTGATAAAATAAATTAATATTTACAAATATAATGTCATAACATTATTCAAATGTTTGACAAAACTAATCTATCAGTTCTAACTAAAAAAATGAACAACATGCAATGTGAGTCAATACTACTAAAATAAGTAAATTTGAACCACGAATATAATACAATTTCAAAATTCAAAAAAAATAAAATAGTTTAACATATGCCAAATTCCAACATAATAATAGTAAGTTCCAGTGCAATTTAATAACTAGGAAACATGATAAGTTTATAACCACATTCAACAACGAAATTTCACTTTAATTGCATCACTCATTATATGCCAAGTTTGTTAATGACTCATTATTTCTAATATTAGAAGGTGTAGTTTAAAAAAACAGAATAATAAAATATAGTCAGTAATTACATGAAATCACGAGAAGTAAAGATAGAGAAATAAAAGATAAATAATGTACAAAGAAAAATATATTTTAAAATTTCAAAAGATATTAGAAAGTAAAAATAAAATTAAAAAATTAAAATAAAAAGTTATAAAGAAAATAAATCAAAATAAAAACAAAAAAGAAAGAAACTAAAAAGCAACCTTGTAATTACACAGTGTAATTACTATCAATTTTTACCTCCCGCTTGAAAATTGGAGAGTGTAATTACACCCCTCCAATTACACACAATTACATGATAACCAAGTAATTACTTGGTCAAACAAACATGTCAAACCGTATTATTACACCCAATTATATTCAAATCCTTTTCTAAGGTGACTTTCCAAACGAGCTCTTACTAGATTTGTTTAGATAACCAAAATTTCTTACCAGAACGGGACGCTTTTATATGGAACCACTTATACCAAACAAAGTATAATTCGATATTTTCTTTGGTTCTTTTCATTTATCACTTAAACAAGGGCGAATCTACGGGTTAACATAAAGGTTGGAGTGGGAAAGGTTGGGCAGTGTTTAACTTTTCTTCATCCCCTCTTTTGGTAAGAGAAGAATTGAGCACTTCATATATTAACTAATTAAGAAGCGGAGGATGTGGTAAATAAACAATCTGTTATTGGTAAGGAATGCTTTACCTTTTCGATAGACCTAATTAGAAATAAATTATGATTAGTTGCTTCAACGAATTTCAAATACCAAATGATTAAACTGAAAATTATAGGAAGCACGCAAACAAGTTTATGCAGTACCACGTTAAAGCAACTAACAAAGAAACTAGTAAAAAGGATACAGGGCCGTCTCAACAAGATCAAGGGATTTGCATCTATATCCGCTTTTTGAGTCACGTTTTAACTTGTGCCCGTTTTGCAAAATAAATTGCAAGCGTACCCATTTTTTCGCGTAAGTTCAGCATACGGGGCTGAAGTAGCAAAGGCAATCACGTAAAACTTCAGCATTCTAGTAAACGGGCTTGAAATAGCAAAGGCAATACGCTGAAGTTTTTTTGTCTTAGATAAGATGCTGAAGTTATTTAGTTCATTTGTAAAATCTTCAGCACTAAAATAGCTGAAGTTTTTTTGTCCTGGATTCCTTAGTTTTGTCATAAAGCTTTTTCAAAAACTTCAGCAGAAGATGCTGAAGTTATTTAGTTCATTTGTAAAAACTTCAGCACTAAATAAGCTGAAGTTTTTTTTTGGTCCTAGATAAGCTTTTTCAAAAACTTCAGCAGAAGATGCTGAAGTTATTTAGTTCATTTGTAAAAACTTCAGCACTAAATAAGCTGAAGTTTTTCCTGGATTCATTAGTTTTGTCATAAAGCTTTTTCAAAAACTTCAGCAGAAGATGCTGAAGTTATTTAGTTCATTTGTAAAAACTTCAGCACTATATAACCTGAAGTTTTTGAAAAAGCTTTCTAACATACTAGATAAATAGTCACCTTATTCTTTCATAGTGTATTACTACTATAAACTAGTCAGATTGCCAATAGTATCTAAATCATAAATTTTGGAAACAGTAAACGTGAAAAGAATAGAATTACGTTAAAATATTCACAAATTATTGTCTGCTAACTTACGTAATTATTTATAATTTATTTTTAAATAATCTAATAAACATACTTATGGCAATGATCCCATGAACTGAAGTTTCATAGCAGCACTAAGAGTAGCAGAAGAAAGAAGAAAAAGAAGAAGAAGAAGAAGAAGAAGAAGAAGAAGAAGAAGAAGAAGAAGAAGAAGAAGAAAACGAAGGAGGAGAGGGAGGGAGAGAAAGGGGTTGGAGTTTTTTAAAAAGTGGGTACAATTTAAATTTTTGAAAAAAATGGGTATAGGTTAAATGAGGGCGACCAAATAGGGCGCCTCGTGCAATTTTTACACAAGATTGGGGCCTTAACCCAAATTTCAAAGAGGCCTAAGTACAGAGGCGTATCTAGTATAGAAGTTATGGCTTCATACCGTGTATTTTTGCCCAATTTTTTTTTAAATATGTACAAATAATAAATTTTGAACCCATTAAATTAGATAAGATATGGTAGAATCGAGAATCTGAACCTATAAAGTCTAAATCATAGATCCGCTTCTGCTTAAGAATATCAACGAATTGTTTTTAATGAAAAGTATAAAATAAAGGTAAAATAATAAAACTGGCTTAAGAATTTGATAAGTTGATATACAATAATAACAACATACCCAGTGATACCCACAAAGTGGGGTCTAGGGAGGTAGGGTTTATGCATACCTTACCTCTACCTTGGGAGGTAGAGAGGTTGTTTCCAAAAGACCCTCGGCTCAAGATGTAATGACCCGGCCGGTCGTTTCAGGAGTTACCGCTCTGTTTCCCCCATTTCTGCTTCTTATTGCCTTGTTCAGCTGTATTTTGTGTCACCAGGTTGGTTAGCTCGGGTTCGGAGAGGTTTTGGTAAGGTTTGAGATACTAAGTCTCTTTTGAGTAAGCTTAAGCTAGAAAAGTCAACCGAATATTGACTTATGTGTTAAAGGGATCGGATGTGAGTTCCGATGGTTTGGATAGCTTCGGGAGTTGATTTAGGACTTAGGAGCGTGATCGGAATGTATTTTGGAGGTACGGAGTAGATATAGGCTTGAATTGGCGAAATTAGAATTTTGGCATTTTCCGGTTGATAGGCGAGATTTTGATATAGGGGTCGGAATGGAATTTCGGGAGTTGCAATAGATACGTTGTGTCATTTGGGATGTGTGTGCAAAATTTCAAGTCATTCGGACGTGGTTTGATAGACCTTTTGATTGAAAGCGGAATTTGGAAGATTTGGGATTCTTAGGCTTGAATCCGATGCAAATTTGGTGTTTTGATGTTGTTTTGAGCCTTCCAAAGGTTGGAACAAGTTTAAAAAATGTTATGGGATATGTTGGCATGTTTGGTTGAGGTCCCGGGGGTCTCGAGTGAGTTTCAGGTGGTTAAACGGACCAAAATGCATAGTTGAGAAGTTGCAGATTTTTGGCTTCAGGTGTTGCAGGCTTTTGGCCTTCGCGTTCGCGAGTGGTCCCTCGCGTTCGCGAAGTGTCGATATGTGAGGCAGGATTTTTGGCCTTCGCATTCGCGAAGGAGGTCCCGCGTCCGCGAAGGGCTGGGGTCATTGAGCTACGCGTTCGCGAGAGGGGACACCCGTTCGCGAAGAAGGAAAATGTGGTCAACGTCAGGTTGTGCTTCGCGAATGCGAGGCCTTGACCGCGTTCGCGAAGAAGGAATGAAATGTCTGGGTAGAATATTTTAAAAGCTCATTTCCGCGATTTTTAGCCTAAGTTCCTCCATTTTGGGGCGATTTTGAAGTTTTTTGAAGAGGATTGAAGAGGGAATCAAGAGGGAACACTTGGAGGTAAGATTTATGGACTTAATACTCGATCCTAATATGATTTCTACCTAATTAATCATGGAAATTGTTGAATTTATGCCTAAATATTGAAGAACTAGGGCTTGTAATTGGAGACATAAAATTAGGGATTTGAAGGATCATTTGTGGTTAGATTTTGGTGATTTTGATATGAATGAACTCGGAGAGTGGTAAGGAGTCTATTGATGTAATTTTTATCGAGATCCGAGACGTGGGCCTGGGGGTCGGATTTGGCCAATTTCGGGATTTGTTTTGTAATTTAATTTCTTTCGAGTGGGCTTTTTTCCCTTAGCATATTTTGATGGCTTTGCACTGATTTTGATTAGATTTGGAGCATCCGGAGGCTGATTCGAGAGGCAAAGGCATTGCGGGCTAGAGTTTAGACCGGATAGAGGTGAGTAATGATTGTAAATATTGTCCTGAGGGTATGAAACCCCCGATTTCACATCGTTGTGCTATATTGAGGTGATACACACGCTAGATGACGAGGGTGGGGTCGTGCACCATTAGGGATTGTGACTTAGTCCATCTCGAATGACTGTTTTACCGCGTATTTGATTGAAAATTGTTTGTTATCATCATGTTTTGGGGCTGAATGCCATATTTGGGCCTCGTGCCAACTATTTGGACCCTTAGGGGATTTTTACTACTATTTCCTCACTGTTTTGATTTCTTATATTTGTACTCAGTCATGCTATATTATACTGTTTTTATAACTCAGCCATGTTTATTCTGTTTTAATACTTTAAATGATATTTTGGGCTGAGCATCATTTTTACTGTGCCCTAGTGGCTTTTAGAGACTTCTGACTAAGTAGGGTTGAGGTCCTGTGTTGTGAGGATTATTATGGTATTAGGCTGCACGCCGCATCAAGTGTTGTATTGATTATGATTATGAGGTCGAGGGCCTGAGTTGCATGCAACTAGGTGGCTTGATATGAGGCCGATAGCCTATTGATTATGCCACGAGATGGCTTGATATTGCGTTTGGACCGTAAGGGGCCCCTCCCGGAGTCTGTACACCCCTAGTGAGCGCGGGTACCCAGTGTGATATGTGATATAGCCCGAGGGGCTGGTGTTGTTCTATGTTATCGCCCGAGGGGATAATTCTATTAACATTCTGCCCGATAGGCGGATTTCATGTGTTTATCTGTTCTTGTTGCTTTTTAATTACTTGTTTAATTGTTAAAAAGGTATTTTAAAGAAGCTTATACTGAACTAAGGTGTTTTTATAAGATTTTACTGTTTTATTGCATTTTATTAGTTTTACTCTGCCTCTTTATAGCATGTTGTTGTGTTTTACGTGTTTTCTTATTGCTCAGTATTCATTTATTTTTATTATTCACTGAGTTGGAGCACTCACTTTACTCCCTGCACCCTGTGTGCAGATTCAGGAGCTTCAGGTCTCGCCAGTGAGGGTTGATTGCTCCCAGTAGGCAATTCAGAGTCCACTAGATAGCTGCTCGGCGTTCGCAACCCAGTGTTTCTCCCTCCTATCTTACTTTATGTATTTAGTTCTTTAATAGATTGTACAAACTCTTTTAGACTCTTAAACATATGTTTAGATGCTCATGACTGGTGATACCCCGAGGTCGGGCTGTGTTTGTTCCACAAATTGTACTGTTTTACTGTTTCTTTTGGGATTTAATCATGTTAATGAATTAAATTGTGTTATTTTAATTGTTTAAAATGATTTGGGTGTTGTGTCGGCTGGCCTTGTCTTCACGAGAGGCGCCATCACGACTGGGTCTAGGTTTATGGTCGTGACAAGTTGGTATCAAAGCCTAGGTTACATAGGTCTCACGAGTCATGAGCAGGTTTAGTAGAGTCTCGCGGATCGGTATGGAGACGTCTGTATTTATCCACGAGAGGCTACAGAACCTTTAGGAAAAACTTCATATTCTTGAAATTCTTGTCGTGCGAATCTGTTGATCCGAGTACTAATCTTCCGTTATTCTATTTTCTCATAGATGCGGAGGACACGCACTACCAGTCAGGATAGACGACCACCAGTACTACCAGCTGTGGCCACTAAAGGCCGAGGACGCGATCATGGTTGCGGTAGGGATATGGGTGTGGTCTTCACAGCAGCTTGGGCAGCACCTGCAGATCCACCAGCCGCCCTAGTTCAGGATCAGGTCCTAGTTATGGACGCACCAGCAGCACCAGCTGTGCCCATTGTGATTCCGGGTCTTCAGGAGGCCCTGGCTCTAATTCTATCCGTATGCACTGGCCTAGCTCAGGCGGTCTCAGTTACTACAGCTGCAGCTACTTCTCAAGCCGGGGGAAGCACACAGACTCCAGCCGCTCGCACACCTGAGCAGGTCGTGCAGGGACTTCAGATGTCGGGGGCACATCCAGCCCAGCCGGTTGCAGCTGCTCAGGACTCTGTAGCTCCTACCATGCTAGAGGACGAGCAACAGAGGTTGGAGAGGTTGGTAGACTTCAGCCTCCGACTTTCAGTGGTGTAGAGGGCGAGAATGCCTAGGGTTTCCTGGACAAGTGTTAGAGGATTCTTCGTACAGCGGGTATTCTGGAGACCAACGGGGTCGCTTTCAATACTTTTTAGTTTTCTGGAGTTGCCTTCACTTGGTGGGATGCTTATGAGAGGCATAGGCCTATTGGTGAAGCACCCCTTACTTGGCAGCAGTTCTCCGTTCTCTTTTTGGAGAAGTATGTGCCACAGTCTCGCAGAGAGGAGCTGCGTAGGCAGTTCAAATGATTGCGTCAAGGAGAGATGATTGTGACGCAGTATGAGATGAGGTTCTCAGAGTTAGCTTGTCATGCTATTTGGTTGGTTCCGACAGATAGAGAGAGTATTAGGAGGTTTGTTGATGGCCTCACATATCAGCTTCATATTCTCATGACCAGGGAAAGGGTGCTTGGTGCTACTTTTGAGGAGGTTGTAGACATTTCTTGTGAGATTGAGTCTGTTCGTCGCCAGGAGCGAGATGAGAGGGAGGCCAAGAGGCCCCGGGATCTGGTAGTTATGGTGGTGCTCTTTCGAGAGGTTAGTTTCAGCACGACAAAGGCCATCCATTTAGGCATGCTTAGCCAGCTCGCCCAGGTTATCGTGGGGCATCATCAGTTCAATTTTCTCACAATTCTCATCAAGGCTAGTCATCACTTAGTGCCTTTTCAGCTCAGAATTCGTCCCGTGCTTTATCAGTTTAGGGCTCTTCTATGTCGGTTGCATCTGCTAGTCATTCCGGTGCTAGGGGTTCCCTTCAGTCCCCATCTCCATCACACAGGAGTTGCTATGAGTGTGGAGAGATGTGTCATATATGGAGGCGGTGCCCTCATCATCTTGCGGGTTCATCTCAGCAGAGGATTTAGCCATCGGCTTCAGCGCCAGTTACTTCACCACCACCCACCCACCTATCTAGGGGTGGGTATCAGTCATCTAAGGGTCGCCCTAGAGGGGGAGGTCGATTAGGTGGCAGTCAGGCCCATTTCTATACACTTTCTGCTAGACCCGATGCTATTGCTTCAGACGTCGTGATCACAGGTATTGTTTTAGTCTGCCACAGAGTTGCTTATGTATTATTTGATCCCAGTTCCACTTATTTTTATGTGTCATCATATTTTGCTCATTATTTGGATACGCCCCGTGAGTCTCTTGTTTTATCTGTTTGTGTATCTACTCAAGTGGGTGATACTGTTATTGTAGACCATGTGTACCGGTCGTATGTGGTGACTATTGGAGGTCTGGAGACCCGAGTGGATCTTTTGTTGTTATGTATGGTGGATTTCGATGTTATATTGGGCATGTATTGGCTATATCCATGTCGTACTATATTAGACTATCACACTAAGACAGTGACGTTGTCTATATCAGGTGTGCCACGGATTGAGTTGCAAGGTTCGACTGATTATGTTCCTAGTAGGATAATTTCATTCTTGAAGACCCAACGTATGGTTGAGAAGGGTTGTCTTTCTTACTTAGCCTTTGTGAGGGATGTTGGTAGAGAGACTCCCAGTATTGATTCTGTTCTAGTTGTGAGGGATTTTCCCGATAGGCTTCCTGCAGATCTGACGGGCATGCCACCGGATAGGGATATTGATTTTGGTATTGATATGGTGCCGGGTACTCAGCCCATCTCTATTCCACCGTATCATATGGCACTGGCGGAGTTGAAGGAGCTAAAGGAGCAACTTCAAGAACTCCTTGATAAGGGGTTCATTCAGCCTAATGTGTTGCCTTGGGGTGCACCTGTTCTATTTGTGAAGAAAAAGGATGATTCTATGAGGATGTGCATTGATTATAGTCAGTTGAACAAAGTAACAATCAAGAACAAGTATCTTTTGCCTCGTATCGATGATTTGTTTGACCAGCTTCAGGGAACGAGAGTGTTCTCCAAGATTGATCTCTATTCAGGTTATCATCAGTAAAAGATCAGAGACTTGGATAGTCTTAAGACAGCTTTTAGGACCCAATATGGTCATTATGAGTTCTTGGTGATGTCTTTTAGGCTGACCAATGCCCCAATAGTGTTCATGCATTTGACGAATAGCGTGTTCTGACCTTATCTGGACTCGTTCATCATAGTTTTCATTGATGATATTCTGGTGTATTCGCGTAGTCAGGAGGAGCACATGGAGCATTTGAGAGTTGTGTTGCAGAGATTGAGGGAGGAGAAGCTTTATGCAAAGTTCTCTAAGTGTGAGTTTTGGCTCAGTTCAGTAGCTTTCTTGGGGAACGTGGTGTCCAACAAGGGTATTCAGGTTGATCCGAAGAAGATAGAGGTGGTTCAGAGTTGGCCCAAACTGTCTTCAGCCATAGAGATTCACAGCTTTCTTGGTTTAGTAGGTTATTACCGCCGGTTTGTTCAGAGATTCTCATCTATCACATCGCCCTTGACCAAGTTGACTTAAAGGGGTGCTCTATTCAGGTGGTCGGATGAGTGTGAGGAGAGCTTTCAGAAGCTCAAGACTGCCTTGACCACAACTTCAGTGTTTGTTTTGCCATCAGCTTCAGGTTCATATACCGTGTATTGTGATGCTTCGAGAGTTAGTATTGGGTGTGTATTGATGTAGGAGGGTAGAGTCATTGCTTATGTTTCTCTTCAGTTGGCTGCCATTGTTCACACGTTGAAGATTTGGAGGAATTATTTGTATGGTGTGTCTTGTGAGGTGCTTACTAATCATCGTAGCCTCCAACACTTGTTCAAGTTAGAAGGATCTCAATTTGAGTCAGCGGAGATGGATGGAGTTGCTAAAGAATTATGATATTACTATTTTGTACCATCCGTGGAAAGCCAACGTGGTGGCCGATGCCTTGAGTAGAAAGGCGGTGTATGGGAAGTTTGACATATATTCCGGTTGGGGAGAGACCTCTTGCAGTTGATGTTTAGGCCTTGGCCAATCGGTTCATGAGGTTTGATATTTCGGAGCCCAGTCGGGTATTGGCTTGTGTGATTTCTCGGTCTTTCTTATGTGATTGCATCAGAGAGTGCCAGTATGATGATACTCATTTGCTTGTCCTTAAGGACAGAGTTCAGCACGATAATGCCAGAGATGTGACTATTGGTGATGATGGGGTGTTGAGGATGTAGGGCCGGATATGTGTGCCCAATGTAGATGGGCTTCGGGAGTTGATTCTGGAGGAGGCTCATAGCTTGCGGTATTCCATTCATCCGGGTGCCGTAAAGATGTATCAGAATCTAAGATAGCATTATTGGTGGAGGATAATGAAGAAGGACATTGTGGGATTTGTAGCTCGGTGTCTCAATTGTCAGCATGTGAAATATGAGCATCAGAGACCGGGTGGCTTGCTTCAGCAGATGGATATTCCAGAGTGGAAGTGGGAGAGGATCACCATGGACTTTGTAGTTGGCTCCCACAGGCTTTGAAGAAGTTTGATTCTATTTAAGTGATTGTGGATCGACTGACCAAGTCCGCGCACTTCATTCCTGTGTGTACTACCTATTCTTCAAAGCGGTTGACAGAGATCTATATCCAGGAGATTGTTCGTTTGCATGGAGTCCCGGTTTCCATCATTTCAGATATGGGCACTCAGTTTACTTCGCAGTTTTGGAGGTCTGTACAGCGAGAGTTGGGTACTCGGGTTGAGTTCATGAGCACAACTTTTCACCCTTAGACAGACGGGCAGTCCGAGCGCACTATTCAGGTATTGGAGGACATGTTGCGTTCTTCTGTCATTGATTTCGGAGGGTCATGAGATCAGCTTCTACCGCTTGCAGAGTTTGCTTATAACAACAGCTACCAGTTGAGTATTCAGATGGCTCCATATGAGGCTTTGTATGAGAGGCGGTGTAGATCTCCAATTGGTTGGTTTGAGCCAGGTAAGGCTAGGCTATTAGGGACAGACTTGGTGTAAGATTCTTAAGAAAAAGGTGAAGGTAATTCACAAGAGGCTTCACACAGCACAGTCGAGACAAAAGAGTTATGCTGATAGGAAGGTTCGGGATGTGTCCTACATGGTTGGTGAGAAGGTTCTATTGAAGTTTTCGCCCATGAAGGGTGTTATGAGATTTGGGAATAAAGGTAAATTGAGTCCTCGGTTCATTGGGCCTTTTGAGGTGCTTCGGAGGATTAGGGAGGTGGGGTATGAGCTTGATTTTCCACCCAGCTTGTCGAGTGTGCATCCGGTATTTCATGTTTCTATGCTTCGGAAGTATATTGGGGATCCGTCTCATGTTCTGGATTTCAGCACAGTTCAGTTAGATGATGATTTGACTTATGATGTGGAGCTAGTAGCTATTTTGGAGCGTCAGGTTCGAAAGTTGAGGTCAAAGGACATAGCTTCAATGAAAGTGCAGCGGAGAGGTCGGCCCGTGGAGGAGGCTACCTGGGAGATCGAGCGAGAGATGCGGAGCATATATCCTCACCTGTTTGAGGCTTCAGGTATGTTTCTTAACTCGTTTGAGGACGAACGTTTGATTAAGAGGGGGAGGATGAGTTACCGCTCCGTTTCCCCCATTTTTGCTTCTTATTGCCTTGTTCAGCTGTATTTTGTGTTACCGGGTTGGTTTGCTCGGGTTCGGAGAGGTTTTGGTAAGGTTTAAGATACTTAGTCTCTTCTAAGTAAGCTTAAGTTGGAAAAGTCAACCAGATGTTGACTTATGTATTAAAGGACTCAGATGTGAGTTTTGATGGTTCGGATAGCTTTGGGAGGTGATTTGGGACTTATGAGAGTGATCAGAATGTGTTTTGGAGGTACGGAGTAGATTTAGGCTTGAATTGGCGAAATTAGAATTTTGGCATTTTTCGGTTGAAAGGTGAGATTTTGATATAGGGGTCGGAATAGAATTCCGGGAGTTGTAGTAGATCCATTGTGTCATTTGGGATGTGTGTGCAAAATTTCAGGTCATTCAGACGTGATTTGATAGACATTTTGATAGAAAATGGAATTTGGAAGATTTTGGAATTCTTAGGCTTGATTCCGATGCAAATTTGGTGTTTTGATGTTGTTTTGAGAGTTCCGAAGGTTGGAACAAGTTTGAATGATGTTATAGGATATATTGTCATGTTTGGTTGAGGTCCCGAGGGCCTCGGGTGAGTTTCGGGTGGTTAAACGGACCAAAATGCATAGTTGAGAAGTTGCAGATTTTTGGCTTTAGCTATTGCAGGCTTTTGGCCTTCGCGTTCGCGAAGGTTCGAGATGTGAGGCAGGATTTTTGGCCTTCGCATTTGCGAAGGAGGTCCCCCATCCGCAAAGGGCTGGGGTCATTGAGCTACGCGTTCGCGAGGGGGGAGTCGCGTTCGTGATGGGTTGTGGAGTTGAGCCTTCGCGTTCACTAGAGGGGAGATGCGTTCGTGAAGAAGGAAAATGTGGTCAACATCACGTTGTGCTTCGCGAACGCGAGGCCTTGACTGCATTCGCGAAGAAGGAATGAAATGTCTGGGCAGAATGTTTTAAAAGCTCATTTCTGCGATTTTTAGCCTAAGTTCCTCCATTTATGGGCGATTTTGAAGTTTTTTGAAGAGAATTGAAGAAGGAATCAATGGGGAACACTTGGAGGTAAGATTTATAGATTTAATACTCGATCCTAATGTGATTTCTGCCTAATTAATCATGAAAATTGTTGAATTTAAGCGTACATATTGAAGTACTAGGGCTTGTAATTGGAGACCTAAAATTAGGGATTTTAGGGATCATTTGTGGTTGGATTTTGGTGATTTTGATATGAATGAACTCGGGGAGTGATAAGGAGTTTATTGATGTAATTTTTATCGGGATCCGAGACGTGGGCCCAGGGGTCAGATTTGGCCAATTTCGGGATTTGTGTTGTAATTTAATTTTTTTCGAGTGGACTTTGTTCCCTTAGCATATTTTGATAGTTTTGCACTAATTTTGGTTAGATTTGGAGCATCCGAAGGCCGATATGAGAGGCAAAGGCATCGCGGGCTAGAGTTTGGACCGGATAGAGGTGAGTAATGATTGTAAATATTGTCCTGAGGGTATGAAACCCCGGATTTCACATCGTTGTGCTATGTTGAGGTGACGCACACGCTAGATGACGAGCGTGAGATCGTGCACTGTTGGGGATTGTGACTTAGTCTATCCCGAATGACTGTTTTACCGCGTATTTGATTGAAAATTGTTTGTTATCATCATGTTTTCGGCTTAATGCCATATTTGGGCCTTGTGCCAACTATTTGGACCCTTAAGGGATTTTTACTGTTATTTCCTCACTGTTTTAATTTTTTATATCTGTACTCAGTCATGCTATATTATAATGTTTTCATAACTCAGTCATGCTTACTCTGTTTTAATACATTAAATGATTTTTTTGCGCTAAGCATCATATTTTACTGTGCCCGAGTGGCTTTTAGAGATTTCTGACTGAGTAGGGCTGAGGGCCTGTGTTGTGAGGATTATTTTGGGATCGGGCTGCATGCCACAACAGTGTTGTACTGATTATGATTATGAGGCCGAGGGCCTGAGTTGCACGCCACGAGGTGGCTTGATATGAGGCCAAGAGCCTATTGATTATGCCACGAGATGGCTTGATATTGCGCCTGGGCCGTAAAGGGCCCCTCCCGGAGTCTGTACATCCCAGTGAGCGTGGGTACCCAGTGTGATATGTGATATAGCCTGAGGGGCTGGTGTTGTTCTATGTTATTGCCCAAGGGGCTGATTTTGTTGACATTGTGCCTGAGGGGCGGATTTTATGTGTTTATCTGTTCTCGCTACTTTTCAATTACTTGTTTAACTGTTAAAAAGGTGTTTTAAAGAAGGTTATACTGAACTAAGGTGTTTTTATAAGATTTCACTATTTTATTGCATTTTATTGGTTTTACTCTGCCTCTTTATATCATGTTGTTGTGTTTTACGTATTTTCTTATCGCTCAGTCTTCATTTATTTTTATTACTCACTGAGTTGGAGTACTCACTTTAATCCCTACACTCTGTGTGCAGATTCAGGAGCTTCAGGTCTCACCAGTGAGGGTTGATTGCTCCCAGCAGGCTATTCGGAGTCCATTAGGTAGCTGGTCGGCATTCGCAGCCTAGTGTTTCTCCCTCTTATCTTACTTTCTATTTCTAGTTCTGTAATACACTGTACAAACTCTTTCAGACTTTTAGACACATGTTTAGATGCTTATGACTGGTGACACCCTGATGTCGGGCTGTGTTTGTTCCACAAATTATATTGTTTCACTGTTTCGTTTGGGATTTAATCATGTTAATGACTTAAATTGTGTTATTTTAATTGTTAAATGAATTGAGTGTTGTGTCGGCTGGCCTTGTTTTCACGAGAGCCGCCATCACGACCGGGTCTGGGTTTAGGGTCGTGACACAAGAGAAAGCAAGGCAAAAAAAAGGTCAGATAAGGACAATCAATTCAATGCAGTATGAAAATGAAAGTAACGAAAGCGAATAAGTCATGATAAAGCACTTCAAAAATGAGCAGTAGATATCACAAATAAATAAGATAATCGAAGTATAAGAAACAATAGATAATAGCATAAATTAAAGGATAAGAAACTATAAAGTAAGATAAGTTGATATAATGATATCGGATAGTATTGTATTGCTTCAGTATGATGATTGCTTGTTGTAATACTTGATATTTTGAAGAAGACAACTTGTAAGCCACGGTAAGTTGCCGATTGAGAGACTTTTCAATATTGAGAATAAGAATAGTAAAAAAGAAAATGAAAAAGGTAAATACCGTATTAGTTGTTATGATAAAATGAGGCAAAAAAAATAGATACCCTACCCATATAAGGAAATAATTCATTAAAAAAATTTACATTCTCTAATTATTACAAAACGATCGTCATATTAAAGTTATTGTACTTTCACTCCATTTTTTTAAAAAATTTAAGTGTACACACATTTTTTTTTAAAATACATCTTTAAGGAGAAAATAGGGCCCCCAAAAAGTTAGGCCCCAAACGATTACTTTATTGACCTTATAGTCGAGCCACCCACGAAAGGAAACTAAATCAAGTAGAAACACTTTGGTAGAGGTATAACGAGGTTATCAATATAATAGAAGTTTGATATGGAATATCGTCCTTCCAAACCAGACTTTTATGTGTGTTATCTATATATAATTTGAGTCTATTATTTAGATGATCACTTTAACTATCGAAAATGATGGATTAAAGTCATTTTTCTTTCATTTGTAACAAGAAAGTCGCTCAACTATCTTTATTACACTCTGATAATCACTCTGCCGAATTTCTTAACATTTTTTGTGGAAAAAGCTGACTTGACAATCCATATGGACTTTTTATATTTTTTGCCACGTAAAATAATTATCATCCAAACGAAATTTAATCCAATCTGATCATTAAAGGTAATACCATCCGAAATAACCTTTTACTTCTAAACGCATATTTCTTCCAAAAACTCTTGGACCAATTATTGTTTTATATAACTGTTTTCTTCTTCGCTTGAACCATCAGACTTTGTAACACACCATACTAATAAAATCAGTTACTTTTTAAAAAAAAAAATCATTTGTTTAATCTTACATTATAGTTTATTTATTGCATCCCGTACTATTTTTTAAAAGAAATTTTTCTCACTCCTTTTATGTATAAGCATCCTTGTTGCTCTCTGTCGAGCCCATTATTATATTAAGGAGAAAAAATTAAGTGAATAAGAGACACAATGGTGGAACCAAAACAATATCGAGGGAATCAAATGAGTCACGGGAAATTGATAATCTTACTTTCTAAATGGTATTAATCGGACTATGATATATCAGGTAACTAAATAACTGCTCTTATTAATTAACTATTTTCGATGCTGAAAGGTTCAATGTTGTATAGAGAAACCATAAAAAGTTCATCTACTTGCGAGAAGAAGAGAAGAGCTTTTATAAAACAATAATAGGTACACGAGTTTTTGGAAGAGAGATACGTTTAGGAGTAAGGTTTATTTCGGGTGAGTTTACCTTTGATGGATCAGGTTGGATTTTTTTTTTATTTGGGTGAAAATTATTTGATGTGGCAAATATAAAAAGTTAATGTGAACTGCAAAGTCAGCTTTTTCCACCGGAAATAGTAAGCAATCCGTCTGAGTGATCATTGGAGTGCAATAAAGATAGTTGAGTGACTTTCTTATTACAAATAAAAAAAAGTGATTTTAACCCATCATTTCGGATAGTTTAGTGATCATCTTGAGTAATGGACTCTATATAATTTGCAAATTAGTTAGCCATGCTATTTCTTATGAAGTACTTCTTGAGATAACAAAAGATATTTTTAGTTACGGAGAATATAATATCAAAATTATAAGTAAGAAGATAAGTTGAACTCAATGAGGTATAGATCTTTGCTTGTTTCATTAGCGCTTCTAGCCTTTTGTCATATTGACGAATTTTATCCAAGTGCAAATTGAATTTACACTATTTTTGGAATTAGAGTTGCAGTATATGACAGATAACCAGAGACTGATTTACCAGGAGGGGTGGGGTACATGCACCCATGCTCCCCTCCCTAGGCTATGTATAAAATACTAATTTTTTTTAATTATGTGGTTAAATATGTTTGTAGTCACCCATGCTTAAGTGATTGGTTTGGTGCATTAATAGCTAAGTGTCCCTTTTATCTCCTTTTTGACCCCAAGGTGAGGGCTTCGAACCCCATAAAAAAAATTGATTAATTCCTTTCATTATTAATTACAGTAAATAAATTTCCAATTTCCCACACCCTTTTCAATTAACAACATTATCCTATGCCCTTTCTTTCTTTCTTTCAATTAACAAACAAATACATTTTTTTACTTCTTTAAAAAGAAAATTCCTTTTTGCTTATGTCTTTTTTTATTTTCTTCTCTTAATCATTCTTTTGAGTACAAAACTTTGAAATCCCTAAAAATAAAGTACTCATGACTCATCACTCTCGGCTCTGAGGCTCTCAGTAGATTCAAAGCAGGGAAATCCCCGCTCAATATTAAGCGTTGCTTTTAAAAACTTTTTTGAATGATTGTTTAGTTTTCTGTATAGGGTGTGAGATATTTAAAACTATAAGTAATGATGTAATTATTGACCATTTTCAATAAAAACTCGTGGAGGACAATTGTAAAGTGAATGATATTTTTTGCGAATATAGTATTAATATAGTTTGCTCGTCAACTTGCCGCCATCATCAAATTTTATATAATGGAACCAAATATCTATCTTAAAGATAATAGTGCACCCATAATATTAAAATTCTGAATACGCCTATGCAAATAACATAACTTTTTCATTGGTTACTCACATGTTGTATGGGTCCAAATTTGGCAAACACGACCATTACCGAGTAGGACGAAGAACGAGGTTATCATGATGCATCGTCTGATGGTCGTCGTGGTGAAAGGCAACGATCAAGGGCGGTTAGTCGATGCATGACATCCTCGACAGTGTATACTTAGTGGGAGACAGTAAGAATATGACTTTCGAATATTCTCTATGTTATACTTTTTAGAGGTTTTTGAGAGATTGTCCCTTATAAATAGGAAGAGTGAGTAAAGAAAAGGGATATATGAGAAAAAAGATAAAAGAACACTTTGTAAAAGAATCATTTGAGAACAAATACAAAATCAGTCTTATTCATCTGAGAAGATCCAAAGATTCTCCAATCATCTTATACGTATTCCCCCTACGCCGATTGCATCAATTAAGATTGATTGTGCATTTAAGTCTTCATATTTATGAGCATTTATTTGATTCCAGCATATTTGTTACATCATTCATCTTGCTTACTTCTTCCATCACTTGATCTAGGTTTTATTGTGCTTGACTAAGATTGACTTCATCATTATCATTAATTATTTTAATTAAAAAGGTTTCGACATCTTTTGGTCAAACAATTTGGCGTTGTCTGTGGGGACATCTTTAATTTAGATGTAACGACCCAATCGGTCATTTTGAGCTTTTGCACCTTGCCCGTCAGTTCTCGGGCATGATTTGCCCCGTGTGATGGATTATGACTTGTGTGAATCATTAGTTTTGGTTTTCAGGGTAATCGGAATGAATTTGGAAGAATAGTTCTCAGTTTGAAGCTTGAAATTTTAAAAGTTTGACCAAGATTTGATTTGTTAGTATATGATCTTGGATCGAAATTTTTATGATTTCGATAGCTCCATTAGGTAATTTGGTACTTAGGAGCATGATCGGAATGCATTTTGGAAGTCTGTGGAAGGTTTAGGCCTGAATTGGCGAAACTAAAATTTTGGCGTTTTCCGGTTGATAGGTGAGATTTTGATTAGGGGCTGGAATGAAATTTCGAAAGTTACAGTAGCTCTGTTGTATCATTTGTAACGTGTGTGCAAAATTTCAGATCATTCAGATGTGGTTTGGTTGAGTTTTTGATCAAAAGCGAAATTTGGAAGTTCTTGAAATTCTTAGCCTTGAATCCGATGTGATTTTGGTGTTTTAATGTTGTTTTGAGTATTTTGAAGGTTGGAACAAGTTTGAATGAGGTTATGGGATGTGTTGGCATGTTTTGTTGAGGTCCCAAGGGTCTCAGATGAGTTTCGGATGGTTAAACGGATCAATTTTGGACTTTGGACTTGGAAGTTTTTGCTAGTTTTGTGTTGCAGACAAATTGTTCTTCGCGTTCATGGTCAGGGACTCGTATTCGCGAAGGGTGTTTTATATGTTGATATTTTTGTTCTACGCGTTCATAAGGAAGGGGATGTGAACGCGAAGGTGGAGGCTTCATGTGCATCGCGGACGCGAGACTGGGGTCGCATTCGCGAAGAGGAGTAAGGTCGTTGGGCACTCCAGGCCCATGTGCTATGCGTTCGCGAGAGTTGGACCGCGTTCGCGAAAGCCTGGTAAGGCGAAGCATCGCATTCGCATGGAAATTGTCCGCGTTCACAAAGGGAAAAATGGAGAGGCAGTGAATTTGGTCTACGCTAACGCGAGAGACTGGTCGCATTTGCGAAGAAGATAATTTTACCTGGGGAAGAATGTTTAAAAGTGAGTTTCACGAGCTTTGGTCTATTTTCTCCATTGTTAAACATTTTTTGGAGCTTTTGAGAAAGATTGAAGAGGGAATCGAAGGGTAACACTTGGAGATTTGGAGCATCCGGAGGTCGATTCGTGAGGGCAAAGACATCGCGGGCTAGAGTTTGGACTTGATCGAGGTAAGTAATGATTGTAAATGATGTCCTGAGGGTTTGAAACCCCAGATTTCACATCGTTGTGCTACTTTGAGGTGACATACATGCTAGATGACGAGTGTGGAGTCGTGCACCGTTGGGGATTGAGACTTGGTCCGTCCCGTACGAATGTTAAGTCGCGTATTTGATTTGAAATCTTATGATATTCCATATTTTAGAGATTTATATTATATTTTGGGTTGTATGCCATGTTTGGGGCCTTGTGCCGACCTGTTGATACCTTTAGGGGGCACTTTCACTATTTTTCCTCACTCTATTTGTTTTGAAAGCATATTCGCAGTCATGTTTTACCTGTTTATTGTTTAAATCTTGTTTTATCATTTTACTTCTTAAAATGTGAAAACTATTTGGGCTGAGTTCCCTGTTTTACTGATGGTCTGAGTGATCGTGAGGTTGATGACTGAGATAGACCGAGGGTCTGATTGTGAGGTTGATGACTGATATAGACCGAGGGTCTAATTGTGAGGTTAATGACTAAGAGTTGCCGAGGGCCTGGTTGTGATGATTATATATCTATGGATCGGGCTGCACGCTGCGGCAATATATATATATATATATACGGATCGGGTTGCACGCCACAACGATATGTATATGGATCGGGATGCACGCTGCAGCGATATGTTGGATCAAGATGCACGATGCAGCGATATAGCGTTTGGGCTGTAGGAGCCGCTCTGGAGTCTGCACACCCTCAGTGAGCGCAGTCGACTATATATATGAATCGGGCTGCACGCCGCAACGATATATGGATCGGGTTGCATGCCGCAACGGTTACTATATGGTACTTATTGAGTGTGAGTGCTGAGTGTGAGCGCTGACTGATGAGAGTTGAGTCTCGAGTGACTGAGAGGCTTGCCCGAGGGGTTGTATACATATATGAGTAATGCTCTGCCCGAGAGGCTTGTTTTGATGTAATTGTTGTTTTCACTCATCTTTATACTGAGCCTCTGTTGAAAATGTTGAACAAATATTTTTAAACAACTTTCATTTAAGCTGGAGTTTTTATGAGATATTCGGTATTTAATCACTGATTTGGCTTTGTTATTTCCACTAAGATTTTTATGTTATGAGGTGTTTATGATTCATGTTTTTCCCGAGGGGCTGTTTACGAACTATATTCTGCCCGAGGGGCCGATTATGGTTTTCATCTCTTTTATTATAAATGGTATTGAACCCCTACTGAAACTGTTGGAATGCATTTTCAAATGAATTTTTTTACCAAAAGCTAAAGTTTAAATGAGACGATTGACTCGTATTCTGATTTGAAAGCATGTTGTGCTTATTGAGCTTATCATAAATATGGATTCATCGTTTCCTACTGCTCAGTCTTTATTTACTCTTATTACTTACTGAGTTGGAGTACTCACATTACTCCCTACACCTCGTGCAGATTCAAGTATTTCGAAACCCGGTAGCGGGTGTTGATTGCTCGGAGGCGGAGTTGTCGGAGTTAGCAAGGTGGTTGCACGACGTTCGCAGCACTGCTTTCCTTCCTCTCATTTTCATTACTGTACTTAGTATATTTTTAGACTCTGGTTGTATTCGGACCTTAGTAGATGCTCATGAATAGTGACATCCCGTTGTCAGGCTTGTGTAATTATTCCGCACTTTTCTTTAAAAAATTTCATTATGAGAACTATTGTTTATAAATGGTATAAAAACAACTTTTATTGGAAAAATGGTTGATTCAGGAGTTGTATCGGCTGGCCTAGTTTCACGATAGGCACCATCACGACCGGGTAGATTTTGGGTCGTGACAAGTTGGTATTAGAGCCTAGGTTACATAGGTCTCACGAATCATGAACGGGTTTAGTAGAGTCTCGCGGATTGGTACGGAGACGTCTGTACTTATCCTCGGGAGGCTGCAGAACCTTTAGGAAAAAACTTCACATTCTTGAACTCTTATCGTGCGTCCTTGATTCAGCTTTAAATATAACTCTTTGAATTCCTTCCAAATATTCGTATGCACGCATGAGCGCTCAGTATCAGATGTGCATCGATGGCTTGTAATTCCCTGATCGAGGGGCGAGATGTGATCTCTGTGTGTTGATGTTGGGCCAGTCTGGAGGACTCGAGGCCAGATTTTTGCCTATAGCTTGAGCTTTGAGCTGATGATTGCATGAGCACGTGCTTCTGGAACTACATGTTCTGTTGTGTCCCTATTAAGGGGAGTAATGACTGGATAGCTACGTGATGAGTATGTTATGACTGCGAGATGTGTTCATATGAACCGAATGAGGCGAGAAGGGTGTGCTTTAGTGCAGCAAGGACTATTTGGTGTTTGATTTCCATCTTAATTCGAAGTATAGCCCCAAGTTATGGGTGTGTGAAGAATCTTTGCATGTGTTCTAGTTGGGAGTGAAGTAAATTTCATGTTGCAGTATGATTTCAGACTCAGGAAGACTAAGTGACTGCGTGATGTTTATGACGGTGGAAGGTATACAAAAATGTTAGTTGGAGGCAAAGCAGGTGGGTTATCTCCTGCGGAGTGTTCTGAGGTTGTGTGATCCTTATGTTGTCTGTTAGGAGATCTCATTTACAAGTGAATTTTATGTGTTGAAATTTAAATTTGGGCCGCTTAAGAGAGTGGGCTTGACTGTTACAAGGGCGAATGCGAGATTTGTATAAGATTTAAAGTACTAGGTGGTATGTGTTCACGAGTGTATAAAGGGTTGAGTTTAATCTCACTATGGTATTATGGCAGCAATAGACTATATGCGTTATGAGTTATTGAGTGTGTTTGATCTATGGCTTTGAGCCAATTGGGGGAGTCTGCTATTGATTAGTTGATTGCACGGTTATGTGCTATGTTGGTTCCAGTTTGAGGCATACTGGTGAATCAATTATAGCTTACAGAGATTGAGACCGAGGATATCTCAAGTAAAGGAAAAGTTTGACAAAGGTTATGTCATGCTTCATAGGTGTGTGAGAACCACGAAATGTCTTGAGTTGTAAGTAAAAGATGCTCGGTGCATTGAGCAAGAAGTTGCTTGGTTGTATTGGGATGAGGGTGCATTTTGTAGTGTCTGAAGTGCTAATGAGGCACAGGTTGTTTGGTTATTTTGATCGGGCTAATTGCGATTTGAGTAGAGTGGATGACTCTCGAGAATAGTTCTAATGTGTTCAAGATTTTACATATAACAATTGGGTATTTTCAAGTTGTATGTGTGGCTAGAAACTGAGTTTTCATTGGAAGATGTCAAGATTTGTGGCATTTCTATATCAATTATGGGATTCTATGTATCAGTATCAGGTATGTAAAGGTAACGTATTTAGATTCGCAGGAAGTCTCTTCAGAGTAAAGTATTTTGAATGTGGTGCTTTTAGGAATATTTAAGAGAGTATTCAGCGGCTTATGAGTCTTAGACGATGTGGTTTTGTGCTTGGGTCTCGTGTGGTAAGTCTGGGTTGAGGAATTGTGGTGTTGTAGCAAGAAGAAGTGTCAAGCTGACGATATATCAGAAGGAAACTCGGATAGATAGGATAGCTTGGTAGTAGGCTGAGTCGGTATGGTAAGGATATGATTAGTTCTTGGATGCTTACGAGGTAATGAGTTTCTACAGGTGTTTCGCGGCAATTCTCTTAGGTTTTTAGTGACCTACGTAGCTCGGTTGAGTTAGAAGGATTCAGTCCCGACGATTTAGTGGTGTGCAAATGGAATTCGGAGAGCTCTAGATGGTTTCCACCACAATTAGAGAGGTATATTTTTCCTATTAGCGTGAGGAGCATGGGATGTATAGTAGTTCTCATCTAGATGGGATAAATGGAAAGTTTTTGGTTAGTTGGACACATAGTTGCTTGTGGCTCGGAAGGGATATAAAGTTATCATGTTATCCTAGGATGGTATAGTATATGCGATATGTCGTGGAGGATTGAGAATTTGCATGTGTAAGGCTACGGTTCAGTTTTGAAAGGAAGGTCATAAAATTCTTAGACAGCACGGGCGATTTTGGATGATTAAGGAAATGGTATTACTGATTGGTGTGGCTTGATGAGGGTATACATTTCAGAAAGGGCGATATGTTTGAGTTATGGATGCTTTATTGGTATTTCGGCACTATCTTGTCCGATCGTCTAATGATATTCGAGTCTGCTTGGTGGCACAGAAGAATTATAGGTGTACCTCTCATGAGATGATTGAGTACTAAAGGTGTGTTATATATGCGAGCGGCGGAATTAGGATCAGATATGGTAATTCGTGTGCTTTATGGACTTGGAGACTAGAAGTTCTCATATACAGATTAGCTCGTGGTTGTGGACGGCAAAGATGTGGGTAAGTTAGTCAGATGATAGTGTGTGCTATGATTCAGTCATTGTGAACCTTCGGAGGATTTTTTTTATCTATTGTGTGTGACCAGAGTTGATGTGTGGTTTATTGGTAGACCTATATGGATGTGTGTTTTGCATCGAGACGGCTTTATTGACTTCGAGTTTCCATTGGTGAGGGATGTGTTGATTCGGTTGTTATTGAGCTATTAGTAATCAGGGGAATCTATGAGTTACCTTTCCGTGCTGCGAACCGTTAGGATTTGTTGATTATAGGCACATGTGGTGCGGTGTTATTAGGGCCTCTCAGTGGAATTCGAGTGGGAAGAGCACTAGGTATTTCTCGGTCGATGGCATATCGGTTATGTCCTGTCGAGTTGTGTGATGTTATGTAATTGCCTCGCAGTGGTTATGATGATTGCTTTGGTTTTAGACATCATATTACGCATGGTTGTCGATTTTGAGCATAGTAACATAAGGTGTCTCATTGATTTTGGATGAGGTCGCGCATTGGAGCAAAGCTATGTGGAAGTATGATCCTGCAGGTTAGATTCGTGTATTCTGTTTCTACAATGTGTGGCGGGTTCTCAGCCTTGTGTTGTGGTGGTACTAGTGAGCTTGCGGTACAGCTCTTTCATTTGAGTCATTTTCATGATTTGAGTAAGTTCGGATTGTGGCTTATTGGTGCACGGATTGCACAAGTTGTGGCTTTAGTCTGTATTGATATGTCAATGTCACCAGAGTAGTTGTGTTGGATTAGATGAGATCGTCGGGATCTTTAATGACTATAAGTGGATTTGATTTCAGCATGTTGGAAGGATAACATTGAGGTTCGGCGTAGAAATTTGTTTTGGTCTTTGCCAAAGGAGAAGTGGCTTCATGAATGGCTGATCTGAGAAAACGGTTATGACTTACTACGTGTTTCATTTATCATTGGCAGTATACGAAAGTGTTGGAATGAGACTTTAGTTGATAAGAGGTTTCCTATCGATATTCGGTTGTTGTGTGCGACTGCTATGATTAGAAGTTATTGTTGCAAGCATTTGAGTTATGTGGTATATCATGTAATTGCACCGAGGTTGCGGGTATAGGTTATTACAGCTTGTTCGGGCTTAGTCAGAGTATAGATGTGAGATTTTGATCTTGTGGATGATTTCAGAAGTGGAAATGTGGTTCTAAGGTCCATGGGCTAGGTTGGTGTGTGAAATTTCAGTTACATTGTGTCATCGGACCTATACGAGATAGGGTGACATGTGATCACCCCCGGGTATATGTTCATGGTAAGGTTATTCAGCGATTGGTTAGATTTTAGAACAACTCTAGGTACGTTCAAGGACGAACGTATGTTTAAGTGGGGGAGGATGTAATGACCCGACCGATCATTTTGAGATTTTGCACCTTTCTCGTCAGTTCTCGAGCATGATTTACCCCGTGTGAAGGATTATGACTTATGTGAATCGTTAGTTTTGGTTTTCAGGGTAATCAGAATGAATTTTGAAGAACAGTTCTCAGTTTGAAGCTTGAAATTTGAAAAGTTTGACCAAGATTTGACTTGTTGGTATATGATCTCGGATCAGAATATTTATGATTTTATTAGCTCTGTTAGGTGATTAGGAAGTCCGTGGAAGGTTTAGGCCTGAATTGGCGAAATTAAAATTTTGGCGTTTTTCGGTTGATAGGTGAGATTTTTATATAGGGGTCAGAAGGGAATTCCGGAAGTTGCAGTAGCTCTGTTGTGTCATTTCTACTGCTCAGTATTTATTTACTTTTATTACTTACTGGGTTGGAGTACTCACATTACTCCATGCACCTCGTGTGTAGATTCAGGTATTTCGGAACCCAGTAGTGGGTGTTGATTTCTCCGAGGCGGAGTCGCCGGAGTTAGCAAGGTGGCTGCACGACGTTTGCAGCACTGCTTTCCTTCCTCTCATTTTCATTACTGTACTTAGTATATTTTTAGACTCTGGTTGTATTCGGACCTTGGTAGATGCTCATGGCTAGTGACACCCTGATGTCGGGCTTGTGTAATTATTCCGCACTTTTCTTTAAAAAATTTCATTATGAGAACTTTTGTTTATAAATGGTATAAAAATAACTTTTATTGGAAAAATGGTTTATTCGGGAGTTGTGTCGGCTGGCCTAGTTTCACGATAGGCACCATCACGACCGGGTCAGTTCTTGACATTAGATTTCAGTTTCATCTAGATCATATAAAGGGATAGTCACCTCTTCCCAGCTTAGCACAAACTAACAATGGCAGGAAAAGGAGATGCAAGATTAAAAGCAATAGCAGGTGTCACAACCAACATCCTGAACACCATCAACGAAGACAGCAGGGAAGATAACGAAAACGCAACACCAAACACTACACCTAGGGGAGACACTTCACCTCCTCCATATGAAAGCATAATTGCTTCGCGCGAAAAAGAAGCCTCCTAGTCTACAATAGGAGAGGCACCACCGGCAGCAAGAAGACTACTGTAAGAGTGGCTAACAAGCTCTCTGAATAACATACTTGATAAACCAATCCAAAGGAATAATAGAGACATTGCACACGTAGATGTCACGACGATCGCTGACGAGCAAGATGTCCCCCGCACAGGTAACACTCATATTGTTGTTGACGCAGGTAATGACACGCTCGCAATCGTTTTAAAGAAAATGGAGGAAATGGAAAATGAGAATAAGGCCCTCCGCGACCAGATGAAGGAGCACCAAGAAAGGGTCAACAAAATACTAGGCGCCCCAAAGTTGTTACCTTCATCGAGCAACCATACAATAAGGAAGCGGCCCCCTATGCCATTCCAAAACTTTCAACATTGCATCATACCTAAAGATATATGACGGTATTACAGACTAAGAAGATCATATCATCCACTACGTCATAGCCATAAAAGGTAACGATCTTTTGAAAGAACAGGTACTATCGGTGCTACTGAAAAAGTTCGGCGAAACCCTAACAGGGGGAGCCCTGACCTAGTACTCACAACTACCAGCACGGTCAATAGCGACGTTCGAAGAAATGACGGTAGCATCCTTCTAGAACCGGTAAAATTGTTAAGCAGGCTCATGAAATACCCTCCCACCACTTGGGAAGAAATCCACAATGCCTACTGCAACGAGGTAAGAGCCGACGAGGATGACCTCAACGGTCCGATCCAATGGTTGACGTCAGTCCAAGCTGAAGCAAGGAAAAATCGTCGCAACGATGGTCGAAGAGATCAGTTGGGGCCTCATCTCGGCCGAGAAAGGCATAAGCCCTACATCAGGACATCTATCCCACCTCCTCCATGGAACACAGATGCTCCTTCTCGACATGCAGCGCCACACCAACACAAGAAACGTATGCCTCTGCTCTTATCTGCTCATAATTTTTGTGTCTCTCCTTCAAAAATAGTGTACGCACTGGAGAAACTTGGTACGAATGTACAATGGCCGCAAAATATGACCCAAGCACTCGGAAGTCGAACGCTCTTTGCAAATTCCACCAAGTAAGGGGTCAAAAAACCAAAGATTGCATAGGACTACGACAGGAGGTAGTGAGAATGTTAAATCAAGGACACCTGAAAGAACTGCTGAGCAATCAAGGACGGGCTAACTTTGCCCGCAGACGCGAACAACCCTAGGGACCTCCAAAATCACCCTCTCCCGCCCGCACAATATAGATGATCATCGGTGGAGGCGATGACACAGCAATCAACCATGTAAAGTTCACCACCACACATAAACTAAGACGGTCGATCACCCATGAGCGGTATGATGGCCTTAAAGATAGTATCATTTTCGATAAATCAGATACTGACGGTTTGTCTTTACTCACTAAGATGCTCTTATTTTCACTTTACGTATTGCAGATACTGATGTAAAAATAATAATGGTAGATGACAGAAGTGGCACATGTATTATCCATCCTCGAGTCCTCATACAGATGAGACTCGAAGATAAAATAGTACCGCATTACATAACACTAACAGGTTTTAACAATGCAGTCGAACAAACTTCTGGAGAGATAGTGTTACCCGTCCTAGCCGGAGGAGTCACCCTGGAAACAACGTTTCACGTCATGGACCAAGATACAGCCTACAACGCTATCATAGGGCGCCCATGGATACACGTCATGCGAGTAGTCCCGTTAAGTCTCTATCAAGTAATCAAGTTTCCTACTCTATGGGGGTATTCAACCGAACAACGCACCGCACAAGAATGGTACCGCATCGCCCAGGATTGCGCACACACCCAACGACTAAAAGGAGCAAGTGCGGAAGCATAGCCATCAGCGATGTCGGTAACCAAACTCAACGTACGGACAGACATTATCAAGGATCCTGATATCGTAGAAGCATCCGAGTCGATAATAGAGGATCTCAATCCCGTCCTATTAGACGACAATGATAGGAAAAAAAAAGACTTATATCGGGCAAAATCTCTCGGAACCAGGTAAGTTTCGTAAATTCTTAACTAACAGTGTTAATCTGTTTGCCTTCTCCCATGCAGATATGTCAGGCATCCTGAAAGACATCGCCACGCACAAACTGAATGTTGACCCCCTCTACCCGCCAGTGCGGCAAATGGGGAGAAAGTTCAACCTGCAATCAACAAAGCCGTCAGCAAAGAAGTCGATAAGTTGCTCGCAAATGGCTCCGTCCGAGAGTCAAAATATCCTTAGTGTGTCGCCAATGTGGTCATGGTAAAGAAGAAAAATGGAAAGTGGTGCATGTGTGTAGATTTCATAGACCTAAACAAGGCATGCCCAAAAGACTGTTTTCTATTGCCACACATTGACCAGCTCATGACGCAACAACGGGACACAAGTTGCTAAGCTTCTTAGATGCCTACTCGGGTTACAACCAGATCCTCATGGAGGAAGATGTGATGACCCAAAAGGTCATCACTTATTTTGGAAATAAATTTTGTGTTTTGAGGCCTTAAAGCCTCCCTTTTTCTCACCTTGATTTACGTGCACAGTCCGGGCATTTATCCGAAATGCCATTATGTAAACATCTGTGAAAAAAGATAAATTTTGCTTTTAAAATGAATTTAAGTTGACTTCGGTCAATATTTTGGGTAAACGGATCCGGACTCGTGATTTGACGGTCCCGGAGGGTGCATAGGAAAATATGGGACTTGGGCGTATGCCCGGAATTGAATTCCGATGTCCCAAGCCCGAGAAATGAATTTTTGAAGAAAATGGTTAAACTAAAAGTTTATGAGTTTTTGGAAACTTGAATGTATTGGAATTTGATGGTATCGGGCCCGTATTTTGGTCCCGGAGCCCCTTACAGGTCTTATATGATATTTAAGTTGAGCCTGTAAAATTTGGTAAGAAACGAACTTGAAATAACGTGAATCGGACTCTCGGTTATTAAAATGGAACTTAAGAGTTCATGATATTTTTCATTGATTTTGATGCTAAATTCATAGTTATTGATGTTATTTGGATGATTTTATCGCACAAGGAAGTCCGTATGATGTTTTCTTTGATTTTGGAGCCCCGAGAGCTCGGGTGAGTTTTGGATAGGCCACGGAGTGAAATTGGACTTAGGAGAAAGTGCTGGTATCTGGTATTTTTGCCTAGGCCTCTGATCTCGAAATTGCGAGATCAGGCTTCGCAATTGCGAAGTTCTCAAGCATGGTAATTGCGACCCAGGCTTCGCAAATGCGAACCAAGCCTGGGCAGGGCCTTTTCGCAAATGCAAAACATTGGTGGGAATTGTAAAGCCCCCTCTTTCGTGTAACGAACCGGCCAGTCATTTCATTGAATTTACGCCCCGATCCCCTATTAACTGCTTTTCCGTGTTTGTTTCTGCTATTGTGAGTTGCCGGGAGGAATTATTTGGAGTTTTGGAGAGTTTGGGATACTTAGTCCTTAAATGAAAGCTTAAGTTTTTGGAAATTTGACCGTAGTCGGAACAATATGAAGACGGCCTCGGAATGGAATTTCAATGGTTCCGTTAGCTCCATTGGGTGATTTCGAGTTTAGGGGCGTGTTCGGATTATATTTTGGAGGTCCGTAGCTAATTTAGGCTTGAAATGCCGAAAGTTGAATTTTTGAAGTTTCCGGTTTGATAGTGAGATTTTGATTCGAGGGTCGGAATGGAAATCCGGAAGTTGGAGTAGCTCCGTAGTGTTGAATGTGACGTATGTGCAAAATTTTGGGTAATTCGGACGAGGGTTGATAGACTTTTTTATCGAAAGCATGATTTCAGAGTTTTTGGAATTCTTAGGCTTGAATGCGATGAAAAATTGGTATTTTGATGTTATTTTAAGTGTTCCGAAGGCTGAAACAAGTATGAATGATGTTATGGCATATGTTGGTAGGTTTAGTTGAGGTTCCGGGGGCCTCGAGTGTATTTTGGATGCTCAAACGGGCACTTTTGGTCTTTGGGAGTTTGCTGATTTTCTGGTGTTTTAGCAGCAATAGTTTGTTCATTGTGATCGCGTGAGTTCATCCGCGATCGTGTAGAGTAAGTTGAGGCCAGGAGGATTTTGTGAATCGCGGTCGCGAAGGTAGGAGTGTGATCGCGTAGGGTGAGCATCCATGGTCACTGCGTTCGCGTGGAGAGCTTTGCGTTCGTGTAGAAGGACTTGGAGTGGCAGTGAGGTGATGGAATTGCTCAATGCGATCGCATAGAGCTGGTCGCGATCGTGTAGAGGGATGAGAGCCAGTTCGAAGCGAACGCGTGTGATGGGTCGCGAAGGCACTGAAGAAATTTTATAAAAACTTGGGCAGTATTTAAATAGCCCATCCATAACCCTTCTATATCTTTCCAGCATTTTTGAACGGGATTGAAGCTTTTGAGGGAGATTTTTGAAGAAACCAAAGAGGAATCACTTGGACGTAACATTTTTTACTTCATAACTCATTTATATGTGATTAAAGGTCTAATTAGTGGTGAAAAATTAGGGAAACATCAGTGCAAAATGGGTAATTAGGGCTTGATATTAAGAGACCTTAAAATGGGTATTTGAGGGGTCAATTGAACTCCGATTTCAGTGTTCTTGATATGTATAGACTCGCGAGAGTGTGAGGATTCTAAAATGTAGATTTCACCCAATTCCGAGACGTAGGCCCCGAGGGGCATTTTGGTCATTTTACCTAATTTCGCGTATTAGCTTAGAATATATTTGTAGAATCAGTTACTTGAAGTGTTATTTACATTATGCAATTTAATTGAATAGATTTGGGTCATTTGAAGTCGAGTACTCGTGGCAAGAACGTGGTTTCGGGTTAACTTTGAGCCGATTCGAGGTAAGTGGCTTGCCTAACCTTGTGTGGGGGAAACTCCCCTTAGGATTTGGTATTATTGATAATTGAAATACCTTGTATGTGAGGTGACGAGTGCGTACTTGAGCTAAATGTTAAAAATTCTATTTTTCATTAAGTACTTACAATTATGTCCCATTTTCCTGTTTGTACTACTTGCAAATTTAGGCCTGTTGTTAGCTTAGGAAAGCATGCCTAATTGACTTAATTGCCTTACTTGCTCAGACTGCCTTATTTGGATTACGTGCAGCATGCTAGGTTAGAAATACCTATTTTACCTTGATATGGAACTTGAATTGCACTGTGTATTCTTCTTGTTGTTGCTGTGTGTTTACTTTGGGACTATGGGACGGTATCCCGGGAGATCCCCCTGTATGTTTACTTTGGGACTATGAAACGGTATTCCGGGAGATCCCCCTGTACATTTACATTGGAACTACGGGACTGCACCCGGTAGATTCCCCCTGTACTGAGTATTTATATTTGGGACTATGGATCGGTATTCCGGGAGATCCCCTCGCATTAAGAGTTGGACTACGGGATGGTATCCCGGGAGATCCACTAGATATTTATATTTGGGACTACAGGACGGTATCCAGGGAGATCCACGGTTGTTATCTTTGTGCTGAGTTGTATTTCTTTCTGTGTTTACTTTGCCTCTGTAGTTGTTGTTGTTGTCATTTATATCATGTGCTACTTTTACCGTTGGACTTACTTATACTATTTTTGTTCTGCACTGTTGAACCTTATATTTTATTTAACCTCAATAGGACCCTAACCTTCCTCGTCACAACCCGACCGAGGTTAGGCTTGGCACTTACTAAGTACCGCTGTGGTGTACTCATGCCCTTTTTGCGCATGTTTTTCATGTGCAGATCCAGGTACTTCTACTCAGACTTATCACGCTTGAGATGAGACACCTATAGAGACTCCGAGGTATATCTGTCGTGTTCGCAGACCGAAAAGTCCCTTTCTACTCTCCCTTTTTGTATTAGCCCTTCTGTATTTTCGTTTCTTTTTTAGATATTCTGGAGTTAGATGCTTGTAAACATTTAAGGGCTTATGATCATGAGATTCCGAGTTTTGGGAAATGTTATTAGTTTTCGAGAGTTGTTATTGTGTATGTCGAGCGGCATTTTAAAAACTGTTTTACTTCACTATTTCGGTTCTTAATTATTTCTTCCGCAATTGTTATTTATATTCTGCATTGTTAGGCTTACCTAGTCATAGAGACTAGGTACCGTCACGATGGTTCACGAAGGGCAAACCGGGGTCGTGACAAGTTGGTATCAGAACTCTAGGTTCATAGGAGTCATGAATCACAAGCCAGTTTATTAGAGTCTCGCTAATCGGTACGGAAACATTTGTACTTATCTACGAGAGGCTATGTAACTGTTAGGAAAATTCCACTTCATTTGATTTCCTTGTCGTGCGAGATTTTAACGCACCCCCTACTGCAGCCGTCAGAGGTCAGGGTCGGGGTAGAGGCCGAGGACGTACACGTGGTACAGCTAGAGCACCCACACGAGCTACCACTGAGGTAGCACCAGCAGTTCCAGCCGGAGTCCAGGTACCTGATACGCCTACTGTTGCTCCTACTCCAGCTCTTTGGGAGATTCTTGCAGAGTTCATGAGCATGTATACTACTTTGGCTCAGGCCGGGTTGCTTCCCCTTGCTGCAGCGACATCTCAAGCCGGGAGAGGAGCACAGACTCCCGCCGCCCGCACTCCTAAGCGGTGAGTGCATGTTGATCAGGTCCTAGAGATTATTCCTGTACAGCCTGTAGTCCCAGGTCAGCCCGAGGACAGGGCAGCGGCTTTAGAGGAGGAGCAGCGGAGACTTAAGAGGTTCAAGAAGTATGATCCTCATGTATTTAGTGGGTTAGCATCAGATGATGCCTTGGGATTTTTGGAGGAGTGTCACCGTATCCTCCGCACTATGGGTATATCAAGATCGAATGGGGTTTCTTTCACTGCCTTCCAGCTTCGACGGGTCGCCTATGAGTGGTGGCGCACCTATGAGTTAGACAGTCCGGATGAGGCAGCTTCACTAACTTGGACTCAGTTTTCAGATATGTTCTTGAGAGAGTTTGTTCCTTAGAGCCTCAAGGACGCATGGTGCACCGAGTTTGAGTATTTGCGCTAGTGTACTATGACTGTCTCGGAGTATGTTATCTGTTACACTAGCTTGGCTAGATATGCCCCAGCCTTGGTTTCTACTGTTCGCGAGAGGGTTCGCCGGTTTATTGAGGGGATTATTCCCAGCATCAGGTCTAGCATAGCTCGGGAGTTGGAGATGGATATTTTTTATCAGTAGGTGGTGAGATTGCTAGGAGGATTGAGGGTATGCATTTTAGGGAGAGAGAGGAGAGCGACGACACAAGGTCTCGAGACTCAGGACATTATTCTAGTGCATGTCCCCCAGCTGCAGGTCGTCATGGTAGGGGTTATATGAGTCACCCCGTTCATTCAGCTCTTTCAGTAGCCAGTGGTATTCCAGCTCCTCCTAGGCCTTAGGAGCCTTATTATGCACCTCCAGTATCTAGTGTGCCTCCTATGCGTGGTGCTTTCAGTGGTCAGTCCAACAGACCTGGCCCTAGCCAGTCACAACCACCACGTCCTCCCAGAGTTTGTTTTGAGTGTGGTGATACATGCCATATGTTGAGGGAGTGCCCCAGACTTAGGACGGGTGCACCTCCACAAACTTCTCAGCCACAGTGTGCCCCGCAGAGTTCTCAAGCTATGGTTATAGCTCCAGTTGCTACCCCACTTGCTCAGCCAGCTAGAGGTGGAGCTCGGGGAGGTAGAGGTCACCCTAAAGGGGGAGGCCAAGCCAGATACTATGCCCTTCCTACTCGTACCGAGGTTGTTGCCTCCGATTCTGTCATCACATGTATTATACTGGTTTGTCACAGAGATGCATCGGTTCTATTCCATTCAGGCTCTAGTTACTCTTATGTGTCTTCTTATTTTGCTCCGCACTTGAGTGTACATAGGGATTCTTTGAGTTCCCCCGTTTATGTTTCTACTTCTATGGGAGATTCTCTTATTGTGGACTGCGTTTATCGGTCGTGTTTGTTACTCTTAGTGGTTTTGAGACCATAGCCGATTTATTGTTGCTCAGCATGGTAGATTTTGATATTATCTTGGGCATGGATTGGTTGTCGCTCCATTATGCTATTCTTGATTGTCACGCCAAAACCGTGACGCTGACTATGCTAGGTGTACCGCATATTGAGTGGAGGGGTGCTTTAGATCACACTCCTAGTAGAGTTATTTATTTCCTTAAGGCTCAGCGTATGGTTGATAAAGGGTGTGACGCGTATCTAGCTTATGTGAGAGATGTCAGTATTGATACCCCTTCAGTTGATTCAGTCCCAATAGTACGGGATTTTCCTGGTGTGTTTCCAGCTGATCTTCCGGGCATGCCGCCTGATAGAGTTATTGATTTTGGCATTGATTTGTTGCCGAGCACTCAGCCCATTTCTATTCCTTCGTATCGTATGGCTCCTCCTAAGTTGAATGAGTTGAAGGATCAGTTACAGGAATTGCTTGATAAGGGTTTTATTCGGCCTAGTGTATCACCTTGGGGTGCTCCTGTCTTGTTTGTGAAGAAAAAGGATAGTTCTATGCGTATGTGCATTAATTATTGCCAGTTGAACAAAGTTACAGTGAAGAACCGTTATCCTTTGCCTCGTATTGATGATTTGTTTAACCAGCTATAGGGTGCACTGGTGTTTTCTAAGATTGACTTGTGATCAGGTTACCATCAGTTGAAGATTCGGGAGCCAAATATCCCGAAGACTGACTTTAGGACTCGGTATGGTCATTATGAGTTCCTTGTAATGTCATTTAGGCTGACCAATGACCCAACAGCATTTATGCATTTGATGCACAGTGTGTTCTGACCGTATCTTGACTCGTTCGGCATTGCCTTTATTGATGATATGTTGGTGTATTCTCGGAGTCGGGAAGATCATGAGAAGCAATTGAGGACAGTGCTCTAGACTCTGAGGGAAAAGAAGTTATATGCAAAGTTCTCAAAATGTGAGTTTTGGTTGGCTTCCGTGGCATTCTTAGGCCACATGGTATCAAGTGAGGGTATTCAGGTGGATCCGAAGAAAGTAGAGGCAGTGTAGAGTTGGCCCAGACCATCCTCAGCTATAGAGATCTGTGGTATTCTTGGCTTGGCAGGTTATTACCGTCGTTTTGTTGAGGGGTTTTCATCGATTGCATCCCCTATGACCAGGTTGACCTAGAAGGGCGCTCCGTTCCAGTGGACAGAGGAGTGTGAGGCGAGCTTTCAGATGCTCAAGACAGCTTTGACTACAGCCCCAGTTTTGATATTGCCTATAGGTTCGGGGTCTTATACCGTTTATTGTGATGCCTCGAGGATTGGTCTTAGAGTGGTGTTGATGTAGGACGGTAGGGTGATTGCCTACGCATCCAGACAGTTGAAGGTACACGAGAAGAATTATCATGTCCATGACCTTGAGTTAACTTCCATTGTTCACGCCTTGAAGATCTAGTGTCATTATTTGTACGGTGTGCCTTGTGAGATTTGTAGTGATCATCGGAGCTTGCGGCACCTATTCAAGCAAAAGGATCTAAATTTGCGCCAGAGGAGGTGGTTAGAGTTACTGAAGGACTATGATATCACTATTTTGTATCACCCGGGCAAGGCCAATGTGGTGGCCGATGCCTTGAGTCATTAGGAAGAGAGTTTGGGGAGTTTTGCTTATTTACCAGCAGCGGAGAGTCCCATGGCGATGGATGTTCAGGCCTTAGCCAGCCAATTTGTGAGATTGGATATTTCGGAGCCCAGTCAGGTTCTAGCTTGCGTGGTTTCTCGGTCTTCCTTATTTGATCGTATCAGGGAGCATTAGTATGATGACCCTCATTTGCTTGTCCTCAAGGACATGGTTCAGCATAGTGATGCCAGAGATATGACTATTGATGATGATGGGGTATTGAGGATACAGGGTCGGATTTGTGTGCCTAATGTTGATAGGCTTTAGGAGTTCATTCTAGAGGAGGCCCATAGTTTGTGGTATTCCATTCATCCGGGTGCCGCGAAGATGTATCAGAATTTGAGACGGCACTATTGGTGGAGGCGGATGAAGAACGATATAGTTAGATTTGTAGCTCGGTGCCTCAACTGTCAGCAGGTGAAGTATGAGCACCAGAGACCGGATTGGTTGCTTCAACAGATAGAGATTCTGGAGTAGAAGTGGGAGCGGATCACCATGGACATTGTAGTTGGGCTCCCACGGACTTTGAGGAAGTTCGATGCCATTTGGGTGATTGTGGATCAGCTGACCAAGTCCGCTCACTTCATTCCTGTGTGAACTACTTATTCTTCGGAGAGGTTGGCGGAGATTTATATCCGAGATATTGTTCGTCTGCATGGTATCCCAGTTTCCATCATTTCAGATAGGGGTACTCAGTTCACATCATGGTTCTGGAGGGCCGTTCAGCATGAGCTGGGTACTCGAGTAGAGTTGAGTATAGCATTTCACCCTCAGGCGAACGGACAGTCTGAGTGCACTATTCAGATTCTTGAGAATATGCTCTGTGCGTATGTGATTGAGTTTGGAGGGTCTTGGGATCAGTTTTTGCCATTGGCAGAGTTTGCATACAACAACAGCTATCAGTCTAGCGTTCAGATGGCACCATATGAGGATTTATATGGTAGGCGGTGTAGATCCCCGATAGGTTGGTTTGAGCTGGGTGAGGCTAGATTATTGGGCACAGACTTGGTTCAGGATGCTTCGGGAGAAGGTTAAGGTGATTTAGGATAGACTCCGTACAGCCCTGTCCAGACAGAAGAGCTATGCAGACTGGAAGGTTCATGATGTTTCCTATATGGTTGGAGAGCGGGTTCTGCTTCGGGTTTCGCCTATAAAGGGCGTTATAAGATTTGGGAAGAAAGGGAAGCTGAGTCGGAGGTCCTTTTGAGATATTGAGATGTGTAGGGGAGGTTGCTTATGAGCTTGCCTTACCTCCCAGCTTGGCAGGAGTTCATTCGGTATTTCATGTTTCGATGCTCCGGAGGTACCACAGTGATCCGTCACACGTGTTGGATTTCAGCTCAGTTCAATTGGACAAGGATCTATCTTATGTTGAGGAGCCAGTGACGATATTGGATAGGCAGGTTTGAAAGCTAAGGTCAAAGAGCATTGCATCAATGAAGGTTCAGTGGCGGGGTCAGCTGGTCGAGGAGGCGACCTGGAGACCGAGCAGGATATGCGCAGTCGTTACCCTCATCTTTTCACTACTTCAGATATGTCTCTATGCTCGTTCGAGGACAAACGAATGTTTAGGTATGGGAGGTTGTAACAACACGGCCGGTTGTTTCATCAAATTTATGCCCTGATCCCCTATTAACTGCTTTCCCCGTGTTTTTTCTGCTATTGTGAGTTGTTGGGAAAAATTATTTGGAGTTTCGAAGAGTTTTGGGACACTTAGTCCCTAAATGAGAGCTTAAGTTTTTGAAAATTTGACTGTAGTCGGAACAGTATGATGACGGCCTCGGAATGGAATTCTGATGGTTCCATTAGCTTCGTTGGGTGATTTAGGGTTTAGGGGCGTGTTCAGATTGTATTTTGGAGGTCCATAGCTAATTTAGGCTTGAAATGCCGAAAGTTGAATTTTTGAAGTTTTCGGTTCGATAGTGAGATTTTGATCCAAGGGTCAGAATGGAATTCCGAAAGTTGGAGTAGCTCCGTAGTGTTGAATGTGACATGTGTGCAAAATTGTAGGTCATTCGGACAAGGTTTGATAGACTTTTTGATCGAAAGCGTGATTTGAGAGTTTTTGGAAGTCTTAGGCTTGAATCCGATGAAAAATTGGTATTTTGATGTTGTTTTGAGAATTTTGAAGGTTGGAACAAGTTTTAATGATGTTGTGGGATATGTTGGTAGGTTTGGTTGAGGTCCCGGGGGCCTCGGATGTATTTCGGATGCTCAAACGGGCACTTTTGGTCTTTGGGAGTTTGTTGGTTTTCTGGTGTTTTAGCAGCAATAGTTTGTTCATTGTGATCGCATGAGTTCATCCGCGATCGCTTAGAGTAAGTTGAGACCAGGCGTATTTTGTGAATCGCGATCGCGAAGGTAGGAGTATGATCGCGTAGGGTGAGCAGCCTTGGTCACTGCGTTCGCGTGGAGAGCTTTGCATTCGCGTAGAAGGACTTGGAGTGGCAGTGTGGTGATGGAAGTGCTCTATGCGATCGCATAGAACTGGCTGCAATCGCATAGAGGGAGGAGAGCCAGTTCTATGTGAAGCATGTGATGGGTCGTGAATGCACTAAAGAAATTTTATAAATACCTGGGCAATATTTAAATATCCCATCCGCGACCCTTCTTCATTTTTCCACCATTTTTGAATGGGATTGAAGCTTTTGAGGGAGATTTTTGAGGAAACCAAAAGGGAATCACTTGGAAGTAATATTTTTGACTTCATAACTCGTTTATATGTGATTAAAGGTCTAATTAGTGGTGAAACATTAGGGAAAAATCAATGCAAAATGGGTAATTAGGGCTTGAGACTAAGAGACCTTAAAATGGGTATTTGAGGGGTCAATTGAACTCCGATTTCAGTGTTCTTGATATGTATAGACTTGTGAGAGTGTGAGGATTCTGAAAATATAGATCTCACCTGATTCCGAGATATAGGTCTGAGGGGCGTTTTGGTCATTTTACCTAATTTCGCGTATTAGCTTAGAATTTATTTGTAAAATCAGTTACTTGAAGTGTTATTTACATTATACAATTAAATTGAATAGATTTGGGCCATTTGGAGTCGGTTACTCGTGACAAGAACGTGGTTTCGGGTTGACTTTGAGTCGGTTCGAGGTAAGTGGCTTGCCTAACCTTGTGTGGAGGAAACTCCCCTTAGGATTTGGTATTATTGATAATTGAAATGCCTTGTACATGAGGTGACGAGTGCGTACTTGAGCTAAATATTGAAAATCCAGTTTTTCATTAAGTACTTACAATTATGTCCCATTTTCCTGTTTGTACTACTTGCAAATTTAGGCTTGTTGTTAGCTTAGAAAAGCATGCCTAATTGACTTAATTGCCTTACTTGCTCAGACTACCTTATTTGGATTACGTGCAGCATGCTAGGTTAGAAATACCTATTTTACCTTGATATGGAACTTGAATTGCACTGTGTATTCTTCTTGTTGTTGTTGTGTGTTTACTTTGGGACTACGGGACGGTATCCTGGGAGATCCCCTTGTATGTTTACTTTGGGACTATGGAACGGTATTTCGGAAGATTCCCCTGCACATTTATAATGGAACTACGGTACTGCACCCCATAGATTTCCTTTTTACTGTGTATTTACATTTGGGACTATGGATCGGTATTCCGAGAGATCCCCTCGCATTATGAGTTGGACTACGGGACGGTATCCCGGGAGATCCACTGAATATTTATATTTGGGACTACAGGACAGTATCCTGGGAGATCCCCGATTGTTATCTTTGTGTTGAGTTGTATTTCTTCCTGTGTTTACTTTGCCTCTGTAGTAGTTGTTACTGTCCTTTATATCCTATGCTACTTTTACCGTTGTACTTACTTATATTGTTTTGTTCTACACTGTTGAACCTTATATTTTATTTAACCTTAGTAGGGCCCTAACCTTCCTCGTTACTACCCGACCGAGGTTAGGTTTGGCAGTTACTGAGTACCACTGTGGTGTACACATGCCCTTTCTGCGCATGTTTTTCATGTGCAGATCCAGGTACTTCTACTCAGACTCATCACGATTGAGATGAGGCGCATTTAGAGACTCCGAGGTATATCTGTCGCGTCCGCAGACCGAAGAGTCCCTTTCTACTCTCCCTTTTTGTATTAGCCCTTCTGTACTTTCGTTTCTTTGTTAGATATTCTGGAGTTAGATGCTTGTAGACATTCAAGGGCTTGTGATCACAAGATTCCGAGTTTTGGGAAATGTTATTAGCTTTCGAGAGTTGTTATTGTGTATGTCGAGCGGTATTTTAAACACTGTTTTACTTCGCTATTTCGGTTTTTAATTATTTCTTCCGCAGTTGTTGTTTATATTCAGCATTGTTAGGCTTACCTAGTCATAGAGACTAGGTGCCGTCACGATGGTTCATGGAGGGCAAACCGGGATCGTGACATTCTGCAAATGCGATAGGTCCCTCGCAAATGCGAAGGTGACCGGATTTCTTCATGGTCGGAAATGCGGTATATTCTTCACATTTGCGAAGATAGCAAGCCCTGAAGGGGTTCGCAATTGCGAACCCTGGGAGCAATTGCGACATCTGCATCCTGCAAAATCATAACTTAGCTGAAAGTTTCTCATTTTTCAAACCCTTTCAATCCTAAAACACCTTTGGGAAATTTTTCAAAGACAACTACTCTTCCAAATCGATTCTAAGTCATTTCTAACTCGTTTTCTTTAATCTTTAACATCTTTTTACATGATTTTAACTCAAAATCAAGGGTTTTCATGGGGGAAATTGAGTGTTTTGGGTAGAACTTAGGTTTTTCAAATTTTAGGGATTTGGACCTCGATTTGAGGTTAGATTTCAAAACAAATTATATATTGGGTTCGTTGGTGAATGGGTAATCGGGTTTTGGTTCAAACCTCGGGTTTTGACCATGTGGTCCCGGGGCGATTTTTGACTTTTTGGGGAAATCATTGAAAAACTTATTTTCATGCATTAGAATTGATTCATTTTGCATTTATTGATATTATTAAGTAAATTGTGGCTAGATACAAACGAATTGGAGGTGGAAACAAGAGGTAAATCGGTAGTTGAGGCTTGAATTGTGTTCGTGGCATTGAGGTAAGTGTTTGGGCTAACCTTATCTTGAGGGATTAGGAGTTGTGTCTTATTTGCTATGTGTTAATTGTGGAGTACGACGTATCGGCATGGTGACAAGTATCTATACATCGGTGTCAAGCATGCCCGTGAGTCTCGTATTGTAATCGTTGTAACTTTGTTGTGATTTGTTCATGCTTAATATGTTGATTATCATTGTTGGTTCCCTTGCCGGGATGTTATTGTTTATGATATTGTCTCCCTTGCCGGGATGTTATTGTTATGACATTGTCTCCCTTTTCGGGATGTTATTGTTTACGATATTGTCTCCTTGCCGAGATGTTGTTGTTATACTCTTGTTCCCTTAGCGGGATTCTTTTATGATTGATGTTGATTTGTAAATAGGATCGGGTTGCACGCCTGCAACAAGATATGTGAAATGGGAGTGGGTGGTATGCCTCCGTAGTGATATTTGAAAGGGAATCAGGTTGCACGCCTGCAACAAAATATATGAAATGGGATCGGGTTGTACGTCTGCAACAAGATATATGACATGGGATTGGGTTGCACGCCTGTAACAAAATATATAAAATGGGATCGGGTTGCACGCCTGCAATGAGATATATGAAATGGGATCGGGTGGCACACTACCACGGTAATATTTGAAATGGGATCGGGTTGCACGCCTGCAACAAAAAAGAAATGAAAGTGAACACTGTGTTTGTTTTTCTCATTCTTGTTGGCAATTGAATTTGGTTTCTTTTCCTTCCTCTTTTGGTATTCTGTTGTTATCTGATACTCCCCGCAGCATGTTTTCCCCCTCCCATCTTTAAATGTGAATATCTGCTTTTATTTTTCTGTTGTATATGATTTAACTGCATAGGTTTATTTGGTAGTTTGATCCTAACCTCATCACTACTTCGCCGAGGTTAGGCTAGGCACTTACCAACACATAGGGTCGGTTGTGCTGATACTACACTCTGCACTGTGTGCAGATCCCGGAGCTGCAGCTTTTGGACCGCAGTGAGGGTGCTATCTTTAGTCCATTTAGGAGACCCGAGGTAGTCCTGCAAGCATCCATAGGCCCTGACGTCTCTTTCTATCTTTTTATATTGTTTCTTCTATGTATTTCTGAAATAGCTTGTATTTATCTTTCAGACCTCTGTTTGTAGTATTTGTAGACAGTCCGTGACTTTGTGACACTAAATTCTGGGTAGTGTTGTATTTCGAATTCATGTAGTAATGTTTGGTTAAACTATTAAGTTTTCGTCTTCCGCATTTCTGGTTATTTAATTTGTTCCGCTATTTGATCATATATTGTACTGAATTGTTGAAAAGGCTTGATAAAAAGGGTAATGAATTTATAACACTCGACTTGCCTAGCTTTCACAAGTAGGCACCATCACGACTCCCGAAGATGGGGAAATCCGAGTCTTGACAGAAGAGGACCAGGAGAAAACCACTTTCATCACTCACCAAGGAATGTACTGCTACAGGGTCATGCCGTTTGGACTAAAGAATGCAGGGGAGACATACCAGAGATTGGTCACCAAGATGTTCAAAGATCAACTCGACAAAAAAATGGAAGTCTACATCGAGGACATGTTGGTTAAGTTGAAAAGGAAAGAAGACCACATCGATCACCTGAAGTAAGCCTTCGACATACTAAGGTGGTACGACATGAAACTAATCCCCGAAAAATGTGCCTTGGGAAAGTTCCTCGGTTTCCTAGTGTCGCAAAGAGGCATCAAGGTCAATCAAGATCAGATTAAGTCCATCGAGGGAATACCGGAAGAGTTAACCAGCAAAAAGCAGATGCAAAAGCTGACAAGTCGGATAGCCGCCCTGTCAAGGTTCATCTCACGGTCATCGGACAGGTGCCATAAATTTTTCAGTGTGCTAAAGAAAGACAACAGGCTCCAGTGGAATTCGGAATGTGTCGACGCCCTAAGAAAATTGAAAACCTACTTGTCCTTGCCACCGTTACTCGCCAAGGCAGATCTAAGTGAATGCCTCCTTGTCTACCTAGTTGTCTCTGAAGTTGCGGTAAGCGCGGTTTTGGTCCACGAAAACAAAGGTACGCAATCTCCGATTTACTGTATCAGCAAAACATTAGTTGACACCGAAACGAGGTACCCCCGCCTCGAAAAATTGGCTCTAGCATTAATCGTAGCCTCACGTAAGCTCAGACCATATTTTCAGTGTCACCACATAAAGGTGGTGACGACTTTCCCCTCACGAGCATCCTGCATAAACCCGAACTATCGGGTAGATTGGCCATAGAATTTGGGCCATAGAATTGAGCGAGCACAATATAACATATCAACAGCAAACTGCAATAAAATTGCAAGTACTCGTCGACTTTGTCACTGACTTCAGTGAAGAAATACTGTTTGAGGTTGAGCAAGAAGCACTTCGCGCCTCCCCTGGGCGACCCGACCTCTGGGTCCTCTACATCGATGGTGCATCCAACGCGTCGGGATAGGGATTGGGACTCGTACTCGAAGTCCCAATGGGCGAAGTAATTTGCCAATCCATACAGTGCTTTGAAATGACTAACAATGAGGATGAGTATGAGGCCGTAATTGCAGGACTGAAAATAGCCCTCAAATATGGTGCACAACGAGTCATCCTCCACTGTGACTCTCAACTCGTCATAAACCAAGTTACTAGTACTTTCCAAATCAAGGAGTAGAGACTACAGAAATACCAGACAGAAATCCATAAGTTGCTACCAGAATTCAGCGAATGCCGACTCGACCAAATACCTCAGGCGCAAAATATCAAAGCAGACGGTCTCGCCAAACTGGCAGCAGCAACTAAAAATATCACCAAGGAAAACATGGTCACCCTCCTCCACTCATCAATTGACCAAGTCGAGGTACATTCTATAAATTTAACTTGGAACAGGTGCAACCGCATCATATCATATTTGCAGGAGGGAACACTCTCACAAGACAAAAAAGAAGCCAAAAGTCTTCGAATACATGCGGCTAGGTACAGCCTCATAAACCACGACCTTTACAAAAAGACGTTCGACGATCCTTTGGCCAAATGCCTTGGACCAAATCAAACAAGGAGTGTGCTCGAAGAGTTACATGAGGGCCATTGTGGTGCCCATACAAGCAACTGGGCCCTCGTTAGATGTCTTATTCGTGCAGGATACTACTGGCCGCAAATTACGTCAAGAAATGTGAGCAATGCCAGAAGAATGCCTCTATGATACACCAAGCAGGTGAACTCCTGCACTCCGTCACTTCTCCATGGCCATTTATAAAATGGGGGATGGATATCATTGGACCCCTCCTAGCTGGGTGAGGTAAGATACGCTTCCTTTTGGTTTTAACTGATTACTTTTCCAAATGGGAGGAAGCAGCTGCGTTCGCTCAAATACGCGGATAGGAAGTCATCGCATTCATCTTGAAAAACATCATATGCCACTTTGGCATCCCCAAAGAAATCAGTTATGACAATGGAACTCAGTTCATCGGGAAAAAGATGACTAAGTTCTCGAAAAATGGCACATCAAGCGGATACTCTCCACGCTATATCACCCCGCCGGCAACGGTCAAGCAGAATCCTCCAACAAAACAATATTGAATATATTAAAGAAAAAGCTCGAGGAAGTCAAAGGGCTATGGCCGGAACTGCTACCAGAGGTGTTATGGGCCTACCGCACCACGCCAAAAACTAGCACAGGTGAGACGCCATATTCACTGGTCTACGGTACAGACGTTGTTATACCCGTAGAGGTTGGAGAACCCAGCCTGAGATACTCTAATGAGAGTAGATCGAACAACGACGAAAATAGAATACAAGACCTGGACAAGGTGGAAGAATGGAGAGACATGGCTCACACAAGAATGATAGCCCAAAAACAACAAGCAGAAAGGTACTACAATAAGAAGGCTAAAGTACGACCACTCAGAGTCGGGGACTACGTCCTCAAGGCCAAAACACAAGCAACAAAAAACCCAAATGAAGGAAAATTGGGAACAAACTGGGACAGGCCATATAAAATCACAGCAGCAGCAAGAAAAGGAGCATTCCAATTAGAAACAATGGAATGAAAACTACTACAAAACAACTGGAATGTCGCCCACCTCAAATATTTCCACTTCTGAAAAATGATGCCACCTAAGTCGTACTCTTTTTCCCTCACTCGGGTTTTGTCCCAATCGGGTTTTCTCGGGGAGGTTTTTAATGAGGCGGCTGATCGGGTCCAACCCTACACCACTATAGAGTGGAAAGAGCGGTCGATGCAGCTTTTACCCGAGAAGGTCGGGATCGAATCCACAGGGAGCTAATATAATGTTTGGAGTTGGATTCCTATCTAATTTAGCAGTGTGTAGTGCTCTTGATTACACTTCCAATCATTCTTGTTGTCACACCTTCTTTTTACCTACACCCCGGGAAAGGGGTGTATAAGGGAATTTTTTCAATTAAAGGACAATCGAAAGGGGATTATATTATTAAAAGATTCAGAGTCGCCACTTGGAATATTTTAATTGGTGTCCCAAGTCACCGGTATATTTTGAAATCCCAAATCGAGGAAAAATCGACTTTCCTTTTGAAGTCTGCGAACCAGAAATTCTGAATAAGGAATTCTATTAACCCGGGGGAAGGTGTTAGGCACCCCCGGATTCCGTGTTTCTAGCACGGTCGCTTTGATCATACTTGGCTTTATTAAAATTGTTTAATTACTCAATTTTAGAACCTATGTGCATTTGCCTCTTTTAATTAGAAAATTATCTTAAAACAGGTCACGCGCCCGTGTAACCGTTTTTGGCGCGTCAAAAATCATGTCACGCGAACGTGTCCACAATTAATAACGCTTGAATATTTTTAAGGAATTTCAATTGAAGTTGCGCGAATGCATACTCCGGTTTTGCTTTTAAAATCATAATTATGCCACGTGAATGTGTACACAATCACGATTATAGATTAAGTCGCGCTTAAAGCATACTATCGATCCAAGGTTGTTCATTTCCTAAATTTGGGATTATTGAGAGGTCATGAATTATATAGTATTTGTGGGAAAATGTAGTATTTAGTTATTGAAATTATTCATTAGAATTTTTATTAATTAAGAAAATGGATACGCCATCAGTAGAATAGCAATTCGATTTCCACAAGCCCACTAACAATATATAAATGTGCTAAAATATTTAAACTACCTCTCAAAATCAGTATAGCAAATTAGGCATACAGCAACACCTAAGATTAAACGTGCAAATAAATAATTGAGTTCCTAACTCATTTAATACACCACTCTTATATAAAGATATAAACTAAATTGTGTCTCCCTAGGAATACTGACCCATTTAAATCCATTAAATAATAAAAGATTCGTGTCATTATTGGAAAGGTTAAAAACAGTCAGATTTGAGCTTAAACATCAAATTCTTAAGGAACTGCTTCAAACATAAATTAATAGATTAAAACTTAAACCAACAGAATCATCATCCAAGCAATATATAATTAATTTAAGTAAATATTCATCAAGTTATTTCAAACAAGAATTTCACAACAATAAACGTAAACCCATATTCAAGCAAAATATCGACAGAAGCGTGAAACAAAGATTTGGGATAAGAGATTGAACCTTTAACAATGACAGATCTTCTTTATTAGCAAGCTCCTCCAATAAAGTTACAATGGCTAGAATCGATGCCGAATGGACTCAAATGGAGACAACTGACCAGAAATTAAACGTAAGCTTAGCAGTCCTGGACGAACTCGACACTTCAATATATGGCGCTGTATGGATCTCGCAAGCTTTCTTCCTCTCTATATTGTTCTCTCTGGTGTCTCTTTTGACTCTCTCTTGTGTTTCTATGTCCGTATGGTTGTGTGCGTCGACGGGGGAGGGGATGCTATGGTGGTGGTGGAGCTCGACAACTATGGAGGAGTTAGTTGTGTGTCGTTGGTTTCTAGCCATTCGCCGGAGTAGCAGAACGAAAGGGTGAGGTGTAGGGTCATTTCTTTTGGTTGCTGCTGGTTCGAAGAAGAGGTTTCAGAACCGGGGGGAGGGGGTCGTGTAGAAGATGAAGTCGAGAGGGGTGGGGGTCTGGAGAAGACGACGCACAGCTTTTTCCGTTTTTTTTCCTTTTGGTTGCTGCTGGTTCGAAGAAGAAGTTTCAGAAACGGGGGGGGGGGGGGGTCGTGTAGAAGATGAAGTCGAGAGGGGGTGGGGGTCTGGAGAAGACGACGCACAACTTTTTTTTCATTTTTTTCTTGTTCTCGTCCATCCGTTTTAAGCTGTGATGATCAGCCCTTTAAAGGGCACTAATTAGTGTTATTTCCACTACCAAATTATTCTTTCCATTCTTTAATTGTCCATTAACTTAGTGCTTTTATCTAAATAGCTAGTGCACCACTATTATTTGTTTGCAGCCCCTATTCAATCATTGATGTTTAATTCCTAAATTATCCTAAAAATACTAACTAACTCTAAGTAGTAATTATCACAAATAATTAAATACCAAACTTAAAGAAAATCACAAAATTTTGACATTAAACACTAAAATACAAAAATACGTTATTTTTTGTGATTTTTTATTTTGTAAAACAACAATTTACTAAATTAACCCGAAAAATATAAAAAATCAAATCCTAAGTGCAGATGCTATATTTTTGTATTTTTTTTAATGCATTAATAAAATTAAACATGCACATAAAAACATGCAAACAATTAGGAAAATCACATAGTAATTCCTAGAATAACACATAATTAAAGAAAAGACTTAATTTTGGGAATTCTTTTGGAGTAATTCGTGTGAGGCAAAAATCACGTGCTCACAGCTGCCCCTCTTTGTCCGGAAACACGGAGAGTTTTCGTGCAAAGATAAAGTGAGCGGATACGAACGATTTTTTGCCTGTTTGAACACTCCGTTGGAAGCATTTTTTGAAAGATTTGACCGAACCTCTGCTTCAAAGGTTTCCTACATATCCTTGGCTATAAAGGAATCAGGTCAATGTAGCTCGGGAAGTTTCGCATTTGGGACTACCATGAAGCTGCGTTTTTACTGTTACTCTTGTTGCTGCTGCTGATACTGCCTACTGACCTCCTTATTACACCATGACAAAAATGAAGAAGCTAGACTAAGCTATAATCTATGCTTTACAAAGATTTATTTTCAAACTTGATCTTGTGACTGATGTTGCCTCATTGACTTGTATTTTCCTCAGAAGTTCCTTGGTGGCTGACTTGAATGGTATCCTTTGAAATGCCTTCCCTTCTTCTCCAGGCGGGCTCCTGATTGCTGAACCCCGATTGCTTCTTCCCTTCGTTCTCTAGGCGGGCTCCTGACTACTTGAAATTTGAATTGTATTCCCTTGTTCTCCAGGTGGGATCCTGATTGCTGAGACTCGAAATGTATTCCTTTGTTCTCCAGGTAGGCTCCTGATTGCTGAAACTTAAGTTGTATTCCCTTGTTCTCCAGGTGGGCTCCTGATTGCTGAAACCTGAACTGTATTCCCTTGTTCTCCAGGTGAGCTCCTGATTTCAACAAAATAGATAAAAGCAAAGAAAATTTCTGCCCCAGTTTGGTAGCTGGGTATATATATGAGTGTAAACTAAATCATGTTACCAAACATCAGTAAGAACTTGAAAGCGAAAATTTGAATTGTACTCCCCTGTTCTCCAGGTGGGCGCCTGATTGCTTAAACTTGAATTGTTGTTCCTTGTTCTCCAGGTGGATGCCTGATTACTGAATCTTTAACGGTTGTTCCTTGTTCTCCAGGTGGACGCCTGATTGCTGATACTTCGACTATTCTTCCTTGTTCTCCAGGTGGACGCCTGATTGCTGATACTTCAACTGTTGTTCCTTATTCTCCAGGTGGACGCCTGACTGCTGATACTTCAACTGTTGTTCCTTGTTCTCCAGGTGGACGCCTGACTTCAACAAAAATAGAAAAAACAAAAGGAAGTTTTCTGCCCTAGTTTGGTAGTTTCCTTACAGGGTGCTTCCTGAAATAAATGCCATCTTTGCCCCTGTTTCAAATCAAAGAAAATCTTGTCAGTTTAAAATGTGGTGGTTAGTTGTGCCATTCTTGCTGGGGAGGGTTTTCTCTTTTCCCTGCTTTGCTTCAACAGACTGCCTTGAACTGGTCGAAAGGACTGTTTCGACCTTATGACTGATCCTCAACTGCAGGATCCTCAACTGTTGTTCTTACTTCTGACCCTTTTATTCGTAACCATACATCTCTCATGACATTGCTGAACCATTCCACCGATTTAACCTTTGCTTACACCCTAGGTCCCACTTTTTATCATACTATCTCCAGCATGTCCTAGCCGTATTTTGCTTTGCGCAATTTTGAATCTGGTAGTACACTTTGACATTCCTTATTTGTTGGAACAAGGCTAACCTTGGAAGAGCTTTAGAGGAGTAAAAATTAACATCAATGAAATGCGATGATTTTGAGAAGTAATAATAAAGAAGAAAATCCAAATTTGAATGACTGTTGGAGATAGGAACAAGGAACTTATATGAGTGGAGTCACTGGCACCAATGATCATGGTATGCATTTTGGATTAATCAGCCCAGTCTATTTAACCAATCTCCTTTCCAATTATTTTACTTTGTTCTCCAAGATTTCCACAACCCAACTTTACTTTCCGCCAACTTACGGACCTTGTTCGACTTGTAGTGCTCTGAAGGGTTTTCACCGACACCCTCTCTCATTCATTTGTTCCTCAATTCCTTGTCGCCTTATGGTGCCCGCGAAGGTTTTCACCTATAAGACTCTCTTATTTTTTACTTTCTCTCAGCTTTCGTCGCCTCATGGTGCCCGTGAAGGTTTTCACCGATAAGACTCTCTCATTTTTACTTTCTCTCAGCTTTCGTTGCCTCATGGTTCCCATGAGAGTTTTCACCAATAAGACTCTCTCATTTTTACTTTCTCTCAGCTTTCATCGCCTCATGGGAACCATGAGTGTTTTCACCAATAAGATTTTCTCATTTTCATTACTTTTCTTGCTTGGACCAGAGTGTTATCCTGATATTAATCACCTCTATTTACTCAACTTGGCATCTCTCGAAGACTGATCGGAAGGTCTTTATTTGGACCGTAATGTGGGCTTTTGGATGGGGTTAGAAAGAAAGGGTATCAAAGGCTCAAAACAATTTGACATGGGTTTAAAATTACAACTCTTGGAATCACATTTCTTATTACAAGTACAACTTCTGCCCCAGTTTCTTGCTTGGAGATCTTTTGATATTTTATTTTACTATGACCGAGCCGTGAGGCTTCCTACGTATCCTTAACAGGAATCAGGTCAAACGTAGTTCACATCTGAATTTCCTTATTGTTATACTTTTTTTTCTTTCTTTCTTTTCTTTCTTTTTCTTTCTTTTCCTTTTCTTTTTGTTATTGATTCCAAAAGAGGGGTGTGAAAGAAACAAATGTGGCTCAAAAGGGGGAACAAAGGGTACAGTGTTTAGATAGCAGAATAAATTGCCTTCGTCATTTCAATCTTCGAAACAATGCCAAATACAAACAATCAACAATTATACCAAAGAAAATCATGCATAATATCTCTTTACTGCATTAGAATTGATAGCTATGTCTATGCATTTTCCTTCAATATCTGTTAAACATAAAGCACCATTGGACAATACTCTGGTCACAATGAATGGCCCTTGCCAATTCGGGGTGAACTTGCCTTTTGCTTCAACCTGATGTGGAAGAATATGTTTCAGCACCTGCTGACCCACTTCAAACTTTCGGGGACGCACCTTTTTGTTGTAAGCTCTTGCTATTCTTCTTTGATATAATTGGTCATGACATACTGATGCTAATCGTTTTTCATCAATCAAGTTCAACTGCTCCAAACGGGTTTTGACCCACTCATCATCATCAATTTTAGCCTCAGCGATAATCCGAAGGGAAGGGATTTTAACTTCTGCAGGTATTACCACTTCAGTGCCATATACCAACAAATAAAGAGTTGCACCTACCGAAGTGCGAACAGTAGTGCGATATCCCAACAACGCAAATGGTAATTTTTCGTGCCATTGTCTTGAACCTTCTACCATTTTCCGAAGTATCTTCTTTATGTTTTTGTTGGCTGCCTCGACTGCTCCATTCGCCTTGGGCCGATATGGGGTAGAATTGCGATGTGTAATCTTAAACTGTTGACATACCTCTTCCATTAAGTTACTGTTAAGACTAGCACCGTTATCTGTGATGATCACCTTTGGGATTCTGAATCGACAGATGATATTTGAGTAAACAAAATCGACCACTGCTTTCTTGGTCACTGATTTGAATGTTTTGGCCTCAACCCACTTGGTGAAATAATCAATGGCTACCAGAATGAACCTGTGCCCGTTGGATGCTGCGGGCTCAATTGGTCCAATGACATCCATGCCCCAAGCGACGAAGGGCCATGGTGCCAACATTGTGTGCAATTTCGATGGTGGAGAATGAATCAAATCTCTGTGTATCTGGCACTGATGACATTTGCGCACAAAATTGATACAATCTCGCTCCATGGTAAACCAATAATAGCTTGCTCGGGGAATTTTCTTTGCCAACACATATTCGTTCATATGTGGTCCGCAGACTCCCGAATGTACTTCGGACATGACAACCGTAGCTTGTCTAGCATCTATGCATCTTAATAATCCAAGGTCTGGTGTTCTCTTATACAAAACTCCTCCACTTAAGAAGAATCCATTTGCCAACCGTCTAATGGTTCTCTTTTGATCCCATGTGGCTTGTACTGGATATATCCCCATTCTGATGTATTCCTTGATGTTGTGGAACCATGGTTCACCATCAAGTTCTTCTTCAATCATGTTGCAGTAAGCGTGCTGATCTCTGACTTGAATATGTAGTGGATCCACATAAGCTTTGTTCGGATGGTGCAACATTGATGCCAGGGTAGACAATGCATCGGTGACCTCATTATGGACCCTTGGAATATGCCTGAACTCCACTGATCGAAACCGTTGACAAAAATCATGTAAACATTGTCGGTATGGTATGAGCTTCAAGTCTCGCGTTTCCCATTCTCCTTGAATTTGATGTACTAGAAGATCCGAGTCTCCCAAGACCAAGATTTCCTGGATATCCATGTCTGCAGCTAGCCTTAGACCCAAAATACAGGCTTCATACTCAGCCATATTGTTGGTGCAATAAAACCGAAGCTGAGCCGTAACAGGATAGTGATGCCCTATTTCAGAAATAAGCACAGCTCCTATCCCGACTCCTTTCATGTTGGCAGCCCCATCGAAGAAAAGTTTCCAGCCTGGTTTTTCAATTTGCTCCAGTTCACCGATATGCATCACTTCTTCATCGGGAAAATAAGTTCTCAATGGCTCGTAATCTTCGTCGACTGGGTTTTCGGCTAAATGATCGGCCAATGCTTGGGCTTTCATCGCAGTCCGAGTCACATAGATGATGTCAAATTCTGTGACAATATCTGCCACTTTACAAGTCTCCCTATCGGCATAGGCTTTTGAAAAAATATACTTCAACGGATCCAAACGCGAAATGAGGTAAGTAGTGTAGGATGACAAATAATGTTTCAATTTCTGAGCTACCCAAGTTAGGGCGCAACATGTCCTTTCTAGATGAGTGTACTTAACCTCATAAGCTGTGAACTTCTTGCTAAGATAATAGATGGCCTGTTCCTTTCTGTCGGTGATGTCATGTTGCCCCAGTACACAACCAAATGAATTTTCCAAGACTGTCAAGTAAAGAATCAAAGGTCTTCCTGGTTCTGGCGGAACCAGCACGGGTGGGTTTGACAAGTATCCTTTTATCTGATCAAACGCTTCTTGACACTCATCAGTCCACTTTACCGCAACATCCTTCTTCAGCAATTTGAAAATAGGCTCACAAGTTGTCGTGAGCTGAGCAATAAACCTGCTGATGTAGTTCAACCTCCCTAACAGACTCATTACTTCAGTCTTGTTCCTCAGAGATGGCAATTCTTGGATGGCCTTGATCTTTGATGGGTCCAACTCGATGCCTTGCCGGTTGACTATGAATCCCAACAGCTTTCCAAATGGAACACCAAATGCGCACTTGGCAGGGTTAAGCTTGAGGTTGTACCTGCGAAGTCTCAGGAAGAATTTCCTCAAATCCCTAACATGGTCGACCTGATGCTTTGATTTTATGATCACATCATCCACGTATACCTCAATCTCCTTATGTATCATATCATGGAACACCGTAGTCATTGCTCTCATGTAAGTTGCCCCGGCGTTCTTCAAACCAAATGGCATTACCCGGTAGCAATAAGTTCCCCATGGTGTGATGAATGCCGTCTTTTCTGCATCTTCTTCATCCATTAGAATTTGATGATACCCGGCATAGTAATCCACAAAAGATCCTATCTCATGCTTGGCACAATTATCGATCAAAATATGGATATTGGGTAATGGGAAGTTATCCTTCGGACTTGCTTTGTTGAGATTGTGGTAATCGACACATACTCTGATCTTGCCGTCTTTCTTTGGCACAGGAACGACATTAGCCAACCAAACAGGATATCGAGTGACCCGAATAACCTTTGCATCCAACTGTTTGGTGATTTCTTCTTTAATTTTCACACTCATATCAGTTTTGAACTTCCTCAACTATTGCTTGATGGGAGGAACCATTAGATCAGTGGGCAATTTGTGAACCACTAAATCAGTGCTCAAGCCCGGCATGTCGTCATATGACCATGCAAAAATATTTTTGAATTCGATGAGTGCTTTGATCAACTCTTCCCGAATCTTTGGCTCGAGGTGGACACTTATTTTAGTCTCTCGGATATTATCTGTGTCTCCTAAATTGATGGCTTCTATATCATTCAGGTTGGGTTTGGTTTTTTCTTCAAAGTGAATTAACTCCTTACTAATCTCTTCGAATGCCTCATCCTCATCGTATTCTGATTCGTAATCACAATCTACTTCTTGAACTATTATTTCGGAATTAGATTGGTTTTTAAGAATGGGCTGAGGATTCCTTATGCATGCCATATCACTAAAGCCAGCGTAAAAAGAGCTGTACAGAAAAGAAAAGAAAAACAAAAGAAAAACTATCAGGAATAATAAAGAAAGGGAAACTGCGTTTCATTGAATGATGAAAGATAACAAGGTTTGTACACTTCAAACAAACTGAAAGATAAAAATCTGGATTACAACCCTGGAATAACCCAAACAAACTGAAGGAAAATTAAAATAAACTACCAAGACTCCTTTCGAATGGGGAGAGGAGTGGCTTTCCAATTATTAAGCTTTGTTTTCGGCCCAACGAATTGAATTTCTGCGTTGCTAGGACCTTCACCTCTTTCCACCATGTTCACACCGTCAAACAACTTTTCAAATTTTTCAATTAACTCCTTGTCAGGATTAATCATAGAATTAGAAATTGTTGTTACTGGGCGACTTCTGGTACCGAACTTGAAAAAAAGATTTGGAAAGACATGGGACTGGCTTTGGAAGGACCCATGTCTTCTGTTTTAGCTTTCTGGCCTTTCTTATGTCTGCGGTAGTGGGTCTGAATCCCAAACCAAATGTTCCCAAGTTTTCGGGAAGAGATACTGGTTGTATGATGCCTTGCAAGATGAGCCCAAACCTTTACCGAGTACAAAACCATTCTTCAACATCTCATAGGCTACCATGACTGATGCAGCGGTTATCTTTGGATTTGGAATGTATTTCCCCTCCGGAACTTTCTCTACCAACATCATGTCAGAAACCTGGTAGACCCACGGTCCCTGGTCATTTTTCACTTCAATGACTGGTACAATGGCATTGTTGTGAGCGTATAAGCTGTCTTCCCCATGCACAACTATTTCTTGTCTATCCCATTCAAATTTGACTACCTGGTGTAGTGTTGATGGGACTGCTTTAGCAGCATGGATCCATGGTTGACCCAACAGTAAATTATAGGAAACAGCTATATCCAACACCTGAAACTCCATTGTGAACTCAACTGGCCCTATCGTCAGCTCCAGCACTATGTCCCCAACTGAATCTCTACCTCCGCCATCAAATCCCCGCACGCAAATACTGTTCTTATGGATCCTCTCCTCTTCTATTTTCAACTTGCTTAGAGTGGAGAGAGGACAGATGTTTGTGCTTGACCTGTTGTCAACCAATACCCGGGTCACTATAGAGTTTTCACATTTTAATGTGAGGTAAAGAGCTCGGTTGTGCTCAGTACCTTCTATAGGCAATTCATCATCAGAAAATGTGACTCTGTTTGCCTCAAAGATTTTGTTGGCTATTTTTTCCAAGTGATTCACGGAGATCTTATCGGGAACGTGTGCCTCATTCAAGATCTTCATTAAAGCTTGACGGTGCTCGTCCAAATGGATCAGTAATGACAATAGTGAAATTTGAGCGGGCGTCTTTCTTAATTGTTCCACGATAGAATAGTCATGCAGCTTCATCTTTCTCAAGAATTCTTCTGCTTCTTCTTCAGTTACAGCTTTCTTCATTGGTGTTGGATTATTTTTAGCTCTTCTTAACTCCTCGGGAGTAAAACACCTTCCCGAGCGAGTCAAACCCTGTACTTCACAGATTTCTTCCTTGACTTCCTTTCTTTTGTACATCACCATTACCCGTTCGTAATTCCATGGAATAGCCTTGCTGTTGATTACTGGTAATTGGGTTACTGGCTTGATAATAACCCGATCTGCGCGGGCTCCTTCCACAATTATGATGGGTTTGCTGGCCACTCCTAGTACAATCACCTTTACCCTTTCCTGTTTCGTTGCAACTTTGCTCAAAGATCCCTTCTCAACTGCCACAGATGGCTCAACACTCTTTTTGCTCTACTTGAGCACCAACTTCTCTTCTGTTAATTGTTCATCTATCTTGGCTTCACTAGACCGAATCATCATGACGGTCTGTGATGGCTTCTTGAGTTCCCCCTCTGCATGTACTATTTCGATCATATTTGCCTCCTGATGGGCTGGCATCGGATTCCTGTTGATATTGGGTGCTTCGGGAGCCTGAACTTCAATTCTATTGGTATCAATTAGCTCTTGTATTGCATTTTTTAAGTGCCAGCACTTTTATGTATCATGACCCAGGGTACCAGAACAATACTCACAGCTAACAGTATAGTCAAGATTCTTTGGAGGAGGATTTGGTAGTTTGGACTGTATCGGCCTTAGCATATCTAGCTGTTTTAGCCTGTGGAACAAATTAGTGTAGGAGTCTCCCAACGGAGTAAATGTTTTCTTTTTCTGCAACCTTTCACCCTTGAGTGCTTGACTAGGCCTGAAACTTGGTCCGGGAGCGTTTTGGTAGGTTCGTGGATATGGATAAGTATTTGGTATGACAGGAGCACGCCATTGAGCGTGGGCAGGTGGTTGGTTGTATGCTTGTGCATAGTGGACGGAAAAATGAGGTTCTGACGGGGGATAGTAGTGTTGGGGTGAATTATGGTGATAAGTTTGTTGGTGGGGTCGAGGTTGATTGTAGTAGTGAGGTGAACCTCTGGATCCGGACCAAGTTCCTGAATCAACCATTGTCGCTTCCTCTCTTTTCTTCTTTCCAATCCCTCCTATGCCGTCTTGAATAGCCTAAGTAGTCACTTTGATAGCCGAATAGCTCATGATTTTATTCGACTTGAGGCCTTCTTCTACCATGCCCCCCATCTTTACTACTTCGTTGAATGACTTTCCCACAGCTGAGACCAAATGGCCATAGTAAGTAGGTTCCAAAGCCTGTAGGAAGTAATCTACCATCTCACTTTCCTTCATTGGGGGATCCACCCTTGCTGCTTGTTCCCTCCACCGGAAACCATATTCTCTAAAGCTTTCACTATGTTTTTTCTCAAATTTAGTCAAGGATAGTCGATCTGGAATGATCTCAAGATTGTATTAGAAGTGACAAGCAAATGCTTGCGCCAGATCATCCCATGTATACCATCTCCCATGGTCCTGGCGGGTATACCATTCCAATGTTGATCCGCTCAAACTCTGACTGAAGAAAGACATTAATAATTCGTCTTTTCCTCCAGCTCCCCTCATCTTGCTGCAAAAACCCCTCAAGTGGGCTACTGGATCACCGTGCCCGTTGTATAGATCGAACTTGGGCATCTTGAAACCGGCCGGTAATTACACATTTGGGAACAGGCATAGGTCCTTGTAGGCCACACTGACTTGCCCTCCTAACCCCAGCATGTCTTGGAACGATTGTTCTAAGCTTTTAACTTTCCTGAACATCTCCTCTTGTTCGGTATTTTTGACTGGCTTATCAGTTTCTGTTGGGAGGTCAAAGCGGGGAGTATATGAATGGTTTTCTTAAGATTTGAAAGTGGGCTCCGAGGGGTAGTATTGGTTGTCCTGGGCCTGGAATATAGGCTCGCTAGGAGATTTGTGGAGTGTAGCTGGGGGAGGTTCTACGAAGACAGGAGTTACTGGTGGAGGAAGGTATGGAATTGGTTTAGGGGGTGGAGATTGTGGTATATGAGAAGTGGTGCCTCGGTAGTGCTGGTAAATGGGAAAACTCGGGGATAGATCGGTGGCAGGATGATCCTGAGTTTGAGCCGGTGGTGGGGTGGAAGCAGGGTTAGCAGGGTAAGCTGGGGGTGATTGTCCTTTAGACCAAGCCTGATACATCTCGGCCATCTGTTGCTTAAGTTTAAGCATCTCCTCTTTCATTTTACTAACGTCCAGCTCCTCTACTTCAACACTTGTGTCGACATCCGGGATAGACATGATTTCTGATATTGGTCCTTTTGATCTGGTTTGGTAATGATAATGTGCCAGTATACTCTAGATAAACTAACTGCTTGAATTCTGGAAATGAACAAACTTGTTAGTTTTTAGAGTTTAACACATATGCAATTACACGTTGGGATGCAATGTACCTAGGCAATTAACCATTTTTTATCATGTATTCGCTCGGTTGCTTGTGTCATCCCAGCTTTTCCTGATCTTTCCTTTTATTGTCACTCACGCCTATCTTTATTTCTCTCCCCTTTTTCATTTTATTCTTTTCTTTTGGTTGTGGTCAAGTCTTATAAAGATTGTCTACGTATCATGTCCCCGCATGAATCAGACCGTGCGTAGTTCTGGCGAAAACAATTATTAATACTCTTTTTTTATTTTTTTAACACACGAAACAGTACAAAGACAGAAATGACATTACATTTGGACAACACTTTAAGAAAATGGTTTAAAAGACTTGACACGGACTCAAACTAAAACATGACTATTATATAAAAAATTCCAACAACTATGACTACGCTCCACTCCACAATCTTTTGCTTTCAATCATTGGAACATCTGCTCACGGTGGGGCTTGACCCGGTTGACCTCCTAGTGTACGGTACATTCTTTCTAACTCCATTGCAAGATGACGGGCAAAAGTAGGTGCATGCTCTAGAAACCTTTCATAATCCATCCCTTGGCAGTTTACATAACTTTGAGAGGTGTAAACAGCCAAATCATGGATTTGTGCTCTAAAATCTTGGAGATTTTGGTCTTGGTTTTGCAATCGCTGTTGGCGAGTGGTCGCTATATCTCTTATGTGGTCTTCGCGATCTAAAGCTAACTCCAATTGAGCTCGAAGTCTGGCTTGATCGAGTCTTGCCTGTGCTCTTTCCCTATCAATATTTGTGTGCTGATGTTCTCTATTGTACCTTCTCATTTCTTCCAACTATGCATGGAGTTGAGTTTCTGAATGTATCCATTGGTCCTTCTCTCTCTTGAATTGAGCCATGTCTTCTTCGGATCTTATTACTTGACGTTCCTTATTAGATTTGGCCTCCTCATTTAACTGTATGATTTTTTCCTTAGCTTTGTCTAACGCCTTTTCAGTCTTTGCCAAAATGGAATCATAATCTTGCATTTTTTCCATCAGATTGGCAATGATTTTCTGATCTTTCCAACTTCTCACTGCATTTCAGAGGCTTTCTTCATCTGTTGAAACTGAGCGCGGAGAGTTTTATTCTCGCTAATTAGACTCTTTTTTTCACCTTCTGCTTCTTGTGCTTGTAAGTCTTTCTCCAAATTGAGGTTCCTCAGATTTTATTCTAAGGCATGAATAGTTGCTTTGTACCCTTTTTCCTTTTCACCCCAAGCCAACCGTTCTTGGATTTTATCATCAAAGGTTTGAACATGCGGTCTTTTTATGGGCCTTCTAAGATCAGGTTCCGGTGCATCATCCACGCGGGATCTTTTCTCAAACCACCTAGCATATCCTGGATTTATCGTAGGATCTGGAACTTGAGTATCATCTTTCAAGTATGGACAACCATTCCAAATCTGCTGGATTAAAGCCTCAGGGAGAGTGGCTTCGGGGTGTAGCTCGATCACTTGCATACTCAAATCTTCATCGTCAGGCACCACTTGGTATCTCCATAGCTGTCTTAGAACTCTCTGTGGCGCATACGGCTAGACGTTTCTTAAACCCAACAGCAGCAAATAACTCTTCAAGGTTGACATGTGTATCACCTCTCTTACCGGGAGCCATCCCAAGGTCCACTCAATTTGACTTGCCATTAAAGATCTTAAATGGGATATCCAGGCTTCCACCCCTTCTGGAGATTTATAATCTTTTATTCTTTCTTCATAAATTTGCAACAAAATATTGCACCCTTCGAAGAATTTTGCCCTGGATTTACATAAAGTCAACGCCCGATAAATGTCTGAGAGAATGATCGGGGCAAGGGTGTGATGTTCCTTGGTAGTGAGGACTTGTACGACTCTGGCTATGCGAATATCAATCGTCCGCTCTTTGTTTGGGAAGACCATGATTCCCAGAAAAGCCACCATGAAAGCGAAGCGACGGTGAATCTTCCAGGTGTCCTTGTTTTGTTTGTTAGTAAGGCCCTTTTCATGAATTTCAAATCCATCCGGCTTTCCGAACCTTGAATATAGGAAGTTGAAAGAATAACACCCTTTGACAATGTTGCTTTTTCTGATTTGATTACTGATGTTCAGAAGACCAAAGAATCGATGTACTGAGGGAGCCTTTGGGAATATAAGATTCTGGTTTCTCAAATCTCTGTCAAAACCGGAATATCCAGCTATTTCTTCTAATGTGGGAGTAAGCTCGAAATCAGAGAAGCGAAAGACATTGTGAACAGGGTCCCAAAAAGTCACTAGTGCCGTAATCAAATCATCGCGTGGTTTAACTTTCATAATATCTGTGAGAGCTCCCAAATACTTAATGACCCATTTCTGACCATCTCCTCCTAATTCATACCACCACATCTGAAGCCGAAAGAGAAACTCATCTACATCTGTGAACGGTGGGTTTTGGATGGTGCTCATTTTGTATCTGCAAGTGATTATAAAAAAAAACAAAAATCAAGACTTATTTTGAAAACAAAAATTCATAAAAAAAACACTTCGATGAAGAAGATTTAAAAAAAATCCCCTTTTTTTTTTATTATTAATTTTTTTTAAAAAGCGACTGTTCTTGCAAAAACAACCTTCCGGCGCCCTTTTGGGACATTCGGCATTTTTTTTTAAATAATTGGGCCCGATGTGGGTTGCCTACGTATCTCACATCCGGCGAGAATCAAACTTACGTAGTTCGTAATAATAAAACCATTTTTTTTAAAAAAACACGACATGTCCTTTCCTTTTCAGAATTTCAAACTATTTTGGAAATTTTTCGAAAAAAGCCAATTTTCTTTCTCGGTTCTCACATTGATTTTCTAACTTTTCCTATAAGCTGGTCAACATGAAAATCCGAAACAAATGAATGTACAAATAGCAAGTAAGATGCATCAGGATGATCTTTTCATTTCGGGTGCACCTGTCCTAGACAGACCCAACTCCTGTGTTGAGTCTCTAAAGTCAAATGCACATGATGCAAACAAACGTTCCTACTAGGGATCCGGCATGAAGCTGAGTTATTCTAAGTGAAAAACCTGGGGTATACTATTCTAGACCTGGCTTACCCAAGCGGACAGCTTGAGCCGAAGTGGGGGTAACGTACCGGGAGCACGAAAGTCTACCCGGCCTAGTTACTTGTCCCAACTTCGTTCTATTTGGTATGACTTCTAACAGAAAGGTGGGCCACACGCACGTGTGCACCATAAATTCAGAAGACTCAGAAAGAAGAAGGGTATGGTAGCATTTTTATATATACAATTCAGATAATATCAAAGCGGTAAAAAGCAACATTTAGCATATTAAGCATAAACATGTAAAAATCAGATAATAAATAAATCCAACTATAACAGTTATTCTAAGCTAGAATTCTTGAACCCTGAACCAGAGATTCTGGGTTCATAGATCCCCAGTAGAGTCGCCAGAGCTGTCACACCTCCTCTTTACCTACACCCCGGGAAAGGGGTGTATAAGGGAGTTTTTCCAATTAAAGGACAATCGAAACGGGATTATATTATTAAAAGATTCAGAGTCGCCACTTGGAATATTTTAATTGGTGTCCCAAGTCACCGGTATATTTTGAAATCCCAAATCGAGGAAAAATCGACTTTCCTTTTGAAGTCTGCGAACCAGAAATTCTGAACCAGAAATTCGGAATCCGGGAAGGTGTTAGGCACCCTCGGATTCCGTGTTTCTAGCACGGTCGCTTTGATCATACTTGGCTTTATTAAAATTGTTTAATTACTCAATTTTAGAACCTATGTGCATTTGCCTCTTTTAATTAGAAAATTATCTTAAAACAGGTCACGCGCCCGTGTACCCGTTTTTGGCACGTCAAAAATCATGTCACGCGAACGTGTCCACAATTAATAACGCTTGAATATTTTTAAGGAATTTCAATTGAAGTTGTGCGAACGCATACTCCGGTTTTGCTTTTAAAATCATAATTATGTCACGCGAATGTGTACACAATCACGATTATAGATTAAGTCGCGCTTAAAGCATACTATCGATCCAGGGTTGTTCATTTCCTAAATTTGGGATTATTGAGAGGTCATGAATTATATAGTATTTGTGGGAAAATGTAGTATTTAGTTATTGAAATTATTCATTAGAATTTTTATTAATTAAGAAAATGGATACGCCATCAGTAGAATAGAAATTCGATTTCCACAAGCCCACTAACAATATATAAATATGCTAAAATATTTAAACTACCTCTCAAAATCAGTGTAGCAAATTAGGCATACAGCAACACCTAAGATTAAACGTGCAAATAAATAATTGAGTTCCTAACTCATTTAATATACCACTCTTATATAAAAATATAACCTAAATTGTGTCTCCCTAGGAATACTGACCCATTTAAATCCATTAAATAATAAAAGATTTGTGTCATTATTGGAAAGGTTAAAAACAGTCAGATTTGAGCTTAAACATCAAATTCTTAAGGAACTGCTTCAAACATAAATTAATAGATTAAAACTTAAACCAACAGAATCATCATCCAAGCAATATATAATTAATTCAAGTAAATATTCATCAAGTTATTTCAAACAAGAATTTCACAACAATAAACATAAACCCATATTCAAGCAAAATATTGACAGAAGCGTGAAACAAAGATTTGGGATAAGAGATTGAACCTTTAACAATGACAGATCTTATTTATTAGCAAGCTCCTCCAATAAAGTTACAACGGCTAGAATCGATGCCGAATGGACTCAAATGGAGACAACTGACCAGAACTTAAACGTAAGCTTAGCAGTCTTGGGACCTCGACGAACTCGACGCTTCAATATATGGTGCTGTATGGATCTCGCAAGCTTTTTTCCTCTCTATATTGTTCTCTCTGGTGTCTCTTTTGACTCTCTCTTGTGTTTATATGTCCGTATGGTTGTGTGCGTCGACGGGGGGAGGGGATGCTATGGTGGTGGTGGAGCTCGACAGCTATGGAGGAGTTGGTTGTGTGTCGTTGGTTTTCAGCCACTCGTCGGAGTAGCAGAACGAAAGGGTGAGGCGTGGGGTCGTTACGAAAGGTTTCAGAACCGGGGTGGGTCGTGTAAAAGATGAAGTCGAGAGGGGGTGGGGGTCTGGAGAAGACGACGCACAGCTTTTTCCGTTTTTTTTCCTTTTGGTTGCTGCTGGTTCGAAGAAGAAGTTTCAGAACCGGGGGGGGGGGAGGGGGGTCGTGTAGAAGATGAAGTCGAGAGGGGGTGGGGGTCTGGAGAAGACGACGCACAGCTTTTTTCCGTTTTTTTCTTGCTCTCGTCCATCCGTTTTAAGCTGTGATGATCAGCCCTTTAAAGGGCACTAATTAGTGTTATTTCCACTACCAAATTATTCTTTCTATTCTTTAATTGTCCATTAACTTAGTGCTTTTATCTAAATAGCTAGTGCACCACTATTATTTGTTAGCAGCCCCAATTCAATCATTGATGTTTAATTCCTAAATTATCCTAAAAATACTAACTAACTCTAAGTAGTAATTATCACAAATAATTAAATACCAAACTAAAAGAAAATCACAAAATTTTGACATTAAACACTAAAATGCAAAAATACGTTATTTTTTGTGATTTTCATTTTGTAAAACAACAATTTACTAAATTAACCCGAAAAATATAAAAAATCGAATCCTAAGTGTAGATGCTATATTTTTGTATTTTTTTTAATGCATTAATAAAATTAAACATGCACATAAAAACATGCAAATAATCAGGAAAATCACACAGTAATTCCTAGAATAACACATAATTAAAGAAAAGACCTAATTTTGGGAATTCTTTTGGAGTAATTCGTGTGAGGCAAAAATCACGTGCTCACACTTGTTTGTTTGTTACTTCTAATTTTATACTAATGATGCACGAAATTAAGCTAAGTAGATAATTTTGTAGTGTTTTCTAAATGGGTAAAAGGCACTAGGGAAGTGACTTACTCCTAGGCGAGTATCTAACGGGATCTAAAACTTAGGGTAATATTGTTATAGTTGGGATCGTGATATAGCCACTGCACGAAGCTACTCACTCTACACCTCTCGGTAGTAAGAGTGAATTTGCCCTAATTAGCTTTCTCAAGCCCAATTAGGTGTTCAGTGTTTGCAAGAAATGTTCGCTCAAGTCGGGTAGTACTATCTCTAGGTTTAACCCTTTAATTGGGGCTATCAATCTCTTGAATACACCCCAATTCCTTGTTGGCCTGAATTTCCTAGACTTAAGCTCTCTTTCTTAAGAAAAGCCTAAGTCAAAAAGAACAAATTAGTGTTTGCAACCACTAATTCAATATAGAAAGCATAAATCAGGCCAAATATCAATCACCCATAAACATCTAAGCCCTAAATTAAGAGACCCATTAAATACCCACACTAGGGTTGAGCCACAACCCTAGCTACTGGGTTTAGCTACTCATAATTGAGGAAGAAATCATAGATTGAGATGAAGAATAATTCATAAATTGTAATTACAAGATAAGAGTCTAAGATTAATTGCTAAATAAGCTACAAAATAGACAAAAACGGCGTTCACTTGCTCAGCTACTGATAAGATGACCTAAAAATCTGAAAAAGAAGTATTTAAACACATCTAAATATTTCGGACAAAAATGTCCCTGACAGAGGTACCGTTGACACCGGAAAATAGACCCCTTGCAGCGGCGAGGCTACCGCGGACCGCGGTCATCAACTTGCACCTCAACTTTTGACTCTCTAAAACTCTCCTCCGTGAACCGCGGTAAAAGGACCGATGTCGCGGTGGAGGTACCGCTGCCACATAAAAGCACTATGGTCAGCGGTGGCTTAAAATCCCAAAAATTGCATTTCTCTAAGCCTTGTCACCGCGGACCGCGATAAGAGGACCGTTGTCGTGGTAGGTCCTTCGCGTCCGCGGTTGATTTTTTGTTGTAGTGCTAAGTTGACTCAGCTTTGACTTGTGCAGGTTTCACTCCTTTTTGAGCTGGTTATGACATCCTTGTTTCTTTTTGACCAAACACTGCAAACAAACACAACAAGTTAGCTTTTGGGAACACTTGTACATACTTTTAATCCAAAACTCAAGCAAAAAGGAGCATAAAATAGACTAGAATCCCTAGTTATCAACTTCCTCAAACTTAAGATTTTGCTTGTCCTCAAGCAAACAAAGTAATTCCCACCTCCTCAAGATAAAAAAAAGGAAAATTCAATTGTCTTAAAGTAACCTCATCAAGAATCAATTGGGACTAACAATTACTATCAACTCAAATGCATTATCAACAATACACAACCTTTTAGCACCATTGCTATAGTGCAACACAAATGCATCAAGAGTTGACTCAACTCATCAAAGAAACTCTTTTTGTTACATTGATCCTTGTGGAATCCAAACTCATACTCCTCAACCCTCCATAAGCAAACCTCATTTTTAGATTGTAGCACTCAGAACGAGGATTGTAGAAAACACACTCATCTCTCTCAAAGGAAGGTGACAAGTCTGGCTCTAAGTACCATAAGCTTGCCCCTTATGTGAGTCACCACTAATTTAAGTTCACCCAACTCAAGATCACATAGCGCTTTTGTGGGAATGTAATGAAGGCTTTTGGTTCAGGGTAGGATATATTGGTCTAAGAAGGTTTCATCTTCCCTTAAGCACTTCATTTGCTTCATTTTGGCACATATTTTCTTGACTTTTTGAGTCATTTACTTCTTCTTTAGGGGCTAGAGAGACACACTGTCACTCTTTCTTGTTCATTTCAATCCTTTTTGTCCTTTCTAATCTTTCCATGCCTTTCATTTTTTTGCTTTTATTGACTCCCTTCATTTCTTCTACATTGTTCACTTTCTTTTTGAATTTTTGGCTTTTCTTTCTTTTTCTTTTTGACTTTCTTTTTATTCATTTTGTACCTTTTATCACTTTTGCATTCCTCGTCTCTCCCCCCAAACTTATGCTTTTGCCTTGTGCTAAGGAAAGATAGGGTGCCAAGAGAGGATCATTTTTGAACGGATAAAGGCTTGTAACATGGTTATTGAAAAAATAAGGGTTATGGCTCAACGGGGTTGACTAGGGATATTAACATTGGTGGGATATGGATGTTTTCAAGTCTAAATTAGGATCAAGGAGAGCCTATAATCACTTCTCAAGTCAGGCTTCACTTAGGATTTCGCCTAAAAAAATATTCAGGGCAAGTTCTAGACTTATTGGCACGAGACTTGGACTTGCAAATCAATACCTCACCACACAAGCTCTAGGATTGCTAAAGAAATAGAGTCGAGGGCCCACAACAACCTTAGCTAAGATTTGAGCAACAAATGGTTCCAAGAAACCACTGGATGATTGTTTAGCCAACACAAGAGTCTCAAGGTCTCAACTATCACCATCCTATACACACCAATTTGTTTTTAACCATAAGGTTAAAGGTAAATGTGTTACCTAAGTGAAGCTTTGACTGAGGCACCATTGCTCACTAACTACTATTTACACAAAAACAAAAAGAAAAACAGACTCAAACCCTTAAGAAGGTTGTCATGCCATCCATCATCGGGAAGAGATACCCGATTCACACAAACTCCACCTTTGGAAAGAATCGTGGCATTAAGAAATACAAAGGCTTATTGATTACACAAAATTGTAAAATAAGAAGCTATGAACCAAAAAGGAAGCTATTAAATGAAATAAGAAGCTATACTATTAAGGGAAATTGCAAAAGAAGCTATGAAGTAAAATGCGGAAAGTAAACTAAATATGTACAATGGGGGTTTAGATGAATATACATAAGAGGGAATGAATATATACATGAGAGAGTAACTTTATATACATACCAAGATCGAAAAATAACGAAAAGTGAAATAAAAGGTAAAGTTATATATATACCAAACGTGAAAAATAAGCATAAAGAAAGAAAATAGTGTCATATTTATAAATCAACTACCAAAGCAAAGTAGGTCCACCACCTCAAATGAAAGCTAGCATTATCCTCAATGCTAACTAACCAAAAATAAGCTAAAAAGGAAAGATAGAGAGTAAAGGAAACTCCCTATGGATCCTCCGTCTGCATCGGGTCCTGTGGTAGCATGGGGTCCTGTGGCTGGGCACCTGGATCATCTGTCTGCTCTGAGGCCTGTGGCTGGCTAAAGGTACCTCCCTCCGGCACCTCCAACTGAATCTATACATCATCGACCCTGGGCACTATTCTCCTCTTCTTGGGCTCTCTCTCAATCTCCTGCTCCTGGACTTGCTCTGTCTGAGCTGCTGGAGGCTGGTCATGCAATAGTAGCTCCAAAGGTAAGTGGTTAGCTGCCTTCATCTTCTCCACTTCCTCCCTTAATTCCTTCACAGACTCCTTCGAGGCCCGAGTCTTCTTCAGCTTTTTTGTGTACTTGCTCAGCTCCTAAAGTGTTTTTCCTTTATTACCAAGAGCATCCATGATAATCTTTTGGTTCTCTAGAAGCTTTTTCTAGTTTTCCAGAAGCTCCTTGAGAGACTCCTCTACTGAAGCTGGCACTTGTAGCTATGGGGACACTGATTGGGATGCCACTGAACTAGATAGCACAGATAGCTTAGAAGTTGTTGCATGCATCCAGTTGTTGATACTGGAGAGTGTTTGGCTCAGTCGGTGGGCAATCAATGGGTATGCTGAGGAGGATGGAATATCTGGAGGAGTAGAAGTAGATGGTCTGGAGGCAGGCTCTGGTATGGCAGTGAGAGGTTGAGAAGTAGTGACTACCATTATTGGCTCTTCAGACTGGCCAGTAGAAGTAGTAGCCTTGCCCTTGGATTCCTTGGATTTGGGGTTGTCTGGACCCTTGAGGTTGTACCATGAAAAGGGCATTTTGGGTTTCACCTTCACATCAAAGTTTCTTTTCTCTACCTCCTGATCTTCCAAATACATGGTAAGGAAGTTTGGGAAGGGGTACGATCTATCGCCCTCATTGACCACTCTAGTGATCATCCTAGACATTATATTCCTAACATTGATCGGGAACCCCGCCATAATAGCTGCCACTAATATCTCTCGGGAGACCAGCAAGGTGTTTTCATGGGTAGTGGGGTCTAGCCTGCTGCATACAAAAGTCTCCCAACCCTTCGCCTCAAAGTTTAGGGTTTTCCTCAAGATAGGAACCCTTGTTGTCAACCATGCTGGGGTAGTGTCCGGGATAGCCAGGTATGATGCCAACCACGGTCGGGATGTCTCATCAAGCGCCACCTTCTCCAAGTACAATGTTTCATCTTCTTCATTGAAGCCCAAGTATTCATTGATTGTCTTCCCATCAAACTTCACTTTCAAGTTCCGCACCTTAGTCACTTTTGTATCCTTCTTGATGTGGGAGGCATTGGCATAAAACTCCTTGACTAAGTGTTCATTTGCATCTGACACCCTGCTAGTGAAGTAATCCCACCCCAATCGTTCATTGAATTGTTGTTTCACGTTGGGGTTGTGAGGCATGAGATCCCTTTTTATGAACTGGCGCTCATGAATAAGTGACCTTAGAGGCCACCACTCCCGGAACTTGTGATAAGCCAGATCACTGACAAATCTCCTTTGCCACACTTCAGGGTTTCTCGTTCTTTCTATACCCCCAGTTTGGGTCACACACTCTCCCTCTTCATCCGGTACCCCAGCATCCACATCCTGTCCAGGTGACGAAGGTGTAGGTGAGGTTGAAGCTGAACTATTACTGCCTCTACTGAGTCATCAGAATCAGAAGAAATATGAACTGAAGCACGAGCAGTAGGAGAGTCTAGAGGTGTAGGTACATCTCTTAATCTATGTCTCTCCGGGAAGTCGGGTACATATTCTGGCACTGAGTCAGACTATGATGCCTCCCGGGGAGGGCACATACTCACTTCCCTAGAATGGGAAGCAGCTTTATCTGTAGCTTTGATGTTCTTTCTCATCTCCCCAATTGCTTTCTGAACTGCTAGGGTCAACTTTATTTGCCCTTGTCCCTTACCCTGGGAGGGCTCTGCTCTACCCTTTTGTTTGTCACCACCGCCGGCTCTAGATTTAACCATTGTCTGCAAGTATAATCAGTTGAACATTGTTAGTTACTAGAAGAAGCAGTGAAGAAAATAGTAGAACAATTTACAGTGCATGGGAAGGAAAATTGCAAACCACGGACCGCAGAAAAAGGAGTGCGGCCGCGAAGGCTGCACCGCAGAAAATGTAACATCTCGCATTTTTTGTACGTTAAAATTTCGTCTCCAGTTAATTAATATAGACTCAGGGTGAGATCATCTTGACGTTAATGTATTTACGCTATTTATAACAAGCGATAAATAAGTGTCATGAAGGATAAATGATGCATGAATTAGAGAAAATGAGTTTCGTTGAAATGGCCAATTTAGGATAAAATACGGATCAAGTAATAATACCCGATAATTATAAACTAGTACCATGCAAGGTACCATATGACCACGGTAGTATAATATATAAAGTATGTATAAAGTACTTTGAAAATAAATAGAATTTTAAGTAATTTATGATAATTTTAAATTATGCAAGTAATCGATTAATTATCGGGTAACGGGATATTACCCCGTTAACTAATAAGTGGATAAAATTAATTAATTATAAGACACATGGCAGCCCTCCCTAACCAAGATAATGACTCTTAAAAAACATTTGAGAGGTGGCAACCTTATGCCTTGTATGGAAGACACCTCATAATAGTTGAAATGACCAAGACAATTATCACTCAAAAATATATTCTGAAACTAGACAAAACCTTTCAACCTTTCACGTTACAAGTTTTAATAAGAGATGGAAATGGCAAAAGTTGCTGATATGACTTTTCTTGTTTAAAACTAATGAACATAAGCAATTTCAAGCCAAGGCTTGTTAAAAATTCAAAAACAATTTCATTCATATGATTTAAAGAAGCTTGAAACAACAATCTGCTTGTGGCTTGAAACCAAGAACGTAAGATCAGAATCCAAACTCATCCAAAATTTCAAATCCAAAACCAATTTCATTCCAATATCAAATCCCTGTATAAATTTTGTTCAAGAATTTCGCAGAAATAGATATATTTTTCCTTCATTTTAGCATGATATCGTAATTACACAAATTTGATAACGAGGCATAGAGAAAAATTCGTATCCCGGAATTTACGTATATTTTTCTAGTCTAACAAATTACATATATTTTCCTAGTTTTGTAAGTTACCATATTCTTTTTATCAGGACTGCATATTCAGTTGAGTATTTCCTTCTTCCGGTCAAAAGAGCAGAGAGTTTACATATATACAGTATTAAAAGTATTTTCATTATCATCGAGCTATAATCGATGGGCAGGCCTCTATTGGGCAACCTCTGATCAGATGGTAAGTTATATACCGAGCATGTTGTGGCCGAGCGCCTATGAGCGAGCCCAGTAGGTCGAGATACAGAGCCTAGTATGGCCGAGCACTTATGAGCGAGCCTACTACGACAGAGTAGATATATATATACCGAGCCTTATTGGGTCGAGCAGCTATTTTACTCACTATATTAAGAGAATTGAGTCGGTATCAGCAGATGAACATATCTTCAGATTTTCTTTGACTCCTAGTTGTTTTCAGTTATTATATTATCAGTTCAATTTCAGCTTCAGTATATTGCCTTACATACTCGGTATATTATTTCGTAGTGACGTCCCTTTCTGGAGGCGCTGCATTTCATGCATATAGGTTCGGACATACAGACGAGTAAACCTTCTCAGTAGGTGTATGCCCGAGTTCAGCCTTATCGGTAAGCTCCACATCTTTCGGGGTTGTCGGGTCTAGCAGTTTGGAGTACATCTTGTGCATATATGTAGATAGGTTAAGGGTAGGTTTAGGCCCTATTCCGATCACAGTACATCTATCAGTAGAGGCTTGTAGATAAATCATGTCAGTTAGTGTAGTATGTTGGGCTTGTAGGCCCTGTACGTATATTTTGTTGGCTTTTCAGTTATAGTAATTATGATGGCCTTGTCGTCCCAGCTTTACGTTGGTCAGCGTTAGTCTCTATTTAGTTTTATATTTTGCATCGCACATTATCTTGCAATGTGTCCCATGACCAGAATATGACATTACATGTTCAGAGTCTCTTAGTCGCCAGTGGTATGCAAGGATAGGTGAGGCACTAGGTGCCGGTCTCGCCCCCAGGCTCGGGACGTGACAAAAGTGGTATCAGAGCGTACTATTCAAACACTGGAGGATATGTTACGATCTTGTGTAATAGACTTCAAAGGTAGTTCGGATGATCATCTGCCACTTATTGAGTTCGCGTATAATAATAGCTACCATGCTAGCATTCAGATGGCTCCATATGAAGCTCTTTACGGATGAAAGTGTAGGTCGCCTATAGGGTGGTTCGACGTTGGAGAATCTGGATTACATGGGCCAAACCTGGTTCAGCAAGCCATAGAGAAAGTAAAGTTGATTTGGGATCGACTATTGACAGCTCAGAGTCGTCAGAAGTCATATTCTGACGTGCGACGTCGAGATTTAGAGTTCGGGGTTGATGATTGGGTATTCTTAAAGGTGTAGCCTATGAAGGGTGTGAAGAGGTTTGTCAAGAAAGGCAAGCTTAGACCACGGTATATTGGACCTTATAGGATCATTCGGAGAGTGGTCCAAGTAGCTTATGAGTTAGAAATGCCCACGGATGATGTACAAATTACAGAGAACTTATCATACGAGGAAGTTTCGATTGCCATCCTAGACCGAAAAATTTGCAAGTTGCGGAATAAGGAGGTAGCCTCCATAAAAGTACTTTAGAGAAATAACAATGTGGAAGAGATGACTTGGGAGGCCGAGGAAAACATGAAGTCTAGATATCCCTACTTATTTCCTCCTCTAAAGAAGGGTCCGACTGAGACGTCATAATTATAAGGTACGTGTATAAATTCTTGTGTTCATTGGTCATGTGAGGTGATTGTCGTTATTGATAATTGTGGTCCGGTGTGGCGTTGGATTATTAAGCTTCTATAGGGAGAGTTGATAGTAGTGTTGCTATAAAGGCGACCCTCCAAAGTTATATGGATCACGGGGAGTTGAACATTCGAGGACGAATATTTCTAAGGGGGAAGGATGTTACATCTCGCGTTTTTCGTACGTTAAAATTTCGTCTCCAGTTAATTGATGTAGACTCGGTGGTGAGATCATCTTGACGATAATATATGCTATTTATAACAAGCGATAAATAAGTGTCATGAAGGATAAAGAATGCACGAATTAGAGAAAATGAGTTTCGTTGAAAATGGCAAATTTGGGATAAAATACGGATCAAGTAATAATACCCGATAATTATAAACTAGTACCATGCAAGGTACCATATACCCACGGTAGTATAATATATAAAGTATATATGAAGTATTTTGAAAATAAATAGAATTTTAAGTAATTTGTGGTAATTTTTAAATTATGCGGGTAATTGATTAATTACCGGGTAACGGAATATTACCCCGTTAACTAATAAGTAGATAAAATTAATTAATTATAAGACACATGACAGCCCTCCCTAACCAAGATAATGCCTCTTAAAAAAACATTTGAGAGGTGGCAACCTTATGGCTTGTATGGAAGATACCTCTTATAATATAATAGTTGAAATGACCAAGACAATTATCACTCAAAAATATATTCTGAAACTAGACAAAACCTTTCAACCTTTCACGTTACAAGTTTTATCAAGAGATGAAAATGGCAAAAGTTGGTGATATGACTTTTCTTCTTTAAAACTCACGAACAGAAGCAATTTCAAGCCAAGGCTTGTTAAAAATTCAAAAGCAATTTCATTCATATGATTTAAAGAAGCTTGAAACAACAATCTGCGTGTGGCTTGAAACCAAGAACGTAAGATCATAATCCAAACTCATCCAACATTTCAAATCCAAAACTAATTTCGTTCCAATTTCAAATTCCAGTATAAATTTCGTTCAAGAATTTCACAGAAACAGGTATGTTAAGGCTAAGTTTTTCCTTTATTTTAGCATGATATCGTAATTACACAAGTTTGATAACGAGGCATAGAGAAAAATTCGTATCCCGAAATTTACGTATATTTTTCTAGTCTTACAAATTACATATATTTTCCTAGTTTTGTAAGTTACCATATTCTTTTTATCAGGACTACATATTCAGTTGAGTATTTCCTTCTTCCGGTCAAAAGAGCAGAGAGTTTACATATATACAGTATTAAAAGTATTTTCATTACCATCGAGCTATAATCGATGGGCAGGCCTCTATTGGGCAACCTCTGATCAGATGGTAAGTTATATACCAATCCTATTGTGGTTGAGCACCTATGAGCGAGCCCAGTTGGTCGAGATACAGAGCCTAGTATGGCCGAGCGCTTATGAGCGATCCTACTACGGCATAGCAGATATATATGTATACCGAGCCTTATAGGGTCGGACAGCTATTTTACTTACTATATTGAGAGAATTGAGTCAGTATCAATAGATGATCATATCTTTAGATTTTCTTTGACTCCAATTATTTTCAGTTATTATATTATCAGTTCAGTTTCAGTTTTAGTATATTGCCTTACATACTCGGTACATTATTTCGTAATGACGTCTCTTTCTAGGGGCACTGCATTTCATGCATGCAGGTTCGGACATACAGACGAGTAGACCTTCTTAGTAGGTGTATGCCCGAGTTCAGCCATATCGGTAAGCTCCCCATCTTTCGGAGTTGTCAGGTCTAGCAGTTTGGAGTACATCTGGTGCATATATGTAGATAGGTTAAGGGTAGGTCGGGGGCCTGTTCCAATCACAGTACATCTATCAGTAGAGGCTTGTAGATATATCTTGTCAGTTAGTGCAGTATGTTGGGCTTGTAGGTCCTGTACGTATATTTTTTTGGCTTATCAGTTGTAGTAATTATGATGGCCTTGCCAGCGCAGCTTTATGTTGACGTTTAGTCAGCGTTAGTCTCTATTTAGTTTTATATTTTGCATTGCACATTATCTTGCAATGTGGCCCCTGGCCAGAATATGACATTACATGTTCAGAGTCTCTTAGTCGCCAGTAGTATGCAAGGATAGGTGAGGCACTAGGTGTCGGTCTCGCCCCCAGGCTTGGGGCGTGACAGAAAATGCATCACGGTTGCGGAGGTGTGGGACTTAGACTACCCACTCTCTGATTCAATAGCACCACGGATCGTGAAAAAAAGAGTGTGGCTGCGGTAAGTGCACCGCGGACCGCGGAAAATCAATTGGGGTCGCAGACCCTCAAATGTACCTCTCTAAACTGTATCATCGCGGGTCACGAAAAATCCATCGCAGCCGCGGAGAGGCACCGCTGTCAGCGAAAGTTTCAACCGCTGACTGCGATTATCAGGACTTAACATTCTTAGATCAAACAAATGACCGCGGCCACGAAATTCAAATTAGGGCTTAGCAGACCTAGGGTTTCTAATTTTCATGCATTTAGCATTAACATCAACATTATCAATCCCACTAGGTAGTCAAAAACTATTTCTAACTAATTTAAACCTAATCTAATTAACACTACGGAACCCTAAGTCAAAATTAAAAGAAAAAGGAAGAAGTAAGAACTATCAATTTAAAAGTAAATAATTACAAAATTAAAGACTAAGGAATGAGTGGATTTACTAGATGAGAGATGAGTGGTGAAATTGCAATCTAATTCTTGTGTTTTTGTAACTAGGGCGTGGATGAACAGTAGCGAGTGTAGTTGTAGAGTGAAATGGGCGAAAAGTGTAAAAAGGCCTAGGACCGCCTATTTATAGAAAAGACCTAGGGGCCCACAAAATCTTATCTACCACGGCCGCGGTAAATCACCGCGGACCGCAGTTGTGAAGTTCAGAAGGGCTGCAGTTTTAAGACCACCGCAGACCACGAAAAATGCTTCGCGACAGCGTTAAGCCATCGCTGACCGCGAAAAATGCACCGCGGTAGCGGTTGAAACTTCAGAGAACCCCCAATTTGGACCTTTTAGCACCGCTGACCGCGATCAAATTCCCGGTAAGGTGACCGCGAAAAATAGAGCGCGGCAGTGGTCCAAACTTCAGAGAGTGTCAAATTTTTCTAGTTTAGTCCTGCACTGCATCAAACATTCCTACACACATCTCACAACCAGTTAGTCCAAATATCCTACACTAAGAAGAAAATCAAAATAGAAAGAAGAAAAACACATGGTTGTCTCCCACGAAGTGCCTGATTTAACATCGCGGCACGACGCAGGTTACCATCAATCACTTGAGATGGATTATTGCCACCACGTGGTTGTCATCAAATTTGCCAAGCTAGTGCTTGACTCTATGCCCATTAACTCTGAAGATCTCACCATTTTTGTTTTTCAAATCAAGAGCACCAAATGGAGTCACAAGCACCACCTCAAAATGTCCAATCCATTTTGACTTAAGCTTTCCCGAAAACAATCGTAACCGGAAGTTGAACAAAAGAACCAAATCACCCACTTTGAACTCCTTGCCACGAGTATACTTGTCATATAAGTAATTCATCTTATCCTTATACAAGGACAAACTGGAGTAGGCATGAAACCGAAACTCATCAAACTTATTAAACTGCTCCACCCGAAGATTTGCTGCCACATCCCATTCAAGATTTAACTTCCTCAAAGGCCACATGGTCTTGTGCTCTAACTCAATCGGTAGATGGCAAGCTTTCCCAAATACCAACCGGTACGGAGACATACCAATCAGAGTATTGTAAGCAGTCCTATAAGCCCACAGAGCATCATCCAATTTCTTTGACCAATCGGTCCTATTTGCATTGACCGTCTTTTACAGTATGCTCTTGATTTCCTTATTGGAGACTTCGACTTGCCCACTAGCTTGAGGATGGTAAGGGGTAGAAACCTTGTGATTGACACCATACTTTGCAAGCAAAGTGTCAAATGCCTTATTGCAAAAATGAGACCCCTCATCACTGATGATTGCTCTAGGAGTGCCAAACTGAGTAAATATACTCTTTTTGACAAAATCCACAACACTCCGGGCCTCATTGTTGGTTAAAGCCACGGCCTCAACCCACTTTGAAACATAATCAACGGCTACCAGAATGTACGTGTTGCAACAAGAACTAACAAACAGACCCATGAAATCAATGCCCTACACATCAAATATTTCAACCTCAAGAATCGTAATGAGAGGCATCTCATCCTTCTTTGAAATTCCACCTGCTCTTTGACACTCATCACATTTCTTCACAAACTCACCCACATCCTTGTACAATTTAGGCCAATAAAAATCACAACTAAGCACCTTTGAAGTTTTCCTCGCCCCACCATGATGACCACCATAGGGAGGAATGACAAGTATCCAGAATACTCAATTGCTCCTCCTTCGGAACACATCTCAGGAGCATACCATCATTACAGATTTTGAACAAGTATGGTTCATCCCAGTAGTAGTCCAAGCTATCCCATTTAAGGCTCATCCCAGTAGTAGTCCAAGCTATCCCATTTAAGTTTCTTACTTTGGTTAGAAGAGAGCTCACACGGAACAATACCAGTCACAAGAAAGTTGGCAACATTCGCAAACCAAGGCATGTTATTTACATATACAAAGAAGAGTTGCTCATCAGGGAATGAATCATTGATCTCGAGGCCATTATAGGGCCTTCCCTCCTTCTCCAAGCGGGACAAGTGGCCCGCCACTTGGTTTTCACATCCTTTCCGGTGCACAATCTCAAGATCAAACTCTTGAAGCAATAAGACTCATCTCATCAACCAAGCTTTGGAATCCTTCTTCGTCATCAAGTAGCGGAGTGCTACATGGTCGGTATAAACTATTACCTTGGAACCCATGAGATAAGGCCTAAACTTCTCCATTGCGAACACAATTGTTAACAACTCATTTTCTGTCACCGTGTAATTCACTTGAGCATCATTCATTGTTTTGCTTGCATAGTACATCGGGTGAAACATCTTATTCACTCTTTGACCCAAAGCCTCTCCTACCACAACATCGTTTGTGTCACACATGAGCTCAAACGGTAAGCTCCAATTGGGTGCGGTAATAATGGGAGTGGTTGTCAATTTGTACTTGAGGAGTTCAAAAGCTTTCATACATTCCTCATTGAACACGAACTTGGCATCCTTTTCCAATAACTTGTACAAGGGATTCACTAACTTATAAAAGTCTTTGATGAATCTTCGGTAGAACCCCACATGCCCAAGAAAACTCTTTACCCCCTTGACTGAAGTAGGAGAAGGAAGCTTTGAGATTACTTCAATTTTAGCCTTGTCCACCTCTATTCCGTGATTCGAGATCTTATGGCCGAGGACAATGCCCTCATCGACCATAAAGTGGCATTTTTCCCAATTAAGCACAAGAATGGTCTCTTCACACCAGTCCAACACCTTGTCAAGATTCTTCAAACATTCATCAAACGAGTCACCCACAACACTGAAGTCGTCCATGAACACCTCCAAAATGTCCTCCACCATGTCGGTAAATATGGCCATCATACACCGCTGGAATATAGTCGGTGCATTACACAAACCAAATGGCATCCTAGAAAAGGCAAAGGTGCCATACGGACACGTGAAGGTGGTTTTCTCTTAATCTTTTGGAGTAGTCAATATCTGGTTGTAACCTGAGTACCCATCCAAAAAATAGTATAAGGCACGCCCAGCAAGTCTATCTAGCATCTGGTCAAGAAAGGGAAATGGAAAGTGATCCTTGCGGATCACTTTATTCAGTTTGTGGTAGTCCATGCACACCCTCCATCCGGTGACAGTCCTGGTGGGAATCAACTCATTTTGTGCATTGGTAACCACAGTCATACCACCCTTCTTCGGCACACATTGCACCAGTGAAGTCCAAAAACTATCCGAGATGGGGTACACAACCCCTGCATCCAACCACTTGATCACCTCCTTTTTGACAACCTCTTGCATAGCCTCATTCAACGTCATTTGATGTTCCACTGAGGGCTTGGCATCATCTTCCAGAATGATCTTGTGCATGCAAAAGGCGGGGCTTATTCCCCTAATATCAGCTAGAGTCCATCCAATTGCCTTCTTCCGTTTTTGGAGCACTGGCAATGTGGCATCTACCTGCAAGTTAGTAAGACAAGAGGAAAGAATAATTGGAAAAGTTGAACTAGGGCCTAATAATTCATACCTGAGGTGTGGAGGCAAAATCTTCAATCCAACACGGGAGGTTCCTTGATTGAGTGCTTTGTTGGTGAGGTCTTTCTATTCGAGAGCTTTCGGGGCTCATAAGAGTAAGAGCCCATTCCATGCAAAGCATTGACACACTCCACCTGGACTTCATCCTTATTGACATCAAGGTTCAACAATACCACTTCTAGAGGATCCTCCACATTGATCATTGCACTAGTATCATCAACTATCACTTTCGTGACAAGATCCTCAAAAGAGCACACTTTAGTACTGTTGGGCTGCTCATTGATTTGCACACATGAAAGACCACTTTTTCATCACCCATCCGGAAGGTGAGCTCCCCTGCTTCCACATCAACTAAGGCCTTCCCAGTTGTAAGGAAAGGACTTCCCAATATGATCGGAACCTCATAATCGACCTCGCAGTCCAAGATCACAAAGTCAGCAGGCAAAATGAACTTTTTCACCCGAACAAGAATATTGTCAATAATACCTAGTGGCCTCTTCATAGTTCTATCCGCCCTTTGCAACCTCATTGAAGTAGCCCTCAATTGACCAATACCCAAAGTTTTGAACACAGATTAAGGCATCAAATTGATACTTGCACCCAAATCGCACAATGCCTTTGCAAAATCCGCGCTCCCAATGGTACATGGGATGGTGAAAGCGCCGGGATATTCAAGTTTTGGAGTCATCGAGTGCACAATTACACTTACTTGGTGGGTCATTTTGATGGTCACGCAGTCTATGGATCTCTTTTTAGTCACCAAGTCTTTCATAAACTTGGCGTAACCCGGCATTTGCTCAAGAGCTTCCACCAAAGGAACATTGATTGATAAGCTCTTCATTATGTCAATAAATTTTCTAAATTGGTTCTCGTTCTTTTTATTTGCAAGCCTTTGAGAGTAAGGTGGACGAGGCATTGGCAAGGAAGACTTAGCCTTGGGCACTACCATTTTCGGTATGTCTATTACGTGTTCCCTAGACGGGTTCACGTCATCTTAAGTCTCCACCTCATTATCATTAATATCAATTATCACTGCCGCATTCAAATTCTCTTCAATCACTTGATCATCAACTATAGGAACATCATCATCTTGTACTTCAACCTCATCACTCACAATTTCCTTGTGCTTAGAGGTATTCACATCACCGCCTCGGCTGCTTCTAGTAATCACTGTCATTGCATGCCCGGTGTTGTTCCCACCCTTCGGGTTTACTACCATATCACTAGGTGAGCCCTCTTAGGACGAGTATTCAAAGATTGCAAAATTTGTCCAAGTTGAACCTCAAAATTCCGGATTGAAGTATTGTGGGATGCCAATTGGGCATCAGAGTTGGCGTTCTTCTTCATCATTTGTTCAAACATCATATCGATCCTTCCTATCTCATTTTTCGACGAGCTAGGACCTTGAGAAGGAAATGGGGATGGGTTGTTTGGTTGTTGAAACATCGGAGGTCTTTGAAAGCCTTGCCCCCGATTCCCTTGTTTGCCATTATTCCAACCCCCTTGGTTGTTGTTTCCTCCCCAATTATTGTTGTTGCCACTCCAGTTACCCTGGTTGTTCTGGTTGCCCCAATTCTGATTGTTGTTCCCCCAGTTGGTATTGCTTTTTTGGTTTTGATTCCCCCAATTGCTATTGCCTTGTTGGTTTTGATTCCCTCAATTTCCTTGGGATCTCCATTGTTGTTGATGGTTAGGAGCATTGCCCTTTTGTCATTGGTAATTGTTCACATACTGCACTTCTTCATTTTGCTCATCATAGCCCACATCTTGATTGAAACCACTACTACCTTGGTCATATTGATCCGGACTACCTTGACCTTGTTGACCTCTTTGTCGCCTCTTGTTGACCAACATGTTGACACCTTCCATAGCATTTACTTTCCTAGGAGCTTGAACTTATTGCAATTGAGTTTTTGCCAACTGGTTCATTGTAGTAGTTAACTCTGCTATTGTCTAGCCATGATCATGGAGCTCTTTGTGCAAGTGGATGATAGTGGGGTCACCCTGTGGCACATTGGCTCAACTTTGTCAAGCTGAGGAAGTATCTGCCATCTCATCCAATATATCACACGCCTCATTGTAAGGTATGTTCATAAAATTTCCCCCTGCTAGCTGGTTCACTATACACTGATTGGTCGTGTTAATGCCACGATAAAATATCTGCTGAATCATTGCTTCGGTTATGTCATTGTTCGGATATTCTTTCACCATTGTCCAATATCTCTCATAGATCTCATGAAGTGGTTCATTAGGTTCCTGTTTGAAGGCCAAAATCTCATCTCTCAAAATCGCCATATGCCCTGGCGAGAAAACCTTAGCTATAAACTTGTCCGCCAACTCATCCCACATAGTGATGGAATGGTTGGAAGCCTTCAAGCCATTCCAAAGCTTTCCCTCTAAGTGAGAAAGGGAACAATCCCAACCGAAGTGCATCCTCTGACATATTTTTTTGCTTGCTTCCCCAATAGGTATCCACTAAGCCTTTATGATGTTTATATGCATTCTAATGGGAAGCACCTGTGAAATACCCTCACTGCTCCAACAAAGTCAACATCACATTTGTAATTTGAAAATTGCCCACCCGGATCCGGTTGGGACAATTGTACTTGCATATCCTTCGTTTGGAAGCACCCGAGGAGTGACTCTTAGAGGTGGCGGGGGAGGGTCTTGAACATTATCATTGGCTTGGCGGTCTCTCCTTTTAGCTTGAGGCACTGTAGGTACCTCATCATCAATATTATCATCTACCTCCTCCCCTAGAATAGCATTTCCAAGAGGATCATTGTTATTGTTCGCCGCCATTTTGTACCTGAATTGATGACACACACACGTTAGTAACATAGAAGGAAAGAAAAACAAAAAACAAAACTAGTCAGATAGATAACCAAAACCATTTAGCTCCCTGGCAACGGCACTAAAAAGTGATCGGGTCTAACTCTACACCACTATAGAGTGGCAAGAGCGGTCGATGCAGCTTTTACCCGAGAAGGTCGGGATCGAATCAACAGGGAGCTAATATAATGTTTGGAGTTGGATTCCTATCTAATCTAGCAGTGTGTAGTGCTCTTGATTACACTTCCAATCATTCTTGTTTGTTTGTTACTTCTAATTTATACTAATGATGCACGAAATTAAGCTAAGTAAATATTTTTGTAGGTTTTTCGAAATGGGTAAAAAGGCACTAGGGAAGTGACTTACTCCTAGGCGAGTATATAATGGGATCTAAAACTTAGGGTAATAGTGTTATTGTTGGGATCGTGATATAGCCAATGCACGAAGCTACTCACTCTACACCTCTCGGTAGTAAGAGTGACTTTGCCCTAATTGGCTTTCTCAATCCCAATTGGGTGTTCAATTTGTGCAAGCAATGTTGGCTCAAGTCGGGTATTACTATCTCTAGGTTTAACCCTTTAATTGGGGCTATCAATCTCTTGAATACACCCCCAATTCCTTGTTGGCCTGAATTTTCTAGACTTCAGCTCTCTTTCTCAAGAAAAGCCTAAGTCAAAAAGGTACAAATTAGTGTTTGCAACCACTAATTCAACATAGAAAGCATAAATCATGCCAAATATCAATCACTCATAAACATCTAAGCCCTAAAATAAGAGACTCATTAAATACTCATACTAGGATTGAGCCATAACCCTAGCTAATGGGTTTAGCTACTCATAACTAAGGAAGAAATTATAGATTGAGATGAAAAATAATCCATAAATTATAATTACAAGATAATAGTCTAAGATTAATTGCTAAATAAGCTACAAAATTACTCAAAATAGACAAAAACGACGTTCACGTGCTCAGCTACTGATATAATGACCTAAAAATCTAAAGAAGAAGTATTTATACACATCTAAATTTTCTGGACAAAAATGCCCCTAACAGAGGTACCACTGACAGCGGAAAATGGACCGGTACAACGGTGAGGCTACCGTGGCCGCATAAAATCAACCGCGGATCGCGGTCGTCAACTTGCAGCTCAACTTCTAACTCTCTAAAACTCTCCTCCGTGGACTGCGGTAAAAGGACCGCTATCGCAGTGGAGGTACCGCTACCGCATAAAAAAGCATCGCGGTCAGTGGTGGCTTGAAATCCAAAAAATTGCATCTCTCTGAACCTTGTCACTGCGGACCGCTGTCGCGGTAGGTCCTTTGCGTCCGCGGTTGATTTTCCGTTGTAACGCTCAGTTGACTCAGCTTTGACTTGTGCAGGTTTCACTTCTTTTTGAGTTGGTTATGACATCCTTGTCTCTTTTTGACCAAACACTGCAAATAAGCACAACAAGTTAGCTTTTGGAAACACATGTACACACTTTTAATCCAAAACTCAAGCAAAAAGGAGCATAAAATAGACTAGAATCCCTTGTTATCAGCGGCGAGGGGGACGTCTCGATGTTCAAAGTATAGTTCATCGCCCAGCCTGCCGATAGCATCTCCAGACCAAGCAATGAAGGGACTAGGTACAAGAAAACTCCATTGAATGTACGGAATCGACATGTATCTCCAACGCATGAATGAAATTACTCCGTTGAATGTTCGAAATCGACATGTATCTCCAATGCATGAATGAAATTACTCCGTTGAATGTACGAAATCGACATTTATCTCCAACGCATGAATGAAATTACTCCAATGAACGTACTAAATCGACAAGTAGCTCCAATGTATGAATAAAACTGGCATACGCGACACTCCAGCAAATAAAATAAAACATGTTACCCTACATCGTCCTTCGGCAAGCACGACGAGTTAACATTTCGATATTAAGTCAAAATAACACCCCATGGCTAAGGCCATCGCCATAGAAGAGTTCGATACCATTCGAACCACGACGGGTTAACATTTCGACACTAAGTCGAAATAACACCCCACGGCTAAGGCCATCGCCATAGAAGAGTTCGATACCATTCGAACCACGACGGGTTAACATTTCAACATTAAGTCGAAATAACACCCCAAAGCTAAGCCCATCGCCATAGAAGAGTTCGATACCATTCAAACCACGACGGGTTAACATTTTGATATTAAGTCGAAATAATACCCATATCGCCATAGAAAAGTTCGATACCATTCGAACCATGACGGGTTAACATTTTGACATTAAATCAAAATAACACCCCACGACTAAGGCCATCGCCATAAAAGAGTTCGATACTATTCGAACCACTACGGGTTAACATTTCGACATTAAGTCAAAATAACACCCCATGGCTGAGGCCATCGCCATAGAAAAGAGCGATACCATTCGAACCACGACGGGTTAATATTTTGACATTTGAGTCAAAATAACACCCCAACGGCTAAGGCTATCACCATAGAAAAGAGTTCTACATCACTCAAACCACGACGGGATAACACTTCGACATTAGCTCGAAAGTAACATGCCTATGGCTAAGGCCATTACTAAAGGAAAAAGTTTGACATAAGTTCGACATCGCTCAAAACGCAATGGGTTAACATTTTGACAACTCGAAATAAGCACGACTACGACAAAGGTCGTCGCCAAATAAACAAACACAGCAAGAAAACAATTCAGAGGTACACAATAAAAAGTAACTGCTCTATTACAGTTGTTATATTACAAAAGTTTTTACAAAGGGCTCAAGAACGCCCCCACAAAAATGGCAAAACAAAAATAAATACAACCAAGTCCTACGCCACATCACCCCCGTGGCATACTTCTCATTGTACAAAGAATCGAAGGCAAGTTTGTCCGCATTATCGAAATCGACATCGTCTCCGCCAGGCGTGCCGGGGTCGTAACCACACGCCTCTCGAGCGGCATATTATTTAATATGCACCTCTCGAAGTTCTGCCTCAGATACTTTCCCATCATCGTGAAGAGACTTATATACGTCAAGCTCGGCTTCAGCATGAACCCATAGCTCGTATAATTCTCGAGACACGAGAAGGTCAGCCAAAGCATGGGATGTAGAGGGTTGCGATTGTCGTTGCACATCCTCCACCTTCAATTCAGCAACTTATTCATTTAACGTGGACAACTCCACCTTCAAATCTCAGATACGCCCCTCAAATTTCGCCACCTTAAGCGCAAATGTCTCCACCTCCTTGTCCCCTTCTGATCTGCAAACACGAACGGCGTCTTATAGAGCCACGACCACAAAGATGCCAGTTGCCCTATCCCTTTCAGCATGAGCCAATCCATCAGCATTCGCACTCAACTTGCCTATAAGGTCGACGACCTCCGCCACCTTTCTATCAAGCCCAATAACTAAGTTAGCCACTTTCGCCTGGAGGTCGGCATTCTCGGCCATCACCCCCTTATTCAGCTCGAGCTCATCTTCCTTGGCCTTAAGAGCCGCCTCAAGCTCACTGCAATGGGCAATGGCCTTCATCAGGTCCTCATCTCTCTCTCTCTCAGTTGTTAGACCTTCTGCGCCAATTGATTCTCTTTCTGCTTAAGCCCATCACGGAACAACTGAAAATCATTGTCCTGAGTAAAGAGATCGGCTAACGCACAATGCTTAGTACGGTATTCCTGATATTTGGTGGTCATCTTCCCATAAACGGTTGTCCTCCGCCTATCCCTACATTCACTCTCGATCTCCATGATGAGGGTCTAGCATGAAAAGCAAAGTCAAAACAAAGAGTGGTCGAAGAATACAAAACAGATCCAAAATCAAAAAGAAAAGAGAGAAGAATTTACCCATAGAGCCATGACGGGAACGCTCTGTGACAACTCTGCATCGCTCATCACCTTAAGTGTCACACTCTCAGAAGCACTGCACAAAGGGGAAAACACCGACGCTGCCTGCTCGCAGTTCGACAATAAGTCGTAATCTCCAGGGACGACAATGTGTTGGTCAGAACCCTCCATCCTTACTTCCACACGAGTATGACGTTCTAAGAACTCTCGTACATCTTCTGGATCAACTTCCGAACCCGAACCGTCGCCCACGGTGTGTACGTCTCCTCCAACAACAGATGATGCGCCGTCCTCGGCACAACACGCAAACCCCCCTTCTTGGTATATTCCTTCAGTCCGGGGAGACCTTCCTTCCAAAATGGCATCTGCCATAAAAATAGGCACCGGTGCCATCTCCGACGCACCAGTTCTACTCTTTCCAGCATCAGTGGCAACTTTCTTCCCGAGTTCTACCCTCCTCCTTTTTCTCGACGAAGACTCGTCCCCATTGGATGACTCATCCACGAGGTGATAGACTGGTCGGGAGGTATCTCATCCCAAACAATCATGTCACGAGAAGAGTCTCTAGCCTGTACGGGCTGAGCACGACCCCCTCGGACGGACTCAGCCAAGGAAAATTGCATCCCTGCTTATGCGAAGGCCTGGCGAAATGCAGAGACTGGGGCACTCTTCTTGGAAGCCCTACGACCTATCGTCATAGGAAGTCGTATCAATAAACGGCGGCAAACAGCCAAAGGTCAAAACAGAGAAAAACATTTATCGGATGGAACCTTCAGCCCAAAACATTTCATGAAAGTGGGTTAATCTCGAGTCTCCACTGCATGAGGTAATAAGCGGGCTACCCAATCCTCGATACCAGCGATGGGACGAGGTGTACGCCTCACAGCTGCACGGGAAAGTTACAAATAAGTACAAAGTTGGAAAGAACACTTACGGTTATAATTCCACCGTTCCGGGAATCCAGCGGGGTCCGACACCAGATGTTCGGTTCTAACGTAGAAGTATTTATGCCAAAATTTGTGGCTTACCCGGTCGTCTGCTCCGACCACCAGTCCTCTGGTCCCACGATGCCTCAAATGTATCATAGTGCCCCTGTGAAAACTAGGGGAAAACAAATGTAAAAGGTGATGAATGCCAACTTCACACTCCGCCAATTTCGCGTACTTCATCAATACCAGAAACATCTTGTACGTGTATAGAGATAGTTGCGCCGGGCAGACCTTATAAAATCGACAGAATTCCTCCGCTAACGAAAAAAGAGGGAGGGAGTGGCCGATCACAAAGGGGTATATGTAAAAAGCACAATATCCCGGTCTGTGGACATCCACGAAGTCCCTCCCAGCCGGAACCATCTCGACATGGGAGGGAATGTTATATGTAGATCGATGGTCATCTATGTGAGCCTTCTCAGTCTCAGAAACCACCGGAGCAGGAGAAGGGACAGGTTCTTGAAAAAAATCATTCTGGGACATAGGGTTTCTTGGCAGTATCTCCTCCATGGTGGGAAGGTTGTCCCCTTCCTCTACCGCCATATCCTCACCACTAGAGGGAGGTGCCATGGATAGCTGGGTGGCGTCAGAAATCTTTTCGTGTGACCGATGTGTTCTAGGCATCTCGATGACAGAAGGTATGTTGATAAAACACAGAACAAAGAACGATGAACGGAAGAGATGAGAAGAAAAATCACGAAAATAGAGCTGAAGATATGAGAAGAGATGGTCTAAGAAGACAATACATACACTAGAGAGGAAATAACCAAAAGTTCTTGAAAAAATCAAACCTTCACCTATTTATAAGGTTGGATGGCGCCAGAATCGAAGCGAAAGGCTACCAGTGGCACCAAAACCAAAGCGGCAAGCCAATTGGTCTCTGCTTCGGGAAGACGCGTAATGATAACGCACGTGGGAGTGACGTCATTTCCCGATAGGCTACACTATCTAGGATGCCATGGAACGCACCGCTCTTTCGTTATTTATCAAACCGTTACAATCCAACCGCCAAATTTCTCCACGGGAATGGGCGACATCTGCTTATCAAGGACACACATGGCCGCAACCTCAACAAGCGGAGGGACTAACCGTATGGGTCCAAATTTGGCAACCACGACCATTACCGAGTAGGACGAAGAACGAGGCTATCATGATGCACCGTCTGATGGTCGTCGTGGTGAAAGGCAACGATCAAGGGCGGTCAGTCGATGCATGACATCCACAATAGTGTATACTTAGTGGGAGATAGTAAGAATATGCCTTTCAAATATTCTCTATGTTGTACTTTTTAGGATTCCTTTATAAATAGGAAGAGTGAGTAAAGAAAAGGCGGACGGGAGAGAAAAGATAAAAGAGCACTTTGTAAAAGAATCATCTGAGAACAAATACAAAAGCAGTCTTGTTCATCTGAGAAGATCCAAAGATTCCACAACCATCTCATACTTATTCCCCCTACGCTGATTGCATCTATTAAGATTGATTGTGCATTTAAATCTTCACATTTATGAGCATTTATTTGATTTCAGCATATTTGTTACATCATCATTCATCTTTCTTACTCCTTCCATCACTTGATCTAGATTTTATTGTGTTTGACTTAGATTGACATCATCATTATTATTAGTTGTTTTAATCAAAAAGGTTTCGACGTCTTTTGCTCAAACACATGCGGAGTTCAAATTCCACTACAAATATCCAGACCTTTTTTACTTTTCTTATTCACCAGTTTACTCACGTATTTAAAAAGAATTTAAGTTATTTTTGTTAAAATAGCACGGTATAGCCAGTTTTCGGACTGGTCATTCAAAAATAGCCACTGTTTACGAAGTCAATGAAAAATAGCCACTATTTTGCTGCAACAGAGACCGGTCCCGCATAATATACGGGAGTTCGGTGCATCTGTGTACGAACCCCAGCATATTATGTTGGACCGGTATACTTAGCTGACTCCTGTATAATATACGAGAGACTGGAGCACCGGTGCTCCAAACTCCAGTATATTATACTGGACATTTATACTTGCTGGAACTCCAGTATATTATGCTGGAGTTCTAGTGTACTTATGTTGGAGTTCCAGCATAGTTATCCTGGAACTCCCGTATAATATGCTGGAGTTCAAGCATACTTATGCTGGAACTCCAGTATAATATACGGGCGTATTTTTCGGGTTTTGAACAGTGTTTTCGCTCAGATTTATCTTTACATGAAAAGTGGCTAAATTTCGATTACTTTTGAAACTGAGCTATTTTTGAATGATCAGTTGTAAATGTGGCTATTTTTAAATTTCTCCCGTTATTTTTTGTATCATCATATTAGGATGGCCAACTAGAACAGGTATTCGTTTATAATAAAGTAATTGTTTATAACAAGTTTAATACCGTAATTCAGAAAATAAACTAAATAATTTATTATAATAAATTTAAAAAATAGTAATAATGTATAAAAAAAATTACATGTTCATGTATATAAATTTAATCTTTTAAAAAATACGTAATTATAGCAGTATACCTTTTGTTATTGTGAGGAAGTCATAGGTTTTAGTTGGGCCCAACTCAGGCACGTTATTTGCATGAATGGATACCGACTTTGACCCCTCCCCAAAATTCCCGTGCCCATTCACAGCCTTCCTAGAAATAGGGAGGCAACAAATCTTGGTACAAGTCAATTCAAAACGTTACCTTCAAGATTCTCCGGGAAAAGAAAAAAAAAGAATCTTCTGAGGAAACCCAAATCCATTTGGACATCGCTTATATAAAAAAGGGGTATTATTGATTTCATTGGTTGTCTTCAATTTTATCGATCTGGGTTTGTTATTGGTCACAGATTAATTCCTTGGAGGTTTGTTTGATTTGATTGATGCAATTTCATGTGGGCAAGATATAGACCAATGGGGTTGTTTTGATTGAAAGAAGTATTTGAGGTTTGGATCTTGTTTAGCCTTTTTGTTTCAAATAACTGTTGCATCTGTTTGATGATACTTGTAATTGGTGAAGAAAAAGATAGGAGGCTTGTGAACATACGTTGTTGTGTTCTCAGGCCATTGATTGAGCAAAAAGTTTTGCCTTTTTGTATCCCAAGAGATAGGTGGGATAAGCAGTTTTATAATCTACAGGGTGGATAGTATAAGTTGTTTTGATTTGTAGGCTCTAAAAAAGATTGTAACTTTGAAAGATGGGTTCATCTTCACAAGGGTCTACTTTGTCCAGAAACGTGGCAGGGCTTGTTGATGGTTCTTCTTCTTCTTCGGCTCATAGAGAGGTTTCAGTTTTTGATGGTTTGCCTATATATGTGAAGGAGCTTATTGCTGGAGGTGCTGCTGGTGCGTTTGCTAAAACTGCTGTTGCTCCTTTGGAACGTGTCAAAATACTTTTACAGGTGAACATAGAGATGTTCTACTAGCTTCCCATGTTTTAATCTGATCACTTATTTGTGCCAATTTATAATGGTTTATACAAACTGAATGGCTTTTGTTTCATTGTATATTATGCTTCTTAGGCATTTTCTTTTGATGTTCTCTAGGCTCTATGCATTTAATTCCGAGAGAAAGTAGTCTGCTTGGAGTATTTATCTAATAATTTATACAAGTTGAGATTGATCAGGGGTTAGTTGGAATTGCAACAACAACAAACCCAGTGTAATCCCACAAGTAGGGTCAGGGTAGTGTGTAAGCAGACCTTACCCCATACCTTGTGAAGGTAGAGGGGTCAGTTGGAATTGGATGAATGAAAAGCAGTTACAACACCCACTCTACTAGTCTACTACCATGAATGTTCTAAGGAGAGTTTTTATTTGCAGTTTCTCTATGTCGTTAGTTTTGTTTGTTTTTTGAATTGCAATCTATGTTTCATCAACTTCTCCGGTTTGTTTTCTATCCTTAGTTGAGCTTCTTGTGTTTCCACCTGAATGCACCTGCCAGCTGCTCGTTGTGTGTTCTTTTTTTCCATTCTGCATGTGGCGACTTAATCTGGTGATTTGATGCCTTTGATTCCCTTTTAGATCATTATGACAATCCTAACTTCCTCCCCCTCACTCTTCTCCTTGATTTTTATAGACAAGAACTGAAGGATTTCATTCCCTTGGAGTTTATCAATCTCTAAAGAAGCTTCTGAAGCATGAAGGTGTTATTGGATTTTACAAGTAAGTGTATATTTTATTTTAAAAACTAGAGTTTATTGTCGAAGTTTTTTTTTATTCATGACGCCATGTATTGCAGAGGAAATGGAGCAAGTGTTCTTCGAATTGTACCATATGCTGCACTTCATTACATGACTTATGAGCGATATCGAGGGTGGATATTGAGTAATTACTCTCCCTTAGGAACAGGACCTGTAGTAGATCTTTTAGCTGGCTCAGCGTCTGGAGGAACTGCAGTTTTATGTACATATCCCCTTGATTTGGCTCGTACCAAACTGGCTTATCAGGTGCTTAATTTGGTAAAATACATTTGATTTTCTTCCTTTTCTTGGTGAATATCTGATTGCATCTGGTAGTTTTACTGTTTTGCAATAGCTAGTTTTGTGCATATTCTGCGCCTTTCCTGTTGAAGTTTTTTCATTAACACCATCTGGCAAAGTTGGAAATTGATCTGATTGGAAGCACTTATAGATTGCTTTGCTTTAGTAGGATGAAAGCTGTATCTGATTTTTTGACTTCATCTCCCCCCCCCCCCCCAAACACACACAAAGCTACTCCACCATTGATGAGAAAAAAAGTGTCCGGTCTCTTTCCTAGCTAATATGGCATGTGACGTCCTTTGTGTGAATCATTTAGAAATCTATCCTGCTACATCAATCAGTAAAAATTGCATCCTGGGTATCAGGTTGCTGCTTAAGCTTGTCTTGAGACAAAGAGCGCACATTGGGAAACTATCATTTTGACTGATTCAAGAATCAGGTTAAAAAGAATCACACTGATTGTGTCCTCCAATTTGGCTATTCTGTGGTATCTTATATATGCCAGAGTTACCTGGCGTCTTGGTATTTTTATCAATAAAACTTTTACCTTATCAAAAAAAATATATGCCAGAGTTACCTTCGAAAAATTACTTTGTACTAAGGATCTTAGCGGATGGTTCTATATTCTCTTACTCTCAGCCTCATGTAGGTCCACTTGATAAAACAGATATAAAATTTTACCCTTTTGGGTGTTGGCATACTTGATCTATTTTCACGGCTATCATCTCATGTTTATCCGCTTCCTTTATCTTCTTTTAGGTCAAGGACACAAAAGGAAATTTGGGGAATGGCATTAGACCAACTCATCCTCAATATAGTGGTATTAAAAATGTCCTAGAGGCTGTCTACAAGGAGGGAGGACTCCGTGGTCTTTATCGAGGTGTAGGTAAGTATTTATTGGTTCATATTGAATAATGAACTTGTACTCCCTAATTGACTTATCTGCAATTAACTGGGTCATAAGCCTTTTAAAACATGAAGGACCTAGGTCATGAAGCATGTTTTGCTGTATTGTAGATATAAGATGTGAACTTCATCAACGTGAAGACCATGGCAAATAACCATAAGCACCACGTTTTAGATTGCATATTAAAGTTGAACTTGAATTTGATACCAGAATTGGTCATTCTTTTGGTCTTGTTATCTTTTTACAACAACAACAACAACAACCAAGTAAAATCCCACAAGTGGAGCGTCTTGTCATCTTTTTGTTCTTTCATTATTTTATTTTGGGAACTCATGCAACCACTTTTTGGCACTTCCTCCTAATTCCTTTTTTATATGTAGTTCTTTTCTTCCGGAATGCAAAACTAAGACAATGTTGGAATTGCTTTTGCTATAAATAAAATTTATTGAATATCATAATGTGTAAACCCCTTGAAATTACTTCCTCAATCAAAAAGGATGAGGAGGGTTTCATACTAATTTTAGGTTTTATGTTGTTTACGTACTTAGTATTTTTTATTTTTTTTTAATCTTTACTGCGATGCTGAAAAATCACTGAAACTGATGGAACGTGTTTTTCATGTCACTTGTTTAATCCTCCTTTGCGATATTTTGGTTTGGTTGGGTATAAGGTGAAATTTTGTAATAGCTTGAAGCAGATGGACAGAAGTAGAGATGAAGATTATAGTTTGATGAATTTGGGATTTTATAACAATACAAGAGGATCCTGGGTAAAGAAAATAGAAAAGTGAGGTAAAAAAGTTTTCAACTAGGAAAATGGACATACTTTGAAAACAACCCTAAAAAGGAAATAAGACAATCTCTGTAAAAGAGTAAATTTAATTGTTCTTTTTTGTGAAGGTGTAAATTAATATCTCTCATTTCTAAAAGCTGTCGAGCCTCCCTAACTTTTACAACTTTTTGTGGCTTGATGTCCATGGCTGTACATGCATTCATGGTTTATGGTTTTAATTCTTTATGTATATCAGTGATGCACAAAATGACTCAATTTATATTCTTATTAGGGCCCACCCTTATTGGTATTCTTCCTTATGCTGGATTGAAGTTTTACGTTTACGAGGAGTTAAAGAGGCATGTTCCTGAAGAGCAACAAACCTCCATTTTGATGCGTCTCTCTTGTGGAGCTATTGCTGGTTTATTGGGTCAGACATTTACATATCCGTTGGACGTGGTTAGGAGGCAGATGCAGGTATCACCCATTACTCACTCTGATATGGCAATATAGCTCAATGTAACCCCTATACATCTTCTGTTGATTGAATGACTGCCTGTATTTAGACCAGTGTTGGGCAGATTAGTTCTGGTCTGTCAGACCTTATGCCCTCAAAAAGCTTCTTGTACTTTGAATTCATGTCCATTCTATATCCACGGGAGAGTAACTAGTAACTCTGTGCATCATCTGTGCTTCTGGAATCCATGGCTATTTGAGTGATTAACCTGTGTTCATTTGTACTAAACCCCAAGTGGCAGCCTCACTAAAATATACTCCCTTCCATTATATGAACTTATCTGACTAGGCACAGAGTTTAAGAAAGAAAGAAAGATTTTTGGAACTCGTAAGTCTTATACATGCTTTGACATTTGTGTGGCTATAAAATCATGCCAGTAAGGGTAAAATGGAAAGTTAAAAGTTAAATTGTTTTTAAATGTATAAAGGCCATTCTTCTTGGAAGTTGGAACTGACTAAAAAGAAAATAATTTCACTTAAAATGGAATTGAGTGATTAAGTCAATATTGTGCACTGTCACTGCCACACGTAAACGTAATTAAGTTTTTTTTTTTTTACACACTTGACTTTTGAGCATGTGACATAGCATATGAATCAATAAACTAAAAAAAATGTCCTTTCTTCAGGTAGAGAATCTGCAACCTTCAATGCAGGGGAGAGCCAGATATAAGAACACACTTGATGGCCTTTCTTACATTGTTCGTAATCAAGGTTGGAGACAATTATTTGCAGGTCTCAGTGTTAATTATATGAAGGTAATAAGTTCGTTTCTGTAGTAGCCTTTTCCACTATAACTACAATCTTTAACTTGTTCTTTAAAGAATTTCTAGTTTACCCTATTTTGAATGCTAATATATCTTGCCCATAATTCACATTTTGGCACACACTTCATTTGGGATTTGGGTTAAACTTTAGTGGAAATACTTTTTGGACCTTGAATGCTGCTTAACTGCAGAAATGAAAAAAGATAAATGTGAATGTCCGACAAAGCAAAAGCAATTATCCTGTGATTGAAAACAAAGCTTGTCCGACTTCAGTGCTTTGAGAAGTACTTATTGAACGTTCACTGAAAGGATATCATAAAGTTGATAATAAAAGTGACATTTCTGATAGGGAAAAATAGACAAAGTATCTCTTAATTTTGCTAACTATTTTTAGCTTTAATACTTTGTTGATTGAATCAAGGCATGATGCAAATCACCCTACAACCATAAGGCTGTTGCCTTTCAGGTCAATTCACTGGGGTTCAGAAACAAAATAAGCTTGTGAATAACTTTGTAGAATTCCCAAATTACCATTGCTAATTGTGTGGTATCATTTTGTTCATTTATACAATATACAGGATAAATATCCAGGTCGTTTGGAAAAAACAAAGTCAGTCAGCCATTTATACTTGATCTCAAAGACTATAGAAACACTGAGATATGCGATTTGTTTTATCTAAAATATCACATTTAACGAGTCTTTGAAAAAATTATCGCTTCTGGATGACTTAATAAATTAATTATCCCTGTCATTTCGCCACTCTCCAAAAGAAAAACTATCCTCGTCTCCTTCCTTTTTCCTTAATTTACCAGTTTTCATCACCTTTCCTTTTGCCGTCCTCGTATTCTGAATTACCTTAATCCGCCTTCAGACCACAAAAAATATGTCTAGGAGTAGCTTTTTCTGCTATATGTTCTGGAGAGAAGTCACACTTATGCACTTCCTAACACGACCCAAATTCCTACCTTTTTAAAATCTAATTTGTTCTTATTGTATTTATAGGTGTTTTACTTTTTAGCAAATAGAGGAATCATGTGTTAGCATTTGACAAAGAATATAGTGCTAATTATCATTCCAAATATGGATTGGATCCACTGTTTTATATTAGTTAGTGATGTACCATATTTTTGTTGCTAGATTTCTTCAGCAACTCATTGTCTCTTTTGTTCTGTTGGCAGATTGTTCCTTCAGTGGCAATTGGCTTCACAGCGTATGACACAATGAAGGCATGCCTTCATATTCCTCCCCGGCAGAAATCAAAATCCATAGCTGCTGCATAAATGCACCCCAAATGGTGACAGCAACTCACATAATTCTGCATAAAAGATTTGATAGTCTTGATTACCAATGCAAAACAAAAAGGGCGACCGGTGCACAAAGTTCTAGCTATGTGCGGGTCCAGAGATGGTCAGGCTATTTGGTCTATCGCACGCCATCTTACCTACAGAAAATTTACTTAAAGACATCACTTTACTAGTCGTGTCTCTTCCTTCTAACCAGTTCAATTTAATTCCTGATGTAGAAGTATGATATCTGCACAGTCTAGTCCTATTATACATTGACATTGTTTGACATATTATACTCCGAATCATGTTGTTTCATAATCCTCTGTGCTATATACGAAAAAGACAACCCAGAGAAGAATATTTGAGGGGCTAAATTTCTAACCAAAAAGCAAATCTTTTGCAACGTTAACGAATCGATTATTTGCATTTACCTTTTACTCCTCAGTCCACTCCTTCCTTTAGGCGTCCTATGGTCAATTTGACTAGTTTCTAGAGTGATATTTGAGCTAGATCATCTCTTCAAATTTAAGAATACAATTATAAACCCTGTTAAAATATATCTATTTATATCTATATTATATTAAAAGCACAAAGGCCCTTAGCGAAATGTCGTTTGCCTTTTTTGCACTTTAAAATTTAATTTCACATTAGGCAAAATAGTCATTTAATTATTCTAATATTTATTAAGACTTTAAAATCAGCTAAAAATCTTGCATATTAAATAATTACCTTATTTGAACTACTAGGTAAGAAATTCTAATATTAAAAATCAAATATTAATTAAAGATTTACCTTATAGAGCTATAAGATAAATATAGTAATTAAGTAATATATAAAACGTAACATAGAAACTTCAGATAGCTTATATATACTTTCCTTATGGCGTTGAATCAAACGGTAAATAAGGAATAGAAAGAATCAAATCAAATTTGACATTAGTCTTGTTTATTATAGGTACTCTGTAATTTTTCTTCTTTTGTTTTTTGGACTATCATTACCATGAATCCATGACAAAGAATAAGTGTAAAAATTGCTCCCCATTTAACATATACCCATTTTTTAAAAAACTTTTAATTTATACTCACTTTTTAAACAATTTCAGCTCCCTTTCTCCTCCTTCATTTTCTTTTTTCTTCTTCTACAACGATGACTTCAACATTGCTCTCTTTGATTAATGAAGCTAAAGCAAATATACTAAGTACTTCCATTTGGATTATTATAACATTAAAAACTAGTTTCCTCATTGTCTGGAAACACAACTCCGTCATCCATTGCTGGAAATTTACTTGATACCGTGAATATTTCTACTCCAGCCTTTAACAATAAGTTTCAAATTCATTCTTTCCCGTACACATGGAGTTTGTTCTTCTTTTTCTTTTCTCTTTTCTTTAGGATGTCATATATTCAGAAAAAAATAATATCTTCGGCAAAAAACTTAAAAAATAAATAATTTTACTGGCTTGTTCAGACGCCCCAGATTTGACGTTGTCTGCCTTGGCATCATGGTTTTGCGGATTGATCAATCGAAAAGCATCAATTACCACCTTCCTTTTAACACTCTGAATTGGATCCCGATTACATAAAATTTGGGTGAGTTATCAAAAACTAGAACATCTTGATAGTGGGATTCCCGAGTTATAAAGACAAAAACTTCAGCTCTAGAGCTGAAGTTTTTCAGTTACAACACAAAAACTTCAGCTATAGATAGGGGTGGGCATAAAATCCGAAAAACCGAATTCCGAACCGAACCAAATTAATTAGGTATTTTGGTTTCGGTTTTTTCGGTTTTTCGGTCTAATTCGGTTATGAATTTTCGGTATTTCGGTATTTCGGTATTTCATGTTTTCGGTTTTATAATTCTACAATTTTGGTAAACCGAAATACCGAAAATTCATACTACTAAGCCCAATTATAGGCCCATGCGGCCAGCCCATGCATCCCCACAGTCCACTCACACCCAGGCCCAGCTCCCTCAAGCCTCTTAACTCCCAACCCAAGCCCGGTAGAATTACCCAAGTCAGATTAACCAAGCCTGAAGCCACTACACAGTACACATTACATTACTCATTACTCATTAGGATTTAGGGCTTCGTTAATGCTTAGTTGCTTACTGCCTTCAGACTCAGAGTTCAGACTTCACGCTTCGACTGGAGAAGTGGAGATATCATCGAGAAGAAGAAGACGAGAATCGAGTCATCGACTGGACGACTGAGACTCTGCGAGTCTAGGATATCACTTTATCACTTATCAGTCTGCGAGTAGACGATTCTCGTCTGCTTACTGCTTAGAATCGATTCGATTCCTCACTCCTCACAAATTCCGGGCAAACGAAGTGTCGAAGTCTCGAAGACGCTGTTGTCCTGTTCCAATGTTCCGAGCTCGATTCAATTTCAATTTCAAAGGTATGTTTCGCTTTCTTTTGGTTGTACTGCTAATTGAATGAACTGCTGTTCCGAGCTTTTCACTTTAGTAGGAAAATATCATCTGTATCACATTCATGTTGTTTAATTCATTTGTAGATTTTTGTTTCAAAATAACTGTTACTGGGATTGTTACTGATAGCTAGGTAGTTAAATTTGTAGATTTAGTTGTAGGGTAGCAACTAGCAAGGTAGTTAATTTGTTGATTGTTACTGATAGCTAGGTAGTTAATTTGTTGATTGTTCATTTATATTTATATTTGTTTTATTTTGTATAGATGGAAGATACAAGTAAAGTAAGTGATGTTGGTTCCAGTGAAAGCTTACCTATTACGATAGATAGTAACACCAACACCATTGATACTCAAGATTCCAAGAAAAGGAAAGCAATGCAACCTAGGTCTGACGTTTGGAACCATTTTGATAAATTTGAGGTTAATGGGGTTGGGAAAGCACGGTGTCGATATTGTAAACAAGCTTATGCTGCTAATTCATCTAAGAATGGAACAACAGGATTGAAGAATCATTTGCTTAGATGCAAAGAATACCCACTTAAAATTGCAGAAGATAATAGTCAAACAAAGCTAAATTTTCAATTTTGCCAAAATGATGAAGGATCAATTTGGAAATTTGATCAAAAAGTGGTTAGGAGGGCCTTAATTGAGATGATAGTTACTGATGAACTACCATTTAGCTTTGTAGAAAATGAAGGCTTTAAGAAGTTTATGAGAAAAACTCAACCACTATTTCGTATTCCTTCTCGTAGAACAATAACAAGGAATTGTTATGAAGTTTACGGTGAATTGAGGCAAACTCTAAGAAGTTCTTTTAGAGAAGCACAACCAAAAATTTGCCTAACAACAGACACTTGGACTTCATTACAAAGAATAAATTATATGTGTTTGACAGCCCACTTCATTGATAGGGATTGGAAGTTGCATAAAAGAATACTTAATTTTTGCCCTATCACTAGTCATAAGGGTGAAGAGATGGCTAAAGCTATTAGGGATTGTTTGCTTGAATGGAAATTAGACAAGGTTTTCACTATTACTGTGGACAATGCTTCTTCAAATGATGTCACTGTCAAAGAATTGTCTAAACAGTTAGATATGTGGAAAACTAATATGATGAGTGGTAAACATCTTCATGTGAGATGCATGGCTCATATACTAAATCTAATTGTGCAAGATGGTTTGAAAGAACTTGATGCTTCTGTGACACGTGTTAGAAATATTGTGAGGTATGTGAGATCTTCGCCTGCAAGGACCTTAAAGTTTAAACAGTGTTGTGCACATGTAAAGGTAGAATGTACCAAAACGTTGTGTTTGGATGTTCCTACCAGGTGGAATTCCACCTATTTGATGTTGGATACAGCTCAACACTTTGAAAAAGCCTTTGACAAGTTGCATCTTTTTGATGATGGATTTTCTGCATATCAATGTTCTCATCTTTGTGAAGATGGTGGTAATGCAGGTCCTCTTGAATCTGATGATTGGGTGAATGTGAGGAATGTTATAGAGTTTCTTGCACGATTTCACGAGCTAACTAAAAAAGTTTCAGGTTCACGTTATGTCACTTGTAATTCTCATTTTGAGGATGTATCTGAACTTTATTGTCATTTGAAAATGTGTTTAGCTAGTGAGGATGAACATTTGAGAAAAATGGCTCAGCAAATGCAAGAAAAGTTCAAGAAGTATTGGGGTGAGCCTGAAAAGATGAATAAAATGATTTTTATTGCTTCCGTCTTGGATCCACGTAACAAATTTGAATATGTTGAGGGAGCACTTGAAGAACTTTTTGGGGAGGAAAAAGGGAAGAAAATAAATGCTGAGGTGTATGCTTATATGAATTCTTTGTTTGGAGAGTATCTAAAAAAGTATTCAACAGAATCTTGTCCTCAATCTCCATCTAGTTCTACTTCATCTAACAACACATCTAATACACCTAGTGGGAGTGTTATAAGTGCATCAAAAATAAGGACTAAGCTTAGCTTGAAGAAACAAAAGGAAGACAATGGAAATGGGGGTGCTAAATCGGAGTTGGATAAATACATTAGTGAAGAACAAGAGCCTTATAGTGAAGAATTTGATATCTTAAGTTGGTGGAAAACACATGCTCCCAGATTTCCTATTCTTTCGGAGTTGGCTCGTGATGTGTTGGCAATTCCAATTTCTAGTGTGGCGTCGGAATGCGCGTTTAGCACTGGTGGCCGTATTCTTGATTCATTTAGGAGTTCATTGACTCCTAAATGTGTGCAAGCTCTTATTTGTCTTCAAGATTGGCTTAGAGAAGAGAAGAATCCTATTAATGTTGAAGAAGACTTGAAGTATCTTGAGGAAATCGAGCTTGGTAAGCTTTAATATTTGTGTGTATTTTAATTCAAAATAATATATCATGCTTTTTCTTTTGTATGACATATTTGGTTGTATTATCTTTAGATATGGAAAATAATGGAAGCACTACTAGCATTGTTTGATGTATAGTTGCAACTTGCATCTTGAGTGGTAAGTTTAATACTCTATTTGTTTGGTGATAACTGATAATGATATACTTAATATTGTGTAGTTCTGTTTTATTATCATCAAACTATAATATTCTAACTTATGATTTATATTTTTTTTTAGGTTCAAGTGCAATCATGCCCCGTGCTACTGCTCAACGCCCCGTGCTACTGCTCAAGAGTCATGACTGTTTGTTGAGGGATGCCCTCTCTGTTTTTGTTGCACTATATTTAACTGTTTAAGTGTTAAGACTGTGCAGACTTGCAGTTGGACTGTGTTGGACTTGTTAAGACTGTTTTTGTTGGACTGTGTTTAAGTTGTTGGACTTCTTGGACTGTGTTAAGTGTTTAACTCATTAACTGTGTAATCAGTACTGTGCAATTGGCAGTTGTGCAACTGCAGATATTATTCTGCAATTGCAGATGTTTTTTTTTGCAATTGCAGATGTTATTCTTGTGCAGTAATATAGTTGTGCAACTGCAGATGACCAAATGTTATTCTTGTTTCACAGTTTCAGGCTTTCAGGTTTCAGCCATGTGCAGTTGTGCTTGACTGCTTGTGCACGTTCACGTTGTGGACTTGTGGTTGTGCACTTGTGCAGTTGTTTTACAGTTTTAGAGTGAAAATTATAGTGTCAAATTAGAGTGAAAATTACAGTGTTGGTGTTTCAGGCTTTCAGCCATGTGCACGTTCTTGTGTTGTGCATGTCCAAAGTCCAATTGTCCACTTATATATTGAAAAACAGTGCATAGTCCACTGTTTGTTACTTGTTAGCACAACACTTAAAAATTTGGTATACACAATTGATAAACCGAATACCAAAATACCGAACCGAAATTCTAAAAACCGAACCGAAATACCGAACGCCCACCCCTAGCTATAGAGTTGAAGTTTCCTAGTTACAACACAAAAACTTCAGCTCCAGAGCTGAAGTTTCACAGTTACAACACAAAAACCTTTAGCCTAGAGCTGAAGTTTCACAGTTACAACACAAAAACTTCAGCTCTAGAGCTGAAGTTTCCCAGTTACAACACAAAAACTTAAGCTCTAGAGCTGAACTTCAGGCCCGGCTACTAAAATGCTGAAGTTTTGCGTGATTGCCTTTGCTACTTCAGCCCCGTGTGCTGAAGTTATGCGAAAAAGCGGGTACACTTGCAATTTCTTTTGCAAAGCGGACACAAGTTAAATTGTGACACAAAAAGCGAGTATAGATGCAAATGCCCCAGAATAAGTTGATCAAATATTTTATGTAAAAGACTTTCAGTGGATTAAGTACGTAATAAATAATAGGAACTGATATTGCGTGTATCTATCTATATCTATACTATATTAAAAGCACGAAGTCCCTATCGAAATATCGTTCAACTTTTTTACCTTTTACAAGTGCATTATATGTTGGATATACTTGTAACTGTAATCACTACTCTATTTTTTTTTTTTTGTGGGGAAAAAAATTGTCGTGTGCTTACTTTTAGGTTTAGGATTCTTTAGAATTTTTATTGTTTGGGATTCTTTTCTTACGGAATTTTATTTCCTTTAGGTTTTGTTTCCTTTAGTTGTAGGAATCTTTAAATTTCTTATTTATTACGATGTGCATTGTAAATGTAATTAATTTTTAAGACATACTGTAATTATTTTCTATCACTATTATTATATCAAATTTAAAAATTCATTCATATTAAATTGGTACAATTACACTCCTATTCATAATCAAGGAAATAAATAAAAACCTACTTAAAATAGAAAAGCACCTACATAAAAGAACGATAACAATGAAAAGAATGTGTTTGGCTATAATTTTGTTGCTTTCCCAACCGTGTTGCTTTCCCAACCGTGTTGCTTTAACGTTGTTAAAAGAACCATAACAATGAAAAAAAATATTATATTAGTTTTATTCTTGGCTTGATATCATGTGATTTGAAGCTTTTAGTTAATAAGTTCACTTCCATAGTTTTGTTTTACTGTTTTCTATGATTTATGATATATGTTGGTATTATCTGATATATCATTTTGGCGGATGTATCATTCTTAAATCTTATTTTTATTTTCTTGATGCCTCCCATGATGTTTTACGTGTAGTTTTTGTTTCATGGCTTTGGGAAATTAATTTTATGTGTTTCACTATTTTCGTAGATTAGGCAAGCTCAGAGCCTGTGATGCATGGAAATACTAGTCATACCGTAAATTAGTGACAGATATATCGGGCCAAGGTCAGTCTTCGAGATTTGGAAGAAATATTCTTATCCTATTCGTGGATTGTTGCAGTTTACTTTTAATCAAGAAAAATAACTTTGATTAGCGTTGCTTTAATATCAGGGATATGCGCCGATCTACTTAGGATGTGCAAATTTTTATATCCATCAATTGCCTCTAGAAAACTAGAGTCCTCCAAAAGATATTGTACTATTTACGAACACAATTTTAATTTATTTCTTTTTTAATCTCCTGCTCAGTTAAACGCTATCACATAAATTGAGACATTGAATATATTACTATAGGATATGCTAATTCTTTCTTTCATGTTGTAATTTTCAGGACTTTGGATGACATTGACCCTGATTAACAAAGCTATGAGGTAGACTATCCATTCATATGTCTTTCGCTGTTGTTGTTTTGTGTAACGACCCGACTGGTCGTTTTGCCTTCTAAGACCTCGTTCCCTTAAATAAAACTTTCCGTGCTTGCTTTAGATAATTTACGATTTGCGGGGACGGTTGGTTCGGGAATTGGAAGAATTTTGAGTGAAATATGTCCATTTGATTTTTTAAGATTCTCTTAAAAGACTAAGTTTGACTTTGGTCAACATTTTGAGCAAACAGACCCGGATCCGTAATTTGACGGTCCCGGAGGTCCCTGCTTTCCCTCCCCTTTTCGCAGATGCGGTCTAATTCTCGCAGGTGCAGGACCGCAGATGCGGAAATCGCTGGCCAGTGAGGTTCATTTAATACGAGTTCAATACCATTTTTATCACTTATACACTCTTCCATTGGCGATTTTGGAAGCTTTGGAGAGGCGACTTCCACTTAGTATTGTGAGGTAAGTTTATTTCATCCATCTTTAGTTTAATACTTGCATATTAGATAGATTAAACACTAGAAATTAGGTAAAAATCAAGGGGTTAGAGCAAGACCTAGGGTTTTAATAAAACTTAGATTTAACCACGAAATTTGTTATGAAATGAATTAGGAATCATATATTATTGATCCTTAGGTTGTAGAGAACAATTTCCTTCGAAAAATCTCGGAATCCGGGCACGTGAGCCCGGGGTCGGAATTTAGGAAACTTGTGTAAAAGGTTGGGAAATTGCTTAAATAGTTAGAATTCGATCTTGTGAGTCTATATTGACTAGTTCTTACTTCATTTAACTAATTTGGGATTGTCCGGCTCCGAATTGAGGGCTTGGACTTGTTCTTGATATTTGGAAATGCGCTTGGAGCGAGGTGTGTCTCCTTTCTAACCTTGTAAGAGGGAATTGTCTCCATATGTATAATAATTGAGAAAATTGCTACTAAATGCGGGGGCTACGTACGCACTAGGTGATGAGAGTCCGTGCGTAGCTACTATGACGTTAATTGTTAGGCTAGATTAGGACCCACGTCATGCCTAAATTGTGAATATCTCTATATTAACTTGCTAATGTGATCATTTATGATATGTTAGAAACTTGGAAAGAAATAAAGGTGAACATGTGAACTCGTTGAACTCTTGTAAGAATCTATTTGTATATAAATGCACCTTTGTGTGTATTCTTGATGTTTCTTGATATTTATGGATCAGCCGATCGCCTCAGTGTAAATAGATGCATCTATGGTTCGCGTCGTTCGACCCTCGGCAGTGCACAGTTTATTTTCTGTTGGAGCGGGCCGTCGACCTCGGCATAATGTGCGCATGATATTTATGCGAATTCGTATACATGACTTGTTTTGTTAAGTATTTTGAAATGTAAATGGCTAACTGAAATATGGTCAAGAACATGATTATTGCTTTTCGTTATAAACTGTTGATTACTGGTGATCCCCATGCTTAGTATAACACTTTATCATATTATTTTGACCCTAGTAAGTATCAAGTCGACCTCTCGTCTCTACTTCTTCGACATTAGACGGGATACTTACTGGATACATATTGTTTATGTACTCATACTACACTTCTGTACTTAATTGTACAGGATCTGAGGCAGGTATATTTGGTTACCAGTCTAGTGCGCGCCCCTGATTTAGTGACCGAGACTTCCACGATGAGCTGCTTCCTTCCTATGCCGTTCAGCAGCCGGATGGAGTCTTTTCTTACTTTTGCTGTCTTTTCTATCTCAGACAGTAGGATAGAGACATTCTTTTGTACATTCTACTAGATGCCTATACTTGTGACACTATGTCTTGGCACACACATTAGTAGACATTTATTCTGGGTTGTATAATCGGGTTATATACATTATTGATCACTCCTGGTTTTAAATCTAAATTGGAGCATCTGCTTTACTTGTTTCTGATAAAAGTAACACAAGAATTTAATTATGTTTCCGCGTTGGCTTGCCTGGCAATGGTGTCGGGTGCCTTCATGACCTATTACGGAAATGGGTCTGTGACATTTTGTATTTATTTTCAAGTTTCCTACTTAACATATGAACTTCTCTTAAGATTTATCATGAATTTCAATAGTCTTTTATGCTTAATTTGATTTTCATTATGAGAGGAAGACCACCAAATATTTTTACCTGTTGATTTCTTCATCTATGCAATATAACAACAATTGGGATGCATGACACATTTTTTAATAGTCACATCTTGGTCTCGAAAAGAATATCAGGTAACAAAAGAGAAAATATTCATATTAGAATATCTTTTATAAACTCATTAGTTCCTTACTCATCATTGGCCTTTTACTTAATTAAAGAACCTTATTTTATTTTCCTTGTATTATCGAAGAATTTCATTATTTTCTTGTACGGTAATATTAGAAAAGTAGCAAACCTTTCTTTTTGGAGTTTTTAAGTTTTATTCTAAATTTTCATGTTCACAATAAAAATAAGAAATATTTCAAAATACACATTTTCTTACTTTTTTTAAACCTTTAAATCTTTTTTTTGATAAATTATAAATTTATGAAGCCGGAAATGAGATGTTGGTCGATTTTATTTAATACAAATATTACACCAAAACTTTTCACCAATAAAGGTTTGATATAATGAAAGGAATGGGTTTGAATATCTCTCAAATTAATTTCGCCAATATTTTATAAGTCGCCCACTTTTTGTGAAAAGTCTGCTGCAATTGCACAATAATTCAAATTTTGATAAATCACATTTTATTTTCATATATGTGTCACCAGTTACCATAGTAAAGCTCATATGAATTTTGCATCATATTTTAGTGTTTTTTTTTCAGTTCAATTGGTATATACGTAGCTTATTTTGTTGGTCGCATCTAAAGAATTATTAAAGCGCCAATTCTTTTATTGGTATATATATATATAATTCTTTACCATAGTAAAGAATTATTGGTATATATATATATATATATATATATATATATATATATATATATAATTTTATTTTTTTATCTATGCTATATTAAAAGCACAAAAGTTCTTAGCGTAATGTCGTTCATCTTTTTACCCTTTAAAAATCAGTTTTACATTGGATAAAATTGTAATTTAAATTGCTTTCCTAATGGTTAGGACCTTAAAATCAAGCCAATTGTTTTACTAAATCAAAACTTATTTGAATTAGGTAAGAAGTTCTTAACATTTTCTAAATTTTATGATCTTTTCAATTAATAAAAGAATAATGGCATTATATCAATTCATGGTAAACTTCTTCATATGCACAAAGTACACGTTAGGTTTGACTACTTTTTTTTTTTTTGCTTAAATACAATTAATCATTTAAATTATATTAGAATGCATTTATTAGTGGTAAATATTTATACAATTATGAGAAGTAAATATATCAACAGAAATATACATTCCATGTTAGATATAATGATAACTGCCGTTAATATTTTATATGTTGGATATTTGAATTGATTTTCGAAATTTTCAATGAACTAATATCTTAATTGTGTATAAATTTAGTATCTTAATAAAAAAAAATAGAGAAATTTTGTTAGGAAAAATGACACTGTATAGCCGCTCTCAAAATAATAACCGAAAAATGTATAATTTTTGTATTTATATATACATTATGTATGTTATATACAAAAATTATACAAATTTTATACACTTTTCCTGCTACCGAATGTAAATAGTTTCTGGCATGGGTTAAAAGTGATAATACCCCTTTTCCTTACTCTTAATTATATAAATATTACATTTATCTCGATGTCAATTATTATTACACGTAACTCATTCCTATTCTAAATTTTACACACTTTTTATTAATAGACGTAAAAACACGTGCAACGCACGTACACTAAAACTAGCCATATATATTATATTAAAAGCACGAAGGCCCTTAACGAAATGTCGTTTGCCTTTTTTACCCTTTAAAACATAAAGTTCTCATTAAACAATATAGTAATTTAAGTATTGTAAGATTTTTTGGTAAATAATCTTGAATTATTTGCTATTAAACGTTGCCTTAATTATTTGGTTAAATTTTCTTCACGTTTCTTACACAAGGAAACTTAATAAAAAAAAAATCCTAATTTTCACTCTCATTAAATGACACTATCTCATTAAATTCCTTTTACTCTTTGGAGTATTAAATGAGTTATTATGTTTGCCTTAATTATTTGGTAAAAGTTTTCTTCACGAGTATTACACAAGGAAAGTTCGAACTTGGAACTTAGTTAGATTCCCTTTATATTTGGGACTTGGTAAAAGTTAGGACTTTGGTACACAAGGAAAGTTGGAGTATTAAATGTGCCTTAATATTTGGTAAAAGTTTCTTCACGTTGGTTACACAAGGAAAGTTTGGACTTGGTTAAAATTTCTTCACGTTTCTCTTGTCTTTTTGACCTACACACAAATTTACTTTAAATAATTCATTTCATATAATTGTGTACCATAATACTTCTATAAAAGAAGCTACAATGTCACAATTTAATCGTCAAACTTCAGCTTATTCCAACATCACGATCTCAGGTTTTGTTTCTTTTACTAATATCAATATCTTTTGCTACTTCATATTTTGCAAGCACGTTTGCATGCACCAGTTTTTAGTGTTGCATCAAGAAATTATCTTTAGTGTTGTATCAAAAAAAAAATTATTATATCATGTTTTGGACTTGGCTAATTTCAAATCTCACGTAACTTATAATTTTAATATAGGTTATTGAACAATTGCAATTCATCACAGGAAATTGGTTAGACATTCGATCTAAGTCTTATTACTTAAATATTAGTATTATTTTTCGTTTGTTGTATAATTAATAATACATATTGCTATGCCAACTCAAGTTGCTTGTTATATTAAAAGCACGAGGCCCTTAGCGAAATGTCGTTCGTCTTTTTTACCCTTTGAAATTTGATTTCACATTAGACGAAATAATCATTTAATATTTCCTAATATCTGAGAATAAAAATTGAATTATTTTTCTTATATTTAGGAATAGATAATCAATTACTTCTCTAATATTTAGGATTTCTTTCCATCATTTTTAGGTTTTGAAGTCCTTTTTTTCCTCATAGTTTAACCTATTTACGCATTCCTTTTTGTTAACATCCGCCCACTTACAACTTTTTGTAAGATTTAGGAGTCCTCACCCCCCCCCCCCCTTATTTTAGCATGAAAAGATTTCTGCCATATAGCTATTTAAATACAAGATATATGCATATTATGTTATTTTTTTTGCCATAAATAATCATAATTAGTTATATCATTAAATTTGAGTCATGATCTTTCAAAAATTATATAGCATGAACATGAAGACGTCATATTTGTAAACTTTAAATCACAATCTATGAATGCTCGTCTTCTTTCTTTTTCTGGCAGGAGAAAGAAATTATTTTTTCCAGTTATTTGTTTGTTCCCATTTTCAATATAGTTCTTTTATCTTATATGCCACTTCTTAAAAATATAGAGTTATAATGTACTTTTGGTGACTATGACCATATTAATTTATTTGATTTATTATATTTATATTATAATTTTATATTACAAAAAACATATACTATTGATATGCAGGTAACGTTAGAAATATTTTTTATGTTTAAATAAAGTATAAGTAAATTAATAAAGTGAATTTTTGATAGACAATTGAAAAATTAAAAGGATGTCAGTTATGATTTTTTTTTTATGATATCTCATGTATGATTATTAGTTTAAACTAACATTTTTACAAATTTTATACAGGTTAATCGGATTATTTGCATTCCCTAACAGGAAATTGGTCAGACATACTAATACATATCAATAAAGTGAAATAAAAAGTTCATACAAAATATTTTTAGAAAACAAACATGTAAAGCTTTTTTTGTAAATTATTTTTCATAATTTTTTTAAATAATATAAATAATAAAATATTATTTTGATTAAATAATACTTACTTTTAATCCAAATTTAAATGAGAACTGATTATACAGACATAACAAAACTAAAAACTATATTCATGAGATTTGGTTGAAAGAATAAATTGTAATTCTGATTTTAATATAAATTTCATATTTTACTCCTTCTATGATATTATTAATATAGTCCTTTCAGAACTCGTCAACTGCAAGTAATTCAATTTTAATTATTGATTCTTACTCCGTGAAAGGACAACATTTGGATGCATCCAAATAAATACATTAATATATAATTGGGCAGAGAAGAGAAAGTTTTCGCCAAGACGAAGAAATAGTGATTTCTTCTTTTCTAATCTGTTGAAAATAATTTTTATATTATTTTTTATTGATAAATGAAATTGAACAATTTACATTTTCTTTGAGAGAAAAATAAAAGAAGACGTCTTTTGACAGTTAGTTGATCCTCTTTGTATCTTCTAAAATAGGTACAAATCCCTATCTATGATTAGTATTTATCATTTTTAGGAGCATATAATTGTCTGTTAATTTTTAATTTAAAATACAAATACAACTTTGAATATTATTTTTAAATAGTTATTATCAAATAATGTATACTATATTAAAGCACAAAGTCCCATAGCGAAATGTTCTTAGCCTTTTTATCTTTTAAAAGTATAGTTTGCACTTAGAAAAATAGTAATTTAATTATTATTTTAATTAAAATCAACTAAATTTTACATATTAAATCTTTTTTTATTTGAACTATATTGAAAGTCCTTATATTTAGAACTTTAAAATTATTAAAATTTCACCTTATCAAAATCTTGCATTTAACTATATATAAATGATAAACAAAATAAATAAATGGAATAATGAAAAAGATCAAAGAAAGAGGAAGTATGAGGTTTTGAATAATAACATAGGTGTTAAAGTCTTTTTATAAACTTTGTACGTTCAGATTTATATGAAACAATTATCAGTTATTCCAAAAAGATAATTTATGAGATATCTTAACATTTTTAACATTAAATTTAGATGAATATAAGTAGGTTTCTTGACTACAATTATGGCTTTGCATTTGATTTAGAATTTATTTATTGTATATAATGATTGAGATATACAAAGTATTTTTTATTTGTTTTTTCTTTCTGGGAACATGTCATTCATGGATGACTTTTTTACCTAATTGATTTTTTATTATTTAAAAAAAAATCCTATTGAATAAGAATATAACTACAGTTAAATATTTAAAATTTGGCATTAGCTAATACATTGAATTACTCATATCACTTGAATAGTGATACTGCAAAACCAAATACAGAATTCTAATTTCAATCATTGAAATAATCTTTAAGTTGAATTATTGACTGATAATTAAGTATTTATGTTAGACAATTGTTTCATTATAGAGTTAATTATACACAATCACCATTCATTATTTTCAAGAACTTATACGTTTATTTGATAACTCAAAGATAAAGTTTAAATAAATTTTTACTCATTGAGATAGGGTACACGCGCAAAGCGCGTACTCTAAGACTAATCTATACTATATTAAAAGCACGAAGGCCCTTAGCGAAATGTCGTCTGCCTTTTTTATCCTTTTAAAATAGAGCTCACACTAGACAAATAGACATTTAATTATTATCTTAATATTTAGGACTTTAAAGGAAACTAAAATTTGATTATTAGATTTTTCCTTATTGAATTAAATAAGAAACCCCAATATTAAGGACTTTAAAATAGATATTATTTAAGAGAATTAATTAAGAGTATTACGTTTCTTTTCCTTGTATACTCACGTGATTTCCATAGAAATATGTTTACATTGATTCCTCTTATTAGGGAACCTATAATTCTAACATTACCTAATTAAATATTTGTTCTAATTATTAAATGTAGTTTTCAATATTACATAAAATCGATAAAGAGAATAATATTATGCTCGAGTAGGAGAATAGTTTGAAAATAATTTGTATCTTCTATACTATCAAAAAAGCATAAAATCTCAACAAATAATTAAGTCTTTGAATTAATAAAGCAACGGAAAAGTCAATTCAATTTTGTTTTAAAATTATTATGTAAGTAAACTTATTTGTCAAGTTGATAAAACTCTTAAGGTACACAAATTATTTTACACAATAAGAGCAATTGCCGTGAAAGAAATAAGAAAATAGAGAAAAATTTATTATAATATAGTATTAAAAGTTAAATTGCTAAAATGTTAAGTTGAAGCAATAAGGATATAACCCAAGACAAAAATAAAATCACAAAAATTACCCTTATCATTTTTCTTTCTTTTTATATTTATTTTAATAAATGTAGCTCCCTATATTTTTCATATCGTATTACATCATTTTTTATAATTCAATATTAGCTATTTCATACTTTATATTGTTATTTATCTATGGGTTTCTAGGAGCTATAGTTCTATCTCTACGCTCACAAATTTCTAAAAGACCCAAAGATTCAAATTCTTCAATTTATTTTATTATCTTTGAATAATTATTTTAAAGTATTTTTTTGTTATTTGTTTATAGTATTTGGTAATAAAGATAACAATAATTTTCATAAGATATATATTATCTCATAAATCATAATAAGATATATAAAGACTTATGTGGCGTAGCATTTCTTTGTTTAATGAGCTAGCTTAGTGAGATTAACATTCATTATATTTAGAAACTTACATTTTCTTTCTTTGATATTTTTTCAATAACTAAAACACATTATTGAATAATATATATATAATTTTTAAAAATTATATATTTATTGATATAGGTACACGCGCAAAGCGCGTACCCTAATACTAGTTACATTAAAAGCACGAAGGCTCTTAGCGAAATGTCGTTCGCCTTTTCTGCCCTTTAAAAAGTTAATTTTATATTAGACAAAATAATCATTTTATTATTTTCCTAAATTTAGCACTTTATAATCAATTAAAATTTTGCATATTAAATCTTTCTTTATTTGACTTTTACTTAATTAGTCCTAATATTTAGCACTTAAGACTCACGTATACTACAAGCATTAAGAATCAAAACCAAATATTTCTATTTTTAGAAAAAGACATCATAAGGTTTACCATAGGTTGAAGCTTTGCTTCGTTAACCATTGAACGTTATTATCATTTGTCTCTTAATTTTAATAAGAAAAAAATACTCAACTTTAGACAAATTTTATTCTAAACGAATTACCATTATATTTTTTTCAGCTACTCGCACAAATGAAAATTTCCTATATCATTTATATATTTAATTATTTATAATAAAATATTAAAATTAGTCATTTTGGATTTTATATATCACTTATCAATTATTTTATGAGCTATAAGACCAACCTTTTTATTCCCGTAAGTTCAAAAGATTCGAATTTTTAATTTGTTTTGTTTGAAAAAATCTTGATAAAGTACTTTTATGTTATGTTATTTATTTATTTATTGTATCTATCTATACAATATTAAAAGTACGAAGACCTTTAGTAAAATATCGTTCGCTTTTTTACCCTCTAAAAATAGTCTTTATATTGGAAAAAATTGTAATTGTAATCTAATTATTTACCTAATATTTATAACTTTAAAATAAGCTAAATTTTATGTATTAAATATTTTTCTATTTAAACTATCTAGATACTCCCAATATTTAGGATCTAAATTGAGTAAAATTTTACTTATAAATATTTTTTCCTTATTTAAATTGTGTAATTATTTTCCTCAAGTTTGACTCTTACATGTTTATAAGTTTTAAACACATCTGAAATTGTAACAAAGATTTTTTGCTAAGTCTCTGTCTTCGTTTTAAATTTGTAGGATTGAACACGTATAAAAGAGGAATTTTCATAAAGCACTATCTTTTAGTAGTAATTAGTTGTGATGACCCAAAATGTTATCTTTAAATTAAATAATCATCTCGATATTTTTAAGACCTTGAAAAGCGGTATCAATAATTCCTCAACTTGCGTGCGCAGTCCGTATAATTTCGGAATGTTTTTATGTGAAAAATGGACTAAATTGGGAACTAGAGCTTTAAAACTCAACTGAGTTGACTTCGATCAACATTTTGAGCAAACGAACCCGGATAAAAGTTTTGACCATTCTGGTAGTTCCGTATCGTGACTTGGGACTTGGTCATATGCCCGAAAGCGAATCTGGAGGTCCCTAGATCAAATTATCGCCATTTAACGGAATATAGAAATCTAAGGCTAAAGATTTCTTAAGTTTGACCGGAGAGTTGACTTTTTGATATCGGGATCGGAATCCAGTTCTGAAAATTTTTATAGCTTCGTTATGTCATTTATGACTTGTGTGCAAAATTTGAAGTCAATCGGACTTGATTTGATAGGTTTTTGCATCGAATATAGAAGTTGGACGTTCTTAGTTTCATTAGGCTTGAATTGGGATGTGATTCACGGTTTTTGCATTATTTGATGCGATTTGAGGTTTCGACTAAGTCCGCATCATGTTTTAGGACTTGTTGGTGTATTTTGTTGAAGTCCCGAGGGCCTCGGGTAGATTTCGGAAGGTCAACGGGTAGAAAAAGCTGCTGAAATTCTCTTTGGGAAGCTGCTGTTTTTTTACAGCATCGTGAACAGTGGCAGATTCTTAATTTCTGAAAATGTCCCATTTTCTATTTTTGTCAAATTGGAGCTCGGGAAGAGGCGATTTTCAGGAGATTTTTAGAGAAAACAATGGGGTAAGTGTTCTTAACTTAATTTTGGTTAGATTACCCAAATCTATTACTAGTTTTGATACTAAATCTGTGAATTTAGTTGGAAGAGTTTGAAAACTCTCTCGGATAGATTTGAGGATTTGAGGGTCAAAATGTTATCGAGATTTAGTAATTTTGGTATGGTTAGACTCGTGGTTGGATGAGGTTTCATATTCCGTAATTTTTGTCGGGTTCCGAGACGTGGGCCCCACGGGCAAATTTTTAGTGCAATTTCGGATTTTAATGAAAAATGTAGAATTTCATATGGAATTAATTCCTATAATTTTTATTGACTGAATCGAAATTGTTTATGACTAGATTTGAGAATTTCGGGCACGAATTCGCGAGGCAAAGACTTGTTGGAATTTTGAATTGGTTGCAAAGCGAGGTAAGTGTTTGGTCTAACCTTAGCTTGAGGGATTAGGAATTGTGTCTTATTTGTTACATGTTAATTGTGGAGTACGACGTATAGGCATGGTGACGAGTATCTATACGTTGGTGTCAAGCATGCCCGTGAGTCTTATACTTTGATTAACCTGACTCTGTTTCGTAGTGTATATGCTCTATATGATAATTTCTATTGAGGAATATGACTTGTGGAAGTATTATTGTTTTGATGTTGTTTCCCTTGCCGGGATATTATCGTTTTGATGTTGTTCCCTTGTCAGGATGTTATTGTTTTGATGTTGTTTCTCTTGCCGGGATGTTATTGTTTTGATGTTGTTTCCCTTGCTGGGATGTTATTGTTTTGATGTTGTTTCCCTTATCGGAATTTGATTATAGAGCATTGGCTCAAGTTGAGAATTGAATTGTTGAACATTATAGAGCATTGGCTCAAATTGTGATATTTTTGATTTTGCCTTGCCCAAATTGCTTTGTGATTGTTGCTTGGGTGAGGAAGAGCGATAAAGCACGAAGGGTGATGTCGTGCACATTTATATTATTCATATGGTGAGGAAAGAGTGTTAACGCACGAAGGGTGATGCCGTGCCGCACGATGTACAATTCTGTGTCGATTATATTGATTTTATGGTGAGGATGAGAGTAAAAGCATGAAGGGTGATGCCGTGCAGATTATATTGATTTGTATGGTGAGGATGAGAGTAAAAGCACAAAGGGTGATGCTGTGCACTTGTCCTTTATTTTCCTGATTCTTGTTGATAATTGAATTATGGCTTTCCTTATATTCCTTTATTGGTTTCTTGTTAATACCTGATATTATTGACTTTCTTGCCTGGATTGCTTTGTGAATGTTGCTTGAGTGAGGAAGAGTGTAAAGCACGAAGGGTGATGCCGTGTATGGTGAGGAAGAGTGTAAAGCACGAAGGGTGATGCCGTGTATGGTGAGGAAGAGAGTAAAAGCACGAAGGGTGATGCCGTGCACTTTCTATTTGTTGTGTTTTTTTTTGTTATTAATATTTCAAGTGTATTAACTGTTTAGAGTCCTTTACTGTGTTGTGATACCTTGTGTTGTAAGCCATATTGTTTTCAATATCTCGCCGCATTTATATAAAGCTTTTAATACTTAAATTTTCAACAATTGTACTTTAATTAAAAAGGTATTTTCTTTATTCAAACGATTTCTAAAAATAACTTCATCTTTTCTTGTTTATTTTCTAGTTGGATTGGAAGTTGTACTCTACTTTATATTAAGTAAATGAGGCTCTTTGAACATTTTTTATTGTATTGGGTTATGGACCCTATGAATTGAGTAACATGAGAATGTCGTTGCGAAATGTGAGACGGAGACATTTGGGCACAAGGTGCCGAGAAAAATATGATGATTTTTATTAATGACATATTATGATATAGGCACGAGGTACCAGAGAAAATATTATGGTTTTATTTAATAGCACGTGAGTTGTCCTTGCGGTTGTGATATAAATATGGGCACGAAATGTCGTGAAAAATATGAAAGTGGGTTGAGACCTATATTAATTATGATTATGAAATGAGGTATCACAAGATGACCTTTACTCGAAAGAATTATATTCGAAAGATACTTATTTGAAAGAGATTTATTTGAAGGAAATATATTCAAAAGATATTTATTGAAAAGCATATTATCTTAAAGATTATTACTTGAAGGATTTATAGGTGAAAGATTTATATTTGAAGGACTTGATTAGATGATTGCACTTGTATTTATTAATTGTTGAGAAACATTTATGGTATTCTTGTTACCTGCTTTTTATATCATTGGTTGATCATTGTTGCCATCATCGGTACCTGCTTCGTATTATTTTTGTACGCTATATTGCACAGGTTTATTTGGTAGTATGGTCCTAGCCTCGTCACTACTTCGCCGAGGTTAGGCTAGGCACTTACCAGCACATGGGGTCGATTGTGCTGATACTACACTTCTGTACATTTTTGTGTACAGATCCAGGTATTTGATCGATAGTAGCTATTCGTTGCGGTGGAGACTCAAGGTAAACCTCCTGCAGCGTTCGTAGTCCTCAGAGTCACCTTCAATTGTACTTATTTCCATTTGTTCCCTTTGTTTCAGAATAGTGATGTAATTATGTTGTATGACTACTCCTAGAAAGGCTTATGACTTGTACTACCGGTTTTGAGAATTGTAAATTGTTTAGAGAAATTTCATTTGAAGTTAATAAACATCAATGTTATTTCAGTAAATTTTAGGCTTACCTAGTTTAGAGACTAGGTGCCATCACGACTCCTTCGGAGGGATTTTTGGGTCATGACATTAGTCATCTATAGATACCATTTGCTATATTACGGATTATAGATACATTTTCTGTGGTTATATGATGTATTTGATGTATTTAAGCTATTGTATTCATGAATACAGTAGCAAAAATAGGCGTGAATCAGGGAAGTTCAGTTAATCAGTTATTGTATTCGAGTGTATTCGACTATATTCATGGCGTGAAACATGGGATTACAGCTGGACAGATTACCGTATTCGACTGTATTCACGGCGTGAAACAGGGGATTACACTGTTTTTAAACGGAAAGTGTATCAATTAACATAATAGACTACTAATATAACTCAACAAACTCAATTATAACACACAAAAATATTTCCTTTTATAAAAAAAATCTCAACTGGAAAAAATCCCAAAAACATAGCAATCTTCAGAGAAATTATATAATATATCTGAATACATAAATTATATTAATTGAAAAAACATATGAATACATAGAATACAACAAGATACATTGAAATACAATGAAAAAAAGATAGTGAATACAATGAAATACACGGAATACAGCGAGATACATTGAATTATAATGAAAAAAAAGATAATGAATACAATGAAATACAACGTGATACGTTGAAAATACATTAAAATATATTAACAGAAAATTAAGTTGCTCAACCCCAAACTCCATTGTCTTTGCTCAACAACAAACTCTAATTTTCGCCTTGTAGCCAAATAGTCCTTCCATCTTCAAAGATATTGCACGCTCGAACCTGGAAGAAGTGACTGCTTCAACTTGTCGGCCTTCTCAAAGTCGGACACACAGAGTGTGTAGAAATACTTGGAGCAGCGAACCTTGAATTTGACCATATCCATATTTTTCTTGATCTTGACGATCTCCTTCCTTAAACTAAAGTTTTTTGGGGTAAGCATAAAAACTATATATGGAGCTGTCAAATTTGTTGAACCAAATTAAACTAAATACTTAGCAAAAAAGAATGATGGTTTGCGCTTGTTTTGTGTGGGTTAGGGTTTGTTGTTGTTGTGCGTTAGGAGGAGGAGGAGAGCGAAAATTTTAATGGGATGGGGGAAGAGAATGAGATGTATCAAAGTAGAGAGAGAAAGAAAATAGTGTAACTAAATAGCGTATTTAGTGGCTTAGAGGTAGGAGATAACAAAAATTAGATATTTTGCTATAAACATTAAAAGGCATCATTAGAATATAATTTTTTTAAATGGTATTTATTTAAAATAAATCAGGTGTTAACCTTTGCTATAGGAGGTAACATTTCTTAAATTATTAGCATGTTTTCAAAATTCATTTTTGTCTATTACCTTTTTGGATCATGTGAATAGTGTTAATCCAAATTTTTTACATGTGCACAAAGAGTTTAAGCTGATTTATAGATTTGTTATTTTTAATAAAATCATTTAATTATTAATGACGGATAACATGCAAATTATATTTTATGTTAGATATTAATTATTATCATCCAATTATATTTCTAACATTAAAACCTTAAATTAAACTAACATTTTGCTATTAATCTTTAGTTATTTGAATTATTCGGAGGAAGTTCTAATATTTAGGAATTCAAAATCGAATAAAATTTTAACTTATATGTTATTTTCTTATCTTAATTGCGTAAAATAATCTTTAATCAAATTCATATCCACAGAAGAAAATCAAAAATTTATTCAATTCCTTATTTATCAAGATTTAATAACAATCGTAAAAATTGAATGTCATCGAACTAAGTTGCACACGTTTTAATAGTTTTTACTTGGATCCAAGAATGATCGAGAATATCAAGATATATTGTCATCTATTTGATTGAAAAATCCAATAAAAAATATTATATCACCAGTTCAAGTGAGAGAAATGAAGTTTGGATATAATGACGAATAAGGAAACCAAAAACGACAAAAACAAGAATAAGTAAGAACTTATTGTTTGGATATAATGTTGTTCGCCTTTTTACTTTTTAAATGTTGATTTCACATTGGACTAAATTATTATTTAGGCTATTTTCCTAATATTTAGGAGTTTGAAATCTTAATATTTAGGGATTTGTTGTGAAACAATAAAGGAAGAAGAAGCGTATTGCGGAGAAAAGCAAGGAGAGAGAATTTTTATTGATTTGGAATGAATTACAATGGAATAGAACCCTCTATTTATAGGGAGAGAGTTACTTAGCCACCAAGTAATAAACCCTAGAATCTCTCTAAATATAGACATTCACCATAAATAAAATTCTATTTATAACACGTCCCATGAATGTCTATTCAACAAATAATGTGCCTCGTTAAAACCTTAACTAAAAAAAACCCAATGGAAAAAAAATTCTAGATAAGGAAAAAGTTTACACATATCTAATAATATGCCTTTTGGTTGCCTCATTAAAAACCTTGCAAAGAAAACTCAGTGGGATAAAACCTTGTAAGGGAAAAAGAGTACAACGCGTATTAACTCCCCTTGATGAGAGCATCAATTCACATCCTTGAGTTTTCACATCCCAATCTTGTGCACTATCTTCAAAAGATCGTTGGTAGAGATTTGATAAACAAATCAACCATATTAACTTGAATGAATATGTTGAACCTTGAAATCATCATTCTTGATAAAGATGAATTGTCTTCATATGATCTTGTTGGAATCATCATTTCAATATCATCACATAGGGGCAAAAACTCTTGCTATCATATTATCATGCGTGTAAATATAGCAAGATACATTTGTGTACAAATTGTACTTAGGATGTAGTACTTCATGACCAAGAATTTTATATGCTTTAAGCAATTTAAATTCTTCATGAATTGTCATATAAGTTAAATCATATAAGCCATATGAACGGACTTTAGATGCATATCAAATTTTTATGTCATGCTAGACATATAAGATATCGGAAACTGATTGCACATACCATTGACTTTATACTTTCAAGTGTTTGAACTGCACGTTCAAATACTTGTCTTTCATATGAAACCAATTCTATTTGAATTATGTCTCTTTTAGTTGGCCAATATTTTGTGTCTGTATTTGACAGACTTGAGGTCCTCATCTATACTTAGCGCTATGATAGATGTCGTCGACGAACAATTTATATCGGTTCCAGCTTTTTTTTTTCATAAAGACATGACATAGAGATCTCTTCATTCATATTTTCAGGTACCTAAATCTCTCCTGAGATTTTATGAAGTTTTATATCATGTGATCTTCTAGATCATTTGCTCATCTTCTTTATCAAGAAGTTTATTTGAAACAGATTTGTCTATATGCTTTAATCATACCATAGAGTTTGTCCTTCTATGACTTCATATGAGCATTTGCAATGAGAATATAGTTACTTTATTTGGGTCAACAAATGCGTCTGGCATGCTTTGCAATATATTGCAGATGAATTATCTTTTTCTGAATTTCAATTTCATATTATCTTATTCGAGGATCGAGATGTATAAATAATAATTCATTTCACGTAACTTTTTCTCAACTTTTTATCTTATCTCCCCCTCATGTTAGAAAACTAACTTTCTTCCTCAATTTTGGGAACACATCTTTGTGCATTGTGGTGTTAATAAAAATATACACCGCACATCAATAATAATAAGATGGAATTATTTGATTCCTGACCCTGAACCACTTGTGAGGGGAGAAAGTAATATACTTTCGTATATAACGTATATCAAACTGATATATATAACTTTGTTCTCATAAACAATTGTTTAGCTATTAAGTGGAGGCACTCAATAAATCATTTTACTAAACCAACTGTGATATAAACCAACTTATCAAGATGAACTATCTTGAATAAAAAATCTGGAAATTATGCTCGAAACTAAATTATTGAGAAAATTTACCTCGAAAAACACCATGTTGTGAGATAATAATAATCGCACATGTAACCATCTCATAGATGCATCTTATGTGGTATACATGACAGGTGAATGGACCCATATTCACCTTTGATATTTCCAGCATTCGATTCAAGCCCAATTTTAGTTGGTCAATTAATTAATGAGAACAAGTAACATTAGAGAATTCGTAAAGAACTTTCTAGTTCTTTAATATTTACTAAAATTGATATGACTAAACCAGCTATGCCAATTGGATATCAATGAACTCCAAGTTTATTATGATATGAGTTTTATATCAATAAAGTTGTACTTGTTTGTGGCATTCTTTTATTTGTGTAGTACAAACTGGGGAATAAAGCGGGTAACTTTTCACATAAATATTACCCTGCTACAAGTTGTAGTAATAGAAGATATTAAATCTTTCCTTTATTTATAGTCTCAATATAACCAACCTCTTCCGCGAATACTTTAGAAACTGAATAAGTTTCTTTGAGACATACTACGATACAATAAATTGACATGATAATCAATTGTATTCCTCCAAAGTAGTAATAATTGGCTGTAACGACCCGACCGGTCGCTTTGAGCTCTAGCACGTCGGTCAGTAGTCTGAGGCCATGAGCAACTTCATTTCAGGTATTATGACTTGTACGCGTGGTCGGAATTAAATTCCGGGAAGTTCAGAGTTGACTTGGATAGAGAATTCTCATTTCGTAAGCTTTAAGTTGGAAGAATTAACTAAGGTTAGATTTCGGAGTAAACGACCTCAGAATCGGGATCTGAAGGTTCCAACAGGTTCGTATGATGATTTCGGACTTGGGTGTATGCCCGTATCGGGTTTTGGATGACCCGGAAGTGTTTTGGTGCATGTTGTAGAAGTTAGCATTTTGGAAGAAATTTCATAAGTTTGGTTTGAAGTGCATTTCAGTGTTATCGATGTCCGTTTGGGATTCCGAGTTTGGGAGTAGCTCCGTATGGTGATTCTAGAGTTGTGAGAGCGATCGAAAGTGAGTTCGGAGGTCCGTAGGTCATTTTGGAGTCATTTGGCTAAAGATAGAAAATTAAAGGTTTTTGAGAAGCTTGACCGGAAGTAGACTTTTTGATATCGGGGTCAGAATCCGATTCTGGAAGTTGGAGTAGGTCTGTGATGTCAAATATGACTTGTGTGCAAAATTTGGGGTCAATCGGACGTGATTTGCTAGGTTTAAACATCGAAAGTAGAAGTTTGAAATTCTAAAGTTCATAAAGGTTGGATTGGAGGTTGATTTGTGATTTTAGCGTCGTTTGCTATGATTTGAGGCCTCGAGCAAGTCCGTAATGTGTTTTGGGATTGGTTGGTATGATTGGTTGGGATCCCAGGGGCCTCGGATGGATTCCGGGTGGTTAACGGATTGAAATTTGGAATTTTGGATAGCTGAAGGGGTCTGGTTGCTGGTATAACCGCTTCTGCGGAGGGTTCACCGCAGAATCGGCCCCGCAGAAGCGAGGAATTGAACCGCAGAAGCGGTTAGGCGTGAAAAGGGTTAGGACCGCAGATGCGGTCGTTTGGCCATAGATGCGGGACCGCACCTGCGGTGGAGGAGGTGCAGAAGCAGAGAAAGGGCAGCCTGGGAAGGACCGCAGATGTGGTAGTGGGGCCGCACCTGCAGAACCGCAGAAGCGGTCGAGGGACCGCAGGTGCGGAAAGTGCTGAGGCAATGAGGGTGTTAAAATCGGGGGTTTTTGCCATTTTACTCTTGTTGGGGCGATTTTTGGAGAGCTTCAAGAGGGGATTCTCTTCATCAACGATAAGGTAAGCTAACCCCACCTATCTTGAGTTAAATATATTGATTTTATACGAATTTGAGCATGAAATTTGTAGAAAACTTGGGGGTTGAGGGAAAACCTAGAAAATTAATATTCTTGGAATTTGACCATGATTTTGGGTATGGAATTTAGAGAAAATTATATATTTGAGTTCGTGAGGCTACGGGTAAACTTATTCTTCAAGAATTTTGGAAATTCGGGCATGTGGGCCCGAGGGCGTTTTCGTCAACTTTTTGATCGGGGTTAGGAATTGTTACAAATTGGATTGTAATGAATAATTGAGTATATATTAATGGATTGGTATCATTATTGACTAGTTTTGGAGCGTTGTGCATCAATTTGAGTCTTCGGAAGAGCGTGGAATATCGGTTACGGATCTTCGGAACGAGGTGAGTCTCCTTTCTAACCTTGTAAGAGGGAATTGTCCCCATAGGTGAGTTAATTGGTTATGTGCTCCTATTTGTGGGGGCTACGTACGCACGAGGTGACGAGAGTCCGTGCGTAGCTACTATTATGCTATTGTCCGGGTAGTTTAGGACCCAAGGGCATGTTGTACCTGGAAATATTTGTAATCCTATTGACGGTTTGGATTGCTTAAATCACATCGAATTAGTAAGTGAATTTATAAAAGGATTAAACTTCATTTTTCTTAAATTGTTAAAAGAGAATTGGCTTTTATTTGGATAAATGTTCCCCAATAAATTCTTAATTGGCTATTTGAGCATGTATTTCTATGTGTACCTGCGTCGCATGTAGGATTCGCGAGCAGGGTATTTGTTTATTTATGTTGATCGCGTCGCAGGTATGATGCGCGAGCGGGTTAATAAATGGATCTATGGATCGCGTCGTTCGACCCTTGCCAGTGCACATGTTATATTTCTGTTGGATCGGGCCGTACGACTTCGGCAGGATTTGCGCATGCTTGTAGTGCTTGCCTTGAGACTTATTGATATTGATATTTGCTCTCCCCGACTTGAGATATTTGAAAACTAATGGATTTTGAATCCGGAGACTTTTAATATAAAAAGGAACTTTCACCTGTTCGTTACTTACTTGAAATTTCTGTCATTGTAGACGCGTGATTTTTGACCCTCCCCGAGAATTTCCACATTTTTAGCGTAAATATTTAATTTAGGTCTAATATAGCTATTTTGACTATTTTACTTTATTTCTTCGCAAAAGAAAAAATTACAAAATATATATATATAAATTTTAGTTTATGTATTTCTCATAAACTTGAAAAAATACAAAAATTGTACCTTACTTTTGTACTTTATATAATTTCGAAAATTACCAAAAATATAGTTATATTAATGTTTTGTAGTCATTTTAATTTTGAAAAAATACAAAAATATTACTTTATATTTTATCTTTATATAAAAACGAAAATTACAAAAAATAGTTTTATTAATATTTTGTAGCTATTTTAATCTTGAAAAATATTAAAAAAGATATAGTTTTGTTTTAAATATTAGTCTTAGTTTGGTAGTTATTTTGCTTACATAGGATTAGTTGAGCAACGTCGTGTTCTTATTCTCGGGTCCGGGCAAAAGAATAATATTCGGGTTCAAACTACCCGTTTTTAGGCCTAATTTTCGGACCTAGCCCATAATAATCCGAGCCCACCATACATGGGGGACACGCATGGGGAACACGGATGGAACACCACACACGGGGAACCCACCGCGCATGGGGGACACAAATCTTGGACCCCTACACACGTGAGGTCCATTTTTCTTTGCAAAAGGCTAATACACGGACAAGCCATAAGAAAAAAAAAACAGATTTTGAAAAGGGAAGAGCACTGTTCATCTTCTTCCTAAAAGAAGAACAAACAAAAACACTACTGTCCAAACTACCGTCCGCAACCCCCCCCCCCCTCGTCGGAACCCCAGCTCCCACTCCCTCACGTCCAAACAGTCCACCAGCCTCCTCGACCCTACTGTCACTCACCGGCGAACGCCACCGGACAACCCCGACCATAGCTGCTTCACCATTTTTCAGTCCAACGAGCAGCTGTTGCTGCGTGCCAAGCAGCTGTTGCTGCGTGCCAAGCAGCTGTGGCTGCATTTCCGAGCAGCTGTTGCTGCGTGTCTTCGCCTTCGTCGCCAACGACCCCTCGTATTCTCAGCAACCAGTAGTAGCATCGTCACTGTCCCTCGACCCCACTCCCTCACGTCCAAACGCCACCACCAAACAGGCCCGTCAGCAGCCCCCCTCTCGTCGACCTTACTGCTGTCATCGTTGTTTCATCTTTCGCGAGCAGCTGTTGGCTGCTGCGACTCTGCCTTGCCGAGCATTGTTGCTGCGTTGCTCCTCCTTCGTCGCCAACGACCCCTACTCCTTCAGTCTGAAGAACAAGCAGCCTGCTTCTTCCTCACATCCAAACGACCCCTTCTGCTTTAACTTCTCGTATCAATCTGTTGCGTCGAAAAGAATAAAACTAGCACCAGCCAACACCTCGGGTCGTTGACAGTCTTGGTCCGAGCTTTCGGTTTTCCGTTGAGGTCGTTTTTGTTCGTCGAGGTCCGGTACGTCGAGGTTGTTGTCCGAGGCGTCAAGGTTCGTCTACGGTTCATCGCGTTTCAAGGATAACGCTGCCTCGCGGTTAGTCTTTTTTTTTTAGATTTGTTTGAGGCATTATTTGGCATTTCTCCTCGTTTGCTTCAGTAGATTTTTTTAGTTGTTCCCTGCTCATATGTATGTGGTTATTCACTTGTTTGTTTTATATGAGCATATGGTTGAGATTCTGGCAAAAGATGCATAATTATGCCTAGTTTTCTTTTTTGTTTTGTTTAAGTTTTGTTTCTAGTACTTGTATTATTAGGGAACATTGAAGTTAGGTTATAGATTTATTTTTACGTGATTTTGCTCAACAGACGTAGTCTAGTGCAATGCTCTTAGTAGTTGCGTAAATATGGGCTTAAACCTTTGGTAGGAGTAATCTTTTGAAATCAGAATCCGAAGTGTGTCATTTTAGCAAATTTTATGGCCATCGCAAAAGTAGAAAATCACAGTTGTCTTAAGTTTGCCCTTAAATAATAAAAATGAGACGAGCCTCGCCAAATAAAAATACAATTTGCGGGGCCCTCAATAATTGGTCATAATAAATACTTAGATTCCGAGACGGGCCGTTTAGCAAATTTCACGGCCCTACCCAAAAATAATGATACTCTAGTCGCTTTAGGCGCGCATTTAATAATGTTATCTCCTTAAACTCGGGTGCACATTTATGTGACCCAAATCCAAATCTCAGCGGAGTTGAAATGTGTCTCTAAATCGCGGGTACATTGATTGTGACGTGGTTCGAGATGCATGTCCACGACGTTGCAATTCCTTTAAAAAATAAGAATGAGATGAGCCTCGCCGAATAAAAATACAAATTGCGGGGCCCTCAGTAAATACTTGTTTTAAAATTACTTAGAATTTAGGAGGGCCGTTTAGCGAATTTCACGGCCTTCCCAAAATAATAACGCGATAGTCTCTTTAGGCGCGCGTTTAATAGTTTACTTTCTTAAGCTTGGGTGTGCATTTCATGCGACCCAAATCCAAATCCCAAAACATCAAATAAAATGCGTTCCGGATTGTGGGTGCATTTCATGTGATGCAATCCAAAGACGTGTTTTAAGCGATGTTCACATTCTTTTAAAAATAATAATAATAAAGTGGTTAAAAGATAAAAATTTCACATAAGTTCATATTTGTATAAAATCAGATAATCAAGCCGAATATAACAGTTAAGCGACCGTGCTAGAACCATGGAACTCGGGAATGCCTAACACCTTCTCCCGGGTTAACAGAATTCCTTATCCGGATTTCTGGTGCGCAGACTGCAATATGGAGTCATTCTTTTCCTCGATTCGGGATTAAAATTGGTGACTTGGGACACCATAAATCTCCCAAGTGGTGACTCTGAAATAAATAAACAAAACCGTTTCGATTGTCCTTTAATTGAAAAAACTCCATACGCCCCCACGGGGCGGAAAAAGGAGGTGTGACAGCTCTGGCGACTCTGTTGGGGATTAAAACCCAGAACCACTGGTTCAGGGTTAGAAATTCGAGCTTAGATAAATTGTTATATTTGGTTTTATCTGATTTTGTTATATGTTTGGGCTCAATGTGCTAAATGATGCTTTTACCGCTTTGATATTATTTGAACTGTATATAAACTGTGCCGAAACCTTTCTCTTCTTACCTCCGGGGATGTGCTTACTGGTTGAGACTCCCTATTCTGTTAGTGTCATACCCTAAATAAAAGAGGCTCGGAAAGTTTCTAAGCCGGCTGGCCTTTTGGTTCCCGGAAAGGAGCTCCTTCCTCAACTCGAGTTGTCCGCTCGGGTACACTGTCTAGAACACCGACCCAGGTTTTGAACATAGAATAACTCAGCTTCATGCCGGATGTAAGCACGTGATTTTTGCTTCCCGGACAATCGCTCCAAAAGAAAACAAAAATAGTGACAAATGACTCCGCTGTGCAATTTTTCAATTTTTTCGTGGCATGTGCTGTTAGTCATTTGTGGTTCGGTCCATGTTGCATTTGATCTTATCAATCAAAATAGAACTTATGTCTGTCATGGTAATCAAACCGTAATTCGGTCGTTGAAAGAAAATTCGAAATATACATATATGCATCGTTCGCTCTAGGTTGTGATTTAACTTACTTAAATATTTTTGTGATAATTGTGTTAAAATGTTACATTGTTGTTTGTTTTAAATTCATTGTTTTATTATTATTATTTCATTTTGTTTAAAAATAGAAAACAAAAGAAAAGAGTGAATGAAAATCAGTTTGGGCCCAAGAAATAAAACAAAAAATAGGCCAAAACCAGCACACAAGTCCGGTCCAAACCAGGCCTGCCCTGACCACCTCCCGAAACGACGCCGCATCATGCGTCTGATCTGAGCCGTTCAAACACACCCATCCAACGGTCCACCTCAGCACCCGTAACCCGACCTGTTTAGCCGGTCCAACCCAACCCATCACTTAAACCCAAACGACCCCGTTTTAATGCCAAACAACCTCGTCTCACTCCTCACCATCAGATCCAAACCGTTGAGATCAGATGATCTAACGGCCTGGATCCAATCCTCTACGCCGTATATAAACCTTCCTCACACCCCACGCCCCCTATCCGAACCCCCCCCTTCACTCATCTCCTTCCCCAAGCCTCGAACCCCCAAACCCTAGCAGCCGCCCTGATATCCCTTTCACCAGAACTCGGCGGCATGAACGCCGATGACCACCTCCTGAATACCCTAGGACCCCTTCACTCTCTTGAACATGGATCTATTACCCCTAGCCTCGAATCCCCTTCCTTCATCTCGAATCTTCATTTGAAGATTCGAGTCGAACCCGGACCTATACCAAACCTCACCATCTTCATACCAGACACTCCCCTAACCCCCCTCGTGACCAAACCTGGATTGGTTTGGTCCGAATCTACCCACAACTTCTAAAAAACCAGATCTGAAAATCCAGACCCTAGAACACATGAACCTGTGGAATCCGGCCGGTCTTGACAGGGGTTTGAGGTCTAATAGACCTTAACCAAGGTGTTCTCATGAGAGAACACCCTGGTTAAAGTTTGTTTGGCCTCAAATGGTCAAAGTTGAGTCAGATTTGGGTCAGTTTGGTTTAAACATTTTTCGGTAAGTTTTTCTTTTCCTTTTTGTTTTACTCAACTGCTAATTAAGTTGTTAGCATGCTTTATTGTGATTGTTTGTTATTGTCTGATAGGTTTCTTAATTTCTTCCATCTCTGTCAAAGACCTTTTTATTTGGTCAGTTGATTTTCTGTGTGTTCTGAATGTATTCTGTGGTATACATGATCGTCAATTAGATTAGTCATCAAATGAGTTAATTCATATAGGTTCCCAGTGATTGAACAAAGTTGTCTGAAGTCATTCGGGACTCTATACGTGTTGTTTATATGAACGATTGATTGTTATGTGTTACGATTAATATAGTTGAGTCGATGTATGTCGTCAATTAGTTTCAGTCATTAATGGTAACAACTTGATCCGTGTTGTTTATTTCTGCTGTGATCGTATCTGAATCCCATTAGGAACTGAATTGTATTGCCTATTGGTTTTGTTCAATTTGAATTAAAGAACATCTAGGGGGTAGGTTATAATGGCAGTTCAGACTTTGAGCTTAAATGGATGTCATGTTCACTTAGTTCAGATTGTGGGCAGCATGCGTATGGTCAGTTGTTTTGGATTAAAATAGTCTGACAGCACATGCTGTCAGATTATATTCTTGCTGCCCATACTTTGGTTAAATAAACAAGAGATTAGGACACTTTAACAACAAAAAAGGGAGAGGGGCTGTCAGGGATTTCATGGGAGTTTTGTTATTTAAAATAAGTGAGTGGAAAAACAACAGGGAGGGGGAAATTTTGAGTTGTCCAGCAGGCTGTAAAGTGCTGGGATTAGGCTATAAGAAGGGGGACCTTCCGTTAGAGGAGGGGGATTCTTTTGGAGCCTAAAAGATGAGGTTCTTCTGGAAAAAAAAACTGAAAGAAATAAACATAAATTCAGAGGATATTGTGACCAAACATTGTCTGTAAACTACATAAGAATTCACATTTGGTCAAGCTGTCTTGGCCAAGTTCTGTTGCTTGCCCTGATTGAGCTGCTTGTGATTGTTGAACTGCTGGTGTTGCTGCATTGAATACTCTGTTATTTCTGTTGGTTCGTTACTCTGGTTCTGGGATTGTTTGGTTGTTGCTCGACTGCTCTTGAGCTTCATCATTGTTGGTTGGTTGTTGTTGCTGTGTGTCTGTTATTGCTGTGTTTGTTGCATACTACTCAACTGATCATTCCTTTCTTCCCTTGCTTTCCTTACCAGGTACACAATTACACTACCAATGTAACTCGAAAGTTTGAGCAATGAGTATAAAAGAGAAGATCTGCAGATGTTTATATATACATAGACTATTATGTTAGGCCTCATGTAATGTATAATAGTTTACGTTCTTGTTTTGGACACTGGAGATAGTCCTCATGCCTAATAAATGTCAATATATGGTAGTTGGATGTTAGACTGTGTATATAGGTTGGTGATAAAAGTATGCCCAATGCAGTAGGTTGTATCTTAGATTTAGTTTAATGGTGTAGTATAATTCTGTAATGTATGCCAAGCATGAAAATCGTACACTAACTAGTTAAGTTCTTTCCCTTCTGAAAAACTGCTTCATATAACTGGTAAACCATGTTTTAAGACAAAGAACACAGAGCTTGCAATCTCAACCTCACGAAGGTCGAGCCCAGATCGAAACAGACCAAGCAGGCCTGCATCGAACAAACAATGGCCCAAGTCTGGTCCATCACGCATGGGCTGGATTTGGGCCCTTAAATTTTGCTCTGCTGACTGTGTACGTGGCCGTGCTACTGATTTTGCGCAAGCACTCGGAATTCTGTTATAGATAACTTGCAAGCATGTAATTAACTAGGGCTATCTACTGTTTTCAATTAGTAGAGACAAACGCGACAAGAAATGTAGTTGCTATAGGATATCCTTTTAAAATAAGGACGAGATGAGCCTCGACAAAAGTAAAGAAAAATGCACAAATTGCGGGGCCCTCGTTAAATGTATATATATGTTGAAGCATTCAGTCCCTAAGGTGGGTCGTTTAGCAAATCTCACGACCCTCCCGGAATAATAACGCGATAGCCTCTTTAAGCGCGTATTTAATAATTTTACCTTCTTAAATTCGGGTGCGCATTTATGTGACCCAAATCCAAATCTCGACGGATTCGAAATGTGTTTCTAATCACGGGTACATTGATTGTGACGTGGTTCGAGATGCGTGTCCATGACGTCGCAAATTCCTTTTAAAAAACAAGAATGAGACGAGCCTCGACAAACAAAATGTACAAAAGTTGCAGGGCCCTCTAATGTATGTATATATCAAAGTATTTAGAATTCGAGATGTGCCGTTTAACGAATTTTTACGACCTCCCTCAAAATAACAAGACGCTAGTTGCTTTAGGCGCGCCTCTAATAATTTATTTTCCTTAATTCGGGTGCACATTTATGTGACCCAAATACAAATCTCAACCGAGTCGAGATATATCGATAGCCACGGGTGCATTGATGTAACGTGGTTCGAGATATGTTTTCACGACGTTGCAATTCTTGTAAAATAATAATAACGACAAAAGCGGTTAAAAGTTAAAATTTGCACATATGTTCAATTTGTATAAAATCAGATAATCAAGCCGAATACAACAGTTGAGCGACCGTGCTAGAACCACGGAATTCGGGAATGCCTAACACCTTCTCCCGGGTTAACAGAATTCCTTATCCGGATTTCTGGTACGCAGACTATAATATAGAGTCATTCTTTTCCTCGATTCGGGATTAAAATTAGTGACTTGGGACACCCTAAATCTCCCAAGTGGCGACTCTGAAATAATTAAACCAATCCCGTTTCGATTGTCCTTTAATTGAAAAAAACTCCCTTGCGCCCTCGCGGGTACGTAAAAAGGAGGTGTGACAGCTCTGGCGACTCTGCTGGGGACTAGACCCAGAACCACCGGTTCAGGGTTAAGAATTCGAGCTTAGAATAATTGTTATTATTTGGCTTTATTTATTATCTGATTTTATTACATGTTTTGAGCCTAATGTGCTAAATGCTGCTTTTACCGCTTTGATATTATTTGAACTGTACATATAAACTGTGCCGAAACCATTCACTTCTTACCTCCGGGGAGAAGCTCGCTGGCCGAGACTCCCTATTCTGTTAGTGTCGATACCTGAAATAAGAAAGAGGCCAGATAAGTTACAAAGCCGGACGATCCCGCGGGTCCCCGGTACGTAGCCCCCTCCTCGACTCGAGTTGTCCGCTCGGGTACACTGTCTAGAATAAATACCCAGGTTTTGAACCTAGAATAACTCAACTTCATGCCGGATCCCTAGTAAGAGCGTTTATTTGCATCATGTTGCATTTGACTTAGGGGACTCAACACAGGGGTTGGGTCCGTCTAGGACAGGCAACCTGAAATGAAAAGACCATCATGCTGCATCCTACTTGTTTGCGCATTTATTTGCTTCAGTTCTGCATGCTGACCGGTTTCTAAAAATAAAAGGGAAAAATAGCAGCGTAGGGAGATAATTACTTCTTTCGGAAAAACCAATGTCCGAGTAGTGTCGAAACCTTGCCAGAATTTCTTCTAAAAATATATATATATATAAAAAAAAATTGTTGTCTTCTAGTTGGATTTTTAAAAAAATAATATAAAAATTTTCTTTTTATCACTTTCAAAATCAAAAAAAAGAGAAGGTATTTATTTATTTTTTTAAAAAACGGAAAATTCATAATTCAAAAAATGTTGTTTCTTTCGTAGTACCCCTTTTATAAATTCAGACTAATAGTCCAAATATTTCCTAAAAAATAAGTATTTTCTTTAGTCTTTATCTCTTTTCAAAAGAAAAAAAATATATAAAAATATATATTCTCGCTTTCTAGGTTTATTTGATTTTCTCTATTCACGATATCCCGAACTACGCCGGTTTGATTCTCACCGGATGTGAGATACGTAGGCAACCCTCGTCGGGTTCAACCCCATTTTTGCTAAAATAGCCAAAATCAATAAATAAATAAAAAAAAGAGAAAAGATGTGTCAAATTTTAAAAGAGTCATAAATAAGTTAGGTGATGTTGTTTTGTCATAAATAGCTGAATGTCCCCGAAAAGGGACGCCGGAAGGCTGACTTTGCATAAACAGCCACTTTTGGGTCTTGTTTAGCATTTTTGTCCAGTTGACCCACACAGCCTTAAAATCTTCGTCCCCGAAGTGTTTAAAGGCCGTGTTCAAAACTTGATCCCCTTTGTAAAATATTTTTGAGTCAAGTCATTTTGTTAAAATCACCTTAATAAATGTGCAGGATGAGCACGATGCAAAATGAACATTTTTCAATAATGACCAAAATCCCTGTCAAGTTACGGCTATGGTGGAATGATCTAGGTGTTGAAGGACAAAATGAGGTCAAGAAATATCTGAAAGGTCTCGTGGGTTTGTTGGAAATCCAGCCTCGGGGAGATATCATAAGAGCTTTGGTTACCTACTGGGACCCGGCGCACAATGTTTTCCATTTCTCTGATTTTGAACTCACCCCGACTTTGGAAGAAATGGCCGGGTACATCGGGAATGCTGAACTTCCGTTGAGGCAAAAATACTTGGTCGCCCCAAGAGTTGTCACGGTACATCGGTTCCTAGATTCATTGAAGATACCCAGAACGGTCCACAACCCGGATCTGGCAGCCGGATTTTGTACTCCATGCTTCATATATGATAGGTACGGTCATGAGGGGGGATTCAATAATCCAATCAACAAACTGTGCAGCAAAGGTGTTCGTCAGAAGTGGGACAAACACAGACGGGTAGCTTTCATGATGATGTTCCTGGGCCTTCTGGTATTTCCAAGGAAAGACGGAAACATTGATTTGAAGATATCCGGGGTCGTCAGCACTTTACTCACGCAAAATGACAGTACTCTCGCACCTATGGTGGTATCTGACATCTTTCGAGCTCTTACAGCTTGTAAAGCTGGGGGAAATTTCTTCGAAGGTTGTAACTTGCTCCTACAAATATGGATGACCGAGCACCTCTGCCATCATTCCGAGATTTTGAGCCATGGTTCCCCAGAAAAGACTTGCATAGAAGAATTTTACACGAGAACCAAAGAGATCAGTTTGCCCAAAGGAGTCCTGGCATGGACCTCGTTCTTTCAAGCTCTTACTGCCAGCCAAATACAATGGACGCTAGGATGGTTGCCTGTTGATGAGATCCTATATATGTCGGCAGCTAAAACTCATTTCTTACTGATGGGGCTTAAGAGCATTCAACCTTACGCACCCTGCCGAGTTTTGAGACAGTTCGGAAGATGCCAGACAGTACCTCATGAGGAAGATCTTAGCACTCAAGCAGTTGAGATAAGTCCTAACGGACAATTCCCAGAAGCGAAGATTCGCCAAATCTGGAGTGAGTGTCAATATTTGAAATCAGATACTTGCGTGCGGGATCGAGCCAAAGGAGAGACAGCGCCAGGTTACCTTGCATGGTATAGAAGGGAATTTGAGCATGAAAGGCCGGCTAAGAGACCCCACATCCGGAATTTCACCGAATCATCGCAAAGGCAGTGGGATTGGTTAGCAAAGGAAAGAGGCTATTGCGCCGAAATCAGCAGGTTGAAGCAACAAGTGGAAAGCTTGAAATATGAGCACAACGTGCAAGTTGCTACCGATCTGGGAGAGCAGAACAGGTTAATTCAGGAAAATGAAATGCTCAGAGCACAGATCAAACAAATAAGGATGGATGCGGATAAACAGCCAAGGCGTCGATCAGATGAGCAGTTGATAAAAAGGCTAAAAGGCAAAGTCAGGGAATGACAAGATGATTTAGAGAAATCTAAAAACGTCATAACAGAGCTCAGGGCACAGTGGGATACAAGAGCAGATAAGCATCGCCGATACTTGAATCAATTGGAAGGCAACCACGAGAAAATTGTTGCTAAAATGAAGAGAGAGATGGCTACACTTGAGATTAGAGCAGCTAATCAGGCCAAGGATTTCCAAATTGAGAGCAGATACTGGTATGACTTGTTGGCCCAGATGAAGTTAGAAGTACGGCAACTGAAGCATCAGCATGTACAGGATGCTCAGGCATTCACGATATGTAGCGATCGGATAAAACGCCTACTCATGGAGAAGAAGCAAACCAGAGATAGGATCAAGACCATTGCCCGTGCCATCACCAGACGATGTCTACGATGTGAGAACATGACCAGCATTACCGTCCTCTCGGCAGTGATGGGTTATGTCAAGCAGACTATGCATGAGCTGGAGCAACTTGAGAGGGATCTCGCACCTAGGACCGCGGCAAGGCCAAACGACGCCCCGCGGACACCAATTTTCAAAACCATAATGTACTCATGAGTCAAAGTCTGTATCTTAGCACTTTTCGCTTGTTTTTTTTTTATCAGGGTGATTTCTGGTCTATTTTTGAGTCTAGGCCTATTTTCAAAGTTTGCTCTTTTGTTTGCAAAATGTAGTTTGTAATAGGCCATTTCAACAATAAAAGGTTGTTTGCTTTTACGCTCATTTGTGCAGAACTATGCCTGATCTGATTCGCGCGGGGACGTGATACGTAGGCAATCCCCATAAGATTCGACCGCTTTTAATAAAGAAAGAAAAGAAAATACAAAAATAAAAAAAAAAAGGGACAAATGAGCAAGCCGGGATGACGCATGTTGTTTGAAGCAAAGCATGTAGAAACGGTTAACTGCCTAGGAGCATTGCATCCTCTATGTGTTATGATCAAATCTGTTAAACTCTAACGCTAACAAAGTTTGTTGTTGTCTGATTCCAGACAAGTTAGTTGTTAAAGAACTCTGGCAACACACTCCTATCAAACCAGATCCAAAGGACCGATAGCAACAAGCATGACTACTTCAGAGAATAGTAATGAGGAAGAGAGGCCGATGAGCCAGTTGTTAAAAGAAGCGATGGAAAAGATTGAAAGGATGGGACTAGAGATGAATGCAATGCAGCTAGCCATAGCCAAAACACAAAAGAGCCCTGAAACACTGGGACACATGCCAGAATACCCTCACTCCGGCCCTTCCACAAGCCGCCCAAATCCCCTTTATCATCAAGAAAGAAGCCCTCATGATTCCCAAGCTCCACCACCCCATCAACCTCTCCCAACACCCAATATTCCCATTTTTGTGACGACCAGTGAGCCATTGTTTCAGGCTCACGATACACAATACTATCCCCCCGAGCCTACGTTTCATGCTCCCGAGCCACAGGCTTACAATCCACATTTGGAAGTGCCGGCAGAGATTGAGAAGCCGGTCAAGGCCCCTGAACAGGATGAAGTATTGAGAAAGTTCAAAAGCCTGGAGCAGTCTTTCAGGAACCTGCACGGTTTGGGCAACCAGGTCAGCGTAGCATACAAAGATCTATGCCCTTTCCCAGACGTCCAACTCCCGGCTGGGTTCAAGATGCCTAAGTTTGATTTATATGAAGGGCACGGTGATCCCATGGCACATTTGCGGGGATTCTGTAGCAAAATGAGAGGGGCAGGCGGCAAGGATGAGCTGCTGATAGCTTATTTCGGCCAAAGTCTGAGCGGATCTGCACTAGAATGGTATACCAGGCAGGATTCCAGCAGGTGGTACACGTGGGATGATCTGGCGCAGGCTTTTGCAGGTCATTTCCAGTACAATCTCGAGATAGTCCCTGACCGTCTCACATTATTGAGAACTGGGAAGAAACCCGGGGAAAGTTTTCGCGAGTTCGGGTTCCGCTGGAGAGAACAAGCAGCTAGAGTCGATCCTCCCATGAGAGAGGGAGAGATGGTGGACTATTTCTTGCAAACATTGGATCCAACCTACTTTGGTCACTTGGTGACAACGGTTGGAAAATCCTTCAACGAGGTGGTCAAGATAGGGGTCATGATAGAAGAGGGTCTGAGGTCTGACAAAATCTTGAACTACTCGACACTCAAGGCCACAACCCAGGCTATTCAGAGCGGCACGGGAGGTGCGCTGAGAAGAAAGAAAGAAGAGGTTGCCACGATCGAGGCAGGCAGTTGGTACAGGGCTGACAAGCCACACTACAACCAACCCAGACCTCACAGGTCAAACTGCCCATACAACCCACCCCAAAATTTCTATCCACCTCGAGAACCACATTGTTCCGTACACCAGGCCCAAGCATACACTCAGCCTCCGGTTCGCCCGCAATGGCGCGCGCCGGCTCCCCAGAACGTATATACGCCACCACAAAACACATATCCTCCACCGAGGGCGTATAGAAACCCTCCAGGGGCAGGCTTTCGGGGAAATCCAGATGCTAGGAATGACAGGTTGCGGAAACAAAGAACTTTCACGGAGTTGGGAGAAACCTACACCGCTTTGTTCCACAAGCTGAGGCAATTGGGTCTGGTTAGTCCTGTCCAGACTCGAGAACCAAATCCCCCACCTCAGAATTTGGATCGATCAATAAGTTGTGAATACTGCTCAGGGATGCTCGGGCATGATACCGAGAAGTGTTGGAAATTGAGGCATGCCATACAGGATCTTATTGACACCAATAAGATCGAGGTCCAGACACCGGAGGTTCCTAACATCAACCAGAACCCACTGCCAGCGCACCACGAGACTCACATGATTGAGTTGGTGTATGAGGGAGGAGAGTTGAGAAAACCCTCACAAACGGTAATGATGATCCAGGCCGCCCCGAAAGAAGTCTCAACCAGTGGAGGAACGAGTGTACAGTCGCAGGGAGAAGGCGTCAAGCCGGTAGTGATATTGGGAAAGAGCTCGTCCGCCATAACAAGCTAACCCGAGCCAAACAAGCTGGTAATATCAGGGATTCCGCCCACACCTGCTGTTGTGTTAAAGGGGGCACATAGAGAACTGGTCACCATAAAGCCTGTAGTCCAGCTGCCGATGATTGATAGCAAGGTTGTACCTTGGAAATATGAAAAGGCGGTGGTGATTTACAAAGGAAAACAGGTGGAAGAAGTCAGTTGTGAAGCGCAAGGGCTGACTCGATCAGGTCGTTGTTTTGCTCCGGTGGAGCTAAGAAGAACCAACCCAGTTGCAACCAAGAAACCTGTGTCCGAAGAAGAGGCTGAGGAGTTCCTGAGGAATATGAAAGTGCAGGACTACTCCGTGGTCGAACAGCTGAGAAAAACACCGGCCCAGATCTCACTGCTGTCATTACTGATCCATTCTGAGGAGCATCGACAGGCTTTGATGAAGATATTGAACGAAGCTCATGTACCCAACGAGATTTCTGTAAACCACCTGGAAACCATTGCCAACAAGATTTTCGAGGTGAACAGGGTAACATTCTCAGATGATGATCTGCCGGTGGAAGGTACGGAGCATAATAAAGCTCTATACCTAGCTGTCAAATGTGAAGACTCGGTGGTAACTCGAGTATTGGTGGATAACGGCTCAAGCGCCAATATTTGTCCACTATCTATCCTGAACCAGTTAAAGATCGACCACGGAAGGATCCACAAGAACAGCATCTGTGTTCGAGGGTTCGACGGAAATGGAACAGCCACTGTGGGGGATGTTGTACTTGAGTTAACCATCGGGCCAGTCCTGTTTACCATGGAGTTCCAGGTGTTAGATGCCACAGTGTCTTATAACCTGCTGTTGGGACGACCATGGATTCATGCAGCCAAAGCGGTGCCCTCTACCCTACATCATATGGTGAAGTTCGAGTGGGAAAGACAAGAAGTCGTGTTACACGGCGAGGATACAACGTGCACCACGGGCGGAGCCATTGTACCTTTCATAGAGACCGCTGATGACAAAGGTCCTTGGGTCTACCAGATTTTCGATACAGGGTCAGCCAACAAAATTTCTGAAGGAGAAATCATCCCGCACCCTAGGGTAGCTGCCGCGACAATCATGATGGTCTCAGAAATGCTGGGTAATGGATTTGTGCCGGGAAAGGGCCTAGGAGTCAAGCTTCAGGGGATTGTCCAACCTATCACCTTGCCTAAAAATCTGGAAACTTTCGGATTGGGGTTCAAACCAACCGCAGCAGATAGGAAGCAAGCGCGAGAAATGAAGAAGAGGGTTTGGTTTTTGCCTAAGCCGGTGCCACGTCTCGCAAGGTCTTTTGTCAAAGCAAGTGCCAAGGGGTTGCCAATACCGAAGATCCTAGGACCGTTGATTGGTATAGATGGGGACCTGAATCAGAGTTTTGAGAGGCTATTCGCTGATGTCAGTGTGGTAGAAGCTGGAGAAGGTTCCAGCAGAACTGAGATACAGTTTGTGGGGCTTGAGGACAAGACCAACAATTGGACAGTTACTCTTCTTCCTGTCCGAGGGGAGTCTTGGTAGTAGGCTTTGATTTATGATTTGTGTGTTTTGTTTTGTCTGGATTATTTCAGGGTGTAATCCAAATTTTACTTTTGTTTTGTAAAAGTGTGAACCCTTTTATCCCGCAAATTTAATAAAGTTCTCTCCTTCTGCCTATTTTAATTTTGTTTTGTTCTTTTCCTTTCTGAACAGTTCTCTTTTTACTGGTTCTAATGACATGGCATGCACAGCGGATCTTCGACCTAGTCTAATAAATCAATCTGAATCTGACTCAATGATGCAAGAGGTCGTTTGTGATGATGAATCTGAATGTGATGAAGGTGAAGCCTTCGAAGAGATAAACCGAGAACTATGCCAATTTGAAGAAAAACCCAAGCCTAACCTAAATGACACTGAGGCTGTAAATCTAGGAGACGCTGATAACGTCCAAGAAACCAAAATCAGCATCCACATTGAGCCGAAGGTCAGGGAAGAATTGATCAAAACCCTCATGGAATTCAAGGATGTTTTTGCATGGTCATATGACGATATGCCTGGATTAAGCACCAATTTAGTGGTTCACAAATTGCCCACTGACCCGGCATACCCTCCGGTCAAGCAAAAACTAAGGAAATTTAAAACAGAAATGAGTGTAAAAATCAAAGAAGAGGTGATTAAGCAGTTGCAGGCAAAGGTCATTCGGGTCACTCGATATCCCGAGTGGTTGGCCAATGTGGTACCAGTCCCAAAGAAGGATGGAAAAATCAGGGTGTGCGTCGACTACCGCAACCTCAACAAAGCAAGTCCCAAGGACAATTTTCCATTGCCCAACATCCATATCTTGATCGATAATTGCGCTGGGCGCGAGATCGGATCCTTTGTAGATTGCTATGCGGGTTATCATCAGATCCTAATGGACGAGGAGGATGCGGAGAAGACAGCGTTTATTACGCCATGGGGAACTTACTGCTATCGGGTAATGCCATTCGGATTGAAGAACGCCGAGGCAACGTACATGCGAGCAATGACTGCTGTGTTTCATGACATGATACACAAAGAAATCGAGGTGTACGTCGATGATGTGATCATCAAATCTTGGCGTCAGGAGGACCATGTAGCAGACCTAAGGAGATTTTTCCAAAGACTCCGGAGGTATGATATCAAGCTTAACCCGGCCAAATGCGCATTCGGGGTTCCATCAGGAAAGCTGCTAGGATTCATCGTCAGTCGACGGGGGATTGAGTTAGACCCATCCAAAATTGAATCCATCCGAGATTTGCCACCGCCAAGGAACAAAATAGAGGTAATGAGTTTGCTGGGTAGACTCAATTACATCAGCAGGTTCATCGCTCAACTCACAGCAACTTGTGAGCCCATATTCCGGCTGCTGAGAAAGGATGCTGCGATAGGTTGGACGGCAGAGTGTCAGGAGGCCTTCGACCAAATCAAAGGGTATCTGTCTAATCCACCCGTATTGGTCCCGCCTAAGCCTGGGAAGCCCTTAATTCTTTACCTGACAGTCTTGGAAAATTCATTTGGTTGTGTGCTGAGGCAACATGACGACACAGGAAGGAAGGAGCAGGCCATCTACTATCTTAGCAAGAAATTCACAGTACATGAGGTCAAGTACACTCAACTCGAGAAAACATGTTGCGCCCTAACTTGGGTAGCTCAGAAGTTGAAGCACTACCTGTCTTCATATACTACTTATCTCATATCCCGTTTGGACCCATTGAAGTATATCTTTCAGAAACCTATGCCCACAGGAAGGTTAGCAAAATGGCAAATTCTGCTCACAGAGTTTGATATCGTCTATGTAACGAGGACAGCCATGAAAGCCCAGGCGTTGGCCGACCATTTGGCAGAGAATCCCGTTGATGAAAAATACGAGCCCTTAAGAACGTATTTTCCTGACGAAGAGGTAATGCATACAAATGAGTTGGAATTGCCTGAGGAACCGGGTTGGAAGCTTTTCTTCGATGGAGCTGCAAACGCGAAAGGGGTTGGAATAGGAGCAGTACTCATTTCTGAAACAGGACGGCATTATCCTGTTACGGCTCAACTACGCTTCTATTGCACCAACAATATGGCCGAGTATGAGGCTTGCATTCTGGGTCTGCGCTTGGCTGCTGACATGGATGTCCAAGACGTCTTGGTCTTGGGAGACTCGGACCTCTTGGTACATCAAATTCAGGGTGAATGGGAAACACGAGATCTAAAGCTCATACCATACCGACAATGCTTGCATGATCTGAGCAAGCGATTTCGATCGGTGAAGTTCAAACATATCCCGAGAGTTCACAATGAGGTTGCGGACGCCTTGGCCACCTTAGCATCAATGTTGCACCACCCTGACAAAATGTATGTTGATCCTCTGCACATCCAGGTCCGTGATCAGCACGCTTATTGCAACGCCGTAGAAGAGGAACCGGATGGCGAGCACTGATTTCATGATATCAAGGAATACCTCAGAATGGGGACATATCCAGAACAGGCCACTGGAGACCAAAAAAGAGCCCTTCGGTGTTTGTCGAATGGTTTCTTCCTCAGCGGAGGAGTGTTGTACAAAAGAACCCCGGATTTTGGATTGTTGAGATGTATAGATGTCGGTCAAGCCACGACGGTTATGGCAGAGGTACATGCTGGAGTTTGTGGGTCACACATGAGCGGATATGTATTGGCAAGGAAAATCCTTCGAACAGGGTGTTATTGGCTCACCATGGAACATGACTGTATCACTTTCGTGAGGAAGTGCCATCAGTTCCAGGTACATGGAGATCTGATCCATTCCGCGCCAACAGAGTTACATACGATGTCAGCACCTTGGCCGTTTGTGGCATGGGGCATGGATGTCATTGGACCTATTGAGCAGGCAGCATCCAACGGTCATAGGTTCATTCTAGTGACCATTGATTACTTCACCAAATGGGTTGAGGCTAAAACCCTCAAGTCGGTAACTAAAAAGGCAGTGGTGGATTTTGTGCATTCCCATATCATCTGCAGATTTGGGATTCCAAAAGTAATCATCACGGATAACGGTGCGAATCTTAATAGCAACCTGATGAGAGAGGTATGCCAACAATTCAAGATTACACATCGCAATTCCACCCCATATCGTCCCAAGGCGAATAGAGCAGTCGAAGCAGCCAATAAGAATATCAAGAAGATACTGCGAAAGATGGTGGAAGAGTCCAGACAATGGCACGAGAGATTACCCTTTGCTCTGTTAGGTTACCGCACTACCGTCCGGACTTCTATAGGTACAACTCCTTATTTTTTAGTGTACGGAACCGAGGCCGTAATACCAGCAGAGGTCGAAATTCCGTCCCTCCGGATTGTCGCTGAAGCCGGGATTGATGATGAGGAATGGGTCAAAGCTCGATTGGAACAGTTGAGCCTGATAGATGAGAAAAGATTGGCAGCAGTGTGCCATGGTCAGCTGTACCAGAAGAGAATGGCAAGAACATACAATAAGAAGGTGCGCCCTAGGAAGTTTGAAGTAGGGCAGCAGGTATTGAAGAAGATCCTCCCACATCAGGTCGAGGCAAAAGGCAAATTCGCCCCAAATTGGCAAGGGCCTTATATCGTGACCAGAGTATTGTCCAACGGTGCTTTGTGTTTGACAGATATCGAGGGGAGATGTGTCGACATGGCTATCAATTCTGATGCAGTCAAGAGATATTATGCGTAATTTCTTTAATTATGGCAATTATTGGTTCGTTTGTTTGTATTTGGCATTTATTGGATAATGAGATGACGGAGGCAATTCTTTCTTCTATCCAAACACTTTTAACCCTTGCTTCCCCTTTTGAGCCTTAAGTTATTCTTTCATACCCCTCTTTTGGAATCACTGATGGAAAAGACATGAAAAAAAAAGAAAAAAAAGAAAAGAAAAAAAAAAGAAAAAGAAAAGAAAAAAATCTTTAAAGGAAAATGAAAAGAAGGAGAAAGAAAAGAAAAAAAACAAAGAAAAAAAAAGATAAAATCATAAGAAATACAAAACCGTGGGAACTACGTTTGACCTGATTCCTCAAAGAGGATACGTAGGCGCCTCACGGCTCGGTCATAGTGTGCATCATAGTATATATAGGATGCATAATGTACATAGTGTGCATAATAGGCACAGTGTGCGTAACGCACGTAGCTCAACACAAGTATAAAAAAATAAAATTCCCCAAGCAAGAAAACTGGGGCAGAGGTTATGTTTTAAGTTCCAACAAAGGTTTGATTCCAAAAGTTGTAGCAGATCACATTTCATTTTTTTATAGCCTTTCTTTAACCCCACACCAAAACCAACATCGACGTCCAAAAGACCTCCCGATCAATATCCGAGAGATGCCAAGTCAGGCAAAAAGGCCGAGAATAATACACCGATCCCCAACAAAGAAGAGGATCATAGGACTGGGAATGAATTGATGGTCAAAGGAATCTCCAGAAGAGAGGGTCGTATCTACAACGCCCCGATTCCTCGAAAGAAATAAAATGAGAGAGTCTTATCGGTGAAAACCTTCACAGGCACCGAGAGGCGATGTAAGATGAGGGATATGAAATGAGAGAGTCTTATTGGTGAAAACCTTCACAGGCACCATAAGGCGCCGGGAGATGAGAGAAAAGAGAGAGTCTCATTAGTGAAAACCCCTCGAAGGGCACTATGAGGCGACAAGACAGATCAACAAAAAGCGACCACATTCGCAACGAAATGGACACTCATTTATCATCCCCAGCAAGTCAGACCATCGGGCAAATCGATTGATACGAATAGACTGGGTCGGGAATCTATGGTGCATGTCATGATCACGGGGACCAGTCATGTCCTCCAGATAAGTTCTTCTGAATTTCTTCTCCCACCAAATATTGGTTCAGAAAGATTTTCTCCCTTTTCTATCTTTTATTTCTCTTCCTAAAGATTTGTCTTGAAAAGGATTTTTCAAAGCTTACTACCAGAGACCGAAGGGGAATTCATCCAATGCAGGATAACACAAACAGTCTTAAAGGCCGGCCCCAGGCAATGCAATGATCGTGCCTGGCAGTTTTGGAGGAAGTAAGCTCCTAAAGGGAGTGGTTTCGGGAGTAAAAACGACTCCCACAGCATGTACTGTAAAAAGAGAGAAGAAAAGGGGGATGAATGGAAAATCGTCCCCCAGTAGGCCGGAAACCCCCAGCAAGCGATTTTGTCCGCCAACCAATTATGGGGACACAGAGCAAGAAAAGGAAAGAGAAGGAGAAGCATCCACCGGAAAGGCACCTCTTCCCACCATAAGTGAAACTGACTGAATCCTTTTGTCTGCTGCAGGAAAACAAAGGATTGATAATGGCAGCAAGACGCAACGCCAGGGAAATCACCAAAACCGGGGCAGAAAATTTTCTGCCGATTGTCAAAAAATTTCTCGGAAATGGGGAAACAATTTCAAATACATTTAAGTTCTAGGTCGCCCACCAGTATAATGCGGGAATACGTTTAAGTTCTAGGTTGCCCACCAGTAAAATGCGGGAATACATTTAAGTGTTAGGTCGCCCACCAGTAAAATGCGGGAATACTTTTAAGTTCTAGGTCGCCCACCAGTAAAATGCGGGAATACGTTTAAGTTCTAGGTCGCCCACCAGTAAAATGCGGGAATACATTTAAGTGTTAGGTCGCCCACCAGTAAAATACGGGAATACGTTTAAGTTCTAGGTCGCCCACCAGTAAAATGCGGGAATACATTTAAGTGCTAGGTCGCCCACCAGTAAAATGCGGGAATACGTTTAAGTTCTAGGTCGCCCACCAGTAAAATGCAGGAATACGTTTAAGTTCTAGGTCGCCCACCAGTAAAATGCGGGAATACTTTTAAGTTCTAGGTCGCCCACCAGTAAAATGCGGGAATATGTTTAAGTTCTAGGTCGCCCACCAGTAAAATGCGGGAATACATTTAAGTGCTAGGTCGCCCACCAGTAAAATGCGGGAATACGTTTAAGTTCTAGGTCGCCCACCACTAAAATGCGGGAATACATTTAAGTTCTAGGTCGCCCACCAGTAAAATGCGGGAATACTTTTAAGTTCTAGGTCGCCCACCAGTAAAATGCGGGAATACTTTTAAGTTCTAGGTCGCCCACCAGTAAAATGCGGGAATACTTTTAAGTTCTAGGTCGCCCACCAGTAAAATGCGGGAATACTTTTAAGTTCTAGGTCGCCCACCAGTATAATGCGGGAATACATTTAAGTTCTAGGTCGCCCACCAGTAAAATACGGGAATACATTTAAGTTCTAGGTCGCCCACCAGTATAATGCGGGAATACATTTAAGTTCTAGGTCGCCCACCAGTAAAATGCGGGAATACATTTCAGCTCTAGATTTTGGAATCAGTAACCCCACCTGAAGGCGGAAGGTTACAACAGAGATCCCCAAGCAGGAAACAATAAAATCCCCAGCACCAAGAAGCAGAAGACTGCAAAGGCAAGCGCGCGATTCAAAAGGAAGAAAGAACGCGCCTCAAAAGAAGCAGTTTGGGAACGTTATAGCAGGCCCAATATAACAATTTTGATAAAGAAAACCATACCACTGAAGAAACCATTGAAAGGCTTAAAGAAGAGGGCCATGTCCCCAGCAGATCAAGCGTAGTGATGAAAACTGGCATTCAGAAAAGGCGAAGCACCAGTATCATCCCCCAAGTCCACAAAATAAAGGCATCGGAGGAAAGCGTTAGCCGACAAGAAAGCAAGGCAACAAGAATAAGTTGAAGATAGACGAGATCTCATACTCTAGCTTAGCTTCTTGTTTTTCCTTTCGGAACAATGTAACAAGGAGATCAGTGAGCGGTAGCATCCTACAGCAGCATGCAACAGCGCACAACAGCAGCATGCACTACAATCGCACGATAGTCCCAGCTACCAAAATTTCCCGAACTACATTGTCCTGATTCCTGTTCAGCCCAGGATATGTAGGAAACCTCTGAAGCAAAGGTTCGGTCAAATCTTTTTCAAAAATGCTTCACACGGAGTATTAGGGAGGGCAAAAATCGCTCGCTTTATCTTTGCGCGAAAACCCGTCGTGTCTTCGTGCAAAGAGGGGAAGCTGTAAGCACGTGATTTTTGCTTCCCGGACAATCGCTCCAAAAGAAAACAAAAATAGTGACAAATGACTCCGCTGTGCAATTTTTCAATTTTTTCGTGGCATGTGCTGTTAGTCATTTGTGGTTCGGCCCATGTTGCATTTGATCTTATCAATCAAAATAGAACTTATGTCTGTCATGGTAATCAAACCGTAATTCGGTCGTTGAAAGAAAATTCGAAATATACATATATGCATCGTTCGCTCTAGGTTGTGATTTAACTTACTTAAATATTTTTGTGATAATTGTGTTAAAATGTTACATTGTTGTTTGTTTTAAATTCATTGTTTTATTATTATTATTTCATTTTGTTTAAAAATAGAAAACAAAAGAAAAGAGTGAATGAAAATCAGTTTGGGCCCAAGAAATAAAACAAAAAATAGGCCCAAACCAGCACACAAGTCCGGTCCAAACCAGGCCTGCCCTGACCACCTCCCGAAACGACGCCGCATCATGCGTCTGATCTGAGCCGTTCAAACACACCCATCCAACGGTCCACCTCAGCACCCGTAACCCGACCTGTTTAGCCGGTCCAACCCAACCCATCACTTAAACCCAAACGACCCCGTTTTAATGCCAAACGACCTCGTCTCACTCCTCACCATCAGATCCAAACCGTTGAGATCAGATGATCTAATGGCCTGGATCCAATCCTCTACGCCGTATATAAACCTTCCCTCACACACCACACCCCCTATCCGACCACCCCGAACCCCCCCTTCACTCATCTCCTTCCCCAAGCCTCGAACCCCCAAACCCTAGCAGCCGCCCTGATATCCCTTTCACCAGAACCCGGCGGCATGAACACCGATGACCACCTCCTGAACACCCTAGGACCCCCTCACTCTCTTGAACATGGATCTATTACCCCCTAGCCTCGAATCCCCTTCCTTCATCTTGAATCTTCATTTGAAGATTCGAGTCGAACCCGGACCTATACCAAACCTCACCATCTTCATACCAGACACTCCCCTGACCCCTCTCGTGACCAAACCAAGCTTGGTTTGGTCCGAATCTACCCACAACTTCTAAAAACCAGATCTGAAAATCCAGACCCTAGAACACATGAACCTGTGGAATCCGGCCGATCTTGATAGGGGTTTGAGGTTTAATAGACCTTAACCAAGGTGTTCTCATGAGAGAACACCCTGGTTAAAGTTTGTTTGGCCTCAAATGGTCAAAGTTGAGTCAGATTTGGGTCAGTTTGGTTTAAACATTTTTCGGTAAGTTTTTCTTTTCCTTTTTGTTTTACTCAACTGCTAATTAAGTTGTTAGCATGCTTTGTTGTGATTGTTTGTTATTGTCTGATAGTTTTCTTAATTTCTTCCATCTCTGTCAAAGACCTTTTTATTTGGTCAGTTGATTTTCTGTGTGTTCTGAATGTATTCTGTGGTATACATGATCGTCAATTAGATTAGTCGTCAAATGAGTTAATTCATATAGGTTCCCAGTGATTGAACAAAGTTGTCTGAAGTCATTCGGGACTCTATACGTGTTGTTTATATGAACGATTGATTGTTATGTGTTACGATTAATATAGTCGAGTCGATGTATGTCGTCAATTAGTTTCAGTCATTAATGGTAACAACTTGATCCGTGTTGTTTATTTCTGCTGTGATCGTATCTGAATCCCATTAGGAACTGAATTGTATTGCCTATTGGTTTTGTTCAATTTGAATTAAAGAACATCTAGGGGTAGGTTATAATGGCAGTTCAGACTTTGAGCTTAAATGGATGCCATGTTCACTTAGTTCAGATTGTGGGCAGCATGCGTATGGTCAGTTGTTTTGGATTAAAATAGTCTGACAGCACATGCTGTCAGATTATATTCTTGCTGCCCATACTTTGGTTAAATAAACAAGAGATTAGGACACTTTAACAACAAAAAAAGAGAGAGGGTCTATCAAGGATTTCATGGGAGTTTTGTTATTTAAAATAAGTGAGTGGAAAAACAACAGGGAGGGGGAAATTTTGAGTTGTCCAGCAGGCTGTAAAGTGCTGGGATTAGGCTATAAGAAGGGGGACCTTCCGTTAGAGGAGGGGGATTCTTTTGGAGCCTAAAAGAGGAGGTTCTTCTGGAAAAAAAAACTGAAAGAAAGAAACATAAATTCAGAGGATATTGTGACCAAACATTGTCTGTAAACTACATAAGAATTCACATTTGGTCAAGCTGTCTTGGCCAAGTTCTGTTGCTTGCCCTGATTGAGCTGCTTGTGATTGTTGAACTGCTGGTGTTGCTGCATTGAATACTCTGTTATTTCTGTTGGTTCGTTACTCTGGTTCTGGGATTGTTTGTTTGTTGCTCGACTGCTCTTGAGCTTCATCATTGTTGGTTGGTTGTTGTTGTTGTGTTGTTGCTGTGTGTCTGCTGTTGCTGTGTTTGTTGCATACTACTCAGCTGATCATTCCTTTCTTCCCTTGCTTTCCTTACCAGGTACACAATTACACTACCAATGTAACTCGAAAGTTTGAGCAATGAGTATAAAAGAGAAGATCTGCAGATGTTTATATATACATAGACTATTATGTTAGGCCTCATGTAATGTATAATAGTTTACGTTCTTGTTTTGGACACTGGAGATAGTCCTCATGCCTAATAAATGTCAATATATGGTAGTTGGATGTTAGACTGTGTATATAGGTTGGTGATAAAAGTATGCCCAATGCAGTAGGTTGTATCTTAGATTTAGTTTAATGGTGTAGTATAATTCTGTAATGTATGCCAAGCATGAAAATCGTACACTAACTAGTTAAGTTCTTTCCCTTCTGAAAAACTGCTTCATATAACTGGTAAACCATGTTTTAAGACAAAGAACACAGAGCTTGCAATCTCAACCTCACGAAGGTCGAGCCCAGGTCGAAACAGACCAAGCAGGCCTGCATCGAACAAACAATGGCCCAGGTCTGGTCCATCACGCATGGGCTGGATTTGGGCCCTTAAATTTTGCTCGGCTGACTGTGTAAGTGGCCGTGCTACTGATTTTGCGCAAGCACTCAGAATTCTGTTATAGATAACTTGCAAGCATGTAATTAACTAGGGCTATCTACTGTTTTCAATTAGTAGAGACAAACGCGACAAGAAATGTAGTTGCTATAGGATATCCTTTTAAAATAAGGACGAGATGAGCCTCGACAAAAGTAAAGAAAAACGCACAAATTGCGGGGCCCTCGTTAAATGTATATATATATATTGAAGCATTCATTCCCTAAGGTGGGTCGTCTAGCAAATCTCACGACCTCCCGGAATAATAACGCGATAGCCTCTTTAAGCGCGTATTTAATAATTTTACCTTCTTAAATTCGGGTGCGCATTTATGTGACCCAAATCCAAATCTCGACAGATTCGAAATGTGTTTCTAATCACGGGTACATTGATTGTGACGTGGTTCGAGATGCGTGTCCATGACGTCGCAAATTCCTTTTAAAAAACAAGAATGAGACGAGCCTCGACAAATCAAAATGTACAAAAGTTGCGGGGCCCTCTAATGTATGTATATATCAAAGTATTTAGAATTCGGGATGTGCTGTTTAACGAATTTTTACGACCTCCCTCAAAATAACAAGACGCTAGTTGCTTTAGGCGCGCCTCTAATAATTTATTTTCCTTAATTCGGGTGCACATTTATGTGACCCAAATCCAAATCTCAACCGAGTCGAGATATATCGATAGCCACGGGTGCATTGATGTAACGTGGTTCGAGATATGTTTTCACGACATTGCAATTCTTGTAAAATAATAATAACGACAAAAGCGGTTAAAAGTTAAAATTTGCACATATGTTCATATTCGTATAAAATCAGATAATCAAGCCAAATATAACAGTTGAGCGACCGTGCTAGAACCACGGAACTCGGGAATGCCTAACACCTTCTCCCGGGTTAACAGAATTCCTTATCCGGATTTCTGGTACGCAGACTATAATATAGAGTCATTCTTTTCCTCGATTCGGGATTAAAATTGGTGACTTGGGACACCCTAAATCTCCCAAGTGGCGACTCTGAAATAAATAAACCAATCCCGTTTCGATTGTCCTTTAATTGGAAAAAACTCCCTTGCGCCCTCGCGGGTACGTAAAAAGGAGGTGTGACACCGGATCCCTAGTAGGAACGCTTATTTGCATCATGTGCATTTGACTTAGGGGACTCAACACAGGGGTTGGGTCCGTCTAGGACAAGCAACCTGAAAATAATAGACCATTTTTTGGCATCCTATGTGCTACCTGTTGTATTTATTCAAGGGTGAATGGGTCATTTGGCGGACCAATGATAGTTGAGGATAAATGACACTCCTTATCATGCTGATCACGTTAAATAAGAAAGTTGCACGATTTTTTAGATAAACATGGTATTATGTTAATTAAGCACATGGGGAACATTTGTGGAATTCAAGAAGCCTTGGTATTCCATATGTCCCCCACACTTCATTTTGGGAAAAGCACATGGAGAACATTTGTGGAATCCAAGAAGTCTTGGAATCCCCTATGTCCCCCACGCTTCATTTTTGGGAAAAGCATATGGGGACCATTTGTGGAATCCAAGAAGCCTTGGAATTCCCTATGTCCCCCACGCTTCATTTTGGGAAAAGCACATGGGGACCATTTGTGGAATCCAAGAAGTCTTGGAATTTCCTATGTCCCCACATGCCACATTTTTGAAAATAATAACAAAAGTAATAATAAATAAAAAGGGAGCATTGAAAATTCAAAAAAGATTTTGTATGTTGTCATCATTTTCCACAAATTAGAAAATCGTGAAAAAGAGGAGAAAATAACAGTGTAGAGATATAGCTACTTATTTGTAAAAAAAAAAAAAAACCAATGTCCAAGTAGTCTCGAAACTCTGCCGAAATTTTGAAAAAAAAAAAAAGAATTTTTTATGTTTTACGCTAGTTTGTTTGTTTGTTATGAATGAAAAATAATAGTTTGTTTGTTTGTTGTGGAAAAAATAGAAAATGGAAAAGGGTCTTCTCAAAAAATAGTTTATTGGCCCGAACTACGCGGGTTTGATTCTCACCGGGTATGAGATACGTAGGCAATCCTCATCGGGTCCCACCCTCTTTTTGCTAAAATAGCCAATAACAAATAAAAAACAAATATGTCAAAAATTTTAATTCTGTCATAAAGAAGTCGGGTGACGCTATTTTATCAAGACATAGCCGAATGTTCCTGAAAGGGACGCCGGAAGGCTGACTTTGCACAAACAGCCACCTTTGGGTCATTTTTTAAGATTTGATCCAGTTGACCCACACCGCCTTAAAAATCTTCGTCCCCGAGGCGTTGAAAGGCCGTGTTTGCAATATTGAGTTTTCCATTTTTGGAAAACGATAAAAAGAGTCATAAATAAGTCGGGTGATGTTGTTTTGTCAAAAATAGCCGAATTTTCCCGAAAGGGACGCCTGAAGGCTGACTTTGCATAAACGGCCACCTTTTGGGTCATATTAAGGATTTTGGTCCAATTGACCCACACAACCTTAAAAATCTTCGTCCCCGAGGCGCTGAAGGGCCGTGTTTGCAACACCAGGTTTTTTTTTGTAATTTTGAAAAAAAAACAAAGAGTCAGCGGTCAGGTGAATACCGTTTGGATTTTTAGTCAAAATAAGTCGAGCCAACTTCGGCCGCATCTTGAACCGTTCTTGCCGAAATAGCCTTAGGGTATCTGTCAGTTGTCAAAAGGTTATTTTCGTAAAAGAACGGACAAGTTTGTAAAGTGTCATAAAATAATCCTCCCTGGCCTCAAAATTCATGTGAAATTTGGAAGGGGCCACATTTGCAAAAAATAACCATTTGGTTGCATTTGTCGAACAGAGAAAGGGAGCTAGCCTTTTGTTTTTGAGTTTATAAATCTCTTGATTAGAATATATGGGTTGTTTGATTTTCGAGTTTGTAGGTCATCTTTAAACCTTTGAAACCCAGTTTGTTTTATTATGAAAATTGAAAAAAAAGGGTGTTTAGTATTGTTTATCTTTTATTGGTTCGAACTACGCAAGGTCTGATTCATGCGGGGTCATGATACGTAGGCAATCTCCATAAGATTCGACCACAACAAAGAAAAATGAAAAAGAGAAAAATGAAAAAAAAAGAGAAAAATTAAAAAAAAAAAAGAAAAGAAAAAAAAAATCGAAAAAAAAGAAAGAAAAAAAAAGAGAAAAAAAGAAAAAAAGAAAAGATGTTGTTAATATTGAGGACCGACTGAGTCCATTCTAACCTGTTTGTTTCGCAAAGAAAGTTAAGGTGGTTGGTTTGTGGTAAGCCGGACAATGACACCCAGGACATCGCGCAGAATCCTTTACTCGCACATCATGATGCACACTTTGCGGGGATTGGGCCTGATAGCAGAAGCACTCAAATCCTATTGGGGACTTGTTGGCTAAGGTTGATGATATTGAAGTTGGTAACGGTCTAGACAATACTGATGCGAAGCTCAGTGGCTAAAATGCCAATTTTGATAAAGTGGGAGGACGCTCCGTTCCTTGGTTAGCAAGAGAGAAGCTTGTGATGGCTTATTTTGTTGTCATTTCTGTTTGTTCGGATTATTAGGATTGTAATTCGGATATTATTTTGTGTCAATATCTTTCCGCTTATCTTTCCGTTTTGTCATAGCGGTTGTTTAAATTTTGTCCTGTTTGTTTTAGGATTTTATTCTGGTTTGTTTTGTTTGTTTTGTTATTCAAACTATTTAACCGGTAGTCCAATGCAAAATCCGGTCTTTTATTATTTCCAGTCATCTTTTCGTTTAGTCCCTTTGTCATTTTGTTCAGCGCCGATTCTAGTGACATGACATGTGCACACAGTTTGAGCCTAATCTTAAAAGTTAATCATAAAACCCCGAAAAGGTGATCAGAACATTTAAAAGAAATAAGGACGGTTTGGGATTATTCGGAGCTCGAGTCATGTGGAACTAGGGCAAGTTAAACACAAAGAAAACCGTTAAAAGCAAGATTCGCCAAATTGGCATGAGGGTCGTTCATGATAACGAGAGTGAGAGTGTCGCCCAACGGTGCTTTAGAAATGACAAATGAAAAGGCAAATGTGTGAATATAATTGTCAAGTCCAGCACCATCGGAAGAGACTACAAATCTTTGTTTAAATGTGTTGTTTGCACTGGGCATGTTTTGAAGACTGGAATGACGAAGACATTTTGTTCTGCTACCTAAACACTTTATCCTTCGTTAACCCCTTTTGAGCCTTATTGTTTTCTTTCGTACCCCTCGTTCGGAATCAGTAAAAACGATTAGAAAACGCAAGCATGGCATAAAACAAAAAAACAAAAAAAGAAAAGAAAAGAAAAGAAAAATGATAACAAATAAAAAAGAAAGTCAAATGAAACAGAGGAATTGGGAACTACGTTTGACCTGATTCCTCAAAGAGGATACGTAGGCGCTTCACGGCTCGGTCATAGTTTTGAAAAATGAAAAAATCAATCAAAATATCCCCAAGCAAGAAACTGGGGCAAAGGTTGCAAATAAATCTAGCTTCTGAAGGTTGTAATTAATAACCCAAAACCGATTCATTTTTTAGCCTTTAATACCCTTTCTTTCTAGCCCTATCCAAAACCCACATTACGGTCCAAAGAAAGACCTTCTGATCAGTCTTCAAAAGATGCCAAGTCAGACAAATGAAGAGTCTTACCGGCGAACATAACATTCTGTTCCACAGCAGAAAGGACTCTAATCTCCAACAGAAAGAGTCATACCAGAAACACTCCAAAATCCCCAGCTGGAGAGAGATATAAAACGAGAGAGTCTTATTGGTGAAAACCTTCACAGGCACCATAAGGCGATGAAAGCTGAGAGAAAACCAAAATGAGAGAGACTTGATAGTGAAAACCCTTCGGGCACTACAAGTCGAATAAGATTGAGAATCAGAGGGGGAATCGCCAATGGAAGATCTTAAAAGATGATTGACGGCAGAGGATAGGCCACATACGCATGTCATGGCCATTAGAGTCGGTATCTGCGTTTGATAGGTTTTTATTTATAGTTTCTTTTGTAAAAGAGTCATCGTTTCCTTTGTCTTTTATTTTGTTTCTGTTATCTTTCTCCTTTCATAAAAAATTTCCCCAATAGAGTCTGTCCGGTCAGAACAAGTATGAAATGACTTCAAAATATGCCATCAGCTTTCCAAGATGAGATCTGACTAGTATATCCGAATGGTATAGTCAGCAAGGAACAAGCGCGAGGTCAGTGTCAAAAAAGATATCCCCAGCAAAGGGAATTGACAAAAGGATTGACGAGCATCAAGAGGGATATCCTTGCCAAAACCAAGGTTATAAACCTCAAAGACAAGGCCCGTGAACAAAGCAAGGAGAGCAGTGAGCATGATTTGGATTATCCCCAACAAATAATATCATCCCCAACAAGTTGTTGAACGCAGAGCAAGGAAGGAGAAAGGGAAAAGCCATCCCAGTAGGAGTATCACAACCAACCACCATGTTTTAAACTAACAAGTTTTGTTTGATTTGAAGCAGGTAAAGGAAATGGCATTGATGCCAGAAATGCATGCCACAAGGGATATTATCAAACTGGGGCAGAAAATTTTCCTTCCATTTAGAAAATTTTCTGAAAGTCAGGTACCCATTCGGGGAAGAATAAAGATAACGCCAGTCTCAAGGGAAGTGGTCTTAGAACCAGTGTTGCCCCAAACATAATAAGTTTCAATGGAGGAAGCTGTTCCCCAGCAAAGGGATGAAACTTGAGCTCAGAAAAAGCAGAAGGCCAGTATCATTCCCAACAGCCTTCCGAAGAGTGAAGCACTAGTTCTGAAGGAATCAGAATCCCCCAGCAGTGTTATCCTCGATAGCGTTATCCCCAGCTGATAACATTTTATCCCCCAACAGGTAAGTAAATAATTCCCCAACAGTGTTATCCCCAGCAGTTTCGAGGAGTCCAACCCAAGTTTGGTGAAAGTCGGTATCCTCAGATGTTCCTTTCGGGGAAAGGCAAAATGAGTCTTAAGGGAGGTAGTCTTCGAAGGAAGAAGCTATGCAAAAACAAAAAAACAAAAAAACAAAAAGAATAAAAAAAGAGAAAAAAGGGAAGCAGTTTGCAGAGGAATGAAACATCCTACTTAAAAGGAAGTAATTTTGGAAGGAGTAAGATAACATATTTACTCAGCAGAGTTATCCTCAGCAGTGTTATCCCCAGCGGATCATCGAGATGTAGAAGCATCCTCGACAGAGTTTCGGGCAACCCAGAGTGGGTAAGGAAAAAAGGGGGAAAAGTCATCCCCAGCAAAATAATCCCCAGCAGTTTCGAGGGAAGACAACACAGGTAAGTAAATAATTCAGGAAGAAGGAAATGGTTCACGCATAGGAGACGCACTTCCTAAGTGAAGATTTCATTAATAGGAGACGCACTTCCTAGTTTGAAATCATTAAAGTTTCACCCATAGGAGAGACATTTCCTCCTAAGTTTGTTTTTACCCATAGGAGATGCATTTCCTCCTAAGTTTACTTTTACCCATAGGAGACGCATTTTCTCCTAAGTTTAAGTTTTACCCATAGGATATGCATTTCCTCCTAAGTTTGTTTTAGTTTCACCCATAGGAGATGCATTTCCTCCTAAGTTTAGTTTCATCCATAGGAGAGGCATTTCCTCCTAAGTTGTTATCAAAATCTTAGTCTGATGAATTTTTTTCTCCTAAGATAGAAAACCTAGTCTGATGAATTTTTCTCCTAGGATCAAAATCTTAGTCTGATGAATCTTTCTCCTAAGATAACAAAAAGACCTAGTCTGATGAACCTTCTCCTAGGATCAAAATCTTAGTCTGATGAATCTTTCTCCTAAGATAACAAAAAGACCTAGTCTGATGAACCTTCTCCTAGGATCAAAATCTTAGTCTGATGAATCTTTCTCCTAAGATAACAAAAAAGACCTAGTCTGATGAACCTTCTCCTAGGATCAAAATCTTAGTCTGATGAATTTTTCTCCTAAGATAGAGACCTAGTCTGATGAACCTTCTCCTAGGATCAAAATCTTAGTCTGATAAATCTTTCTCCTAAGATACCAAAAAAAAAAAGACCTAGTCTGATGAACCTTCTCCTAGGATCAAAATCTTAGTCTGATGAATTTTTCTCCTAAGATAGAGACCTAGTCTGATGAACCTTCTCCTAGGATCAAAATCTTAGTCTGATGAATCTTTCTCCTAAGATACCAAAAAAAAAAAGACCTAGTCTGATGAACCTTCTCCTATGATCAAAATCTTAGTCTGATGAATTTTTCTCCTAAGATAGAGACCTAGTCTGATGAACCTTCTCCTAGAATCAAAATCTTAGTCTGATGAATCTTTCTCCTAAGATACCAAAAAAAGAGACCTAGTCTGATGAACCTTCTCCTAGGATCAAAATCTTAGTCTGATGAATTTTTTCTCCTAAGATAGAGACCTAGTCTGATGAACCTTCTCCTAGGATCAAAATCTTAGTCTGATGAATCTTTCTCCTAAGATACCAAAAAAAAAGACCTAGTCTGATGAACCTTCTCCTAGGATCAAAATCTTAGTCTGATGAATTTTTCTCCTAAGATAGAGACCTAGTCTGATGAACCTTCTCCTAGGATCAAAATCTTAGTCTGATGAATCTTTCTCCTAAGATACCAAAAAAAAAGACCTAGTCTGATGAACCTTCCCCTAGATCAAAATCTTAGTCTGATGAATCTTTCTCCTAAGATAGAGACCTTGTCTGATGAACCTTCTCCTAGGATCAAAATCTTAGTCTGATGAATCTTTCTCCTAAGATACAAAAAAAAGACCTAGTCTGATGAACCTTCTCCTAGGATCAAAATCTTAGTCTGATGAATTTTTCTCCTAAGATAGAGACCTAGTCTGATGAACCTTCTCCTAGGATCAAAATCTTAGTCTGATGAATCTTTCTCCTAATATACTAAAAAAAACCTAGTCTGACGAATTTTCTCCTAGGATAATTTGAAAAAAAAAACGTTTGAATGTTTAGTATAACGAGAGGAATACATTTCAGTCTTTAAATTTCATGCCAGACGCCCACCTGTATAACGAGAGGAATACATTTCAGTCTTTAAATTTCTTGACAGGCGCCCACCTGAATAACGAGAGGAATACTTTTTGTCTGTTCATTTCATATTCTAGGTCTCCCTCAAGTATAATGCGGGCATACCATTTTTCGATTTTTACCAACAGGCGCCCACCTGTATAATGAGAGGAATATTTTCATGTTTTTACCATTAGGCGCCCACCTGTATAACAAGGGAATACATTCCACGTTTTACCAATAGGAGACGCACTTCCTAAGTTTAGTTTTACCCATAGGAGACGCACTTCCTAAGTTTAGTCTTACCAATAGGAGACGCACTTCCTAAATTATTTTCATTCATAGGAGACGCACCTCCTAGTTCAAAATCATTAAAATTTCACCCATAGGAGACACACTTCCTAAGTTTATTTTGTCCCTAGAAGACGCACTTTCTAAGTTTGATTTCATTTGTAGGAGACGCATTTCCTAGTTTGAGTCATTGAGATTTTACCCATAAGAGGCACACTTTCTAAAATTGATAGTTCCTAGTTTGGCTTTTTCAGGTTATATTTTATTGCAGGAGACTCACTTCCGGAATTGAGATTTCACCCTTAGGAGATGCACTTCCTAGTTTGATTCATTTTAAGTTCGACCATAGGAGACACACTTCCTAGTTTAGTTCATTCCGATTCAACCATAGAATACGCATTTGCTAGCAAGAGTTCTAGTTTTACTCGTAGGAGATGCACATCCTAGTCTAGTCTTTAGTTTACTCTCATCATTGCATCAGTAGTATCAGTGAGTTACAATTTTGCTAACGACTTACAAATCTTCCCAGTGCGAACTGGGTTAGGAAATTTCATTTGTTTTGTTTGTTTTGGTTGTCAGGGACCCGCCTGTAGAACGGAGGTTGTTATATGTTCAAGACGAAGAAGTCAGGAGCCTGCCTGTAGAGCGGAGGTTGTTGTATGTCGAAGATTGAAGAAGTCAGGAGTCCGCCTGTAGAACAGAGGAACATCTTTCAAGGTCAAGCAGTAACCCATTGGAAGGCAGAAGGCTACAACAAAAATCCCCAGCATTCAATCCAAGTTGTAAATAGCAGAAGCTCGCCTCAAGAATGCGAGTCAACAGTCTGATATGATCCACAGAAGCTAGTCACAAAAACAAGAAAAAAAAAAGAGTAAGCATAGAGAAAAAATGAATCCAAAGTACGGAAGTGGAGAACATATGTGGTCTGCTCAAGAACTAGCACCTACAACTAGCAAGTATCAAGGTTCAAATCCAAAGTCTGTATGAAGCACCATTCAAGACTCAAGATCAAGTTTCAGAGGACTTATAGATAAGAATCCTTGTAACTAGTGGCTGATAGGCTTAGTTAGTCTTTTTCAGTTTTCATTTTTGATGTAATGACAGGACCGCGGACTGGAACCTCAACGAAACGGCACCTCGGTCGGCTCTTCACCTCGGTACACTCTACCATCTCTCTCATTTCCGAACTACACGTGGCCTGATTCCTGTATAACCAAGGATATGTAGGCAGCACAGATACCAGGGCTCGGTCACATCCCCTTCCTTTCCTTAGTATAGTCCCTCCAAATAATGGTCGGGTCAAAAACATGTCTAGTCGTTCTTTGTCGGAAAACTCTTTCGTGTTTCCAGTCAAAGAGGGGCAGCTGTAGACGCGTGATTTTTGACCCTCCCCGAGAATTTCCACATTTTTAGCGTAAATATTTAATTTAGGTCTAATATAGCTATTTTGACTATTTTACTTTATTTCGTCGCAAAAGAAAAAATTACAAAAATATATATATAAATTTTAGTTTATGTATTTCTCATAAACTTGAAAAAATACAAAAATTGTACCTTACTTTTGTACTTTATATAATTTCGAAAATTACCAAAAAATATAGTTCTATTAATGTTTTGTAGTCATTTTAATTTTGAAAAAATACAAAAATATTACTTTATATCTTATCTTTATATAAAAACGAAAATTACAAAAAATAGTTTTATTAATATTTTGTAGCTATTTTAATCTTGAAAAATATTAAAAAAGATATAGTTTTGTTTTAAATATTAGTCTTAGTTTGGTAGTTATTTTGCTTACATAGGATTAGTTTAGCAACGTCGTGTTCTTATTCTCGGGTCCGGGCAAAAGAATAATATTTGGGTTCAAACTACCCGTTTTTAGGCCTAATTTTCGGACCTAGCCCATAATAATCCGAGCCCACCACACATGGGGGACACGCGTGGGGAACACGGACGGAACACCACACACGGGGAACCCACCGCGCATGGGGGACACAAATCTTGGACCCCTACACACGTGGGGTCCATTTTTCTTTGCAAAAGGCTAATACACGGACAAGCCATAAGAAGAAAAAAACAGATTTTGAAGAGGGGAGAGCACTGTTCATCTTCTTCCTAAAAGAAGAACAAACAAAAACCCTACTGTCCAAACTACCGTCTGCAACCCCCCCCCTCGTCGGAACCCCAGCTCCCACTCCCTCACGTCCAAACAGTCCACCAGCCTCCTCGACCCTACTGTCACTCACCGGAGAACGCCACCGGACAACCCCGACCATAGTTGCTTCACCATTTTTCAGTCCAACGAGCAGTTGTTGTTGCGTGCCAAGCAGCTGTGGCTGCGTTTCCGAGCAGCTGTTGCTGCGTGTCTTCGCCTTCGTCGCCAACGACCCCTTGTATTCTCAGCAACCAGTAGCAGCGTCGTCACTGTCCCTCGACCCCACTCCCTCACGTCCAAACGCCACCACCAAACAGGCCCGTCAGCAGCCCCCCTCTCGTCGACCTTACTGCTGTCATCGTTGTTTAAGAGGGGGCGGAGTGAGAAGTATACACCCGATATACATTCTGGATACACTGAATATACAGGGGCAGAATTCATTTTGGAGAGTTTTGAAGTTGAAAAAGAATAGTTACTGCTTCATTGCCTCGCTTAAGATCTGAAATAGTCAGAACCTTCCTACCTTTTACTTCTTCACTATACTTGGAGTCGTTTATAGTCTCCTGGGTTTTCTGCTATTCCTACTGTACTGGTTTGCGATGTTGCTGAATCTGCTGTTGCTGTGTTATTACTGCTGCTGACTTCTCCTTCTTTTGTTCTTGTACTGCTGTTTCCAGGTACACATTTGTACAATCTCGGCTTGAAGCAAAAAATGAAATATTAATCAGGCTTTGTTCCTGTTGAATTCCTCCTGTTTAGATTTGTGGTTGAATATAATTTTTCTTTCTTCGTATAAAGATGTAGTTGAATGATTAATGAATAATGAGGTTGCATATGTATACTTTCTTCATCTAATAATGTTAGTTTAAATTAATCGGAGAATAATTAATCTGTTTTGATATTATGGTCAATCTCATGTTCTAGTATTATTGAATAACAGAATATAAAATGAAAGCAGTTTTTCTTTGTACAAACTCGATCGCAATTTTCCATTCGCATTAGCCGTAAACTAATAACTAATAAGTTACGTTTTTCAGCATGTAAATAATTAAGAGATTTTCTTTTATTTTAGAGACGAACTTAATAGAAAATATAGTCATTGTAGGTTTATCCTTTAAAAATAAAAATGAGACGAGCCTCGCCAAATAAAACGTATAGATTGCGGGGCCCTCACAAAATGTATGGTTTAATTAGAATTCGGAAGGACCGTTTAGCGAATTTCACGGTCTTCCCCAAAATAATAACGCGATAGTCTCTTTAGGCGCGTGTTTAATATTTTACTTTCTTAAGCCTGGGTGTGCATTTCATGCGACCCGAATCCAAATCCCAAAACATCAAATAAAACGTGTTCCGGATTGTGGGTGCATTTCATGTAACGCAGTCCAAAGACGTGTTTTAAGCGATGTTCATATTTCTTTTAAAAACAATAATAATAAAGCGGTTAAAAGATAAAATTTGCACATAAGTTCATATTTGTATAAAATCAGATAATCAAGCCGAATATAACAGTTGAGCGACCGTGCTAGAACCACGGAACTCGGGAATGCCTAACACCTTCTCCCGGGTTAACAGAATTCCTTATCCGGATTTCTGGTGCGCAGACTGTAATATGGAGTCATTCTTTTCCTCGATTCGGGATTAAAATTGGTGACTTGGGACACCCTAAATCTCCCAAGTGGCGACTCTGAAATAAATAAACAAATCCCGTTTCGATTGTCCTTTAATTGGAAAAACTCCCTACGCCCCCACAGGGCGGAAAAAGGAGGTGTGACAGTCATTCTTAATAAATTCATGATTATTCGCATTAATAATATACCATTATTTAGACCATTAGTAAGTGTCGAAGTCGACCATCTCGTCTCTACTTCTTTGAGATTAGACGGGATACTCATTGGATACACGTTGTTTTCGTTCTTATACTATACTTCTGTGCATTTTTGTTGCACAGGCGCATGCGTCTCTAGTGGCCTACTGGGCGTGACAGCATGGTTGACACGGAGACTTAGGTGAACTGCACTTCTCGAGGAGACCCGCAGCCAGCAAAGTCTCTTTCAGTTTTCTGTATTTATTTTCTGTCCATTATTGTATTCCGGACGGTTGTGGTATTACATTATTTCCTAGAAATTGCTCGTGCACTTGTGACACCGGGTTCTGGGAGGAATTTTGGATTATTCAATATTAAGTTTGTTAAAGACTTCATGGTTATTTCTGTAAATTTCATTATTCGTTGTTTAATGTATAAAGAAAAGATTTTAAACAAATTACTAAAATTGAAATTTAATTAAGTATTTTGGTTGGCTTGCCTGACAACGGTGTCCGACGCCATCACGACTCTTAGTGGATTTTGGGTTGTGACATTGGCTCTTCCAGAGCTCTCAATTAATTTGGTACTACCACATATTCATCAGCATCCATATGGTGAATATCTCTTTTAAAGAGAAAGTTATACAATTATGGTCATGGTCAAAATTATATGCAAGATATGTTTCTTGCATTACCGTTGTCTTTTAATAATCACATTGCCATAATATTTTGGCGTATAATAGGTATGTGACCAATGACCATTCATGCTATAATAATGGCATTTTTTATTTTTTTCATCTCAAACCCCCTTCTAGAGGTGAGTGTGGTATATTCACTACCACTAGCACGTTCATATTCTTCCAAGAATGAATATGCATTCATAAATCACATGTTGTCACATTCACATCATGAATGGACCATAATCTATATGTGCTTTACAAAATCTCATGTCAAATCGATGACAAATAGTACTTTCACAAAGTGAAGGATATTTTGAGAATCCTTATTCTTCTCATTACCACAATGATGACGATTATAATTTCGTCTATTGTCACGTCCTCATCCATTGATACATTCATAGTAATAATTTTGTCTTCTTTCAGCTTATCACATACTGCTATCACATTCTCTTAAGGGAATGAGAATGGAGCAAATTCAATGGGATGGGTTTTCACTTCTTGTGCTCACGATCATACATAATTTTGATCATGGCAAGACATAGAAATTTTACCACTTTGAGTGGCTATAATTTCTTACTAATTCCATTAGAGTTATAATCAAAATTTATTTTCTTTGCTTGTATTTAAAATCAAATTATAGAATAAAAGAGAAAAATACGGTAAAATACTTACCTTAAATCCAGAATTTAATCATGAAAGAAGTTCATGGAACAATTGACAATCATTATGCTCAATCCAAAGCTTCTGCTCAATTGGTTAGAGTCTCGTGCTGATAATGTGTTATGAAAAAATAAAGGAAGAAGAAGCGTATTACGGAGAAAAGCAGGGAGAGAGAATTCTTATTGATTTAGGATGAATTACAATAGAATAGAACCCTCTATTTATAGGGAGAGAGTGATTTAGCCACCAAGTAATAAACCTTAGAATCTCTCTAAATATAGACATTCACCATAAATAAAATTCTATTTATAACAGGATTTGAAATTTTAAAATATTTTGATCATTAGCGCTTTCTTTATTTGAACTAAATAAAACTACTAATATGTAGCAACTCAAAATATATGTAGAACCTTAGCCCAATATTTTGATCCTTATAATATTTCTAAAATATATTACTTACCAAGTTGCTTCATTCATACCAACCACTGAATTTTCTCTTCCTCTTCTAATTTCATAATGCTTATGAATATTCTTTATAATATTTGGTGATGAAAAGTTAATGATGTAAAGGTTAAACCTCAAGGCCTTTGAAACTGCATCCTTCCCAAACTCATGAAAAAAATAAGGAATAAGAAGATTTATCCAAAAAGAGAATTAACTAATATAACTCTAAAGTTACATGATAATTTTATTATCATTAATAATCTTGAATTTATAGTAAAAACTATTTCAGAGTTTAAACGAGAAATAACGTGACATGGTCGATAAGAGTCAATAGCACTAATAATTCTATGAATACAACGGTCCAAAGTAAAATATTAGATGAATATTTTACCCTATGAAAATAGTCTTTATTGGATAAAATTATAATTATAGTGAAATATAAAATTTTGGATGAGTTCATACTAAGAATTTAAAAAAAATTATAACAAATAATAAAGTTCTTAGAACTAATAGCAAAACAAAATTCATTTCACTTCTTTTTAAAATTACTCATATACAAAAAATTATTTTTCAAGTTGATAAAACTCATATGGTACATATATTTTAATTTTCATAAGAAAAATACCGACGAAAAGAGAAATTAGAGATAGAGAAAAATCGACTATATCAAGTTGGTTAAGTACAAACTTGAAGCGAAAAGGATAAAACATTAGAAGACAAAATATATTCTAAATGAGTTGTAATTTTTCTTTATTCACTATAAAGAATGACAACCCCCTATATTTTTTGTACATTATTTCTTGTAAAATATTAACTCAATATTGGCGGAGGCAAACGAGAAAACAATAATAATAAGGCATTCGAGGACTTATGTGATGACACATTACTTTTTTATTTTTATTTTATTTTACAACCCAGACACGTTATGTAATATATATAAGAAAGATAGAGAGAGATTTTTTTTCAAAATCATATATTCATGAATATATGATACAGATACACGCGCAAGTACCCTAAGACTAGTACGATAGAAAAACGTTGAAGTCATATTTAAGTTCCAAAAGGTAAGTTACATCAAAAGTGAATAGACAGACCTCATAATTTGAATCTTACCTTAAAATTTATACGTAGTTAGGATCATGTACGTGCTCAAGCAGCTACGTTAAGGGAAGTGAAAGACCTATAATATAATGCGATAAGGAACACTTTTGTCCACTTTTGTTTACATGTTCGGCAACTCATTAACCTTTTTTAAGAAATTATTTCTCAAACTAATTTACAAGACTGTCTTCCACTTGTCATTAGCCTTACTGTCAAATTTTTCGAAAGTCGTGTCTGGAAACTTTCTAATTTTTCTACTTTTGGTCCATTAAGGCTTGTCGACTTAACACTGTCTTCTCTCCACTATTGTCTTCTTCATATTTGTTTCAATTAATATAGACAAAAATAAGGGCATCTGAAAATCATTTATCTTTCTCCTCCTTTCATACTCTACTCTCTAGTTTGTACCATCTACCCCTGTAAGAAAAAATCACGCACATCATTACAACAAAAAATAATAATGTTATTAAGATAAACTTTGATTGTAGTTTTGTTTGACAAATTAAGTGAAAAGAATTAAACATCATCTTTTAACCAAGAATATAATGTCTCTAGATAGAAACTTAAAGACTAGGCTTCCACTGATAATTGAAAGACAGATTCTTGAAAAACATTAAGTAGAAAGCTAAATAAGGATTTGGTCCTATTCCCTCAAATCTCACATAACCTTAATCATCCTAGTTTCAGAATTTATCCACCTACAATCTCTACTGAAATGTCACTAAAACCACTAAACATAAAAGAAGTCCTTTTGCAACCAAATATAAGTTCGGTATTTTTTTACAACGGTGGCGTCTAACTCAGCTAGTGTGCACCTCAATTATTCTACTATCTTCCACCAGCACAGATACGGAATTACTTTCATCATGAGTGAACAACTCAGGCTGAAGCTTGTGTCTACAAACAGGACAAAATGGCTGCTTGGACAGCCAAAGATCAAGGCATACGAGGTGGAATCCATGGTTGCAACCAGGAACCAACCTAGCAAGTTCTTCATTTTCAATCAAATCCAAGCAAATTGCACAATCAGTGCCAGAACTCAAATCTTTTCCAGTGAATTTAGGGAGTTTTTCAAGCTGCACATCAGAAAGTCCTCCTTTTCGGGCGGATTTCACAGGCCGAGAAGGGTGGTCACCACTAGTTGTTCTTGAAACTACGTAGAGGTAGAAGAAGAAGAGGAAAACCATGAATACGAAAGGTAAACAAAACAGTAGGTACAAAGAGACAGGCATTTTTTTAAAAGGAAAATGGTGGAGTGAATTCCAAAAACTTGTTTAAATTTGTAAAGGGGCTCTCAGAATTTGGAGTGTTGTTTGATCAGAAATGTGTTGGCACTTGGTTCTTGATGAAGTGGCCTAGATGTGTCTTTTTCTTGAATTACGAGGTATAACGGCTGCAGCATTGGGAAATTGGAAGACAAAATAGAAAGAGGACAAAAATTGTTGTTGCTAGTATTACCAATAGCAGTATTATTGCCAAACAGTAGTATTTGAAACTATTTGTTTTTTACTAGGTGAGGAAATATTTACAAGAAAAAAATTTATGGACACCAAGTTCAAAATAGCAGTAATAGTTACTGGAATTCTTGTTCCCTTCACCACGGAAAGGAAAGTATCCAAGTATCTGAGATTGTCTAGGGAGGATGAAATTGAACCAATTGCACCAGTAAGGAATTAAGTACTTTAGATGAATCAACATCACACCATTTCATCGGGGAAATCGTCTCCTACATAAGATGTACCCAAAGTCTAACAATTTAAGAAGATACTCCCTCCCTCACATTTTAATTATCGCTTTAGTTCTTTTCACGTCCATTAAGAAAACAATAAGTATAAGGTATAGTTTCCTAAGTTACTCCTAATAAATGCTTTTTGAGAATTGAGTAGTATTAAAAAGAACCACTATTTAAAAATAATTAACAAATTTAATTTTGAATTCCTAAAGTGACAATTAGTTTGGAATAAAATTTTTGAGCTAAAGCGATAATTAAAATGAGACGGAGGAAGTACTTATAGTAATAAATTAGACATCACAATGGAAGTTTGGGAAGAAATAACTAGGTGCAAACAAGAAAGAGAGCAAACAAGTGAACCTGAAAGCTTTGACAGGAGAGAGTGACTCTTTTTCGAGCAAATGCACAGCTGTTATTGTTCTTAGAATCATAGTAAATCTTAGGATTTGAAGAGAAAAAATAATGGGGATCCGCTTCAAGATCCTAAGGATTAGAAAGACAACAGAATTTTTTTTTCTTCGGCTTTTCCCCCACAGAATTCATGTGCTAGATTATAAAGACAGCTTCTTTTTATCCCGCCATTTAATTTCTTTTGGCAATTACAACTATATCAACCATCAAATTAAATAATCAGCTGCTACATCATCCAATCTCTTTCCTCCAATTACTTGACAAAACTCCTTCGACAACCTTAGTCAGCTTAGTAACTGGAATTTCCTTGCCCTCGTGGAATGCTAAATAAGAAACTAAAGCATTATTTCAACCAATCTGGTAAGTGCTGGTTACTGAAGTATAATATATCAAAAAGCTGGTTTGAATCAATACCAATATTTGAACTCAAACCGTCTACAGATATTATCCAACATTATTGTGTCTTCTCCCTTTTAGCTAGTAAATCCAGCTATCAAAAGAGCAAATAGAGGAAGTCCTTGACATGTTTCTGCTATATCTCTTTCCACTTAAACCAACTCTGAGGGAATATCAGGGTTTGGCTTGCAAAACCAAACTTATGTAATCGACTTGTTAACATGATTCTACTTGATTGATTTGGGATGCTCATTGCCTTCATCTGGAATTATCTTCCTGCCTTCTTGACTAATAAGTTTAACCTCCTGAATGATCTTGCCTAATGCGGGGGCTGAGTTGAATTTGAACTGAATTCAGAATCCACTCCCTCTTCTAGGCCAAATAGCACACAAGAAATATTCCTAAGCTCAGAACACTATCTCCTCAATATCATAGATCCGGCAACAAATTCCTCAGTAAGATAAAGCTTTTAAGACTGCAATGTAATTACTTGATTCTTCTGCCTCATGAGGCTCGACTTTAGGTTAGGGATCGCACAAACTTGAGATGAATTGCATTGCCAGATCTTCAACATTCGTGTTTTCCACCAAACACCTGAAAGAGAGACGTGTTTTTTTCTTCTGAAAAGAGAGACATGTTTACGTTGTCTGCTGCTTCTCTCGCACGAGTCAAGAAACAGTTGGATTTGTCTTTGCTCCGTGGAACCCCCTTCTCATCAAACCAACGGAATCCGTTAGAAATTTTAGATGGCCTTAAGGACTCCAATCTGTCCCCTGATTGAAGCTCTCATATCAGCTTTGCAGTCTAAAACAACGCCAGATTGTCTATGAAGGACTTGACAATGCCACCACTAGTCGATAATGTCCAGATTGTCTATGAAGGACTTGATAATGCCACCACTATTCGATAACTTAGGGTGGACGGATGAAGATTTTCCCTTTTGGACAATTTTTTAAAAGATATTGCATTTTTGGGACAGTTGGTCAAGTTGGAAGGGTCTCATCCTGGACATAGACTTCTCTCATTCTCTGATTGAAAAGCTCGTTGCTTCAGATATTACAATATGTTTTCATATTTTTTAATCAAGAATTAATGTTATTGCTCAAAGCGTTTCTTGCAATTCAGCAACCAATAAAGAGAGTGAAGCTTCGCTCCAACTTGCTTTGATACATTTCACGAGATGCTTTCACACGTAATAAAGAAATTTCTCTTGCGAAGCCCTTAAAAGGAAGATTTTAGATGCTATTGGATATACTCTTAGGATACCTTATGGAGGACTTGAGGATTTGAATTCATACTAACTAGAGCTTCCCTAGAACCGTAGCAGAAACTATAGTTAGCTAGTAGACCAACAGGTTAGATCTGGAAGGAAGAGGTGGTAGGAAACGGCACACTTGTTAGCTTCTACACAGTTCTATAGCTGCATATACACTTTGTTTAACCAGCCAGCAAGCTACATCTATCATTCAAGGTTGGCACTTACAACTGGAAAAAGGTGAGAACTCTGAAAAGCATTTTGGATTATAAGATATCATTCAAGGTGTTGCTATCATTACACACAAGGTGAGCGTGGCCCCCATGGAGGACAAGATGCGGGAAGCAAGACTCAGATGGTTCGGGCACATTCAGAGGAGGAGCACTGATGCACCAGTGAGGAGGCATGAGCACTGATGCACCAGTGAGGAGGCGTGAGCACGAGGTTGTGGTGGGCACGAGGAGAGGTAGAGGGCGACCTAAGAAGTATTGGGGAGAGGTGATCAAACAGGACTTGGCGCGATTTAGGATTACTGAAGACATGGCCCTTGACAGGGAATTGTGCAGGTCGAGCATTAAGGTTATAGGTTATGGGGAAGTTGTGAATATTTATACAACGCATTAGCGTGACACTAGCCAATTAGGAGTTAGTCTTTGGCTGCTACTGGTCATCTACTGATGCAGGGCTTTATCTGCTGATTATTATTATGTCATCCATTTATTTCGTATTTCTTATATTGTTGTTATTTTATTATGAGTCTATTGATGATACTAATATATCGTCTCTTGTTGCCTTCTTGAGCCGAGAGTCTCCTGGAAACAACCCCTCGGGGTAGGGGTAAGGTCTGCGTACATATTACCCTCCTCAGACCCCACTTGTAGGATTATACTGGGCTGTTGTGGTTGTTGCTATCCTCAGAAGCTAAGAAATAAGGCACCCTGTCTAGAGGAAGATAACAGAAGTGAAATAAAGACATTACTAAATCAGTAGACCAGAAAAAATAATTATTTTTTTCTGCATCCCAAAACAGACTCTGTTTTCTTTGCAAAATTACTATAACATGCTCATCATATTACCACCAAAAAGTACCATTCAAGTAATCTATATACGAAAAACTCAGCCTGGGGCTAATTCAGGGGTAAACAAACAAAATGGAGACTACTCCACATCAACATTCCATGAAATGACACATGGAGAGTTAGAAAGATTAGCATGGAGGGGAGATCCACCGAAGCAACAAAAGCAATGAGCAACAACTAAGATACTTCAAAAACAAAGCCACAGCAACATTCTCGTCCATTTAGATGACAAATAAGTTCTGCAATAGCTGACTTACGATTTAAACTCCTACATCATGGAAAATGGTAAAAAGTACGCCAAAACACAGATAAATGTAAAACAAAACTTATGCAGATCCGGACTAAGCATGTATCCATCAAAACCTCCCGCCAAGCTGAACCATCTACATGCTTACAACTTGTCCTCAAACTCAGACAGAGGAGTCACTGCCTGCTTCAAACCCTTCCTCTTGCGGATATCAAGGACGAGTTGATGAGCTTGTGTACCAGCGTCCAATGGATCGGATGACATCATGTCCCAATGATCGAACACACATTGTGGGAAAGCTTGACCGGAAGTAGCTGCCCTCAAGGTACCTGAGAATCCAAAAGACTCGATGACAGGAAGGTATGCCTTAATGTTGTAAAGAGGGGTCCCTGGCCTCTGCATCTCCTCGAACACATGTCCACGCTTCTGGTTCAGAACACCATAAATGCCACCAAGGGCTTGCTCTGGAGCCTGAATCTCCACAAGGTAAACCGGCTCCAACAGGCGAGGCTTGGCAGTAAGCTGAGAAGCATAGATAACCCTCCTAGCAGTGGGAATAACTTGGCCACCACCCCTGTGAATAGCATCAGCATGAAGAACGACATCACAGACTTCAAAGCAAATACCTCTCATGTTCTCTTCAGCCAATGCACCTTCCTTGGAAGCCCACTGGAAACCAGCAACAACAGAATCCTTAATTTCATTCAGGTACTGAACTCCCTTACACATATCCACCACCATGTTGGGACCAGTTGTCTCTGGACCAAAGCACCAAATTTTCTTTGCAAGATCCTTGTCCCAACCAAACTCCTCAGACAAGATCTTGGAACGAACTTTGGGATCATCCCTAGGGCCAATGCGTCCATCGTCAATAGCCTCAGCAAGCCCTTCCTCCATGGGTCTAGCTTCCATGTACAAACGGTTATGCTTGTTAGGGGACTTGCTCATCACAGTCCGACAAGACTTCTCAAGTACAGTCTCACGGAAGGACACAACAGGATCAGACACTATAATCTCAGCACCACCCATGAAATCATCCTGCAAGTCCTTCAAGCAGATCTCAAGGTGGAGTTCTCCAGCACCAGCAATGATATGCTCTCCAGACTCTTCAATAGAACAAAGAACCATAGGATCAGACTTAGCCAGACGCTTCAACCCTTCAACAAGCTTGGGAAGATCAGATGCAAGCTTGCACTGAACAGCAACACGCACAACTGGTGAGACAGAAAACTTCATTGCCCTGATTGGATGGGCCTCGACTTCCTTCTCATTGGTCAATGTTGCATTCTTGGTAATAAATTGATCCAGACCGACCATAGCAACAGTGTTACCACAGGGGACATCCTCAACAGTTTCTTGCTTCTTACCCATCCAAATAACAGTTCTTTGCACATTCTTAACATACAAATCCTTCTTTTCACCAGGTACATAGTTGGGACCCATGATTCTGACCTTCATGCCAGTACAAACCTTACCAGCAAACACACGACCAAAAGCAAAGAATCTACCCTTGTCTGATGCTGGAATCATTTTGGATACATAAAGCATAAGTGGCCCTTCTGGGTCACAGTTCCTGATGGCATTGGCATATTGATCATCAAGAGGTCCCTCGTACAGGTTTTCCACACGGTATCTTTGAGCTGTGGAAGGAGATGGCAGATGAAAGATCATCATTTCCAGAAGAGCAGTACTTGCAGGAAGCCAGGTCTGCATCACACGCTTCATTAGTGCTTTGCCCATCAACTCTTTCTCCTCAGATTTCATGGTTACACCAAGCTTCTGCAACATCGGCCAGAGCTTATCTTTTTGATCGTTCATGCAAGTGTTAATAATCTGCTTGATTGGCTCATAACAAAATTGAACAAACCCACGCTTGCATGTAGCAGACCCTGTGTTTTTGGTGGTCCACTTTTTAGTGGCAGGGTCAAAGAAGTTCTCACCCCACAGCCTTTCCATCATCTTAGACTCGTCAACTCCAAACTTGGAAGCATACATCTTGGCAAAGTTGGTGAGAGTGAAAGCCCATCCATGCAATCCAGCAGAGAAAGCAACAGTACCTTTCTCGGGATAGACCTGGACATCACCGAGAAGGGGATCCTCATATGTAGCCATGATGACATTAGCATTCTCAATAACCCTGGAAAATGTCTGATAAGCCTCCTCTCCATCAACCTGAAGCTCAAGGAAACACCTGTCCATCTTGTTAACTGTCAAGACAGGACGAATCCTTTCACCAAGGGCCTGACGGAGCACAGTCTCTGTCTGGACACAGACACCTTCTACACAGTCAACCACAACAAGTGCACCATCAGTAATACGAAGGGCAGCAGTCACTTCAGAAGAGAAGTCAACGTGCCCAGGTGAATCAATGAGGTTGATGAGGTACTCGTTCCCATTTCTCTCTCCCTTGAAGTTCTTCAAGGATTCATCAGTCATCTGATAATACAGTGAAATACCAGTGGACTTGATGGTGATACCACGCTCAGCTTCATCTGCACGTGTATCTGTCATTCTGACATCACCTGCGACTTCCTGAGCAATAATACCAGCAGCCGCCACCAGAGAGTCGGTAAGGGTAGATTTTCCTGTCAGATTAAAGATAATCAGGTAACTGGAACAAGAGATGGTATGCTATTACCGATACTGCAAATCTGTTCTATGGACGGAAAGGAAAACTGGAGAAGAAAACTAATGAAATAACATTAAACAAAATTGTACTACCCAAAAAATATATAATGTGATGTTAATGTCAAGATTCACTCCAGGTGATGACTGGGAATCACAATAACGTTTCTCTTAGTAGATATGAACAAAAAAAATTCAAGAAAAGCTATAATTAAGCAACATCATCAGAATTATTTCAGTTGCTTACCATGGTCCACATGAGCAATAACAGACATATTACGAATGTTATGCTTGTAGTCCATAATGTTTCTAAGCTCTTCAGCTGTGAACTTCACCATCTTGAATACTTGTTAACTGTAACAGCTACAGAATTATTTATGTTCCTGACATTTGAAACCACAACACAAAATTAGACTAACCAAAAAGATCCACTCGAAAAGATCCAAACAGAAGAACAGGTAGAACTAACACATCTCATATGCATGAAGGTTACAAAATTATTATTATTAGGTAGAATACAAACAGACAAATTTGACAAATTCAGTGTAGACTGAAAATTCAAGTTCATTTATATGTATAAATAGAAAATTAAAAAAAATGGTTACACGATAAAAAAACACCATTCCACTAAAAGACAGCTCCATGCATCAGAGTGATCAAAACAAAATAAAAAAAGCTAATGGGCGAGATACATACAGAACAAAAATAACACATCATACTTGCATGAAGCCTATAAAACCACACAGAGCTGAAACAGACAGTCTTTGGTCAAATACAGCCACTAGTAGTCCATCATGCTTGCATGAAGCCTATAAAACCACACAGAGCTGAAACAGACAGTCTATTATTCACGTTTTTGGTCAAATACAACCACTAGTAGTCCATCATGCTTGCAAAACATGCAAACTAGCTAAACACAGTCTTATAGCATATATATCCATAACAGATATCATCAACAATCGAAAAACTCAATTTTAACACAAACACAGACATGTATACACACAGACACATATATAAACATGTATCTACACAAACACATATATATAGCATATATATCCATAACAGATATCATCAACAATCGAGAAACTCAATTTTAACACAAACACAGACATGTATATACACAGACACACACACAGACACACACACACACACACACACACACACACACACACACACATATATATATATATATATATATATATATATATATATCAGGAAATCATCAGAAATGAAAAAACTCTATCACAAGTTTATCCGAGAAAAAGAGAACTTCCATAGTATTAAATGAACTCAATACCAAACCAAACATCAAACAAATTACACATCCTAAAATGTAACACTGAATCCATAAGCTTCCAACTTACGAACGTAAAACTAAAAGCATCACATGAAAAACAACATGAACAGAACTGCAAATAAACAGCAGATCTAAGCTAGATCTAGATATACCAACCTATCAAAAGCACTACAATAAGATTCATAAAGACAATTCAATACAGATATTGAATTTAGCAGAGAATAGCGAAATCGCAACACAGATCAAACAATAATCGTGAAAAAATGGAGAATAGGAAAGAATTGTACAAATCTTAGTCAGAAAGAGAGAGAAAGTAGAGTCTTACTGAGTATAGAGAGAAGTAGGCGGCGATTATTGTGATTGAGAGACCTTACAATTCTGCCGCTATGATAAGCTGAGGTTTCGCATTGTGCGATGGTATATACCGTCTTTATGGGCCGCAGCTGAAGAGCCAGCATTTTGGGCCACGTTACAATGTGAATGGGCCTTTAGTCGGTCCATTTGAACTTTTTGATTGGCCCATGGTCCAAGCAAGAGAAACTCATATTAATCTAGAAGAGTTAACCTAAATACTTGTCCATCAAACCACTTAAAATTAAAAATAGTCCGTAGATGTATAGTATGTGTATAATTTATATGTATAATTATGTACAATCAGTATATAATATATGTATAGCAGTTAAAGTAAATAATAGATCCAGACGCTTATTTGTGTAAAGATCCGATTAATCTATCTATCTCGAAGATACGAAAAGAGAGAGGCTTGAACTCTCGGTAAACAAAAATCTATATTGCAGCTCCAATGCTTATCTATACTGTTATAAAAAAGGAAAACTACCAACTATATCTCCCCGTAAGCAACTTATTATAAAAATTGATCCATTCATAAAATATTATTAATACTAGCCAAATATTACCAATATTAGCCAATTAGCTATTTGTAGCAAAAAAAAAAAATGTTTGGCTTTCTTTGGGATGGATGTTGTTGGAATAGATTGGGTACATCTTAAAAAATTTGAATCTCGGCTTTGGGATGATTTGGTTGAGCTTTGAGGTTATTTGAATTAAAATTTCGAAGTAGAAGATGAACATGAAAAAAGATGATATGTGTATCACATTGTGTATCATTTATATATCACATATGTATCATATTTGCATCAAATGCGTATCACATGTATATCCATGTATACCTGTGTGAGAGATGCATGTGTATTGCATGCTTGATACATGTGTTGAAGAAGAATTTTTTAAATTCGATTTTAACTACAAATTTTTATACCAAACCAGTCCAAACCATCTCCAATCTTGCTCAATTTTTATATACTGCATCATCTATATGTTTTTAACGGATTCCAATCATACCCATAAAAATTCTTTTTTACCTAATTTTTTTAATATTGTATGTCATCAATAATGAATTTTGATTCCAAACTAGTCTAATTCATCTTCAAACTTGTCAAATTTTGTATATTGCTTCATCTATGTATTTTTAATGAATCACAATAATGCCCACTAAAATAAAAAATAAAAAATTGCCTATATTTTTTGAATGTTGTATATTATTGATATTTTTTTTTGGCTATTTTTAGGGTGTTTGGATTGGCTTATTTTAAGTGCTTATTGGCTTTTAAGTATTTTTTTTTAGTTTTTGTGGTATTTGATAATGATAAAAATACTTAAAATGCTTACTTTTAAGCATGAAAAGTACAAAAATAAGGCAAAAGTTGGGTATTACTAACTTATGATTTTTGACTTTTAGCTTATAAGCTACTTTCTAAAAGCCAATCCAAACACCTTTTTGTAGCATAACTAAAATGGCTAGTTGTTGCTAAATAATGCCTTTTTTAGTACATCAATAATAGTGCATTTTTTAATAAGGCAGTAGTGCTCTTTGTAAGATTTTCTTATAAAAATGTTGTAATGATCATCAATAATTAATGAGAATTTTCATTCATTTGCATTTTCTTGTCTTTATGGCCAAATTATTCTTACTTTTATTAGAAAATAATATTTGTTGATGTGTTTGATACTTGGTTATACTAATAAATGGAGTGATATTTTTTATCTTCTAATTTTTTGCTCTCTTCAATCTAATTTTATAGCTATTTACTTATCTTTGATTCTATCTCTATCATTGTTTGTTACTTTCAACTTAGAGATTTTTTCCTTCCTACACAATATTTGAAATTTATTTATCAAAATTATCCTAATTTTGTATATTACCCGTATTAAATATGAATTACTTACAAATTATATATAATCCATTATTAGCGCCTTAAATTAGGAAATTTAGTTACATCTTTTTCATATTTTCTCTCCACCCCTCTTTCCCCATTCTCTACGGCCTCTCTCTGTCTAAAACTCCATTAATTAAGTGCCAAAATATGTGGGCGGTGAATTCAATCACCGCAGCTTCTCCATAACCCCCCAGCCTCCTCCCAACCTTTAAACCACCATGGATACTACATGAGAGCTCCCTGAAACAAGTACCATAAGCCAACTTTTCTACCAAAACCCATCATCGAAGCAGCCTAATAAACCAAGAAATTAAAGAGTCCTTTTAGCTAACTTATCGATCTACAAGGCCTCGGTCGAGGTCGCTTGCGAGTTCTCTGTTCTGGGTCTTCGTTCATTTCTAACAAGAGGTTGTGATCATCGTTGTGGTTGTCCAGTCAAAGGCTCCGGTCGGGTTTCAATTTTCTATGTTTCATTATGTTTTCCGACTAGAGTTCATTGCTGGATTTTCTTGTCTTGCAGTTTTCGAAAAGAGCATAGAGAGATTACTGAATAATTTGGTGATTAATAACAACAGAATTTTTCGAAGAGCGATTAAAATTCCTGAGGAGAACTAAACTAAAAATAATTTTATACAGCTAATTGTATAGTATACTGTTGGGAATAAACCCCGAAAAAATAGTATTCACAGTATTAGTGATAAACGCAGAACACTAAGTTATGGTTAAATCAGCAAGAATAGAAATGCAGCAATAATGACACCAAGATTTTACGTGGAAACCCTTTTTGAATAAGGAAAAAAACCACGGCCAAGAAGAGCAACTGGTATCACTATAACGAGGAATTTTACATTGCGTAGTAACGAGTAAAAAATACTCCTAAGACCACTACACCCTCAAAAGAAATAAACATTCTTTTGCTTTTTCCACCTCACTACAATATCTCTCACACTCTATTTTTCTTCACAAACTATTTTCTTATAGTTTATGGAATACTTTGCTCTCTTTTTTCTCTCTTTGTTGGTGTATAGAAATGAGAGTTAAAGCTCTCCTTTTATAGCCAAAACCTCACTCTCTAAAGCCTACAATATTTGACAATTGACACACCATTTTCACAATTTCAACAAGGTTGCCTACCAAACCAAACCAAGTCAATAAAATTGGCTACCAAATTATATAAATTCAACAAGGTTGGCTACCAAACCAAGTCAACAAAATTGGCTATCAAATCATTTGAATGAGATGGACACCATATCAATCTCCCCCTCCAGTCTCATTCATCTAGAGGAGGTAGCATTATCTTCTAGTTTGAGTGCATGCCGACAAGTTCTTTGCATAGCTCGAACTTGTCTTTTGGTACCACCTTGGTCAACATATCTGCAGGATTTTCACTCGTGTGAATCTTTTTGACTTGAAATGATTCGTTCTACACTTGCTCACGAATCCAATGATATCTGACGTCAATGTGTTTTGTTCTAGCATGGTACATGGAGTTTTTGCTCAGGTATATTGCACTCTGATTGTCGCAATAGAAAACATACTCCATCTGTCGCAATCCAAGTTCTTGAAGAAATCTCTTTAGCCATATCATCTCTTTGCCAGCTTCAGTAGCCGCAATATACTCCGCTTCAGTTGTAGATAGTGCGACACACTTCTGCAACTTCGACTGCCATGATATAGCTCCCCTGAAAAAGTAAACAAATATCCAGTAGTGGATTTTCTGTTATCAAGGTCACCTGCCATATCAGAATCTGTATAGCCCTTCAAAATTGGATTTGATCCTCCAAAACATAAGCATTCACGTGAGCTTCCTCTTAGATACCTAAGTATCCACTTTACAGCTTCCCAATGCTCTTTTCCTGGATTTTCGAGAAATCTGCTAACAACACCGACTGCATGAGCAATATCTGGTCGAGTGCATACCATTGCATACATCAAACTTCCAACGGCAGAGGAATAAGGAATCTTGGCCATTCTCTCTTTTTCCTCCGTTGTTGTTGGACACATCTTCTTGCTCAACTTCAGATGACCAGGAAGAGGTGTGCGAACCAACTTAGCACTTTTCATATTGAAGCGCTCCAGTACACGTTCTATGTACTTCTCCTGTGACAAGTAAAGCTTCCTTTCGTTTCTCGAACGAGTAATTCTCATGCCCAAAATCTGCTTAGCATGACCCAAGTCTTTCATTGCAAAAGACTTATTCAACTGTTTCTTCAACTCGTCAATCTTAGAAGAATTCCTGCCCACAATCAACATATCATCCACATATAGCAAGAGGATGATAAAATCGTCATAAGAAAATCTTTGTACAAACACATAGTGATCTGAAGAAGTCTTCTTGTAGCCTTTCTCCCCCATAACAGACTCAAACTTCTTGTACCACTGTCTGGGAGCTTGCTTCAATCCATATAGACTCTTCTTAAGTTTGCATACAAGATTTTCTTTACCTTTTGCCTTGAAGCCTTCAGGTTGTTCCATATAAATCTCCTCTTCTAAGTCACCGTGAAGAAAAGCAGTCTTCACATCCATCTGCTCAATCTCCAAATCAAGACTGGCAGTCAAACCAAGAACTGTCCGAATGGAGGACATTTTCACGACAGGAGAAAATATTTCGTCAAAGTCAATACCTTTCCTTTGACCAAATCCCTTGACAACCAATCTAGCTTTGTATCTGGGCTTCAAACTATGTTCTTCAGCTTTAACTTTGAACACCCACTTGTTCTTCAAAGCTCTCATGCCCTTAGGCAATTTCACCAACTCATAAGTATGGTTCTCATGCAGAGATTTCATCTCATCTTGCATGGCTTCAATCCATTGATCCTTGTGCTCATCTTCTATAGCCTCCGCATAACATTCAGGTTCTCCCCCATCAGTGAGTAATACATACTCATTGGGTGAATAACGGGAGGAAGGAGTACGAGGTCTAGAAGACCTCCTGAGTGGAATATCTAACTCGTCAACAGCTTCGTGAGTATGAGCATCTACCTCATCAACATTAGCATTATTATTACCATCACCATCAATATGTTGATCAGGAATATGGTTCTGGGCATCACCATCATTATTGAGCCCACCAGCGTCATCCCCATTTGTATGAGGAACTTGATCAAGATTAACTAAACCTTCAGAACTTGAAGATTTTAACTTCTCCGCTTTGTTAATATCTTCAATGGTTTGATCCTCCACGAAGATAACATCACGGCTTCTCACAACCTTCTTCTCAATTGGATCATATAGCCTGTAACCAAACTCATCAAGGCCATAACCAATGAAGATGCACTGCCTTGTCTTGGCAGTTAATTTTGACCTCTCATCTTTAGGCACATGTACAAAATCTTTGCAACCAAACACTTTCAAGTGGTCATAGGAAACATCCTTGCCATACCAAACTTTGTTTGGAACATCACTTTGCAAAGCAACCGCAGGGGATAGATTAATAACATGTGCGGCGGTCAACAAAGCCTCACTCCAAAAGGAATTCGACAACTTTGCTTCAGAAAGCAAATATCTGACTCTTTCCATCAATGTCCTGTTCATCCTTTCCGCTAAACCATTAAGCTGAGGAGTCTTAGGAGGAGTCTTCTGGTGTCTGATACCCTGTTGTTTGCAGTATTCGTCAAACGGTCCACAATATTCACCACCGTTATCAGTACGAATACACTTCAGCTTCTTTCCAGTTTCTCTTTCAACTGAAGCCTGAAACTGCTTAAAGACACCTAACACTTGGTCTTTAGTCTTCAAGATGTAGACCCAAAGTTTCCTTGAACAATCATCAATAAAGGTAGCAAAATAAAGTGCACCACCCAAAGTTCTTGTCTTCGTTGGATCACATAAATCTGAATGCACCAACTCAAGCAACTCTGTCTTTCTTGAAGGAGGATGAGACTAGAAAGAAACTCTTTTTTGTTTTCCAGCCAAGCAGTGCTCACATTTTTCTAATTTTGCACTTTCAAAATTTGACAACAATTTCTTCTTGTCCAGAACATTTAGTCCTTTCTCGCTAATGTGGCTAAGCCTCTTATGCCATAACATTGAAGAGTTATGGCTCTCAACGGCATTCACCATATCAACACAGGTAGAGGCCATAGTCCAGTATAGACCACGACGCTTTTCCTCACAAGCCACAATCATGAAGCCCTTAGTGAGCTTCCACTTTCCAGCACCATTGGTACTGACATATCCCTCATCATCCAAAACACCAACAGAGATCAAGTGCAAACGAACATCAGGTGCATGCTTTACATTGTTTAAAACTAGTTTAGTTCCAATACTAGTTTCCAAACAAATCGTTCCAACACCAGCCACCCTAGATACAGTCTCATTACCCATACTCAGAGTTCCAAAGTCACCCTGAGTATAGGATGAGAAAAATTCTTTCCTTGATGTCACATGAGATGCGGCACCACTGTCCACAACCCAGCTTGACTCATCACAAGCAATATTTATCAGATCCGCATCAAGAACTGTAACAAGATCTTCTGTAGTGACGGTGGCCACACGATTGCCATCTTCTTTCTGTTCTTCCTTGTCTCTATTCTCCTTTTTCAAAATCCGGCAGAACTTCTTTGTGTGCCCTTTCTTCCCGCAATGATAGCACTCAATATCTTTAAGTCTGCTTCTGGATTTGCTTTTATTATGTTCTCTATTTTGAGAACCCTGATTCTTGTTTCTCCCCCTAAAGTCAGTCACCAAGACATCTGATGAGTAGGAACCCTGAGATTTTCTTCTCATCTCTTCATTTAGAAGGCTGCTCTTGGCAAGATCCATAGAGATCACACCATCCGGAGCAGAATTTGATAATGAAGTTCTAAGAATTTCCCAAGAATCTGGTAGGGAACCAAGTAGAAACAAGCCTTGAATTTCTTCATCAAATTTAATGCCCATAGCAGATAACTGGTTCATGATCCCCTGAAAATTATTCAGATGATCTGTCATCGCGGAACCATCGTGGTATTTTAAACCCAACATCTGCTTTATCAGAAACATCTTGTTGTTTCCAGTTTTCCGAGCATACAAACTTTCAAGGTGCTCCCATAGGGTCCGAGCATGTGTCTCCCCAGAAATATGGTTCAAAACATTATCGTCAACCCACTGTCTAATAAAGCCGCAAACCTGCCTGTGTAACAGATTCCACTCTTCATCTGATTTATTATCAGGCTTTACAGTGGCGAAGACAGGTTGATGAAAATTCTTGACATAGAGCAAATCTTCCATTTTGCCCTTCCAAATGGCATAATTTGTGCCATTCAAGGTAACCATTCTACTAGTGTTGGCTTTCATAGTTTATCACAAATACAAATACTATTTATTAGGAGACCAAAGTAATTTTTTTTCTGATGTGGAAGTTCAGACTGTGCTGCAACCACAGAGCATACTCAGACAGAACCTTGGCTCTGATACCACTTGTTAGGAATAAACCCCGAAAAAATAGTATTCACGGTATTAGTGATAAACGCAGAACACTAAGTTATGGTTAAATCAACAAGAATAGAAATGCAACAATAATGACACCAAGATTTTACGTGGAAACCCTTCTGAATAAGGGAAAAAACCACGGCCAAGAAGAGCAACTGATATCACTATAGCGAGGAATTTTACACTGTGTAGTAACGAGTAAAAAATACTCCTAAGACCACTACACCCTCAAAAGAAATAAACACTCTTTTGCTTTTTCCACCTCACTACAATATCTCTCACACTCTATTTTTCTTCACAAACTATTTTCTTATAGTTTATGGAATACATTGCTCTCTTTTTTCTCTCTTTGTTGGTGTATAGAAATGAGAGTTAAAGCTCTCCTTTTATAGCCAAAACCTCACTCTCTAAAGCCTACAATATTTGATAATTTACACACCCTTTTCACAATTTCAACAAGGTTGGCTACCAAACCAAACCAAGTCAACAAAATTGGCTACCAAATCATTTGAATGAGATGGACACCATATCATATACAACTTATCTACAACTTTTATATATTATTTTTACCCGGTTAAATACAAACTACAACTTAAATATAATTTTCATACAAATTTTATACAATATGTCTCTTACATGTATTTTGTATGTGGTGTGTTCTTCTTCCTCTCTAAAATTTCAATCAAAACTTCCTCTCTTAATACAATTTTAAAATATATTAATAACTTTATGTAAAAAAATAGTATTTATAACTTAAATATAAATTTTATACAACAATTCATGCATTATACAACTATTTTTTACTTTCATACAACGTTCAAATAAAAAATATATAATTACAATATAATACAACTTAAATATAATTTACATACAACTTTAGGATAATTTTATAAGTATATTGTATGTCATGTGTTCTTCTTCTTATTCAAGCTCCAATCTAAAATTCAATCAAAATCAAGTCTAATCTTCACCAAACACCCTCGAAATTGAGATATAAGCTCCAAATAATACTCTCAATTATTTGCTACAACACTTAATCCAAATAAATAATAGTTTTTGAAAACCCAAATTCGAATTCAAAGGTTCGAAGCTTTTTAATGGTTGTCAATGGTGGAGAGTCAAACACCTTCAAAATTATTGATTGACAATTTCAATTCGAACACCAATTGTGCAACATGAAAGGAAACTGCTAAGTTAAAACTCTATAGTAAAACGATTGAGATTCATTGATGAATTCCACCAAAACTATATACAATATGAAAGGATAAAAAGCAAACAACATCAACGGAAGAAAAACTGGGGAAAGAACAGAGAAGGAGAGATAGAGAGACGGAGAGAGAGAGAGGGAGACAAAGAACGCGTATAAAGGGATGGGAAAATATTCTTTATTCAATTTCTAATATAAAGGAATACTCATTTAAAACTAATTTGTATATAATTAGTAAATTTTATAAGAACATGTAATTAAGTTAAAACTTGATTATGGAGGGTAAATTAGTTTCTCATGTAGTATACATAGGAATCCCTTCAACTTATGTATTTTGGTTCACATTATAAACTGTAAAATTCAATACATTCGGAGTTAGGAATTTTATAGGGAAGAGTATTTCGTATTACAAAGAGTAATGGATAAACTAGTAACAAGATTGGTTATGTCACGATACGGAATTCTCATTGTCGGGACCGTGATGGCGCTTAATATTTCACTTGATAGGCAAGTCAACGTTAGAACAATTTTGTCCTTTTAACAGTTTAAATGATAACATTAATAAAGAACTGAAATAACTTGAAATATTCTAAGTGAAAATGCAGAAGCTAAACCAGTCAAACACCTATTACAAATCCCTGAACCTGGTGTCACAAGTGCATGAGCTTCTAGAATAATACATATAAGGGTTTGAAGTAAATACAAAGTTGTTTGAATGAAAGTATACATCTAAATAGAAAGAGGATGGGGACTCCAGGAGCTGCGGGCGCTGAACATCCATACTTCAAGTCTCTACGAATGTCCAATCCGAGCACGCTAATAACCGTCGCTGGGACCGACTCCAAAATCTGCACAGTGTGCAGAGTGTAGTATCAATACAACCGACCTCATGTACTGATAAATGTCGAGCCTAACCTCGACGAAGTAGTGACGAGGCTAAGGCGGATCACCTATATTATAACATGTACGTAATATATATAATAATGACATAATAATATAAATACTGAACAAGATTAAACAGTCAACTGAAAATGATAACCACAGCCTCAAGACTTAACTAGCATCGCCCAGAATTACCAATCTTTAACAGTTTAAATACAAATACCAGAAAATCAACACAGCTTAAAAAATGGAAACATATAGGTTGTTACAACGCGCAACTCGATCCCACCAGACAATACATAATCCTCCCTTATTCCATCGTAATAGCATCAATAACAGAAATAGTATATATAAATATGTTGTGGCCGCAACCCGATCCCACCATATATCAATATCAATATTACAGTTCGCCCTTATTTCACCACATCAATCCACCCTCGTTTCACTTGTAGCGACATGCAACTCGATCCCACTATATAGTGTATATTCACCCTTATTCCACCATATCATTCCACCCTTATAACACCTGCTGCAATGTGCAGTACGATCCCACCATATCAGTACCAAACACTCAATGTACATAGTCAAATTAACAGTTCAAACCACCAAACATTTACGATCAATAAATGTCAAACTGAACCAAAATGGAAACCTGAACATTATAAGAATCTACATAAGTAATATTATGCAGTGTGACCAATCCAGTAATTTACAATTAAAAGGCACAGACAAATCAAATTTAACAAATAGAAGGGATTCGTGAAACTATAAAAAATAGCTGGCATCATGAACAGGAGAAGACATTGATTAACAAGTAGTAGTTAAGCATTAAAAACATGTAGAGCATTTAACAGTTAAGACAGGGAAGGAAGCAACTAAGTAAAAGCAAAAAATAAGGGAAAACAGGTAATTCGGCAGCGTATAAGCACTCGTCACCTCGCATATACGCCGCTCACATGAAAATCCACATAGCACATAGTCCGAGCGTTCCTAATTCTCTCAAGTCAAGGTTAACCAAGACACTTACCTCGCTCCAAAAGCCACTGAAAGCTTAATCACAACTTCTCCTCTAGAATTCACCTCCAAACCACTCGTATCTAACCTCAATTGACTCAATAATATCAGTTATTGCTAAAGGAATCAACTACAATACCAAAATTTAGAATTCCCAAACTTTCCCCCAAAAAGTCAAAAATCGACCCCAGGCCCTCTTGGTCAAAATCCGAGGTTCAAACCAAAAATCCATTTATATAATTAGGTTTGGAGTACGATCTCAATTTGAGATCTAAATCCCAATTTCTCAAAAATCCCTAATTCTACCCAAACCACCAATTTCCACCATAGAAACACTAGATTTTAGGTTGGGAACTAATGGAATGTAACGGGTAATTAAAAGAAAGTAGGTTAGAATCACTTACCAACAATTTGGGGAAGAAAATATCTTGAAAGAATCATCTCTAGGCTTTCTACCTTTTGAGAACTTGAAAGAATGGCCATAATCCTGTAATGGGACTATTTAATAGCTGGGTGACACTGTTTATCGCGTTCGCGTGAACACTGTCGCGTTCGCGAACGGCAGGGCCTAAATGGCCTACGCGATCACAAGTAACTGTACGCGTTCGTGAATGTCTATCCCCCTAACCTCCGCGTTCGCGAGACTGGGCTCGCATTCATGTAGAGTTACCTCAACTCCCCTATCCATCCTAGCTAAAGCTACGCATTTGCGTGAGACAGGTCGCAGTGTAGAGCAACCCCCCAATGCTCCGCGTTCGCGACCATGGTTTCGCGTTTGCGTAGTGAAAAATCCTCCCCCAACCCAGATCCCCTTCACGATTGCAAAGCACAACACACTAGAACACCAGCTGCAGCAAACACACAAGATTTTCTAAGTTCAAAACACCCTGTAGCCTATCCGAAACTCACCCGAGCCCTCGGGGCTCCAAACTCAACATGCACGCAAGTCCTAAAATATCATATGAACTTGCTCGCGCGATCAAATTGTCATGCCCCGAAATCGAAGAGTGCGACCAGCGCTCAACCGAGGAAACCCAACTTAGCAAGCCTATTAGATTTCATTCTATCCAAATTAATTCATGAATAAAGAGGAGATGTACTCCATTAGTCAAATTCTAAAAGTATTTCATTACGACTTCCATTTCATTTATATTGAGAGCTTCATTCATATTAACAAAATACTACAAGTTTATAGATTTACTGTGGAATGATCTAAGTGAGCATGAAAGTAATACCACAATGGGCAAACCTCAAATTTCTCAAATTTGACCAAGTCTTAAAACATCACAATATGACGGACTTGTGAAAACCTCAAATTTCTCATAAACTTATACGGGCAAGTGACCACTTCAACTGATATACACACGTGATAGGAGTTGAGATAAGCTCTCATGTTACTAGACAGGGAAAAGGGCTTCATGGTAATATACACAGAGGAACACATCGATTGTTCAAACCATAGGACCCATATACAACGGAGAGAGAAAGAGTGGCTTAAGAAGGATCTGAACACTAGGCTGCTTTACATTGATCTTGACACCACATAGGCAAACTTTACGATGAATCATGCATAAGCACAAACGAGCAGATGTAATCCATTTGAATAAAAAGTTTCTGTAAGAAATTCCTTAGGTGTAGTTCCTTGTTGGGAGTAGGGAAGCAAGTGGAAAATATTACCCTAAGATTATGACTCAATTCAAGAAATCATTATAGGACTCAAATTCTCAAGAGGTCATAAGTAAGATAATTGTGATAAAGAGGCTCCACGAATGGTACGCCTCATTCGAAGAGTAGATTCAAAGAATGTCTCATAAGGTTGTCCTAACTCTATCCCAAATTCCATATCAACATAAGGATTGACATATGACAAAGCGGAACCAGAATCGATAAGAGCATATACACCACGAGATTGAAAAGTCAATATACCTGTAACCACACCCGGAAAAGCCTCCGACCTTTGATGCCTCCTCGTAGCATAGAATCTGTTGGACCCTCCCGAGCTCTGAACACCACCCCCAGCTGCAGAACTGGTTGGCTGTCCAACAACTCTGCCCCTGCTCTAGCGAGACAAATAACAATCTATTTGAAGGTTACACACCATACCACACTTGTAGCATACATTGGGGCCATAGTGGCATAATCCCGTAAGACATCTCCCACAGTTCACACAACGGGGATGAGGTCCATTAAACTGACTTGCCCCACTAACCTGATATTCACCCCTTTTGCATGCATTATAAACATCCCCCTTATCCTTTCTCCAAGCTTCCAATGCGGGAGCAACAATTTTAGTATTGGTTTGTTGTGCGGGCCTTTGGAATTGCCCAGATCTTCACCCCAAATACGTTGCTGAGCATACTCACTACACGACGTCAAATGTTCCTTCCCACATACTGGGCGGACCAGGATATGTGTACCCAACCTAGGGCACTTATTCTTCTTGTGCCCCCTCTTCTCACAATCGTAACATATTTCAAGAGTCATCCAATATTTCCCCAAGTGACGCTTCTTGAAAACTGAACAATCCGGCTCATTACCATCGACAACCCTCTTTCGTTTCTTTGATGTTCTCACCACATGATCCGGTGGTGCGGTGACACTAGTAGGAATAAGGACACTTCCCTTAGCAACATGTTCTTCCAATCCCTATACGGCTTGACGCATTCTCCCTACGAACACTTGTGCAATCTCCCCCAAATTCAATGGTGGGGTTATTCCTTTCTCGTTGCTTCGGACTCATGGATTACTCATCTAGAAAACGAGACATAACGAGGAGATTAGCTCCTTATCTTGAGCTCTACCGCACGATATAAAATATCAAAGAAGGGTATTATTCCTAAATGTCCAAGTAGCCTCCAACTTATAGATGTGGTCGACAACACACTGATAAGAAGGACTCTACTAGACATGGCTCCGAGATATCCTAGGACACTTTGAAACCTTAGGCTCTGATACCAAGTTTGTCATTCCCCGAAATCGAGGAGCGCGACCGGTGCTCAACCAAGTAAACCAGACTGAGCAAGCCTGTTAAATTTCATTCTACCCAAATTAATTCATGAATAAAGAGGAGATGTACTCCATTAGTCCAATTCTAAAAGTATTTCATTACGACTTCCATTTCATTTCTATTGACAGCTTCATTCATATTAACAAAATACTACGAGTTTATATATTTATTGTGAAATGATCTAAGTGAGCACGAAAGTCATACCACAATGGGCAAACCTCAAATTTCTCAAATTTGACCAAGTCCTAAAACATTACAATATGAAGGACTTGTGAAAACCTCAAATTTCTCATAAACTTATACGGACAAGCGACCACTTCAACTAATATACACACGTGATAGGAGCTGTGATAAGCTCTCATGTTACTAGACAGGGAAACGGGTTTCATGGTAATATACACAGAGGAACACATCGATTGTTCAAACCATAGGAGCCATATACAATGGAGAGAGAGAGAGTGGCTTAAGAAGGATCTCAAAACTAGGCTGCTTTACATTGATCTTGACACCACATAAGCAAACTTTACGATGAATCATGTATAAGCACAAGCGAGCAGATGTAATCCATTTGAATAAAAAGGTTCTGTAAGAAATTCCTCAGGTGTAGTTCCTTGTTGGGAGTTTAGGGAAGCAAGTGGAAAATATTACCCTAGGATTATGACTCAATTCAAGAAATCATTATAGAACTCAATTTCTCAAGAGGTCGTAAGTAAGATAATTGTGATAAAGAGGCTCCACGAATGGTATGCCTCATTCGAAGAGTAGATTCAAAGAATGTCTCATAAGGTTGTCCTAACTCTATCCCAAATCCCATATCAACATAAGGATTGACATATGACAATGCGGAACCGAAATCGATAAGAGCATATACACCACGAGATTGAAAAGTTAATATACATGTAACCACACCCAGAAAAGCCTCCGACCTTTGATGCCTGTTTGTAGCATAGAACCTATTGGGCCCTCCCGAGCTCTAAACACCACCCCCAGCTGCAGAACTAGCTGGCTGTGCAACAACCCTGCCCCTGCTCTAGCGAGAGAAATAACAATCTCTTTAAAGGTGACACATCATACCACAGTTGTAGCATACATTGGTGCCATAGTGGCATACTCCCGGATGACATATCCCACACTTCACACAACGGGGATGAGGTCCACTAAGCCAACTCGCCCCACTGACCTGATATTCACCCCTTTTGCATGAATTATAAACATCCCCCTTATCCTTCCTCCAAGCTTCTAATGCGGGAGAAACAATTTCAGTACTGGTTTGCTATGCGGGCATTTGGAATTGCCCAGATCTTCACCCCAAATATGTTGCTGAGCATACTCACTACACGACGTAAACTGTTCCTTCCCACATACTGGGCGGACCGGGATAGGTATACCCAACCTAGGGCACTTGTTCTTCTTGTGTCCCCTCTTTCCACAATCGTAACATATTTTAAGAGTCATCCAACATCTCCCCAAGTGATGCTTCTTGCAAACTGAACAATCCGGCTCATTACCACCGACAACCCTCTTTCGTTTCTTTGATTCTCTCACCACGCGATCCGGTGGTGCGGTGACATTGGTAGGAATAAGGACACTTTCCTTAGCAACATGTTCTTACATTCCCTCTATAGCTTGACGCATTCTCCCTACGAACTCTTGTTCAATCTCCCCCAAATTCAATGGTGGGGTTAGTCCTTTCTTGCTGCTTCGAACTCATGGATTACTCATCTGGAAAACGAGACATAACGAGGAAATTAGCTCCCTATCTTGAGATCTACCGCACGATATAGAATATCAAAGAAGGTTATTATTCCTAAATATCCAAGTAACCTCCAACTTATAGATGTGGTCGACAACACACCGATAAGAAGGACTCTACTAGACACGGCTCCGAGACATCCTAGGACACTTTGAAATCTTAGGCTCTAATACCAAGTTTGTCACACCACGAAATCGAGGAGTGCGACTGACGCTCAATCGAGTAAACTAGACTGAGCAAGCCTGCTAGATTTCATTCTACCCAAATTAACTCATGAATAAAGAGGAGATGTACTCCATTAGTCAAATTCTAAAAGTATTTCATTACGACTTCCATTTCATTTATATTAACAGCTTCATTCATATTAACCAAATACTACAAGTTTATAGATTTAATGAAAACCATGTTTTGTAACTACCAACATTTCTAGTTCCACTCCCAACATCAAGCACCACCCACAAGCTGTCTGCGGAGCCTTTAAATACAACAGAAGCGTAATAGGAAAATACCGGCAACAAGGCTCCGACTATACCTCAAAACATGATAAGAAAATGAACAAAAGATACATGATATGACCTCGGTATGGAGTGGGGCTAACCAAGTCTGTTGGGAAGAGAATACCAATATCATTGGCCGATGTCGCCCGCTCTGGAACCACCTGTATCATTTAAAGATACAGCGCCCCCGGCAAAAGGGACATTGGTGCCGTCGAATAGCACTAGTATGTATAGCTAAAAATCCTCTTTCGAAATAGAATGTCCATATAAGCAAATACAACACATAGAAACAGCAAGTCACAATCAACAATATCCAAATAACCATTTGAAACATAACGATTTTCAAATTGCGAAAATAGTGTGTGTGTGTGTGTGTCTATATATATATATATTTGGTTGGGAGATCATTAGCACCGATATTCCACCGTCTTTGTTAGCACAAAGTCCGATCACGCCCGATGGGCTAGGCCATCTCCCACGGATAATATGGTTTGATATGATGATGCGAAAGAAAGTTGTTACAAGAGTAGTACCACTATGTACGCAACATGGAGTCTAATCTCCACCCGATCAGCTAGGCCGCCTTCCCACATATACCATGTGGGTTGGATTTTTCTTTTCCAATTCACAGGTACCAGTTTCATCCCAATTTAGGGGAATAATCACAATTTCACCAATATTTCAATTTCATTCCAAATCACAATCCACCCCTATACCGGCATGTGTAGTTTCAGGTGTGGGCCTTATGACCCACCATTCCTCGGTTTTCCTAATGATACTCCCAAAAATATTTTTAGTTTAATTTGCACACAAAGGTAACACATATATAGAAATGTATTCATCTCAGAATCTTTCACATTGTATAAATCTTTATTAGTATTTTCAACCTCTCACAATAATAATATTTCCTTGGCTCTTTGGGCCTTTCGCAAGATTCATTATTCATGGCACGATGGCCACATTCTATTTATATTCTATACTTTCACTTCATTTGATTTCAAGGATCATCACCAATTACCAGCACATAGAGTATTTCAGAGATCATATACCTTAAGTTCATTAGTAATAGAACTTTAAAAACAAAAATTTCTTCTTAAAGAAGGGGACATACCAACCAATAATCGAAACACACATCAAGGTCATAAACAAGCAAATACACCAGTTATTCTTTTCCAATCATGATAATGTACAATTTCAACACTGGAGTATGTATGAACTCGAGTCACATTGGATGTATTTATAAGGCAAAGAATCAGTTAAAACAACACTCACAGACATGATTTGATTACAAAAGCCTTTAGGCCACTCTATTTTTTTGAAATCATTTAAGAATAGTAAAGTCGAGGCCCATTTCACAACCTGTTTCATGTTTCCACATTTCATAGGCATCAGTAGGTACAATTATAACTTACGTTCTTGGCACATGGGCCACGCCCTATTTCCCTAATTCACTTAATTCATTTTCAAACATCTTTATAGATTATCAACAGCAAGACATACTCAATCAATACATTAAGTACACGTAGGAGCAATTAGGAGTTTAAGCATATCGAGTTCTTCTCACCCAATTAGTATACTAACCTTCATTTAAAACACGACTCAAAGCCATACCATTTTAATAAACCAACCATACTTAAGCTTACGAAAAAATTATGGAATTTACTTCCGAGAGAGAAAGTTTAGCCTACATACCTTGTTGAGCTTTCCTTAAGTTACTACAACACACCGACACCTCTAGCAATAATAATCTATATGAAGATAGCAAAAATCAATTAATAATTGGAACGATTTCCCATAGTGTAACTCTCTTAGGAATTTCATCAAACACCCAACATGTGAAATAGACTACACGGTTCTATTATGGAAATTCTTTCTTCCCTCAACCAATTTCAATAAGAAACTATCCAAAATAGTTCATTAATCCCACATACTACCAACTAGTGTCACATGCATGCTATTTCTAATCCCACAATATATATTTGAACTCTTAACCTCTTGCATGCAAGCTTTAGAAGTAGGACTTACCCAGATGGATGATAATCTAGTGGCTAGCTTCCTTGATCCTTGAAGATTTAAGCAAGATTGAGTGATTGGAATGCTAGGTTCCCTCTTCCTCTCTTTATATTGCTCTTACCTCTCTCTAAAATTATCAGAATATCGCCCAAAATGAAGCCCCAAACACTATTTATCAAAATGGAGTCGCGTTATAAAAATAGAAAAATAAACCCTCTAACTCAGATCTGCGGTTGCAGAAAAGACAGCACAATAGATGTGCGGCCTGCAAAATGGTCGCACAATTGATGCTCAGAACTGGGATGTTTCTTGTTGGGTATGCGGCAAGTCTGTAGTTTGTAGACCTGTTCTGCGGTCACAGAATGCACTACAGACCTGATTTGCGGTTGCACAATGCGCCGCATAATGGTCCTCAACTTAGCTCAACTTCTGCTTCACTTTGCGACACTTATGCGGCCCACATATTGATTTTATGGTTGCAAACCAGACCGATGAATTGCATTCTTCAGCCAAAAAGAATCCTCAACACCTTAGTGCATTCTTTAACCCAAAAACTCCGACCCGCGGCAAGCTTACGAGCCGCGAAGATAAATTTTTACTACTTCTAAACACTTAGCCTAACTCGGCACCACAAAACCTTAAATTACACAACAAAATTTTTCCAGGGCCTTACACAAATCACCAAAATAACACCTAGAACTATGAATTGAACACCAAATCGAATGAAATTTTCAAGAAAGCTTTAAAACTTCTATTTTCACATCCGGATGTCTGAATCACGTCAAACTAACTTCATTTCTCACCAAATTTCACAGACAAGTCATAAATATAATAACGGACCCGTACCGGGCTTCGAAATCAAAATATAGACCCGGTATCATCAAGGCCAAAAATCAATCAATTCTTAAAAACCATTAAACTTTTAGACTTTTAATTTTCAACAAAAATTCATATCTCGAGGTAAGGACATCGGAATTCGATTCCGGGCATACGCTCAGGTCCCAAATTATGATACGGACCCACTAGGACCGTCAAAATATGGATCCGGGTCCCTTTACACAAAACATTGACCGAAGTCAAATAAATTTAACTTTTAAGGTAAAATTCTTATTTTTATTAATTTTTAATATATAAGCTTTTCGAGACATCCGGACTATGCACACAAATCGAGGAAGGCTAAAATAAGATATTTAAGGATTCGAAACACGGAATTTACTAAAACATGAGATGACCTATCGGGTCATCACATTCTCTACCTTTAAAACAACTATTCGTCCTCGAACGGACATAGAAAGGTACCTGGACTGGTGAAAAGATGGGGATATCTACTCCGTATGTCAGACTCGGACTCCCAGGTAGCTGCCTCAATGGGCTGACCTCTCCACTGCACTCGAATTGAAGGATAACTCTTCGATCTCAACTGACAAACCTGTCGGGCTAGAATAGCCACCGACTCCTCCTCATAGGTCAAATCTTTGTCCAACTGGACAGTGCTGAAATCTAACACGTGGGATGGATCGCCGTGATACTTCCAGAGCATGGACACATGGAACACCGGATGAACTGCTGATAAACCAGGTGGCAACACAAGTCTGTAGGCCACCTCTCCCACTCGCTCAAGAATCTCAAAAGGTCCGATACACCTAGGGCTTAACTTGCCCTTCTTTCCGAACTTCATCACATCCTTCATGGGTGATACCCGGAGCAACACTCTCTCTTCGACCATAAATGCAATATCTCAGACTCTACGGTCGGCATAACTCTTTTGCCTGGACTGAGCTGTGCAAAGTTGATCTTGAATAATCTTGACTTTATTCAAGGCATCCTGTACTAGATCTGTACCCAACAACCGAGCCTCCCTATCGTGCCCCATTTTTCCCTCTGTGGAGAGAGGTCCAGGTTTCGACATTCATGGGGTATAATAACCTATTTCCTTTCGGGAATTGGGTATTTAAAGAGTCGCCACCTAACGGGTTATGGTGCGTTAGGGCACCTAGAGTGATTAACTCTTGGATTGGTTTGCATTACCGGAGATTAGGGTAAGGGCTCGAAATGACCTCGAGGGGAAGTTGTTAGGCACCCCTCTTGGTCCATAACTATCGGTCCCGATCGAACTTATAGTCACGAATTAGTCCAAATAAATACTTGAAACAAATAATTACTAATAAGGCATGTTTGTATAACTCAAATAATAAGACAAAGGTTTTGGACAAATTGTATAAAACAAAGTCTTAAACAAAAAAGGAATTTTGGAAAAAAGGGGGAGTCCTAGGTTAGTTAGCCTATAGGATCATCTCGCACAATGTCCGGTAAACACTCCTCAATGAGGGGCTACACGTGACATTAGTGCGTAGTCATCATATCCCATATCTACCCGTCCCATCCCCTTAGTGGTCATTTAAAGTGAGTGTTGGTCAGAGATCTCTATTGCGTGTTGTTACCCGTCCCTTCTTAATGGTCCTGGAGGGATTATGACCTCTACCTATAGGTAATTCTAGACAGACCCCTAAGGTTTTAAATGTGAAAATACTAAGGCGACAGGCAAGAACATTTAGGACTTTAGCACATAAGATAAAAAGGAGAAATTAGAGGCTCAAATTTACCTCCTCAAACAATACACATAAATAACATGACTCAAGCACAAATAAGGGCCTTTTGTTAAATAGTATCCTAAGGCATGTCGTCTAAGTGAATATCAGGACACTGCAGACATGCAGTTTATTTTATAAACTCAGAAGTAATGGCCCTATCAGTTTGCCTACTGATTTATTAAGTCTATTAAGAAGATCATAATGACATTAAGTAACAAAACAGTTTCAGAATTGCAAGAGTTTGAAAATGCCCTATAGGCTTGCCTACGCGGAATACTGATAACTACGTTTTATAGTAAAACAGTGCAGATTTTAAAACAAACTCTTGGATCCCTATGGGCATGCTGTCTAATAATAGATTAAGACAATTTTTGAAAGAACTCATTTCAAGGAAATATAAACTACTAATTAAACTGGTTTAGAAGTGAACTAATCGTTGATTTATTTAAACTGAGCTGGTTTAGATCGACAAGCAGAAGTTCTGGTATTGTTCCCTATAGGCATGATATCTAGTTATTCAATACTAATTTGAGAAACTTTGCAGGCATGATGACAAATGACAAACACATGTAAACACTTGTTATGACAGAAGTTGGATTGGATTATATCCTATAGGCATGACATCTACTTGTGAAGTTGGTTTTAAGACCTATAAGCATGATTTCTATTAAGGAATCACTTGAGACCTATAGGCATGATTTCTAACATGGCAAGACAAATGTAGTACAAATATAAAGTCCTATAGGCATGGTTTCTACCTGCATTACCCCACAAACATGTAACTACCCACCCCTTTCACTAGTTACCCCAATATTCGTTTACAAGTTATTACAGACCATATGAATGAATTACATAAGTAGAAAAGAAAATAAGAAGTTATTCTATAGGAAGCCTACAGATAGGCCTAGATTTTCAAAGCCTCCAATAGCCTCAAATGCCCAACTTCCATAGACAATAATCATTGTCTAGGTGCATCAAAGTTCCCTAAGGATCTCAAGGATCCCGGAAAATGCTTACACCTAGACTTGGTAACCAAATTGAGTAAGTGTAGTGTGGAATGGCCCCAACCTCAGTATGCTAGAGTTCAGAGGGTTCTCAAGAGGTTCTCAAGGCAGTACACATACTGGATGGGGCAGAACCTAGTGACTTGGGAGTAGAGTGAGAGTGCTTGACATAGTTTGAAAGGTTTTAGTAGGAAAACAGTATTAAACGAGATTTGCTGGAAATAGTTTATGGAGTAAAAGAGGGAGTCATGCAGTAAAACAACTTTGAAAAGATAGAGTTACATGATTAGACAACAATAAATCAAACATGGAGTTCAAAACCACATCAACAATACTCATAGGACCAAAACAGAAGGAACAAACCTACACACATGGGGTGATGGGGATTGGTGATACATAGAACACATGATTGTAAACACATAATAGGCAAAGGTCTTAGGAATTGGTACAGAGATGCTCAAACACAACTGATCAGACATAGTCATAGAACCAACAATGCTTAAGGGGTTTTAGTATAGGACCCACATGATTTCAGGTCAATCCCAGAACCATACAAGTTTAGGAGTGTAGACTACTTTACAAGGAGACTCATACCAGAAACCAGATATAGCAAAATCACATGGAGACAAACTACATAGGGGAGGGGTAACATGTTCATACTGATCCTAAGGAAGGGGAGTACATGACATGCTAATCATGCAATCATATTAACTGCAAGTTTCACAGCAAAACCATAAGTAAAAGCAAACTAGAAACAAGATGAACTGAAGCAATAAAAGAACCATATTATTTTTGGAACTTGAATTGAAATTAGAACATACCAGTAAAGAAGACAGTAAACAAAAGTGAAGGAGCAGGAGAGCACAATAGTTAGCCTTGGCTTGCAGCCGGCTAACTCATAATAATAGCAAGTAGCACAAAAGAGAGAGCAGAAAGTTTAAGTGAGAGAGAGAGAGAGAGCTTTTTAACCAAAAGGTTTGTGTTTGTGTTAATGAGAGTGTGTGTATATACAGCAGTTCGAAATTAGGTGAAATAAGGCAAGAATCATAGTAGCATAGAAATTATGGAACCAAATACTAATCAGAATCAAATCAATACAAGTACTCCTTTAATTAAGGGGTAATCAACCAACGGTAATAGGCAGAAAATATTTGAGGAAAGAAATCAAGTAGAGCATAAGGTACAGAATAGACGATTAGGGGTAAGTACATAGGGGTTAAATTAGGGAAACAAATAATGAAGAATCAGTAAAGTACTCGGTTAATCCAAATAAGGTAATAAAACAAAATAAAGTTGCAGAATATGGAAATAATTGAAAATCAGCACATAGTAAGTCAGGGAATCAGGGATTCGAAATCATTGATTTAAGGAGATTAACAAGTAAACAAGTTAAAACAGGGAAGTTTTCAAATCAAGCTAAGAAACAACGAGATTAGAGTCAATCAAAGAGAGAGTCTTAGCATATAAAAGGAGTGAAGTAGAAATAACCAAACACAACAAGCAAAGAAGCAAGTATTGACCAGTCAAGATGAACATAAGCATACATAGACGATGTAAGTTAGGCATAAGAAACTCAGTAGAAACACATTCAAAGTGAGATAGTTACAAAAACTCAAACAAGAAACGAGCAGCCATGCTAATACATAGAACCAAACGAAGAAGATCTAAAAAAATTAGGGCTTTTAACATAAGTGATTTGAAAAGGTAGTAAAATCATAGAATCAGTCAAAATATGCAAGAAATAGAAGTTTAAACATAAAAATCAGTTTAAATAAAGTTTTAGAAGAAGTTCCGAAAACCCTAATTTTAGAAGAAGGCGAAAACACTTTGAAATCGATCATTCTTGTAAAAGAGTTCCAAGAACAGTGTAAAATACGAGATTCAGGAAGAAATTAGGGTTTTCAGAAGAAATCCATATAGAGTGAAAGAACCTGTCTAGAATCCCAAGGATCATGACAAATACGACGTGATTTTGCTCGAAATCACACTGGAGTAGCTAAGAACAGGCAAGTGATGAGCCCTAGGTGCAAGTCAGCGCGGCCCTGGGCCCTTGAAGACCTCAGAGAAGGCAAGCATAGCATTAAAGGAGCCATTGGAGGCTTAAGAGTTGATGAGAGATCACCGCAGAAGACTAGAGAAGGGAGGTCGGCGGCTATAGGGGCTAGGGTTTGGTTGGGTTACTGAGAGAGGAGCAGAGATGAGAGAATACAAAGGTGGCAGATTTGGAAAATGACTTAGGGTTAGGGGGTCGTTTGGGATAAAAAAGGAAGGGGTTAATACGGGCCGTTGATCTCTCAGATCAACGGCCATGATTCAATTGATTCTGGGTCGGGTAGGCGGGTTTAGGGTTTGGGTCGGGTAGTTTTAATACGAAATTGGCTTGGGGTTAGGTTTAAATTAAGGCTAAACTTGAAAATGCAATCTGGCCATATTTTAAATAGCCAATATTTCCTATATAATTTATACTAAATAATAAGTTATTTCTGGAAAACAATTTTGTGTACTAAAATGATTTAAAATAGATTTTTAACATTTTAAAATATAGAAGGTCGATTTTATACATATAAATGTAATTATACATTAATAAGGTTAATACTGTAATTATATGCAATTTTAGCTTTAAAAATACAAAATGCAATTATAAAAATACATAAAAAAATTTATAGCCATATTTTGGCATAAATATATAAAATAAATGACTAAATCACCACAAAAGTCAACAAAGTCAACCCCCGGCCCACGCGCTCGGATTCCAAAACTTTTTTGAAGAGAAACATTACCCATAACACCACGAACTCAAATATATAATTTGTTCCTATTTCCATTTCCAATTTCGTGGTCAAAATTCGAAACTACCATTTTAAAGTTTTCTTCCAAAAAATCCTACAATTTCTATCAATTTCCATGTTAAAATCCATATATAACCCATGTATTTAACTCAAAACAAGTAGGAATAATTTACGTTATGATATATGGCGAAAATGATCTTCAAGAATTGCCCCATATGAGCTCGAAGAACTTAAAAGTGAAGAAATAAGCTAGAAATCCCAAAATTAGATGTTCAATACACCTGTCAGGCTACCTTCTTTGACAGCAGTCATTAGTCATGTGATCGCAGTTAAAAATGGTTCCGACATCAGTTCCGTCATCGCGATCGCGATGTAAAAATCATACTTTCTTCTTCACAAACAACTTTTAGTGTAATGGTTGTTGATACCTAATTTTTCCCTACATATTTTTTAATACACATATATACTTTCAAAATAGCATATATGCATATATAAGCATGCCCAAGCTTTTCATAATTTTTCTATAATTTTTAAAGGCTTTAAATTTATTTATTTCTTCTCCTTTTACTTATAAAATTTCAAATAATTATCCTTCAAATTATTGTTGTGGTAATTTAGCAATCTCAATCCTATATTTATGCAAAAATATTACTTAAATATTTTTTGTGCATTTTTATAATTGCATTTATATTTTTCTAAGCCAATTTGCATATAATTGCAATATTAGCCTATTAATGTACAATTATGTTATTAATGCATAAAATGGTTATATTTTTAAAATATTAAACAATTATTTTTAATCATTTTCAGTACACGAAATATTTTTAGAAATCATTTTATTATTTTTATAAATTGTATAGTACCGAAAGTGGCTATTTAAAACTTAGCCAAATTTATTTCAATTTCAGCCTAAATTCAACCCAATCCAATCTCAATACCCAGCCCAATTTCAAATTAAATTACCCGACCAAGGCTCCAAATACATTTACCCGGCCCAGGCCCTCCTTAATCTTGGTCGTTGATCTCCGAGATCAACAGCCCGGATTCACCCTTTCCTAAACCCCTAAACCTAATTCATTTCACCACCTCCCCCGCCGCCCTAAAATCCTCTTTGCTCTCAAAACACTCTCAACCTAAACCCTAATCTTCAAACACCGACCCCCCATCTCTAGCCATCTTCGGTGATCTCTCATCATCTCGCAGGCCTCAAATGACTTCTCCCATGTCATTATTGCCTTCTCTAAGGCCCTCAAGAGACCAGGGCCATGCCGACTTACATCTAGGGTTCATCTCCTGCCAATTCCTGGCTATTACAGTGTGATTTCAAGTGAAATCGTTCTAGTTCATGTTAGTTGGCTCTGAAACTGGCCTAATCAATTGTCTATTTCCTTAAATGAATTTTTCAGGCACTGCCTTAATTTACTATCACTAGACAGTATGCCTATAGGAACTCAAGAGTTCGTTTAAAAAACTGTTCACTGTTTTACTACATCAACGTAGTTATCATGCTCTTAGGACATCACTGTTCTGCGTTTAGGCAAGCCTATAGGGCGTTTTATATTCTGCAACTCTGAAACTTTTTTTTGTTACTTAAAGATGTTCAGATTTAACAGGTTTAATCAGTAGGCAAGTTAAATGGGATCTCTCATACATTGTCCTAATTCAACACTATATAACCCCTGCTCACCTAGATATTATGTTCTAGGATTTTCGCTTAGGTATTTGAATGTTGTTTGAAGACGTGCACTTGTTTGTTATGTTTGAGGAGGTAATTGTGAGCCTATAACTTGTTTCTTTAAATGCAGTCCTAACTGTTCTTGATTGACGCCTAGATTTTTATCCTTTTATGACCTTAGGAAAGTCTAGAACTGTCCAAAGAATAGAGGTCCTAAAATACCTCCAGGGCCACGAGGAAGGGATGGGTAGTGCATGCGTAGGACATTGTGAAGGCTACTAGAACTCTTTAGGCTATGACCAAGGGGAGGGACTTGGGTAGAACAGGATATGATGACTACGCGCTAATGTCCCATGTAGCCCCTCATTGAGGAGTGTTTACCGGGCATTGCGTGGGGTGATCGTGTAGGATAACCAACCTAGGACCCCTCCTTCCTAAATTCCCTTTACATTTCATATGTATACAATTTGTTTAATCCTTTCCTTTGTCTCATTATTTGAGTCATATAATGTCTAAAACCTGCTCTTATTTGTAATTATGTGTTTAAAACTATTTATTTGTTAATGGACTAGTTCATAAGTATATGTTCAGCCAGGACCCACCGTTGTGGACCGAGAGGGGTGCCTAACACCTTCCCCTTAAGGTTATTTCGAGCCCTTACCCTAAATCTCTAGTACTGCAAACCAATCCAAGAGTTAATCACTCTAGGTGCCCTAACGCACAATAATCCGTTAGGTGGCGACTCTTCAAAACCCAAATCCCAAAAGGAAATGAGTTATTACCCCCCATGAATGTCAAAACCCGGACTTCTCTCTGCGAAGGGAAAAAAGGGGGCGCGACAGCATGTCGACTCTGCTGGGGATACCTTTAGGTTCTTACCATAACGAACTTGTCTTTTGTAGATTAGTCCAAGCATGTTTTATCCCGTACCTTTTCCCCTTATTTGGATTTAACTGTCTATTTTCTTTTAAGCATTTATGATTTTTTATTTCCCAAAACTGACTTGTTTCTTTGTTTTCCTTTTCCGTAACTGTATTTCAATTATTTAATACTGTATTTATTTTTCCTACGTGCAAATACCTGACTACATGCTATTAATTGCTGCATAAATCATGCTCCACATCATATTCTACTTGTGCGTATCAAATCCCATAGCAACGCTTGATGAGTGGTTGCGCTCTTCCTGTTTATTACCCTTAAATTTGGAAAGACTTATTTATGGTAAAACCAATCGATCAGTAGTGCAGTCGACGGTTCTGTGCCTTTCCCCCTCAAGTTGTCCGCTTGAGGGTACCAGTCTAAACCCCCATAGTAACCTTACTCTGATCAAAATTGTGCATGCATCATGGTGAAACCTAGTCAGATCAATTATGTTCTCCACATAATGATCCTTTAAGACAAGCCTTATCCAAAAGTCCATCGGTGTTTCCATAATTCCAACGGACACAACCACGTTCTATGCATTAATTTGGAGAACTAAATGCCAATATGCTAATCATGAATGTATAAATAGTCGAGTCTGGTGGGGTAGAAAAGTCTAACCCTTTTGTTTTGTAGAAAATGAGGCACGAGGTCCCCAGATTCCGTATGGTTAGCACACCCTCACTCTTGCTAGACTGGTGGAGGAATCTTCCATGAAGTGATCAGATCAATGAATGGAAAGAGAGGGCCGTCAAATCTAGCGAAAAGCTGGAATATCTGGAATATAGTCTGATGGAATTGGAAGAAAAAGTGAGGAAGAGAGTCACCGACTGCCAGAATGCTGAGGGAAACGAAGGAGGACATTTGGCGAAGGCATTCTTACTGATGAACCTGCGCGAATTGGAGGATTTTATCGACAAGAGCATTCAGCCTGAGGAAGTTCCTTCTGAGACCAAATAGATTGGGTTTACTCGCTTTCCAAATGCAATAAGGCCAAGTGCCAGTAGTGACTTATTTTATTATCTTAGTGTCATTTTGGAATTCGTCTATTCTTATATTATGAAATGAAGCATTTATTGGCATTTAAAGTTCTCCAAAGTTATTTGTCGCTAAGCCTACCTCGGGCACAACAAGGCTCTCAAATTAATACACGAATTTACATTTTCGCAATATGTGTTTAAATACTGCAAACATTTCAGAATCCTCACTGACTTGTTACCTTTTTTTTTCCTTATTTTTATTATTCCCATCCTCTTAGGTTGGTTCACTCATACTGGCCTCATCAGCGTATCATACCAGATCTAGAGGCCCTCCACCTCCTCCTCCTCCTCCTCCAGGAAATACAAAGGGCAGAGGAAAAGCAAAAATGGATGACTTAAGTGGTATCTGAAAGGAGAATGTTGAGAACGCAGAAACCTCAGATGGCCGTAGTACTCCGGCTCCAAATGATCTAGTCCTGAGATTAGAACAAAAGATATTGGGATTGCAAGGAGAACTTGAGCAGGTTCGCAACTTGGCAAACTTTTCACTCACCATAAATGTCCCTGATATCCACCAAAAAAACGCAAAGAACCTAGCACCTCCCCAGAACACACAAAACCAACATCCACAAAATCCTCCCGCACCAAATCAATATGCAACTCCACCCCAAAATCTCAATCCATTGCCAATACCGACTCCGCCACAACATCACCATCAACCAACTCAGTACCCACCAACCACCACTTACCACACTCCCCAAAACACACCACAACCCATTCCCGATCCCCAAAACTCCACTAATGACCATCATTACACCCAAGTCACTGGCACCCATCAAAGCAACCCTATATATATAGAAACCATACCTCACTCCATCCAACCCATCTCCGATACATCGGAATCCTCCGAAAAGTACTTGCTCATTAAAAACATGGCTGAAGAACTCAAGAAGTTGACGAGCCGAGTTCAGGGTGTTAAAGGCGATAGAGGAATAGAAGGTTTGAACTATGAAGACCTGTGTATACAGCCAGATGTGGAACTACCAGAGGGGTACAAACTTCCCAAGTTTTAAATGTTCGACGGCACAAGTGATCCCAGAGTCCATCTAAGGACCTATTGCGACAAACTTGTCGGGGTCGGGAAAGATGAAAAGATCCAAATGAAACTCTTTATGAGGATTCTTACTGGAGATGCTTTGTCCTGGTACATCAGCCAAGATCTGAAGAAATGGTCCAATTAGGTAAGTATGACGTCATATTCCATGAACTGGTTCAGGTTCAATACAGAGAACGCACCGGATGTTTTCTACATCTAGAATATTAAGAAGACACCTACTGAGACTTTCTGTGAGTATGCTACTCGTTGGAGGTCAGAAGCGGCCAAGGTAAGGACATCTTTGGATGAGGAACAGATGAACAAATTCTTCGTCAAAGCATAGGATCCACAATATTATGAAAGGTTGATGGTTATCGAAAATCATAAATTCTTTGATATCATCAAACTTGGAGAAAGAATCGAGGAAGAAATCAAGAGCGGGATAGTAACGAATTTTGAGGCACTATAGGCCACAAACAAGGTATTACAATCAGGTGGCATATCGAAGAAGAGAGATGTTGGGGCAGTAATGGTGGCCCAGGGTCCAAAATCTCCCCTTATGTATCAAACACCTCTACCCATATATCAAACACCTTCATCCACATATCAAACACCTCCACCCACATATCAAACACCTCCGCCCACATACCAAGCATCACCGCCTACATATCAGCCTTCATCTCCCAAATATTCCCAACTAACCACTATCCATCACACCTATAACTCCCAACCATCCCACTTCACCTTCAGCTCGCCAAAATTATCCAAGACCAAGACCCAACTTCAACCGCACCAGACAATAAACCGTCATTGCTGAGCCCATCAACTAGTTATATGAAAGGTTGAAAGTCACAGGTTACATCACGCATGTTCCCGTTGTGGCATTAGAAAACCCATCCCAATGGGTCAATCCGAACAAAACTTGTGCGTACCATTCTGGTATGAAGGGGCACACCACTGCTGAGTGCCGAACATTGAAGGATAAAATCCAGACACTAATTGACAACAAGGTCATACAGGTAAAGGAAGCCGCACCTAATGTCCGCGACAACCCCCTCCCTGATCATAGAGGTGGTGGAGTACATGTGATAGAGACAAACGAAGAATGGGACCCTGAGGGGTCAATTGGGCTTATTCGAGAAGGTGATGACTTTAAAGTTGCAGTCACACTTACCCCTATCATGGTACAGACTCAATCACCAATCGAGGTTGAGGTAACTGCATCAGTTCCATTCGAGGTAGTGGTAGCTCCTCCCGCGGCCACCCCCGCTCTATTTGAAGTAGAAGTGGTCACACCTTTCACTATGACGGTATCAACCATACCTCTATTCAACTCAAAAGCAATATCCTAGGATTATGTTGCTGAGGCTCGACGAAAAGGGAAGGACAAGGTAGAAGAATCTAACGCTGCACAAGGAATGACTAGGACTAGAGGAGTCTATACACCTGAACACTTGGGAGGATCAAGCAAGGATGCCACTACCAGGCAGCCCGTCATTGAGATAGGACCAGATGACCTGTGGAGGAAAGTACATGCAAAGGAGTATTCCGTCGTTGACCATCTGAACAAAACCCCAGCTCAGATATCTATCCTTTCACTGTTGCAAAATTCAGTGGCACATAAGAATGCTTTAATAAAAGTGTTGAGCGAGGCTAATGTACCCAATAACATCACTGGTGGAGAAATGGCCAATATGGTGGGGAAAGTACTAGAAAGTCATAAAAATATCTTCCACGAAGATGAACTACCACCTGAGGGGCTGAATCACAATCGAGTGTTGCATATTACAGTGCAATTTGAAGACAAATTCATTGCTAGGGTCTTGGTTGACGGAGGTTCAAGCCTAAATATTTGTCTATTGGACTCTCTAAAAAGGTTGGACAAAGGTTTTCATGAAATAAGGGTAGGAAGCATGAATGTGAAAGCTTTCGATGGGTCCCACAAGGCCACGATCGGGGAAATCAACATTTGCTTGCAGAAGGGCCCAACTTGGTTCGACGTCGAGTTTCAGGTGCTTAACATACCAGCCTCATATAACCTTCTGTTGGGCCGACCATGGATCCATGCCGCTGGAGCCGTGCCTTTCACACTACATCAAGCCATGAAGTTTGAATGGAACTGTTAGGAGGTAATCATTCATGGAGATGGAAGTAACCCCATTTACACTAGTCAAACCATCTCGGCTATTGGACATAGAAGAAGGTTAGGAGGGGAAACCTATCATCATATTGAACGGGTCAATGCCGTCGAGAAAGATAAATAGTGTAGTAGTAAAATAGAAAGCATATTGGCCTGGTCTGGATATGAACCTGGCAAAGGGTTGGAAAGAACCTTCAAGGTATCACTAAACTGATACAGCTAAAAAATCATGGTACCACCTTTGGGCTCGGATACCATTATACATGGCAGGAGTATAGAAATTGTCGCCTCCATGGCGTGAACCATACTACCCTCTCGAGCAACAGTGCCACATTTGGAACAAGCTTTTCACCAAGCCGATACGATATAGGGGACTGTAGAAGAGGAAGCACTAGCTAGGTTGAAGAATCTGTTCTTGGAGGATGAGGATATGGACTACAGTGCCATAATTGAGGAGGAGGAGGAGGAAGAAGGCCTCACCATTCAGACCGTAAATAAGGGAGTTGTTCTCAGGAATTGGACCGCTACACCATCCCGAGCCCACCGACTCCCTGGGTAGCTTGGCAGATTTTTCTTCTATAGCCATTCGAGGAATTTAAGATTTCCCATAATTTTGTTTAAGATTTACTTATTTCAAAATAAATGCTCGATTCATCGAGTCGTACTTTGTCTGGATGATTTTCAGTTTTAATCAAATGCATTTCTCTTTATTATTCACTACTATCTTTACACTTTTCCTTTCTACAGTGTTATTATTACTTTTCCTGATGAACCAGTGACTGTGACATGTAATGAGGCAACGCAGCATGAGAATAGTGATTCAAATGAAGAAGATGAGATACCCGAGAAAATTGTCAGGAAGGTTGAAAACTTTGAAAATAAGCCTAAGTCCAATCTGGATGAGACCGAAGTAGTAAATTTGAGAGACGCCGAGACCGTCAAGGAGATTCGCATCAGCATTCACTTGTCACCAATAGATAAGGAAGAGTACATTCGCTTCCTAAAAGAGTATGAGGATATTTTTGCATGGTCATATGATGAAATAACCGGTTTGAGCACGTCCATAGTGGCTCACAAGTTGCCCACTAATCCAACGTGTCCGCCAGTAAAGCAGAAACTCAGAAAGTTCAAACCAGACATGAGCCTGAAAATCAAGGAGGAAGTTACAAAGCAGATCAAAGCCAAAGTTCTCAGGGTGGTTGAGTACCCAACCTGGTTAGCTAACATTGTGCCAGTTCTGAAGAAGGATGGAAAGGTCAGAGTATGTGTTGACGATCGGGATTTAAATAAAGCAAGTCCCAAGGATGACTTTCCACTGCCAAATATACACATCCTGATCGATAATTATGCCAAGCATGAACTCCAATCCTTTGTAGATTTCTTCACGGGTTATCACCAGATTTGGATGGATGAAGAAGATGCAGAGAAGACAGTTTTCATCACACCGTGGGGTGTATACTGTTACAAGATGATGCCATTCGGTCTGAAAAATGCTGGGGCCACTTACATGAGAGCCATGACAACTATCTTCCATGACACGATCCATACATAAATAGAGGTGCGTGTGGACGACGTCATTATCAAATCCAAGAGGTCCGCAGATCATATAGCGAACCTGAGAATGTTCTTTGACATGCTATGGAGGTACAATTTGAAACTGAATCCCGCAAAATCTGCATTTGGGGTTCCCACAGGAAAATTATTGGGATTTATCGTCAGTCGTCGAGGGATCGAGCTGGATCCGTCTAAAGTCAAGGCTATTCAGGAGTTACCACCACCTAAGAGCAAAAGGGACGTGATGAGGTTCCTAAGACGTCTCAACTATATTAGTCGCTTCATAGCACAGTCCACAGTCATATGTGAACCCATCTTCAAGATGCTGAGGAAAGATGCTGAAACAAGTTGGACAGAGGATTGTCAGAAAGCTTTTGACAAGATCAAGGAGTACCTGTCCACACCACCAGTTCTAGTCCTGCCAGAACCAAGACGACCTTTGCTACTCTATCTATCTGTATTAGATGGAGCCTTCAGATCTGTTTTGCGACAACATGACGAGACAGGAAGAAAGGAGCAAGCCATATATTACTTGAGTAAGAAGTTCACACCTTATGAAGCACGGTACTCTCTGCTTGAACGCACTTGCTGTACTTTGACCTGGACAACTCAGAAATTGAGGCATTACTTCTGTGCCTACACTATATACCTCATATCCAAATAGACCTTCTGAAGTACATATTCCAAAAATCCATGCCGATTGGAAAGTTGGCCAAATGGCAGATACTGTTGAGTGAGTTCGACATCGTCTACGTAACTCAAAAGGCGGTCAAGGGACAAGCATTGGCAGATCACCTTGCTGAAAATCCGATGGGAGGAGAATACGAACCCTTGAAAACGTATTTTCCTGATGAAGAAGTATCCTTCGTAAGAGAAGACATTACCGAAACATACGACGGTTGGAGGATGTTCTTTGATGGAGTTGCGAATTTCAAAGGAATAGGTATTGGAGCAATCTTGGTATCAGAAACTGGTCAACATTATCCGATATCTACTAAACTCAGATTTCCCTACGCCAACAACATGGAGGAGTATGAAGCTTGCATACTAGGGCTCTACATGGCAATCGACATAAACATCTAGAAGTTACTAGTGATCGGTGATTCAGATTTGCTTGTACACCAGATACAAGGAGAGTGGGCCACCAAGAATTCCAAGATATTGCCATATCTGTACCATGTGCAGGAGTTGAGAAAGAGGTTCACGAAGATAGAATTCTGACATGTGCCCAGAATTTAGAATGAGTTTGCCGACACATTGGCCACCTTGTCATCTTTGATATGACATCCAGATAAGAATTATATTGATCCCACTCCGGTGAAAATACATAATCAACCAGCATATTGTGCTCATGTTGATGAAGAAACGGATGGAAAGCCTTGGTTCTATGACATCAAGGAGTACTTATTAAAGGGAGAATATCCGGAGCATGCAGATCACACTCAGAAACGCACCCTCCAGAGATTGTCAAATCACTTCTTCCCAGCGGAGGGAACTTGTACAGAAGAACTCCTGATTTGGGTTTACTAAGGTGTGTCAACGCAAAGGAAACTTCTAAACTACTTCAAGATGTACATGCCGGGAATGGTTTTGTCTTGGCTAAGAAGATACTCAGGGTCGGTTACTTTTGGATGACCATGGAGACAGATTGCATCCAGTATGTCCGCAAATGCTTTCAATGCCAGGTGCATGCCGATATGATAAAAGTGCCGCCAAACGAGCTCAATGCAACAAGCTCACCTAGGCCATTCGCCGCTTGGGGAATGGATGTCATTGGTCCGATTGAGCCCACTGCTTCAAACGAAGACAGGTTTATTCTAGTAGCCATTGATTACAGTACAAAATGGGTAGAGGCTGCATCCTACAAAGCTGTAACCAAGAAAGTCGTCATAGATTTTGTCAAGGATCGAATTGTTTGCCGATTCGGGGTTCCTTAGTCCATTATTACTGATAATGTCGCCAATATCAACAGTGATATGATGAAAGCTATGTGTGAAACTTTCAAAATCAAGCACAAGAATTCCACAGCCTACATACCTCAGATAAATGGAGCCGTAGAAGCCGCCAACAAAAACATCAAGAAGATACTAAGGAAAATGGTAGAGAACCACAAACAATGGCGTGAGAAGCTAACTTTGGCTTTATTGGGATACCGCACTACAATTCGCACATCAACCAGGGCAACCCCTACATGTTGGTTCATGGTACCGAGGCTATCATCCCAGCTGAAGTAGAGATTCCTTCTTTGAGAGTAATACAGGAAGTTGAACTCAGCGATATAGAGTGGATAAGGAGTTGCTATGAACAGTTGGCCCTCATTGATGGAAAGAGGTTGAACGAAGTGTGCCACAACCAACTTTATCAAAATAGAATGTCCAGAGCTTCCAACAAAAGGGTCAAACCCAAGCAATTTACACCAGGTTAGTTGGTGCTGAAGAAGATATTCCCACATCAAGATGAAGCAAAAGGGAAATTCTCTCCAAACTGGCAAGGTCCGTACACGGTTCACAGGGTACTAACAGGAGGAGCACTCATACTTGCAGAGATGGACAGAGAAATCTGGCCAAAAACCAATCAATTCAGATGCAATCAAGAGATACTATGCCTAGATTATTTACATTTCCTCATCTGATGTAATTGAACTACGCTTGACCTGATTCTCATTTAAGAGGGGATATGTAGGCAACCTTCTGGGTTCGATCATATCATAATAAAATTTTCATTTCCCCCAATATCAGAAACTGGGGCAGAATTTTAAGGAGGGTCCTCAAAATTCCGGAGCAAGTCCAGCCAACGCCAACATGTGTCAGACGGTTAGTAATCAGTTAAGAAACTGGGGCAAAATTTTGAAAAGTATTCTCAAAATTCCGAAGAAGGTTCAGCAAGGCCTATCATCCGCAAATAGCCGTAGGATCATCTACTAAACTGGGGAAGAATTTTAAGGAGGACCCTCAAAATTTCGACATAAGAGAGCTACAATGCCTTTGAGATGTGTCACATCACTAATTCATCAAAATTACTTAATTATCAATATATTTCTAAAATAGCTTTATTTTTATCATAGATTGCATATTTTTCGAAAAAAACTCTATTTCCATAACAGTCAGGTGTCACCCAAGGAAACTCAAAAGGGCCTCCGGAGCGGAGCAAGGCCAGCTGACAGAAGCACGAGCCAACCTCCCCCCACAAAACTTACAATTGTTTTTGAACGCAGGCACATTTGGCGTAACGATAGCACTCGCAAACATGTATACACAAAGAAAATTCACTATCAATCCGGCCATCAAACATTGAATATATCTCCAGCTAAGACATATACTACTCTTATTTGCTACTCGCTCTTTGCATGGGACTAAGCCCTGTCCCACATATCTACATGAGGCTAATCCCTACCTCCATATATGCATGAGGCTAATCCTTGACTCCATATTTGCATGAGGCTAATCCTTGCCTCCACGTCTGCATGAGGCTAATCCCGGCCTCCACACCTGCATGAGCTAATTCTTGCCTCCATATTTGCATGAGGCTAATCCTTGCCTCCCTATCTGCATGAGGCTAATCCCTGCCTCCATATTTGTACGAGGCTTATTCCTGCTTCCATATTTGCATGAGGCTAATCCTTGCCTCCATATTTGCATGAGGTTATTCCTTGCCTCCATATCTGCACGAGGCTAATCCCTGCCTCCATATTTCCCTGAGGCTAATCCTTGTCTCCATATTTGCATGAGGCTAATCCTTGCCTCCCTATCTGCATGAGGCTAATCCCTGCCTCTATATCGACATGAGGCTAATCCCTGCCTCCATATTTCCATAAGGCTAATCCTTGCCTCTGTATTTGCCCGAGGCTAATCCTTGCTTCCATATCTGCATGAGGCTAATCCCTGCCTCCATATCTGCATGAGGCTAATCCCTGCCTCCATATTTGCATAAGGCTAATCCCTGCCTCCATACCTGCATGAGGCTAATCCTTGCCTCCATATCTGCATGAGGCTAATCACTGCCTCCATATCTGCATGGGACTAAGCATTATCCCTCTTTTCACAAATATTACTCTATTTCTAGTACTATCTATTTGCTTTTCAATCGGGTAGCTCTGCCTTTCATTTCACAAAACTAAGCCTTGTCTTGTTAACATCATGATTATTACATATCATTGGCTGAAATATCGCTAATCTATCCAAAGGCGCCATAGTCTAAAATGCATCATCCTTATAGCCGGAAGACACCATGCCATGACCTGAGGATCCCTCAAATTTGCATATCATTATTCAAAGGCGTCATGGTTTAGAGGCACCATTTGTCATTGCCCGAGAATGTCATTTCATGGCCTGCGAATCCCTCACTAAACAATTCATGGCCCAGGACATCATGGTCCAAGGACGTCATCTTTAACCGTCCAAAGACAGGCTTTATGGTCCAAAGGGAATCTGCATCATGTTAAATTTTCACAAATACATGTTTGTAGCATCTTATATCTGCAGATAACCAGTAAGCAACTGCTATCCTAGCGGGAGCGATCTCCCTCCAGTTCTTTCAACTGCCTCGGACCTTAATCACTCACCATAGCCGCTTGGCACCTCTTGTCCGTTCTTGCAATGATTTCGTCGGCATATTCCGCCGATGAATCCAAAACTACACATGGCCTGATTCCGGTAAAACTAGGGATATGTAGGCAACTCGAAGATCGGAGTCCAGCCTCTATTTTTCAAAGCATCCCGCCTGGTCAAAATTAGCCATTATTTATTTACCCGAAATCTCTTTCATCCTTCCCGGGAAAGAGGGGCAGTTGCTGATACCAAACGTTTCCCTACATATTTTTAATACAATATATACTTTCAAAATAGCATATATGCATATATAAGCATGCCCAAGTTTTTTATAATTTTTCTATAATTTTTAAAGGCTTTAAATTGATTTATTTCTTCCCCTTTTACTTATAAAATTTATAATAATTATTCTTCACATTATTATTGTGGTAATTTAGCCATATAAATCCTATATTTATGCCAAAATATTGCTTAAATATTTTTTGTGCATTTTTATAATTGCATTTATATTTTTCTAAGCCAATTTGCATATAATTGCAATATTAGCCCTATTAATGTACAATTATGTTATTAATGCATAAAAGGGTCTTTTGTATTTTTAAAATATTAAACAATTATTTTTAATCATTTTCAATACACGAAATATTTTTAGAAATCATTTTATTATTTTTATAAATTGTATATTACTGAAAAAGGCTATTTAAAACTTAGCCAAATTTATTTCAATTTCAGCCTAAATTCAACCCAATCCAATCCCAATACCCAACCCAATTTCTAATTAAATTACCCGACCCAGGACCCAAATACATTTACCCGACCCATGCCCCAAATACATTTACCCGACCTAGGCCCCCCTTAATCTTGGCCGTTGATCTCCAAGATCAATGGCCGGGATTCACCATTTCCTAATTAAACTAGACTATACCCCCCCAAATCTAATTCATTTCATCACCTCCCCTGCTGCCCTAAAATCCTCTCTGCTCTCAAAACACTCTCAACCTAAACCCTAATCTTCAAATGCCGACCCCCTATCTTTGGCCATCTCCGGTGACCTCTCATCATCTCTCAGGCCTCCAATGGCTTCTCTCATGTTATTCTTGCCTTCTCTAAGGCCCTCAAGGGACCAGGGCCATGCCGACTTGCATATAGGGTTCATCTCCTGCCTGTTCATGGCTATTCCAGTGTGATTTCAAGTGAAATCGTTCTATATTTGCTACGATCTATGGGTTTCTAGACAAATTTCTTCATCTCTGTATGGGTCTCTTTCGAAACCCTAATTTCTTTTCTATACCTCCTAGATCTGTATAGATCTAGGACAATTTGAGTTTGTTTCTTGAGTATTTTACATTATCCTTGAGGTTCCTTACAAGAATCATATGATTTCAAGTGTTTTTCATCTTCTTCTAAAATTAGGATTTTTGGAATTTCTTTTAAAAATTTTGTTTAAATGATTCTTTGTGTTTAAACTTCTGTTTCTCACATATTTTAATTGATTCTATGAGACTACTACAGCTTTAACTTGCCTATGCTGAAAGCCCTAATTTTTTTAAGGTTCTTCGTTTGGTTTTTTGAATATTAGCATGACTAACCGGTTCTCGTTTTGAGTTTTAGTGATTTCTCGTGACTGTCTTGCCTTGATATGCTTCTATTGAGTTTCTTAGTCTAAACTTTCATTGATTCTATGTGCTTGTGTTCATCTCGACCGTTTATATCAAGACATGCATCTTTCTCATCAAATTAGTATTGTTTAACTTTTATTTTTGCTAGGGTTATGTGTCGATTCTTGACTATCCATGTTTTACCCTATTTATATGCTAAACATGTTGACTCTTTTCATGACTTTCTCTTTGATTGAGCTATGTGATATTCTGAATTCCTTATTTCTTGGGTTGATTTGAACACTTTCCTTTAAACCTTCGATTCTTACCTTTCTACTCAATTTGATTGATTTGTTTGCCTTAATTAATTTTCCCTTACCTTGTCTGCATTGTTACTTGATTCTTACTGATTATTTTCTTAATTAGAATTTTCCGAACCTAGCCCTAATTACTTGTTCTATACTTGCACTATTTGAAGTCTTTCCTTATTTGTTATACTCCAGCTATGTGTGATTTCTTTCCTTACTTGTCACCTGCTCTTCACCGTTTGAACTAATTCCCTTAATCAAGGGAGGACTCGAACTGATTTTACTCTGAGTTCTATAATTACTGAACAATTTGATTCTTACCTTATTTACCTAGCTTTCAAGATACTATATATTGCTCTCTTCTACAGTTTTGAAAGGGGACAAACATTAGTTCACATCTCTCTTACACTCAAAATATCTCCTGCTTTCTTCATTACTTACTATAGTTACTAAATTAGCTGGTTGTAAGCCAAGACTAATTATTACACTCTCCTGTTCTTTACCTTCGTTTACTCTCTCTACTGGTATATTCTGATTTTACATTCGATCTTTCAAACCAATGTGTTTCCTATTGCTTCAGTTTATCATATTCCTAATCTGTTTCTATCTACTATTTTGTTGTTCAACATGTAATTGACCTATTACTTCACCTAGTTATGTCTTATGACTTCTAGGATCAATATGTCTTATGAACTTGTAGTCTGTCTAAATTTGACTCTACCCTGTTTTTGAATGTTGGTTCACTTGCAATTTAGTCTCTAGTATGAACCTTTCTTTGCAAAGTAATTTTGTTATTCTTAGTTGTTTGATTCTATGTTAGTTCTGAAATTCTTACTGTGTTGTATCATTAGCTATCCCTAATCCCATGAACCCCCTAAAGCACCTCTGATTCTATAATTATGTTCTGATTAGCACCCCTGAATCCACGTCTTACTATTTGCACTATTAGCTACCCTCTTAATTGCAAAGACTTCTGTTACTTGTATTGTGTGTTCTCAGACCGAATTACCCCATGTATGAAGGTTTGTTATTTGAGTGTTGTTGAACCTGTTTTGGCCCTATGTTTGATATGTTGTTTGTGTGATTACACAACTCTTGTTAAAAACTGTTTTACTGAAAAATTCTCCTATTCATAAAACTACTAAGTCTTTTCAAATATTGCTTTCCTATTAAAACCTTTTCAAAACCATGTCAAGCACTCCCGCTCTACTTTAGGTCTTTAAGTTCTGCCCCTCTAGTGTGTGACTGCCTTGGGATCCCTATGAGATCCCTCTGAACTCTAATGCACTGGAGCTGACTCTTCCACGCTGCACTTACTCCCTTCTGGTTATAAAGTCTAGGTGTGAGCACTGCCCGGGATCCTTAAGATCCTTAGGGAACTCTGACGCACCTAGACAATGATATTGTCATAAAATTTTGCATTTGAGGCTATTGGAGGCTTGGGGAAGTCATTTGGGCCTGCTTCAGGCTCCCTATAATTAACTTCTTCTTTTCTTTATTGTTTATGTAATTTATTCAGCTTGTCTAAAATAATTATTTGTAAACAACATTGGGGTGATTAGTAAAAAGGGGTGGGTAGTTACATATATGTGGGGTAACTCAGGTAGATACCATGCCTATAGGATCATATTAATATACTTGCTATATTTGCTTTACCATACTAGAAACCATGCCTATAGGATTTAAAGGGATTCAATATCAAAAGCCATGTCTATAAGTTTAAAAAAATAAATCAACTTCATAAGTAGATACCATGCCTATAGAGTAAAGTGATTGAGTTCAATTTTCGCTACTACATGTATTTACATTTACATCTGTCTCACTGACATCAGCTTTTAACAATTGGATATCATGCTTATAGGATTTAAAATCAGAAATTCCGCTTATAGAACTTAAAATCAACTTAGTTTAAACAAGTTGGTCTAATTCATGTTAGTTGGCTTTGAAACTAGCCTAATCAATTGTCTGTTTCCTTAAATGAATTTTTCAAGCACTGCCTTAATTTACTATCACTAGACAACATGACTATAGGAACTCAAGAGTCCGTTTAAAAAACTGTTCACTGTTTTACTACATCAACGTAGTTATCATGCTCTTAGGACATCACTGTTCTGCGTTTAGGCAAGCCTATAGGGCGTTTTAAATTCTGCAACTCTGAAACTTTTTTTTTGCTACTTAAAGTTGTTCAGATGTAACAAGTTTAATCAGTAGGCAAGTTAAATGGGATCTCTCATACATTGTCCTAATCCAACACTATATAACCCCTGCTCACCTAGATATCATGTTCTAGGATTTTCTCTTAAGTATTTGAATGTTGTTTGAAGATGTACTCTTATTTGTTATGTTTGAGGAGGTAACTGTGAGCCTATAACTTGTTTCTTTAAATGCAGTCCTAACTGTTCTTGATTGATGCCTAGATTTTTATCCTTTTAAGACCTTAGGAAAGTCTAGAACTGTCCAAAGAATAGAGGTCCTAAAATACCTCCAGGGCCACGAGGAAGGGACGGTAGTGCACGCATAGGACATTGTTAAGGCTACTAGAACGCTTTAGGCTATGACCAAAGGGAGGGACTTGGGTAGAACAGGATATGATGACTACGCGCTAATGTCACGTGTAGCCCCTCATTGAGGAGTATTTACCGAGCATTGCGTGGGGTGATCCTGTAGGCTAACCAACCTAGGACCCCTCCTTCCCAAATTTCCTTTACTTTCCATATGCATACAATTTGTTTAAGCCTTTCCTTTGTCTCATTATTTGAGTCATGTAATGTCCAAAACTTGCTCTTATTTGTAATTATGTGTTTAAAACTATTTATTTGTTAATGGACTAGTTCATAAGTATAAGTTCGGCCGGGACCCATCGTTGTGGACCGAGAGGGGTACCTAACACCTTCCCCTCAAGGTTATTTCGAGCCCTTACCCTAAATCTCTGTTAATGCAAACCAATCCAAGAGTTAATCACTCTAGGTGCCCTAACACACCATAATCCGTTAGGTGGCGACTCTTCAAAACCCAAATCCCAAAAGGAAATAAGTTATTGCCTCCCATGAATGTCAAAACCCGGACTTCTCTCCGCGGACTGAAAAAGGGGGCACGACAATGATAATAATAACTCTTTGTACAAAATTCGAAATGACAAACCGTTTGATTTCTAAAAACCAGATTCAAAGAGCTACAACTTTTATTTTTGGATCATCTCTAATTTCCTTATAAATTTCAAGATATAAACTCCCGAAGTCAAACTACTAACAGTAGAAAATACTTCTACGTGATTGCGGCCTTCCCTCCGCAATCACGATTCACAAAAGTCTGGAATGCACTTTACTCTTCGCGATCGCGACCCATACCTCCGTGATCGCTGAGAGCACCCTAGGCATCAGATAGCAATAGTTTAAAATGGTCTAAAAGTGGTCCGAAATAACACCAAAACTCACCCGAGGTTCGAGGAACCCTGCCCAATCATTCTAACAAGTAAACATATCCTATGTAAACTTGTTCAAAAACTCGAAACATAAATTACAACATCGAAAGAAAGAATTAAATATCAAACTCAATTTCTTAAACTCTCTTAACTTTCAAACATTCATCATTCACCGAACGCGTCCGAATCACACTTAAGTATTTCAGAATGACGCTAAATTTTATGTACAAGTCACAAATTACAATATGAACCTATTCCAAGGATCAGAATAAACGGACATCAATAACACCAAATTCCACTTTTAACTAAAACTTAGAAAATTCTAAAACCTTTAAAATGCCAGCTTTCCAAAAGTCAAGAGAATGATGGCACTATTGGATATTGCATGAGAAGAGCCTACATTTTAGGAGGCACCTTGTGTTTTTGCTTCCGGATGCTTGACTAGTGTTACGATGATTGCCTAGTTTTTGGCTTCTGAGGTTCAGGTTTTACTACGTGGCATGGAGAATCTATGTGGGTGTTTTTCGCAAGATGATGGAGTATAAGTGATGTATCAGCCATTTGAGTAGCGAATTTGAGATCGGGTACGAAAATTCTGGTAGTCATGAGGTTTAGGGACTAGATGCCCTCGTAGGCAGGCTATTCCTTGATCGCAAATTGTGAAGAAATGTTGGGGATTGGATAAATGATGGTATATGTTATGGGTAGGTTGTTATGAACTTGTGGAAGGTTATTACCTATTTGGGGGTGATCAGAATTGGTTTGGAGGCTATTTGTAAGCCTAATGAGAATGTAAATTCTATATATCAGATTGGGTTTGGTCACTCTTGTGCAATTGCTATCATGGGTATATTACGGGGCAAAATGAATGTTACTGGCGCCCCAATCTATGTTATGTGCTTCTCTTTTATGCTATGATGGGTTGTGAGGTAATATGATTATTCAAACGAATGTTGTTTTAATCCCGTTTAGGCCTCATGGCGATATGAGCGAGATGACCCTCGTGATGTTGATATGCTTATTAAACCTTAGTTGTGCTTGTTTTTTTTCCGTATTGTATTATTCCTATTCATATTTCTATAGTTATATTTGTGTATTTTATCATGCTTGATGTTGGAATACGTGTGTAGTGAGTTGAGCATTTTGGCTCGATGGATATCCCTATGTGGATTGATATATTTGGGATCGGGTTGTGCGTCACAATGGAGTTATATGGGATACCCTTCCTTGTGTTTATTTCATATTTTATTTTCCCTTTGTGGGATGAGTTAATAAAATAATACTTTTGTTGTTATAAATGTTGTACTTGTTAGATAGTCCTCATACCTTATTTTCTTTCTATTGTTAGATACTTTCTTTCTAAGTTATTACTTGATTGGTGTACAAATCGTGTTGTGTGATAATCCATGTGGTTTTGGTGTGATTTGTCAGTTGGGCTACTTGTATCGGCTGAGATGAGGTTTCTAGACTTGAGATTTGCACTATCATATCATGATAAGGAGTGTTTGGAACAATGATACCCTATTTTCGCTCAAAATTCGGCATTGATCCTTGTTGGACGAGAGAGCTTCTTGATTTGTTGATTTCATGGGTGGTTATGAGTTTCTACATGTTTCTTTTATCATTAGCAGTGTTGCGAAGGTCCATAACGAGGTTTCATTAGGCATGAAATGTATTACCGGCACCGAGATTGTTATTTGGTAGCTATGGTAGTCGGAAGTTATTACCACAGGCATTTGAGTTGTGGGGAATACCATATGATTATACCTTCGGTTAAGGTTGTGGATTGATTCAGCTTGTTCAGGATTATACAATGTATTGATAAGAGATTCGGGTCTTATGATGAGTTTCAGATGTTGAGGATTGCCTTCTATGGTTTATGGCTAAAGATAAGTAAGATCTTTAGTTAAGTTGTGTTTTCAGGCTTACATGGATTAGGGTGACGTGGAATCACTCGCGGGTATATGTATGGTGCGCTCATGCAGTGATTTGATAGCTTTGGAATGACTCTTGGCACGTTTGAGGACAAACATATGTTTAAGTGGGGGAGAATGTAATGACTCGACCGGTCGTTTTGACCAGTTGCACTTTGTTCGGAGGTTTGAGGTCACGAATAACATCACATGTTATGACTTGTGTGTTGTTGGTTTTGATTTTCTAGTGGCTTAAGAGTGATTTGGATGAATGATTCTTATTTTAGAAGCTTTAAGTTGGAAAACTTGACCAATTTTGACTTTTGCGAATTTGATCTCTGATCATAGTATTGATGGTTCCGGTAGGTCCGTATGGTAATTTTGGACTTGTGCATATGCCCGAATTTTCATTTGGATGTTTCTAGATGGTTTCGACACCATTTGGTGAAAATCGGCAATTTAAAAGTTTAGATTTTTCTTAAGTTTGACCATGGTTGACTTTAAGGCTATCGAATTTGGACTTTGGTTTCAGAACTTGGAATAGGTCCATTTTGTCATTTGGAACTTTTTTGCAAAAGTTACCGTCATTCCGAATTGATTTGATAGGAACTAGACGTGTGGTTGTGGTTTTAGAAGTTCTTGAGTATCATGTAAATTTCATTTTTTTGGGAGGTTCGATTCATGATTTCGTACATTATTTTGATGGTTTTATCGCGCAAACAAGTTTGTGTTTATATTTGTAGACTTGTATTGATGTTTGGTGCGGAGTCCCGACGGTTCGGGTGAGTTTCAAATGCATTTCAGGGTGTTAGAAAGAGTTCAGATTGTTGGTTACAGGTCTGATGCAGCAGGTCTTGCAAATACGAGATATGGTTCACATTTGCGATCCTTGCATTTGCGAGAAGGAATCGCTTTTCCATGGTCTGGGATGTTGTCTGTTTTCTCATTTGCGATAAAGGTTTCGCATTTGCGATGTTGATTTTGCGAAACCCAAGTAGCATTTGCGATAATGGCTGGGTAGTGGTCTGTTCGTATTTGCGAACTTCGTCTTCGCTTTTGCGACTGCCCCAGCTTCGTATTTGCGACTTCTCTGTGGGCTTTACAATGTTCGCTTTTGCGAGCAATGGTTTGCATCTGCAGTTGTTGCATTTGCAAACCGTGGATCGCAAATGCGGCTTGTGTAGCTGAACATAAGGGTGAATTACATGACTTGACTTCATTTTATCATATTTTGGAACCCTAGATTCGGTAGGAGACAATTTTTAGGCGGGATTTTCATATACAATTATTGGGTAAGTAATTTTAATCAATTTTCAATTATATTTCATGATTATATATGTGATTTAACCTCAAATTTGTGAGATTCCAAGTGAAAATTTAGAGAAATTTTGTCTATGTTTTGAAAAATAAAAATTTGGGATTTGAGAGTCGAAATGGACTCGGTTTTTGAAACAAAATACATATATGAACTCGAGGTGTTATGGATAGTCAAGAACTACTCTTGGACTCGAGTTTTGACCTGACGGTCCCGGGGTTGGCTTCTGTTGACTTTTGGGAAAGGTTTTATTTGAGTCATTTGCATTTTGCTAAAATAAAGAAGAAGAAGACATTATAGGTGCATACAGTACGTTGGACTAATACTACATTGAGGGGGAGGAATATTATTACAGTAAAATTACAAGCAACAAGACATATTTGGAGATGGAATGACAAGAATATTAGCTAGCGATAATAATATTTTTCTAAGAATGAGCAATATATATATATATATATATATATTATCTTTTTAGGCTGGGCATGTTAGAGACAATGGGAAGACAGATCGAACTTATCCTTCTAACAAGCAAATTAAAACTTCTACTTCAAATTATAATACTCCCTCCGTTTCAATATATCTATGAACTCATTTGACTGAGCATGAAAGTTAAGAAAAGATAAAAGACTTTTGAACTTGTGGTGTAAAATGAGGCATATACACTCGTGTGGCTATAAATCATTGCATAAAGGTAAACTGTTTCCAAATATAGAAAGAAGTCATTCTTTTTGGCACAGACTAAAAAGGAAATAGGTTAAACTGATAGAGTATTACTTAAATAGTAACTAGTTAAATAACCCGATCGTAAGAGATGATAGAATATATATTATTAAACCACATCAATTCAACCACAAGGGTAGCCGAAATTTAGAACTTGAAACAAAAATATTATAATATGAAAACAATCTTCAACAATAAAAACACCCGTTGTTAATGCTCAGTGAACCAAATCAAATAAATTAGTTACATCAGAAAGGAACTCATATCTCATAAAATGAAATGAAGTGAATGATCATATTAACAAAAACTAAACCGAAATACCGACATACTTAAATCGAGTAAACGAAGAACAAAAGTTGTTAAAACATTTACGGTATACTGAATATAACAAAAACCGATATCAAAATACAAGATTTTTTATTTGATCAGAAATTGGTTTTAGGTCTTTTTGCAAACCTCTTGTTGCATTGGGAAGAGGGTTAACCAGTGGAACTCCGAGTTTTGCTTGCTAACATGTGGGCAAGGAAGGGATACCGATATGCTCTGTGTTTCCAAATTGAAGACATAAAGACGATGACCCTCAATGGGGTAGATGGATTCTCTCTCAATATTAGTGCCTCTTGTGGAGCAAGTTGTTTCCGTGGAATCATTTAAAAAAATTGCAGTTTCACCAATGCTCTTCACTTTTACCCACCATTGGTATAATTGTTGCTACTTCCGAGTCATTATCTAGATCCAAACATACTAATATTGATCTTTCGGATATTAATCCGTAAAATTTTCCCTTGAAGACTATCAAAGCTAGCAAAAAATAGCTATCTCCATTAATTTGTGGCATTTCTTGTTTATAAAATTCTTGATTAATAACTGGCTTGCAGAAGTAAAGTGTAGGCGGCTTCACATACGTGCGAGTCTCATTTGTTAGGAAGACAACGCGACATTCAGGATCATGGGGTGGTGCGGACAAGAGGCAGTCTAGACCAATATCTGGGAGAGGTGGGAGCTGAATTTTATCCTCGGAAGTAGGATTCCAAAGGTAATAGTCACCAGAATCATAGTCTAATAACACCAGCCACTCATGAGCATAAGCACATATTCTTTTGTTTCGAAGCTCAAGTATAATCCTCACGTAGTATCGATCCTCTGATATGCTGAAAAATGTTTGCTTTTGCGTGTCTTTTCCATGACAAATAACAAGCCAAGGCTATGGTTGTGTAGAAAAAGGAAATCGACCATATTGTGACTTCTCATTCTTGTATTCTACCAACCTCATCTGTCTTTTCTCTGCAAACGAGAATAGATTCAAAGAATTAGGTTGACTAAGATCGAGGAAAGTGTTTCAAGCCAATCCATCATTTGAATCATAATGCATCATTCAAGAAAGTAAAAGTTAATTAAACTCCAATTTCTCATAAAATTTAGATGTTAGTTCATTGGATATTTCCGTTGCATACTGCATTGTAAATAACTTTTGCTACCTTCTTGATTCCTGCTAATACAAACATCTAGTCTAGAAATTAAAGCAAAATATTGTATTTTGCGTCTTAAGAATAAATTAGAAAACGAATGAAACGCGAGCAAATCATTAATTGTATTCTAGAATTAGTTTTACCAACAAATCGGTCAAGTTTTTAAACAAAAGAAATTGATAGTTTTTAAACGAAAAAAATTGATCTAACTTAGAGTTTAAAAACAAAAACACAACATTAGATTTTACACCTAAAGCACAAAAAGCAACTTTTGCCTTTTGATTTCGGCTACTCCCTTGTCATGATTTTAATTAATTGCAAACCTAGAAACATGTAAATACCTCTAAAGAGTTGCCTGAAATTAAAGTTAAAACTACTCCAACAAACATATATAAATTAAATCAAGGTACTATGTGCTGACTTTAACTACAGAAAATACCGATCGAGAACATAAACAAGCTTACCGTTCTCAAAACTTGCAACCTCGTTTTGTCTTTTAGGGGCAACCATGTCGAAGACTAATATATATATATATATATATATATATATATAGAGAGAGAGAGAGAGAGAGAGAGAGAAGAGAGAGAGAGAGAGAGAAATTAGCTTTAAATAATATGAGTCGGTCTTTCCCTTTCTCATAAATAATTGGATTTCCTCCGATTATAGGTTTCCTAAAATAAGGAAAGGACTCATTGCTTCTAGTTTAAATAAGGTAAGGAGTCCTTTGCCAATTCTAGTTGAACTGGTGTAGGGTTTCACAGTATCTATTTGAAGTGGCCGTACGTTATCACAAATACTAAATTTAAAGTGAATGGAGGGTGCAAATTATGATGAATTGTAAGATAGTTTGTTATTGGCAAGTTGGAAGTGAGATTATTCCCACATCGGAAGAAAGAAGTTCCGTGCCTGTCATGTGAAACACTCCCGGGAGGCCGGGACCGACTTTACTCGTACCGTACCTGTTAGCCTCGGAACTGATCATTATGAAATAGCACATATCAGGCACGAGATTGTCTCAACAGGCACGAGATTGTCTCAACAGGCACGAGATTGTCTCAACAGGCACGAGACTGACTCAACAGGCACGAAACTGACTCAACAGGCACGAGATCCTAAAGTTAATTATTTTTTAACAAAAAAATCAAATTTATTTGAATTTTAAATTCAAAATTCGAATAAATAGTCGTGTCTGTTTGTGAAACAAGACATCTTTTCTAAAAAGGTATGTTGGTTGCCTATAAATACACAAGAATTCCAACGAAATGAGATAGAAAATCACAAGTGTTATTGCACGCTTTGTTGTATCAAGAGAATCGTTTTGTATTTTCCCTAAATTAGTATACAGGCGATAACTCTTTAAGGACAGTCAATTTTCATGCCTCATAGCCAATATTGTTTATTATTTTCTAACAATCTTAAAGAGTTATTCTGCTATGGTGAAATTGATGTCTGTTGTTGAGAATCCGAAGGAGTTCATCAAACTTGATCGCTTTGATGGAATGAACTTTACCCGTTGGAGAGACAAGATGATATTCTTGTTGTCCGCTCTCAATATCTACTATGTTCTTGATTCTGCCTTGCCTCCGATGCCTGAGCACACAGCAGAAGATTCTGACGTAGTCAAGGAAGAAAGGAAGAAACGAGAACATGATGAATTGTTGTGTCGCGGCCATATTCTGAATACTTTGACAGATCGAATCTATGATCTTTACTACAATCTGAAGTCGCCAAGAGAGATTTGGACTGCTCTACAAACTGCATACCAGAATGAAAAACGAGGTATTGACAAATTCCTGGCTCTACAGTACTTTGAATTTAAAATATTTGATACTAGGCCTATAATGGATCAGATTCATGAACTGCAAATCTTAGTATCAAAACTAAGTGATATTGAATTTAAAATTCCTGATGCACTTCAAATAGGTGCTATTCTTTCGAAATTGCCTTCCTCTTGGAATGACTATAGAAAGAAAATCCTACATTCTATAGATAAAATGACTGTGGAACAATTTCGTACTCACATTCAAATTGAAAGTGAGACTCGTGCTCGTGATGCTATTAGTCAGCCTTCGAGTTCCGCAGTCAATTTTGTCAGTTAGAATGGTTCAGGAAGTGGGAATAAACATCTGAAAGTTTCCAAAAAGTCTTCTTTTAAAAAGAGAAAGAACTTTAGTTGTCATCATTGTGGAAAGAAAGGCCATATGATTCGGGACTGCAGATATAGAAAGGCAGGAATAAATTTCAATGCAGGCAATACCAAAAAGTATGGAAAGATTAAAAAATCTGGAAATTCTGAAAAGGCAAACGTAGTGGAAAATTCTGCCCAAGGACTGGTTGCCATGGTTTCCGCAATGCAAATTGGTATGGTCACAGAGTTGAATGTGGCTACCGCTGCTACAAATACTCAAGACTGGTGGCTAGATTCGGGTGCTACTATTCATGTCTGTTATGACAAGAAGATGTTCAAGACATATGCAGAAGTGCAGGATTCTGAACAAGTCTTGATGGGAAACCATGTTGCGGCAGATGTTGCTGGAAAAGGAAGTATTGAGATTAACTTCACATCTGGCCAGAAGTTGACGTTACTGAATATGTATCATGTTCCTGATATGAAGAAAAACTTAATGTCTGCTGCTTTGCTGTCAAAGAAAGGCTTCAAGATAGTTATTGAGTCTGATCATGTAATAGTGTCTAAGAATGGAGTTTTTGTTGGAAAAGGCTATAACTGTAACGACATGTTCAAATTGAGTATTAATGAAATAAATTATGTTTCTGCTTACATCGTTGAGTCTGATTCTTGTTTATGACATGCTAGACTAGGACATTTAAATTTTGGCTCCTTGAATTATATGTCCAAAAATGGTTATATCTCATGTAAAACTCAACATATAAAATGTGAAATTTGCATACAAGCAAAGATGACAAAGAAACCATTTCGTAAAGTTGAAAGATCCACAGAACTATTAGATTTAATACATTCAGACTTGTGTGAATTAAATGGAGAATTAACTAGAGGAGGCAAAAGATATTTTATTACTTTTATAGACGACTTCTCTAGATTTACATATGTTTACCTACTTAGAACTAAGGACGAAGCTTTTCAAAAGTTTAAAGAATACAAGTCTGTTGTGGAAAATCAAAGGAGTAGGAAAATTAAAATTATTCGAAGTGATAGAGGCGGAGAATATTTTCCTAACGAATTTAATAAGTTCTGTGAAGAGCATGGCCTAATACATCAAATGAGTGCCCCTTATACTCCTCAACAAAATGGGTTAGCGGAAAGAAAAAATAGAACTTTGGTGGATATGGTTAATGCTATGTTACTTAATGCACATTTGCCACATAATTTATGGGGTGAAGCACTACTAACTGCATGTTATATTTTAAATAGAGTGCCTTCAAAGAGTATGCATATTTCGCCTTATGAGCTTTGGAATGGTAGAAAACCAAATTTAAATTATTTTAAAGTGTGGGGGTGTATATCCTATTATAGAGTACCTGACCATCAAAGAACAAAATTGGGTCCTAGAGGAATTAAAAGTATTTTTGTAGGATATGCACAACACTCCAAAGCTTATAGACTGCTAGATCTAGAATCTAATGTCATTATAGAATCTATACATGTTGAATTTATTGAAAATAGATTTATAAATGACAATGTTGATGAAATGACTGAAATAAATGGAAAACGTATTGATGCTAATAAATTGTCGCTTTCTGAAATTATTAAAACTAAGGAAAGAAGTGATGATATGCAGATAGAACCAAGGAAAAGCCAAAGAATAAGAAAAGAAAAACATCTTGGTTTTGATTTTATTTCTTCAGAATCTATAGTATTTCTTGTTGAAGGAGATAGGACAAACGTTTGTAATCAAATTCCTATTGTATTAAATGTTGAAGAAGACCCAAAGACGTTTCAAGAAGCAATGTCTTCTAGAGACGCTGCCTTTTGGAAAGAGGCCATTAATGATGAAATGGACTCAATTATATCCAACAACACTTGGGTTTTGGTTGATCTTCCTCTTGGATCAAAACCTATAGGTTGTAAGTGGGTCTTTAGGAGAAAGTACAATACAGATGGTTCTGTCCAAACCTTCAAAGCAAGATTAGTTGCAAAAGGTTTCACTCAAAAGGAAGGCATAGACTATTTTGATACATATGCTCCTGTTGCAAGAATAACATCCATTAGAGTCCTTTTATCCTTGGCCTCTATCTATGATCTTTACGTACATCAAATGGATGTTAAAACAACCTTTTTAAATGGGAACCTTAGTGAAGAAATATATATGCAACAACCTGAAGGTTTTGTTCTTCCGGGAAACGAGAAGAAAGTTTGTAAATTGATAAAGTCTCTTTATGGTCTTAAACAAGCGCCTAAACAGTGGCATGAAAGATTTGATAGTGTAATACTATCAACCGGATTCGTACATAATAATGCAGACAAGTGCATTTACTCTAAATTTACAAAAGAATATGGAGTAATAATTTGTTTATATGTCGATGACATGCTGATTTTTGGTACGAATCTACAAGGAATTACCGAGACCAAGAAGTATCTAACCTCAGTTTTTAAAATGAAGGATTTAAATGAAGTTGATACTATTTTGGGAATCAAGGTCAAAAGAGATAACAAGCAAGTGACTTTGTCACAAGCACATTATATAGATAAAATCCTTACTAAATTCAGTCATTTAGGAATAAAGGGGTATAATACTCCTTATGATTCTAGTGTTAAGCTAACTGCAAATACTGGAAGAGCAGTAGCACAGTTGGAGTATGCAAGTGCGATAGGTAGTATGATGTATGCAATGCATTGCACTAGACCCGACATTGCATTTGCTGTTTGTAAACTTTCAAGGTTTACCAGTAATCCAGGTAATGATCATTGGAAAGCAATAAGTAGAGTACTTGGATATTTAAAATATACAAAGCACTTAGGCATTTGCTATAATGGTTTTCCTAATGTATTAGAGGGATATTCTGATGCAAGTTGGATTACAAGTGTTAATGATAATAAATCCACATCAGGATGGATATTTACTCTAGGCGGTGGAGCCATTAGTTGGGCATCCAAGAAACAAACATGTATTTCCCATTCTACTATGGAATCTGAATTTATTGCATTAGCAGCTGCTGGAAAAGAAGCAGAATGGCTGAGGAATATGTTACTTGATATAAAGTTGTGGCCACAACCTATGCCAGCCATTTCCATATTCTGTGATAGTGAGACTACAATGTGTGTTGCTCACAATAAAATATACAATGGGAAATCGAGACATATAAGCTTGAGACATGCTTATATAAGAGAATTAATTACAAATGGAGCTATAACTATAATATATGTGAGATCAAATAAGAATTTGGCTGATCCACTTACAAAGCCATTAGGTAGAGATGTAGTACAACAAACTTGTGGAGGGATGGGGCTGAGACCCTTAAATTAAATACAAGGAATAGGAACCCAACTTTGAGTTAGTATACACTCTAACAATATAAGTTCAATTAGTAATAACAAGTTACTTGTATTGTTTAAGCACTGATCTCCTCTTTAAGAGCCCTAATTCTATTGTACTACTTACTGTTATGTGAGGAGTTAAGGAGTTGTTAAAAGCTTGTTATAACAGGGGCATAAAGACAAACTCCAAAGTGCATACTTTACATGAAGAGGTTGATTAATCTTAATGGAATTATTAATATCGGGAGTAACAGGGACATAGTAACTAATTCCACCTATATGAATATTGAAGTGGTGCCGCTTCTAGCAAGATTTAAAGGGTTGATCTTATAAATATTCATGAATTCAGGATGAGCACATGGCCGTAAACGTGCTAAAGCGAATACTGGATTTTCTAAGCTACTAGATAACACTGTGTGTGTGGTACTTTCGGTTTTGGCACAAGGATTTGTGGTTCAAATCTTAAGATACCATTAACTTCGTCAAAACTTTAATATACTTACACTAAAGGAAAGTTCAAATCTGTAAAAGATACTTTCAATTATTCACAAGTGTTATGAAGTGAAATAACAAACTAGTGGGGGATTGTAAGATAGTTTGTTATTGGCAAGTTGGAAGTGGGATTCTTCCCACATCGGAAGAAAGAAGTTCCGTGCCTGTCATGTGAAACACTCCCGGGACCGACCTTACTCGTACCGTACCTGTTAGCCTCGGAACTGATCATTATGAAATAGCACATAACAAGCACGAGATTATCTCAACAGGCACGAGATTGTCTCAACAGGCACGAGACTGACTCAACAGGCACGAAATTGACTCAACAGGCACGAGATCCTAAAGTTAATTATTTTTTAACAGAAAAATCAAATTTATTTGAATTTTAAATTCAAAATTCGAATAAATAGTCATGTCTGTTTGTGAAACAAGACATCTTTTCTGAAAAGGTCTGTTGGTTGCCTATAAATACACAAGAATTACAACGAAATGAGATAGAAAATCACAAGTGTTATTGTAGGCTTTGTTGTATCCTGAAGAGAATCGTTTTGTATTTTCCCTAAATTAGTATACAGGCGATAACTCTTTAAGGACAATCGATTTTCACGCCTCAAAGCCAATATTGTTTATTATTTTCTAACATGAATTGTGGTCTGATGGTGTTCCAACAGACATACTCACATCAATATCATCACGTCTCATCGCTGGCGATTATATTGCTTTCCGTGCTGTTTGTAAAAGATGGCGTTACCCGTCCCTGTTGCCTCCACTCCCACCTCCGGTATATGATTCCCTGTGGCCTTATTTGATGAGATTAAATGCAGAAACCGACATTGTAGAATTCTTTGAATCAGTGTACAATGCCATAACTCACAAGATGGATATCCCAAAATTAAGGGGTTCCCGAATTCGGAGCTCAAAAGCTAACTGGTTGCTCATCATGAGTCATGACAACCGTGGCATGTTCTTTTTCAATACCAAAAGCAATGAAATAATTGAACTCCCTGATCTACTAGAGGAGACAGATAATGCTTTCTCTGCTTGGACATTTTCGTGTCCCCCAGACTCATCATCGGATTGTTTTTGTTTTGTCGTTGGTTTTGATATGTTTTCCAACCAGGTATGCATCATCAAAGTTGGAGAGAGTAGATGGACGTATCATAGATATATAAATAATCCAAGATCGTTTATGTTATTCGGGTGCACTAATCCTATATTTTTCAAAAACAATACTATATGGGTATTGGGTGATAATGGAAATCTGGGAATACTAAGTATCAAGGAAATCTCAGCTTTAGAGACACCTACTTGGGAATTTTATGGAAAGTCCTTGCTGCGTTGAAAAAGAAGGTCATTATCCCAGATTTACATAGCAGAAGAGGTTGATAATGGAGGAATATTAGCTGTATTTCTCATTCATGAAGAAGGAAAAGTCGAGGTTTGGAGGTACAACATGAATGGAGGAGTCTTGGAGAGGAAACAAATAACAAGTTTGAATAATAAAACACTCTTTGTGAGCTTTGGAGCTTCCTACTTGAAACCTTGCATTTCACGGGGGTTAGGAAACAAGATATATTTTCCCGTATTACATGATAACAACAGGGGCGTTTTCTATTGTTTGGCTAGTCGCAAATATTACTCTTTCGATTACACTGTCAATGGAGCTTTCTCAAGTTCAAATTACAAATTCATGGGCCAACCAAAATCCTCCATTTGGATTGAGCCAACTCCTTTCCCTCCTCATGATTGAAGCAAAGAATGATTCCCTGGATTTTTTGCCTTTCTTTTCTTTTGGTGTTTATCTATTCATTAATTAGTAATGTAGAGAGTAAGCTCAGTCCTTGCTCCTTACTTTGCAATTTTATTTATTTTGCACAGTTGTTTATGAGTGCATTTTTTGTATTTACTAAACTAAATATGTTCCAAAGTAGAATTCAGTAAATTTACACTATTGAATTGTTTATTTTTTATATAGCACTACGGGTTCATTTTCTTGCAGAAAAAATGTAACATAACTCTGACCACAAGGCAATATATATAGTTGCAAAAACAATAACCGAAACATTGAGACAAAGGTATCGGCAATATATATAGTTTCAGTTTATACAAAAGAGAACTTGGACAGCAAAATAGATTAGCAGCTATCTCATTTATCATAAGCAAGTATATTTAAAACTAGTGAAGTTGGGACTTTGAGCAGTTAAGATGTCTTACACCAGCAAAATGTATAGCAGCTTTTTATACTTGTGCAAAAATGCTGTAAGATCAAGGAGCGCTGCCTGTACAGTGCTTCAAATTCCTCCTCTCTTTTATTCATAGCCAAGCGTACACATTCTTGAGAAGCTCGGATGATTCTGCACTCAATATGGCAAGAAAAGAGGTTTTACTTGACGTTAAAAATAATGACGTTACACCTACAAGTGATATTGCTAAATATCTGTCCTGATGATTTGTGCTTCTTTAATTTTTCCTGCATATATACAAAGTGACATTTTAGACAAGTGAAGTCCTATGGGGATGAGTATGGGTGGAAATAGTTGTTTTGGAATCAAGACGGAGAGTGAGGTGCATAAGATTCGATAGAACTAACTAGGAGTGACAAACGGGCGGGTCGGGTCAGATATATATGGTTCGGGTAAAAAACGAGTAATGAAAAAACGGATCAATTATCCGACCCGACCCATATTTAATACGGATAAAAAAACGGGTTAACCGGCGGATCCATGACTTCTTGTATATGATCACTTTTGGGAGAATTCTTAGTCTCCCTAACTTGAGGAACCCCCAATTTGAGGCTTCACAAATATAAAAGTTAGACTCATTGGTTATCCATTGGATACTCATTGGCTATCCATTTTCTAAATGGATAATATGGTTCTTATCCATATTTGACCCGCTTCTAAAAAGTTCATTATTCAACCCATTTTTTAGTGGATAATATGGGTGATTAACTGTTTTCTTTAAACCATTTTGCCACCTCTAGAACCAACTAAGTTTATGAAAGGTTTGCCTTTCAGCCTTAGATAATGCAATGCCATGAAAACTCACAGCCTTAGACAGTGCATTAGAGCACTAACTTTAGCGCACCTAACAATGTAAGGCCGTGTAGTTTTGGTGCCTATGATGGCGTCTTGCACTGTTATTTTGGCGCCTATGATGATGTCCCGCGCCGACGATGTTTATCCGAGCCACTTTTATTTCTTCCTCAAGAGGATTAAACTTCAAAAAGATAATGTTTTTACTCCCTAATCATTTATAGTTGTAAATTGATGAGTTCTTGGGAGAATAGTAAATAGGGGTGATAAAAAGAATCATATGACTTAAGATTGATGTAAACATTTGGGCGATGAGAAATTGTGTTAGTTACATCTATTTGGAATTGTAGAATCACCTAGAAGTAGTAGAATAAGAATTGGGTGAAGAAAACACCATTAACAAGGGCAATGAAGCTTTACACCATAAGGTGTTTGATACAATGCCTTAGTGACTAAAACATGAGCATTAGTGCGAATATTGGTTCCTCTTGATATATATTGACATAGATTATCGTTGAAAGAGGCGACGAACATTGTGATATGCTCAAAAGGACAGATTCAAGGTATGCGAGGTTAACTATATATGTTTGGGAATATTAATGATTCTTCCTACACTATGTTTCTTTTATAACGTTACTAATTGCCTCTAAAATGTAATTAAGCTTAGTTCCTTGAATAGTTGCAGAACTTCTATTCTCTTTCTTCATAATTCATTCATGACTTTCATTCCAAACATTGTCAGCTCAATGCGTAATCAATATAGACTTATGATTGACGCCCGTGAGTCTCAGTCTAGATTACTCAGCACTCCATAAACAGTTGAAGCTTCAATTCTCGTAATCCGTTCGTGAATACATGTCTCATTCTAGTTCTATTCAGCATTCTAGTATCATGTAACTGAGTATGGTTCACTATTTCAGTATCATGTATCATAGTATGATTCTCAATCCCTAATTTTAAATCCTTGAATGTTGGACACTTGTATTTGGGCATGAGGCCATAGTTTATACTTTATGCATGTTTGGGCTTAGGGCCATAGTTTATGCTTTCTGCATCTTTGGTCCTGAAGCCGCAATTATGTATACATATAATTGGGCCCCAGGTCATAGCTTATGTAGATATATATTGGACCTGAGGCCGTAGTTTATTTATTCACATAAACAGGCGGTTCATCACTCAGAAGAGGGAGTATTATATCCTTACTTCCTTGTTCATTTATCAGTTATCAGTTCAGTTTCAGTTTCAGTATTTACCGTTCTTTCTTTTAGTTGCTTTACATACTAGTGCAATTCAAATGTACTGATGTCCCTTTCACCCGGGGCTTGCATCTCACGATGCATGTAATGATTTACAGGTTGGCGATTCAGAGCGCTAGGATTCTCGTACCCCTATTGGTGAGCCCCAATTCTTTCAGGGCATTATCATTATTTTACAGTGTTTCATTATTTACAAACATGCAGTGTTTTCAGTACGTCATTAGAGGCTTCATAGGCTAGAGTCCCAGTTAGACAGAGTCGCGAGTTTTTCATGTTAAGCAATGTTGGCTACAGAAATGTTTCAGAATTGTATTAGTGTTTTCGCACTTGACTTATATCATTCAAACTTTCAGTGTATCTGCATGTGCTGGTTTATATTTCGCATTTAGTATGTTATGATATCACATGTTGATTCAGCCAGCTACTTGGTTTGCTAGGTCACATGTAGTTAGGCACCGGGCATCGTGTTACATCCAAGCCTAGATTCGAGGCGTGATACCTCAACTCAAATTGTCATGGTAATGAAATAATCTTTTGTTGATCCAGTGTCTCAGTGATTTGAAAATAGTTTCGAGTATTTTAACGGGACCCATATTCACTTATAGCATCATGAGCAACTTGACTTACATAGTCAATGATGGAGGGAAATCAACCTGGCCAGATACATTATATTGCTCAAAGAACACCCCAACAAAACATAAGTTATGAATAAACATATAAATACCTAATATCGACCATGTCTCATTCGTCAATCCAAGAAGTGCACCAACATCATCGAGGATCATATCATCAAGTATCATATCAAAAATAGCATGTGCAAATTCATCCAAGGTCATCTCTGAGCCACAACAACACCAGACCGATCCCATGTCAAGACTTATGTAGCTAGCACTAATAACAACTAGCTATTGTGGAGCTTTGGGGCAAAGATAAAGCTCCATTAGATTCCCTTAACGACGATGTTACTCTCTACCGTAGATGGTATCACAACTGGGAGATTCCATTAAAAGCTCATATCGAACACAAGTGCCACACCTTTAAAAATTTGGCGAACATCCTTTTGATTAGCAGAAACATGAAACTTCATGAGATTTGCTCAGAAGAAAAGCCGCATCATCTCCTTCGCTTGGTATATAACTAGCTTTGAACAACTGCTCTTCCAGCATGTATTTTTCAAGAAAGCTTCGTTGATATCCAGTGGTTATTATGTCAATTTCCTGTTCTAGTATAATTTTCACTGAGCGATCGATCTGGTACGAGGGAATAGCAGTTGCAGCAACAAAGAAAGCTAATCCAACCTTGTCGCCTCCAGAAACACCACCTATTCTCTTGGTCTTGCATACTATATTTGACAATTGGAAGACCAAGAACATGAGGCACATACTTCTAGTGTTACTGAGGGGCCAGGGAAGAGAACTTGTGCACCTTACTGATAGCATCTATTGTCTGTATAAAATTGCCACGAGGCCCCAATTGAAAGTGCGCCTGACCAGCTACCTGAAATTCCCCTACAATAATCTTGTCACTTTAGCTGGATTGAAAACACTGCGCTGTATCAAACATAGTTCATAGCAACATTAGCGTTGCGGTTTCTCATTTCTTCACAAATTACAACCACACTAGTCGCCCTACTTTAAACACTATTTGTCGTGAAACACATGCTATTTTAGATTGTTTTCGCATCACCAAACTGCATACAGAGAATGAGAGACTGCGACCAAATAGATTCAAGGATGGGACAGGATATCCAAGTCGTTGTTCTCTCAAGTTCCATAACAAATGCAACAGGGTAGTCCCAATCGCCTAAAGTCTCACAAACACCATTTATGAAACCACGGTTGGAGTAATGCTCCCACTTAAGTGGACAAAATTGCTTCTTCTTGTCCTTGACAACAGCTTGTCCACGCAGATTTTCAGTATAATAAGGGAACTGCTGCTGCCCATGGAAATTGGTTATTATTGCAGTCAACATCAATGAATTGGATTGCCAGAAAGTAAACCTAGCAACAGCACTCCCACACTGAATCACAACCAAAATTTCAACAGAGCTCACACCATCCTTATCTTTGCTAACACAACTATTTTGTCCTTTCCGTAAGATAGACCCTGACTAATGGCATTTAATTTAGCATTACCTTGACTTCTATACGGATAATTAATCTCAATAGCAGTGAGGTCAAATATGTGAACATTGAAATGTGAATTCTCACTTCTGTCCATATTTGTGTTTAACCAAAAATCTGAGTCTTTGGTCAAAGCTAAAAAGAAATTCGGGTTACTAATAATCAGGAGACAAAAATAAAATACTTTTGAGAACAATGGTAAAGGATCAAATAGATGTATATTTCAATAAATTCTCAATAGTATTCCGTGTCCTTACAAATGATGATACTTCTTCCTTTTATAGATAATTCTAGGTAAAGGAATGAAGCCTCAGCTTTAATGATATAATCATGAGTAATAAATGATATTAAATAAGCCGTTATACAATCATTCCTATTAAATACCGATTTCATAACGTATCAAGTATTTAATAATGAATTTGGACTCCTTTCTGTCACCAGATCTTTGCTTTCAATGCCTTCTATCCGTTGGCTGTAGATAATTTAAATTGGTACGAGACTCGTATCTATACGTTGTCTCGTGCCTATTTAAATTCTTCTTCCCGTGGCTGTTTCCATCCGTGCCTCTTAGTCAATTGCTGCGCTTTGACCATTTAACTAATCCATGTGTCATGCCACATCATCTTTTAATATAAACTCAGTTTTTTCCCAATACAGATAGTCCCCCCACTTTCCATTTTTTTATCAATTAAATAATTGGGAAGTGGATCTTCATGTAAAAGGAATTTTTACCACAATTAATGCTCATGACAGTACTAACGTCTCATCAGTCTTTTCCATTTAATGTTCTGCCCATGTGTCATTTTCTAATTGATTCCACTATTCATACTCTTTTTCGAGACTTCTTCACTCTCACTATTTACGAAGTGATAGCTGCCTTTATTATAGGCTTTTCATCATTACACTTAAAAAGTTGACGGTTCCCATTTTACACATAACTTTGTCCTCCTTTGTCTTCTTCACAAATCTTCAGCACATACTTCCTTCTTAACAATGTCTTCTTCAAACCCTAACCGTAAAAAAGTTCCAATTCTAGATCAATTCCCCAACGCCCCTGTTAGACACAGAAGAGGCGGAGGAGGTAGGCTTCGAACAGGGTTAGAATCTACGCGAGGCGGCTCCTCTGGTTCTTCTTCAAGGAGTTCTATCCCAAAAGCCCCTTCTTCTAAAAGTAGGGAAATTCTTGATCCTTCTCAAGAACCCTCAGTTGATGATATAGTTCCCGGAGATTTGTCTTTTGAAAGTGACAAAACGTCTCTTCAAAAACAAATTAAAAATTTAGAAAGAGCCGATACTTACCCAACAATAGTAACCGAGCTTACAATCCCCACCATAAGAAGAGATTGTAACTGGAAGGATAGTCTCCGAATGTCAATTCCTTCCCCAAATCAAAGAATTTCCTCTTTTAGAAGTGGGTATTCTTCTGTTTACACTTACCCCTTCACTTTAGGTTTCAATCCTCCGATTGACCCAGTTATTCTCGATTTTTGTCGTTTCTTTACAATTTGTTTGGCCCAAATCGGTCCATTGGTGTGGAGAACAGTGGCTTGTTTGAGATATTTATCTTCCAAGGCCAATGTCAATTTCACCTTTTCTCACCTCATTCATCTATACCATCCTAACTTAATACGCCATGGGTTTTTACCTTAACTGCAAGGAGCAAAAAAGTTTTGGTAAATCCTGAGGATGACAAAGATCGTGGATGGTATATCCGTTACGTTGCTGTCCGTACAATGGACTTGATTGGCGAAACAAATATTCCCTTCCCTGAGAAGTGGAATTTTGAACGTAGGTTTCCTTTTATTTACCGTACCTACTTTTGAGAATTTCAAAAGAAAGTTGTTTTTTAATCTCGTCCCTTCTTGGTTTTTTGTAGCAACCATGGGAGATGTGGAACCTATTCCCAACTTTCGTGGTTGGGTAGACTCACTTTTGAAGATTGCTTCTAGGGAGCAGAGAACTTGGAAATTAATTTCTTCCTTACATGGCTGGAAAGTCAAAACACATGGTATCCCCCCTTTTATATAAAATTTCTTTTACATGTTAAGCGTTTTTTCCTCAACTTTAATCATGTATATCCATCCTTTAATCAGGATTTGGCATTAGAGGAATGACGGCTGAAGTAGCTATGGCCATTTGCATGTCTGCGAATGCTGCTCTTGATTTGGATAAGGCTCGAGCCTTGCTGCCTAAAAGGAAAGCTACAAAGGAAAGTTCTAAAGAAGAAGAGGAGAGTACCTCCCTAATTACCAGGCCGAGGGTCAGGAGACGAATAATCATTGATGATGAAATTGAAAACACTCCTGCTCGTACCTCCGCCACCGAGCCTGTTTTGATTAAATCTGATGAGGACACCGAACCAAGAGATAATGATGAATCAATTCAGCATCTTTTTGACAGTGGTTTCGGGAGTGGCGAGCTCGACCCTGTTTTTGATGAAGCTCCTCTTTCCTCATTTGTTCCTATTTCCTCCATTCCTCTGCCAGCCGTAAGTATCTCGTTACCAGTTTTGACGACTTCCGTTCTTTTGCCAGTCTCTACCGCTCCTATATCCGTTCCCTTGGTTGTTTCTATTCCGCTCCTGTGTTGGTTTCTACATCTTTTCCTTCCATTCCTTCCACTGCTCCTCTTCCCTCTGTTCATCATACAGAGACAGGTTCTAGCAGTAGAAGTATGACTATGAGAAGTGTTACTTTGGAGGTTCCTGCCAATCATAGCCTCTTGAGGAAGACCGACAGAGCCGATGTTTGGCTCGAACCTCTAATTGGAGATATCGAGAAGAAGAAGATGGAGAGCCATAGCTGCTTAACTATGATGAATGACATAGTTCATTCTACTTTGAAGGTATTTTTACCAACAAGTTTTTTTTTAAATTATCTTCAATCTCTCATTTCCATGACTTACCTCTGTAGGCTAACCTTATTGGCACGGAATTAATGGGAAGAATTTCCCTACTGGAAAGAAGAGCTCGTGAGTCTAAAAAGACTATCCACGAGGCCGAGGAAATAGCTAGGGGAGCCCAGCTTGAAGCAACCAATTGGAAGGAGCAGTTCGAGAATGCTCAAGGGACCATAGAGGAGTTGCAAGAAGATAAAAATCTCCTGGAGCAGCAAAACCGTGGTTTAACTTCTGAACTGGCAACTGTCAAAGCCTCTTCAAGCCAATTGAAAAGAGACAAAGAGCTTTTGGAATGCTCTTTGTCAGAACAATTATCCAGGGCTAGTGAAGAAGTTAGAGAGCTGAAGGCACTTTTGGCTAGGAAGGAAGAATATGCAGGAGAGTTAGTGCAAAGCTTGACTCAAGCTCAGGCTGACTTACAGACTTCTTCTGACGAGATTCATGCCTTGAAGAGTTCTCATGCTTCTCTTGAAGCTTCCCTTGATTCCCATTTAGCTGAATATCAAATCTTAAAAAACGATCTTGCTATGTGGGAAAAGGAATATGGACTTCTAGAGGAAAATTTTAACATAGAAGTGAGTTGGGCTTTCCTGAAATCTCGTCGTGATGCTTTGACGGAAGCTGCTCAAGAAGGTTTTGACTTGCAGTCTGAACTGGCCAAAGTCATAGATACCATCGAGAAAAGCCAACAGTCTGCTGATACTCCTTCTCCTGCACTTGAAGTTCCTGGAACAGAAGAACTTTTAAATGAAGAAGTGCATACTGCAGCAATTGGGATTACAATTCCTGCTTCAGCTGAAAATGTTGCAATTCCAGCTTCAGAGGGTGAAACTTCTATGACCCAGTCTGTGGAAGTTGAAGCTTCCCTAACTCTTGTTTCTCTCATTGATCCTAACATCTCAAGCTCTGCTGAAATCGTTCTTGTTGCTGCTTCTTCAGAAGTTGCCACCGTGCCTGTGGCTGAAAGTGAAATAAATATTGCAACTTCTGATGTGCTAACCCCTTCAATTGAATGGTGGTTTTATCCCTTAGTTTTTAAGGAATTTTTTGGTGAAAGTCCCCAGTTATCATAATGGGGCACTTGTATAAACTTTTATTGACTAAGTTTCTACTTAGTCTTTTTAATTATATTAAGAAGTTTTGTTAGTACTGCAATGTGTTCTATTCTTGCCTTTACCTTACTTATTTAGGACTTATAGAATAGTTTAGCATTTTTATCCTTTGAAAATGCTTTATGATTCTTCTCATGACTTATTAACATGAGGCTTATAAAAGAGGGCCCTTTTATTTTATCGACACTTAATGAAGAAGACGTCTCAACTTCATAATGGTGTTATAATACGATGAAAGTAATAGGAAAACACACGTTTTATATGAAACAACTTTGGCAAGTTTTTATTCATAAACTTTTAACAAGTGTTTGACTGTTACATGTATTACAATACATCTACAACTTTCTCGTAACTGTTTTTCTTGTAACAGATTTGTAAATAACATAAAATAAACAAGGTTTTTCTTCATAACCTGTTTCAGTACATAGTCATGACCCTATCTTTACATGTTAAGAAGGGTTTGAGAGGTGACTTTGTTTATGAGTTTGAGAGATGACTCTGTTGTTCTCATGAATGCTGAAGACTTCGTAACTTTTTCTCAACACTTGCTTCTTTGTAGCCGATTTTTGTTCGATACTCGTATCTGTTTCTTTCTCTACACATATCTGTATATAATATGTAGTCCCCCAAGTGTTTGAGCGGTGAAGTATGAAGCCTCGAGCACTTGTTTATTTCTTTTACTTTGGCCCTTTTCCCGAAACAGAAAGATATACGGGACTCGACGGTGCGATTATAGATGAAGACTGCCTAACTCGTGTGTATTTCCATCAGATTAATTGTAACCCTGGGCTAGGAATTTAAGAATACTCCATTTTGCCTTGCAGGTTGTGACTCATCATTTGGCACGAGTTAGGATATTTTGCCTAGCATCTAAAATCGTTAGTAAAATATTAATAAACCAAGAGAGAAATTTTAACATGATGATACCTGACCGTAGGTACTTTCTTAAAAGTAATATCTTTTTAAGTGGACAGCATTCCAATGTGAGGGTAAAACTTTACCATCCATTGTTTCCAACTGGTATGCTCCTTTTCCCGCAATGCCACGGACTTTGTATGGTCCATCCCATGTTGGACTTAGCTTTCCTGAGTTAGCAGCTTTTGCAGATTGGAACACCTTTTTAAGCACGAAGTCCCCAATTTTGAAAAATCTGAGGCGTGCTTTCCTATTGTAATATCGTTCTATTACTTGCTTTTGTGCTGCCATTCTTATCAAAGCAGCTTCTCTTCTTCCTTCAAGTAAATCTAGGCTAACCCGCATCTCTTCATTATTAGATTCCTCCGTTGCCTGATCGTATCGTGTGCTTGGCTCACCTATTTCAACTGGAATTAAGGCTTCCGTACCATAAACCATCGAAAATGGTGTTTCTCCAGTGCCTGTTTTGGTCGTTGTACGATAAGCCCATAGTACTCCAGGTAACACCTCAGGCCAATTACCTTTTGAATCTTGTAACCTCTTTTTCAAGTTATTAATAATAACTTTGTTAGTTGATTCTGCTTGTCCATTCCCCACTGGATGATATGGCGTAGACGTTATTCTTTTGATTCTGCCAACTTCGAAGAAATTCTGTAACTTGTGCTCCAATAAATTGTGGTCCATTGTCACACACGATCTCCTTTGGTACTCCAAAGCGGCATATTATATTTCGCCATATGAAGTCTTTAGCTTCTTTTTCTCGTACATGTTTAAATGCCCCTGCTTCCACCCATTTAGTGAAATAATCTGTAAGTACAAGTAGAAATTTTACCTGACCTTTTGCTTGTGGAAGTGGACCTACGATATCCATTCCCCATTTCATAAAGGGCCAAGGGGCTAAAACAGGATGTAGTAACTCAGCTGGTCTGTGCATATTATTGCCGTACCTTTGACATTTATCACATTTGGACACGAAACTGGTTGCCTCTTCTTCCATCTTAGGCCAATAATATCCTGTGCGAATTAACGTTCTTACCAGTGACCGTCCTCCTGCGTGATTCCCACAATGTCCTTCATGTACTTCTCTCATGACATATTCGGTTTGAGAGGGACCGAGACACCTTGCTAGTGGTCCGCCGAACATCTTTCGATAAAGATTACCTTGATATAAACAATATCGTGCAGCTTTTTTGCGAAGCGCGTAAGCCTTTCCTTTGTCATTAGGCATGGTTCCGTGCTGTAAAAAGGCAATAATTTCATTTCTCCAATCCCATGTTAGATGATTAAAATTTACCTCGTTTTTATCAGGTTCAAGAACGGAATGAAATAGATGTATGACTGAAGCATCTGTATTGTTTTCCATGTCTGCTGCGGATGCAAGGTTAGCTAAAGCATCTGCCTCTACATTCTCATCTCTTGGGATCTGCACTACTTTCCAAGTTTGGAATTGCTTTATTAACTCCTATACCTTTGCGAGGTATTCTTGCATTCGTGACTCTCTGGCTGTATAAGTCCCCAGCATCTGATTAACCACGAGTTGAGAATCACTCTTGATTATAATCTTTGTTATGCCGAGTTCTCGTGCCAATTCTAAACCTGCAATTACAGTCTCATACTCTGCTTCATTCTTAGTTATAGAATGACATTTTATAGCCTGTCTAATGGTCTCACCCACAGGTGGTACGAGGACTATTCCTAAGCCTGCCCCTTTTACATTAGATGAACCGTCAGCGTATAAAACCCAAGTCCCCGGGTTCGCACCATTAAAAACTAATAATTCTTTTTCTGCTTCTAAATGTATCCCCTGGCTAAAATCAGCCACAAAATCAGCTAGTACTTGAGACTTTATAGCGGTCCTGGGTTGATAAATAACTTCATACTCACTTAGTTCTATAGCCCATTTTGCTAATCTTCCTGAAAGTTCGTGTTTATGCAAAATATTTCGAAGTGGAAAAGCAGTAACAACTACAATGGGATGACATTGAAAATAAGGTCTTAACTTTCTAGATGCCATGATCAAAGCTAATGCTAATTTTTCTAGCTGTGGGTATCGTGTCTCAGCTTCCAATAAGGACTTACTTACATAATAAATAGGAGATTGTTTACCTTGGTCCTCGCGGACTAAAACAGCACTTACTGCGACTTCAGATACGGCCAGATAAATGAGAAGTTTTTCCCCCACCTTCGGTTTTGCCAACAACGGTGGTTTTGACAAATAAGCTTTCAAATTTCTAAGAGCTTGTTGACAATCTTCATTCCATTCAAAATGATCTTGCTTTTTAAGTGCAGAGAAAAACTTAAAACACCTTTCCGAGGATTTGGAAATAAATCTCCCCAAAGCTGCAATTCTTCCCGTTAATCTTTGTACTTCCTTTTTATTAGTAAGTATATCCGGGATTTCTTCTATTGCTTTGATCTGAGAAGGATTCACTTCAATACCACGATTAGAAACAAGAAAACCCAAAAACTTACCTGATGCAACTCCAAATGCACATTTTTCTGGGTTGAGTTTCATATTAAATTTTCGCAAAATTTCAAAAGTAACAGATAGATGAGAAATATGATCATGAGATTGCTGGGTTTTGACGAGCATATCGTCTATATATACCTCCATTGTTTTCCCTAAATGTTCTTGGAACATTTTGGTGACCAACCTTTGATAGGTTGCCCCAGCATTTTTGAGACCAAAGGGCATTACTTTATAACAATAAGTCCCCCTGTCTGTGATGAAAGAAGTTTTTTCTTCATCAGTTGAAGTTAGATCTTTTTTACCTTCAACTGTTTCCTGTAATTGCTACTTTTTTTTATTCTCGGCGCTCGTACTTGTTACAGCGTTGACACTTTTAGCCATCTGCTGATCCCCACGAATTTGGAAAATTCCCCATGGTGATGGGAATTTAATAACCTGATGTAGAGTTGATGGGACAACGTCCATATCGTGTATCCATGGTCTCCCCATGATCATATTGTAGGCCATTTCCATATCAACTACCTGAAATTTAGTTTCCTTCACAACACCCATAGCAAAAGTTGTTAGAAATACCTCACCTTTTGTTACTACACTTGAATTGTCAAAGCCTGACAAGGTGTGCGCCTTGGGTATCATTTTGTCTTCAGCTTGCATTTCTCGTAGTACCCTTAGTAATATAATATTTACAGAACTCCCTGGATCAATCAAAACTCGTTTTACATTAGTATCATGTACAAGTAAAGATATTACCAGTGCGTCATTATGTGGAGTTGTCACTCCTTCGGTATCTGCGTCATCGAATGAAATACTTTCATTTTCAAGGACCTGCCGCACCCGTTTCCCGTGTGTAATTGTTACCTTAGAAACCTTGTTGGAGGCTGTATAGGTTACGCCGTGAATGTCCTCTCCCCCGCTTATGACATTTACTATCCTTTTGGGTGAAGGAGGTTGTGGTGGCTCTTGTCTGTTTTTCATATAATCTTGTTTTCCTTTCTCACTAAATAACTCAGTGAGGTACCCTTGCTTTAATAAATGATCCACTTCACTCTGCAGGAATCTGCATTCTGAAGTTTTGTGCCCGTGATCGTTGTGAAATTCGCACCAATGATCCGGATTGCGTCTACTTGGATTTGACCGCATCTCTTTTGGCCACCGTACCTTATCTCCCATGCTTCTTAAAACAGCTACGAGCTCGGAGGTAGAGACATTAAAATTATATCCACCGAATCGTGCCTTTAAACTCCTGTCATCATCTCGTGATTCTTGTCTGTTCCGATCATTCCTGAACTTTGAAGAAGAACCAGAATCCCGATTCCTTGATTTTTGATCATATTGCTGGCTATCTTGTTTCGACCGTGGGTCCTTTCCTGCGGGTCCCATATATGGATCGTACCTGTTTTTACCTGATCTTTTTTCGGTTTCTGACCTTCGGGTACCGCCCCTTTCTTCATGATGGAGCTTAGGTACGGTATCTTCTTCGATTCGCAGCTTCGTGCTATACCTATTGTAAACATCATTCCATGTGGTTGCAGGAAATTCTCTAAGACTTTCTTTGAGTCGTCTCGTGGCTTCAAAACTTTTGTCATTTAAATTACTTGCAAAAGCTATAGCAGCCCAATTGTCAGGCACACGAGGTAGAGTCATTCTTTCACGCTGGAATCTATCAACGAAGTTTCTAAGCAACTCCGAATCCCCTTGTTTGATTTTGAAAATATCTTCCATCCTTTTCTCAACCTTTTGTGCTCCCGAATGTGCTTTAATAAAAGAATCTGCAAGCTCAGCAAAAGAATTAATAGAATTTTCAGATAAAAGAGAATACCAGGTTAATGCACCCTTGGTGAGTGTTTCTCCAAATTTCTTGACCAATACTGATTCAATTTCTTGTTTGGTCAAGTCGTTGCCTTTTACGCCGGTTGTAAATGCAGTTACGTGGTCACGTGGGTCTGTAGTACCATCATATTTCGGGATGTCAGGCATTTTGAACTTTTTCGGAATTGGAAGGGGAGCAGCACTAGGCTTCCATGGTTGTTGTGAGTATTTGTCCATGTCTACTCCTTTTATTACAGGTGGAACTCCAGGGATTTGTTCAATACGCTCATTTTGTTCCTTAAGCTGTTTCTGCAAGGTTAGTGCTAAATTTTGCAAATACGAATTATTTAAATTACCTGGTCCCCCTTCTTGTGGTTCACTGGGGGTTGCTCCGTTTCCAGAATTATCAAGACCAGAACGGGGGTTCTTCAATGTATTATTATTAGGAGTTGGTGTAGGTGGCGCAACAGGCAATCGACTAACAAGTGCCTGAAGAGCTTTGCCGACCTGTGCATCAATTAGCTTTTGCAAAGCTTCAGTTGTAACTCCTTCAAAATGTTCAGATTGCTCTTGTTGATCAGCACGTGATTCAGTAACAGGAGTGCCTTCACGAGATTGACGTGGTGAATTTAGAGGAGAGGGAACCACGTTATCTTGATTTTGATGTATTTGATTCTCATGGTTTCCCAATGTGTTGTTACTATTATTGTCTGCGTTGTTGTTTGACATGGTGACGCCAATAGATAAGATGTAGCTTAAAAGGAAAGATTATCAGATTCCCGGTAACGGAACCAATTTGTTTAACCAAAAATCTGAGTCTTTGGTCAAAGCTAAAAAGAAATTCGGGTTACTGATAATCAGGAGACAAAAATAAAATACTTTTGAGAACAATGGTAAAGAAGCAAATAGATGTATATTTCAATAAATTCTCAATAGTATTCCGTGTCCTTACAAATGATGATACTTCTTCCTTTTATATATAATTCTAGGTAAAGGAATGAAGCCTCAGCTTTAATGATATAATCATGAGTAATAAATGATATTAAATAAGCTGTTATACAATCATTCCTATTAAATACCGATTTCATAACGTATCAAGTATTTAATAATGAATTTGGACTCCTTTCTGTCACTAGATCTTTGCTTTCAATGCCTTCTATCCGTTGGCTGTAGATAATTTAAATTGGTACGAGACTCGTATCTATACGTCGTCTCGTGCCTATTTAAATTCTTCTTCCCGTGGCTGTTTCCATCCGTGCCTCTTAGTCAATTGCTGCGCTTTGACCATTTAACTAATCCACGTGTCATGCCACATTATCTTTTAATATAAACTCAGTTTTTTCCCAATACAATTTGAAGAGTAAAAAGTACCAACAACAGATATAATGATGTTCCATTAAAGCTTGCCAATAATCAGGAAGCCAAATGTTTTTACCAGTTGTATGCACACCTTTACATCAAAAGTCATCAGCGGGGACAATAAGCTTGACAGTAGCAAGGAGTTCATCTCCATGTTTCTGGACAAATGGGTCTGGCATATGACGAAGAAGAAGCATCGTATTTTGCTCCACATCAGTTTCAACAGCATGAAGTTGTACATCTGTTGCACAAGTAGGACTGAATGGAATCTGTGCAGCAAATCCAAAATGTCCCATCACAAAGACGGCTTGAGCATATGTAACCAGCACATAGAAAACTTTCTCCCTTTGTTGCACACTTTGTGGATAAGAGCATGGGGAAAGCGAAATAGGGACTTTAAGCCCAGGCCAATTGCCATTGTCAAAACACCCTCTATTAGATAAATCTCGACATCAAATTTATACCACAAATAAACAGGCACCTCTCCCGTGGTATTTAGCTTCTCTAATAACCCAAGCGCATCAAAACTATTATCGCCATGTGATGGTGCAACTTTATTATATGGCTTCCAAGACAAATTGAAGGAGCCAAAATAGAGGTATGAGAGGAAGTTATTTGCATTAATAGACTTCTCTGATGAACTGGTCGAAACAACCTTCACAGCATGGTCAGCGGATATGTGAGGGTAAACTTTAGATAATTAGGATAGTCTAATTTAGTTAATAGTTAGTCACAAATCCTCGTGAGTTCGACATCGGACTTTTAGTCACTTTATTACTTGACGATCGCGTATACTTGCGTGTGCGTTTGGCCACAACAAGCTTTTGACGCCGTTATCGGTGACTTAAAATTAGTTATTTTTCTAGATTAGACTTTTACTTTTTTCTTTACAAGTTTATTTTTTTTAAACGTTCTTATTTTTATAAAAGTCTAATTTTTCTCTTAGTGTGTTTTAGTTCTCTCAGCATGATATCCGGGGATGAAATATATAAAGGTAAAGTTATTGAAGAAGACGTTTGGTTGATAAAAGACTTTTATGGTCCATATTTTTGGGCTTGTCATGGGCTGACCTCTTGGAAATCTGAATTTGAATATGGGAGTAAGAGTTGGTATTGGGACGGATATTCTCAATTAGGCAAATATGCGGAACGACGTTGTCTTCTAACAACGTTGGTGAATGATTGGTCTAAGGATATAGTTGATTGCACATAAAATGGATAATTCTGGCTTGGCTGTGCATAACTTGGATGCAAAATTGAGTGCAAAGTTTGATGCGTGTAATGCCCAATAATTTTTACACATCTCATAGGGAAAGGCGGAAACACACGCAACATATACACCGAGATTAAACAGAAGTTGTAAGCATTTAATCATATGCATCAATGTGGTTCCATCCATAATCAAGATGTCACTCCCGTATTCACTATACCTTCCACAATGCGAATTTGACTGCACATCAGTGACGACATTGGAGTCAGAGGCGGATCCAGGATTTAAATTCTATGGGTTCAATTTTAATGTTACCCATTATATTTTTAAAGTTATGGGTTCATATCTACGATTTTTACAATTTTAAAGAATTTTTACATATAAATTTTTACTCTGTGTCGAAAGTTATGGGTTCAGTTGAACCCGTAGGTAATGCGCTACATCCGCCTCTGATTGGAGTAGCAGCTATATATGGGACATGACATTAAACAACTGAGGTAAGTGGTTTTTGGTACCTCGGAGAATGATTGTTGCAGTTGATGGACCAGGATCGAACAATTTAGAGGGGTAGTGAGGCATTTCGTCGAACATCAGAGCTGCAGTCCTATCGGAATAGTCATACTGAATCTGCAACTTCGTTGGTAGTATCCATATTCGTCAACTAAGTGAATAGAAAAATCCACTCAGGTTCATTTCTCTAAGGGTTTCCATCGAACACTTTGGTCTGAAAGAACTTCCTCCCCATCTGATTTACTATTTGCTAACTTAGATTCAATCGCTGCTAGAATGATAGCGAAAACGGTGAACATCTTGGAGTCGTCGCTCACATCTTGCAGTAGTGTTACATAATTAGTGATGTTATTAGTAGTTATAAATGTAAGCTAGAAGTAATAAAGCAGCTGTTGGTTAGTTAGTCATTTCCGGAAGTTAGTTAGTTGAAAGCTAGTTGGAAAGTTGTTAGAAGGAATCTTCTGTTAACTATGGTTAAAGCTAACAAGCTGATGTAACTAGAGTCAAGTTAGTAGTGAGTTGGTTGTTAATCTTATTTAGATAGTTAAGCTTGGTAGTTAGCAGTTAGTTAGAAGTTTTCAGAAATTAGTTAATATTGTAGCTTAGCTGTATATATACACTCAGTGTACAGAGATTGCATAAGCTTTCTCATTTTCACAGAATAACATCTTCTCTTCTCAATCTCATTTCTGCTCTAGCTCAACTGCCATTTCCATGGCAATCAACATGGTATTAGAGCTTTAAGACTCAATCTACGCTCAATCACGAACTCAATTTCACTCTTTATTTCTAGTGTTGCTTCAATTCTGCAAAAAACCTGTAGAATTTCCTTCGAGTGACGCATCGTGAAATTAGGGTTTGCAAGTGTTGAATCTAGGTCAGAAATTCAGCTTGTTACCATTAATACAAATGATGGCATATCTGATACTGTTAATAATTCCACAATTGATCAGAATCACCCTCTCTTCCTTCAACCAACGGACACTCCACGTAGTACTCTAATTTCTATTCAATTAACCGGATCAGATCACTATGCTTTGTGGAGTAGATCTATGAGGATTGGTTTGCTAGGCAAGAGCAAACTAGGTTTTGTGGATGGATGATTTCCTAAATCTAAATTTGCACCTGAACTGTATGATCAATGGGAGAAAGTCAATGTTGTAGTTCTCTTATGGATTATGAATACAGTTAGACCAGGTCTATTAATTAGTGTAGAGTATGCATCTGATACTCACAAAGTGTGAGAGGATCTAAAGGAGAGATTTGATGAAGTGAATGGGTCAAGAGTCCTCTATCTCCATAGAGAAATTCATACATTGACTCAAGGAACCATGACCATATTTGATTACTTTTCGAAACTGAGGAATCTTTGGGATGAGTTTGATGCTTTCATGCCCTTCCCTGGATGTCCATCTCCAAAATCGAAGAAGTATGCTCAGCACTTTGAACAATACAGACTTCTGCAATTTCTCATGGGCCTAAATGAGTCATACTCATAGTCCAGAAGCCAAATTATGATGATGTCCCCAATTCCTAGCATCAACAAGGCCTACTCTCTACTGGTGGATCAGGAAAGTCAAAGGAGTTTAGCAAATTTCTCACACATAGTTCAAGTGTCTGAGACAATGGAGAGTACTGCTCTTTATAGTAATAGAACCTCTACAAACTCATGAGTTAATTTCAAACAAAGGAGAAATCAAGTATAGTGTGAATATTGCCACTACAAAGGCCATACTAAGGAAAATTGTTATAAGTTAATTGGCTATCCAACTGATTTTAAACCTGAGAAGAAAGGAGGAACCCCTGGTGTATATGCTAATCATGCTAGTGTTGATATCAATCAGCAGGGAGAAGGATCACAGATGCAGGCTGGAGTTCAACATGCAGGTCAAAATGGTAGAGGAGATCATTCTATAGTGTCTCAACCTGTTATTATGCCTCAATACCATATGATGCCTCAATCCACTCCTTATTCTCAACCTCCACCACATGCACCCTATCTCACACAATAACAATATCAACAGATTGTCCAGCTACTCAACAAAAGTGCTGAGGAGTGATCCTCTTCCAAGGCTGCTGCTATAGGTACTCTGATAGCCTTATTGTCTAAGTATCTTAATCATAACTGGATAGTAGACACAAGTGCCTCAAAAGACATGATATTCAATTTGCAGATGTTAAACAAGTATCAGGCTTTACCAAAACATCAAAGAGCACAGTTCAATTACCAACAGGAAATGTAGTGACAGTATCACACTCAGGAAACACTACAGTACTTAAAGACCAGAATATTAGTGATGTGTTGTTTATACCTTACTTTAAGTATAATCTATTGTTTGTTTCTCAAATTACCAAGGAATTACAGTGCTTAGTGGCATTCTTCCCTGATTTCTGCATATTTCAAGACCTCTACAATGGTCAGGTGTTGGGGATTGGTAAGGAAGAGCATGGACTCTATCTGCTGAAAGGAAACTCACTCCAGAAATCACAACTGTTAAATAAATGTGCACACACAGCTAACCTTAGTTCTGAGTCTATTAGTGCTGAATCTACTCACCTATGGCATCTTAGATTAGGACATGCTCCTATTGATGTAATCAACAGACATGATGTACTTAGAGCATTGAAAAGTGTAAGTTCATATCATTGTATTGTGTGCCCTGTAGCAAAGCAATCAAAATTACCCTTTCAATTGAGTACTACAGCTACTAAATCAATATTTGAACTGGTACATTGTGATATCTGGGGGCCTTATAAGGTACCTACATATGATGGAAAAAGATACTTTGTCACTATTGTGGATGACTACTCTAGATATACTTGGTTGTTCTTAATTAATTCTAAGTCTGATGCTACAGTGGTCATCAAAAACTTCTTAACCACTGTGCATAATTCTTTTTCAACTAATGCTAAAACTCTCAGGATTGATAATGGGAGTGAATATTTTTAGTGCTGACTTCAAAGAATTGGTCTCTTCTCTTGGTATTATTCACCAAAGTTCCTGTGTTTAAAATCCTCACAATAATGGAGTGGTAGAGAGAAAACACAAAATAATCCTTAAAATGGCCAAATCACTCAGGTTTCAAGTAGTTGTTCCTCTAAAGTTCTGGGGTGAATGTGTTAGCACTGCAGTTTACCTTATTAACATGCTACATTCGAGAGTGTTACATAACAAATCACCCTTTGAAATGCTCTATTTGCATCCTCCTTCTCTCACACACTTTATAGTCTTTGGGTGTCTTTGCTATGCATTCAGTCCAAAGGAGAATAATAAATTTGCACCAAGAGCTCTTCATGCAGTCTTACTAGGTAATTCTTCAATACAAAAGGGATATAAGCTCTACAGTCTGCACACCAAGTCCTTATTTGTGAGAAGATATGTGGTATTTCAGGAACATCTCTTTCCCTTCAAATATATGAAGGATGTTGGTACCCCTATATTTCCTATTCTTGACTTGCTACCAAGTGCAGAGGTCTACTCACAAGATGCCTCCTCACATCCTTCTACTCTGTGTCAAGAACTACCTCATGCCACTGATTATTCCCCTAATGAAGAACATCAATAATGTCAGTTCCTCACCTACTGAGTTTACTGCAACAACCTCTGACTCTCATGATCAACCTTCTGAGACTCTACCTCCTTAGGAGTTAAGAAGGTCTACTAGAGAAGGGAAGCAACCTGCTTGGATGCAGGATTATGTAATTCTCGTCAAGACCAAATCTTGTCCATATCCTATATCTTTATATGTGTCCTATGTTGCTATGAAACTGCCTTACAAGCAGGCTCTGTCAGCCTATACTGCTATCAAAGAGCCTCAGACTTTCAAAGAGGCTGCTTTGGATCCAAAATTGGTAGAAGCTATGCAACTTGAAATTGCTGCTCTAGAAGCTAATCTCACATGGAGTGTTGTTGATCTTCCTCCTAACAAGATCCCTAGTGGTTGCAAATGGATATTCAAGATCAAATACCAAGCTTCAAGGGAGATAGAGAGATATAAAGCTAGATTGGTAGCTAAAAGCTATAATCAAAAGGAGGGATTGGACTATACAGAAACCTTCCCTGTGGCAAAGATGGTGACAGTCAGATCAATAGTGACCCTAGCAGCATCCAAACATTGATACATCTACCAGATGGATATTCATAATGCTTTTCTCAATGGTAATCTATTAGAAGAAGTCTATATGCAGCTTCCTTAGGGGTTTGCCAGATAGGGAAGAATCTGAAGGTCTGCAAACTACATAAGTTCTTGTATGGGCTCAAACAAGCACCAAGACAATGGGGAAAAAAGATAACAGAAGCTCTAGTTCAGATGGGGTTTCAACAAAGTCATTATGATTGCTCTCGTTTCACTAAGAAGGCAGGATGTCATATCACTATAATACTAGTATATGTCAATGAGCTATTGATTACAGGCAGTAGCCAACAACTACTAACTCAAAGAAGGAAAGACTTACAAACCAAGTTCAAAATGAAAGACTTGGAAGAACTGAGATTATTTCTTGGCATTGAGTTTGCAAGGTCCAAAGAAGGACTTGTTATGTGTCAAAGGAAGTATGCCTTAGAACTTATTGGTGAATTAGGGTTAGGGGGAGCAAAACCTGCAGGTACTCCTCTAGAGTTCAACCAAAATCTCACGTCTTAGGAATATGACAAGTCTATTCAGAAGGGCACTCAAGAGGATCTCCTCAAGGATCCAGGACCTTATCAGAGACTTGTGGTAAGACTACTTTATCTCACTATGACTCGACCTGACTTAGGATTTGTTGTTCAAGTACTAAGTCAGTTTATGCACAACCAAAGGTCTCACATACGGAATTTGCCCTTAGAGTGGTGAGATATGTTAAAGAAGCACCAGGTCTGGGCTTGTTCATGCCTGCTCAGAACACCAATCAGTTACTAGCCTACTGTGACTCAAATTGGGGGGCGTGTGTACAAACTAGGAAATCAGTTACAGTGTACTTAATAAAGTTTGGAGATGCTCTAATCTCATGTAAGTCAAAGAAGCAAGGGACAATGTCAAGAAGCTCTGCTGAAGCTGAGTTCACGAGTATGGCTTCTTGCACAACTGAGATTATCTGGTTAGTAGGACTATTCAAAGAGCTGGGAGTTGAAGCACAAGTGCCAGTGAAGCTAATATGTGATAGCAAGGCTGCAATCCAAATTGCAGCTAATCCTATTTTTCATAAAAGGATAAAGCATATAGATATAGATTGTCATTTTGTAAGAGAACGGATAATGCAGGGTCTGATACAAACTGAGCATGTGTCACCCAAAAAACAACTAGCAACCAAAAAACAACTAGCAAACATCCTTACGAAAGGCTTAGGAAAGGCAAAACATGATTACCTACTTCAAAGACTTGGAGTGAAGAATTTGTTTTCAACTATCATCTTGAGGGGGAGTGTTGACTATAGTTAAAGCTAACAAGCTGATGTAACTAGAGTCAAGTTAGTAGTGAGTAGGTTGTTAATATTATTTAGTTAGTTAAGCTTGGTAGTTAGCGGTTAGTTAGAAGTTTTAAGAAATTAGTTAATAATGTAGCTTATCTGTATATATACACTCTGTGTACAGAGATTGCATAAGCTTTCTCATTTTCACAGAATAACATCTTCTCTTCTCAATCTCATTTCTGCTCTAGCTCAACTACTATTTTCATGGCAGCCAATATCTTCCTTTCATATAAGTAATTGTATTACATTCTGAAATTGTCAATAAGTAATTTATAATATATTCCTATAATCTCTCTTCTTCTCTTCCCTTCTCTTCTCTTTTTTCCATCGACATTGCTAAACCTTCGAGCTTTCTTTGTTAAAGCTCCTAGCCAGCCACATTCAAACTTTGGATTCTTGAAATCCCTGCATTTTAATAAGGCAAATGCATTTAATTGTTAATTGCTTTAGTTTAAGAGCAAAATATAACAATGTCAAATGCAGGATAGCAGTCTTGCACCTATCATGTCAAACCCCTTATTTCTCGCACTGATAATAATCTGTTACTCCACTCTCTAGTTCTTTATGATTAATTGTTAATTGCTTTAGTTTAAATAGTTAATTTTAGTTCATAATCATTCCAAATCAAAGTGTTGATCATCCTGAATAGCGTTTAAGCCCGAAATTACTTGAACATTAATTAAATTCAATCCATGAGGAGACAATAATTGTACTATACTATTTTTGGCTAGCAAATCTCAATTTCGTGTTGTGTTTTGTGCTCATTGAGTATCCCATTCTAGATATTCTCTCATCAATGAGCATCTTATCATAGACTACTCTCCATGTTAGGAAGGCCATATTGAAGGGAATTGCCTTATTCCATATCTTTGTATCAATGATGGAGCTGTTTTTCTTCTGCCTCAATAATTTCCATGCCGAGGATATTGAAATCGCTCCACTTCTATCTAGTGTGCATACAACTTTGTCTGACTTACTACTCCTTATCACGATGCTCATGTTACTTAAAATGTTCCGCACAGCTTCTAGCCATATTACCTCGGTGATGTATTATTGCCACTCTCCATTCACCAGACTTTGTTTATTTTGATATCTTTAGGTTCGACGTTCACTAGTAAGTGATCGAATAGAGTTCCAATAATTGGCCAATTGTCAAACTAAATATCTCACGCTCTCCTACAATCCAAACAATATGTTCTTTAATCTCTCGTCTAATCTTGTATAAGTTACATCTAACATATCGAGGCTCTATTACCTGGCTACTTTGTCACTGAGTGACCTCTGTGATAATATTTGGCTAGCATAAAATCTTTCCATAGAGACTTTCCGGTCCTGATATTTTACCATAATTTTGCAAGAAAAGATTTACCCACATCCTGTAGCCTTCTGAAATTTGCACCTCATTCCTCATACGGATAGCATAATTGTGACCATGCCGCCCAGTGGTATCTATCTTTACCATCAACAGAATTCCAAAGAATCTTACAAGGATCTTTTCAATTTGATTAGCACTCATTTAGGGGGTTGTAGTGCTGATAACAAATGAACCGGCAAGGTAAGAAGGATGTGTCTGACAAGTATAGCCTTCCCTCATGGAAATAAAAATCTTGATTCACATCCCCTTATACTACTTGTTACCTTACTTATCATCTTTGAGAAATAGGTTGTCTTCTGTCTTCCAACAAAAGGTGGGCATCCCAAGTATTTTATTAGAAAGGTTTGTTGCTGCATACCAGTAATTCTAGCAACTATACTACAAAATCTTACTCCTGCCTTTGGTGCTAAAATAAAGCAGCTTTTGTTCTTGTTTATTAGCTGTTTTGAAGTGAATTCATATGTCTTCAAGGATTTCATCACCAACTTGAGGGACTTTTTTCTACCATTAGAGAATAGGTCAAGATAATTTGTAAATGATAGGTGATTTATTTGAGGACCCCGCCTATTTATTGAGAAACCCGAGAACTTTCTGTGGTTATATATCTTATTTAACATGGTAGAAAGTAGTTCTACGCTTATAACAAAAAGAGAAGGTGAAATGGGGTCTCCTTCCCGCAATCCATTATTGGACCTGAAAAAGCCACACCGTTGGCCATTAATAATGATAGAATATCAGTTACAAAAAATGTGTCTAAGAATCATTGATCACGCCCAACTATGTCTTATAAAAAAGACAATGCGGACGTTGCAAATATAACCCGAGTATTACGCCCAGGGTCGAATCCACAGAGAGTTAACCTATCAATTACAATCTTTAGACCCACTAAACTCTTGAGAACCAATTTCCCAAACTTTTGAATCACAGTTGATGGTGTCTTAAATAACTAAAATTGCAATTAAATAAACAGCTGTAAACTAAGAATGCTAAGGTTGTAAACAATAATGAGAAAATGCTAAGGTAATGACTTCCCCTATTGATGGAATCCCTTCTGTTTATGCTTCATACAAATTGACCAACACACTTCTATCAATCATGAACACTTTTCTTACCGTAAATCTCTCCCGAGTAATCACAGTAATATACTATTGCACTCTCCCGAGATACACTAGCTAGCTTTAATTAACACAGTTCACTTAAGATTGCACCCAAGGCTTCGTTATCCCTAATCCCGCCTTTAAACCCGCAGTTATAGATCCCTCTTATACTTTGGGAGTGGTGTTGCTCAACAATAACCTAAATATGCACTCTCTCCCGAGTTATGCACACTAAATAGGCACAGCTAATTGAGGATCCTGTCAATTAACTATAACATACACAAAGTTGAACAAATAAAGATTGAGACTAGCAATTTGTATTCACATAAACAAGAAGTTCATCCCCCAATAGGTTCCATCAAAACCTTAGACAAAAGATTTAGCTACTCATAACTATGGGTAAATAAACTAAAACAATATTCATCATAAAACTTGCAAGAAAAATAAAGAGAAGAAGAAACCAAGATGTTTTGGGTGATCTCTCACACTTGTTCTTCTTGCCAAAAATACTCTCTAAAACAATACATCCTCTCTTGGGCGGATCCTAGTGTTTAATATAGGGTTTTGGGCTACAAATCCCGTGTTTTGCACTTTAGTCCCTGAAGTTCTCTGCCTCCACCGCGGTTCTGCTGCGATCGCGGTCAAACCGCGACCAAACTTGCTCTCTGATTCTCACTTTGTCTGCATCCCTCTTCTACCGCGGTTCTGCCGCGGTCGCGGTGCAACCGCGACAGTACTCTTTCAGTTCTGACTTGATCTGTTTCGCGTGGTTTACTTGACGGAATTTTTACGATCAGCCTCTTTTTCTCCATATTTGATCCCAAAAGTACTCCATAGCCTTCTCTGGTCATATATAACCTGCAAAGCATGAAAAACACTAATAAGAGCATTTTGTTATCACTTTTATCATCCAAACTATACAAGAAGGTGGTTATTTAGGGCCTAATTATAGTTAAATTCACCTTTTATCAATGCCCCACACTTAAACCTTTGCTCGTCCTCGAGTAAGTTACACCACACTTCCAGGCCTAATCGTTCGATGCATTACCCAATTTTTATGCCACACCCACCATTATGAAGGAACAACCTAAGCAGTACAACAGTCATGCCTCAGATGAAGACTGTACACCATGACACACTCATGCTCACTCTAGTTACTCTAATAGAGGTGAAAACTCACTTTTTTCTTCCCGAGTCACATGCCCTCGCATCATAATTCTGAGAGAAGTTCCACACACATAAAATTCAAGCAACAAGGAACCACAGATAGGCAGAATTCACTCACTCTCAACAAAGAACATTCACATGCCACACAGACACACCATAAGCTTGCCCCTAGTGTAGTACTCTACTACTCGAACTATTCAGTCAAAGATCAAGAGGTCTTTATTTGGTTGTAATGGAGGCTAAGAGACGGGTAGGATATATTTAGATATAGTGACTAGCCTCCCTAAGCACTTTTAATACACACTTCCTTTTATTTCAATTTCCATGCTCAGCCCACTCGTTCTTCCACATTTCAGTTCATAGGTGATCCCCACTTTTCTTTAGGTGCAACTTTTTTTTTTACTTCCTCAACACCCCACACTTTGACTTTTGTATGTTCTTTAGCAATTCAAGTGCTTCTAGGAGGTACAGGGTCAAACAGTCAAACTATTCAAACACAGGGATATAGGTCATTATAGGGTTATCAAAGAACATGCTTTAGGCTCAAAGGGGTTAACTATGGCAATATATACAGGTAGATTCACAAATATACAGGCTACACAAAGAAATGCCTCAATCATCTCTAAAACCAAACAGCTTCTATTTCGCTTTGCAAACACACAGGGCAAGTTCTAGGTATCACATACAAGCATAGAATACATGTAATAGCTCACACACACTTGGCGTGTAACTCATTCTGAATCAGTTTATCAACACACTCATACGAGCGTTCAAGCAAGACAGGATGTGCAAAATTAAGGCATAGATTTACGAGTCTACAAACGAGCCTAGACGTCGCACCCTCATGTTCATTTTTGTTATTCTCAGGTGTGTACATCAAGGGTTGCATTCTAGCCTTCACCCATTTTGGTCCTAAAACTACAAACGAAAAATCTACCTAACCCGGTTCAAGAAAAGCCCTTGGAAAAGAACCGTGGTCAAAAGAAAAACCAAGGGAAAATTACTACACTACCTAGTTTTATTTTTTTAAAACTATATGGACTACTTCCCTCAAGAGTACTGTCCAAGTGGTCCGTCCTCAGGAAGAGTCTTCTAGAATATTTTTTTTTTAAATCCGACTTTTATCCTCAAGAGACCCGTCGAAAAGTGTCCGTCGTTGGGCCAAGTCGGTTACTTCTATTGTGAGTACAGTCAATTATACACCACAACACCAATCAAATACTACACATACACCATGTCTATATAAACTACAATACATTACCCTAGCAAGTCTCCCACCCCACACTTAAAATTTATGGCATGTCCCTATGTCATATCAAAAATAACGAGCAGAAGGGTAAGAAGACTTCTCTGGGACTACATCAGAGTCGGAGACGGTGTTGGGGTCCACATGGCATGCCCTCCCCAAAGCACGAAACCAGGACATGAACCGGCTCTCAGACCTGGCTTGCCGCTGAGACATGGCATCCATACGTGTGTGTAGGCCCTCCACCGAGGTGCGAAGATCCGCGACCTCGTCCTCCATAGTATGCAACATAGGCTGGGTGGAATGAGATCTGGATAAGCCTGTCCCAGCATGGGGGCGCCAAGAGGGTACGGCACTGTCATAGGATCTCTTGGATGGTGCCATGGGAACCGGGTCATCCTCCTCATCTTCGATTTGAATGGTAGTGCGGGTACTCCTGCCCACTCTTATGTTGGAAGCTCTGAAAGCTGTTTTAGGGGGCAACTCTCCATCAGTAGGATAGGTGGGGACATTCTTCAGTAGGCACAATGTAGTCACCAGGGAGGGGAAGTAGAATCCCTTTGACCTCAGCGGGGACCGTATGATCATTTCATTACCAATAAGTCTTGCCGCATCAAAATCTTTCTTTGTGACGAAGCACCACGTCAAGAGGTCTCTTTGGAAGTTCACGTCAGTCATGTTTCTGGAGGGCAAGAACCGGCTGCAAATGACAATGAGCCAACACTTAGCCAAATGGGTGAATGAATTGGAGTTCAGGGTGATATGGTCACGTATCCAGATTGGTTGCCCCCTGTGCATAGTGCAGCAGTCATAATATCCCAAGTGACTCCTGGTGCGTCCTGGTAATAGTCGACGTCACCAGTAAACCGGGGCAGCCACAACACCTGTTGAATAGTGTCAACAAAGGCATCTACCAATTTGCCTCGCATATTCACCTCCCGCAACGTATGTGATGGGCAGTTCGCGTAGAACTCCCTTACAAGCATCATGTTCACCGTTTCAGGTTCATCAAATAAGAACTCCATTTCCCTCCGCCGAATTTCCTTATACATCTCCTCCTTTTCTGCACGGAGGGCCGCCCTGTCAATCGGAATTTCAGGGATGAAGCTCTTTGAAGCCTTGGCATGAAAGTTGTCCTCTGCCAATTCTGAGTCAAACCTTGAGGCATCATATGTAGGTTGTTAGGACGTGCCTGCCGATCTCTTTTGCTTCTTACGATCCATATGACCTGCAAAGAATACAAGAGAACCATCAAAGACATTGTCACACCTCTTTTTTTCGCCCCCGCGAGGGGTAAAAGAGTTTTTTCAATTAAAGGACAATCGAAACGGGATTTGTTTATTTATTTCAGAGTCACCACTTGGGAGATTTTAGGGTGTCCCAAGTCACCAATTTAATCCCGAAACGAGGAAAAGAATGACTCTGTATTATAGTCCGCTAACCAGAAATCCGGATAAGGAATTTTGTTAACCCGGGAGAAGGTGTTAGGCATTCCCGAGTTTCGTGGTTCTAGCACGGTCGCTCAACTGTCATATTCGGCTTGTTTATCTGATTTTTTATACAATTATGAGCTTATGTGCAGATTTTAACTCTTTACCGCTTTCATTATTATTATTATTATTTTACAGGGAATTGCAACGTTGTGAAAATGTATTTCGAACCACGTCACAATCAATGTACTCGTGATCGTCGACACACTTTGACTCCGTTGAGATTTGGATTTGGGTCACATAAATGTGCACCCGAGTTTAAGAAGATTAAATTATTAAAGGTGCGCCTAAAGCGACTAGCGTATCATTTACTTTGGGTAGGGCCGTGAAATTTTGCTAAACGGTCCACCCCGAAGTCTAAGCAATTTTAAAGCAAATATTTACTGAGGGCCCCGCAAATTTGTATTTTTTATTCGGCGAGTCTCATCTCATTCTTATTTTTTAAAAGGAATTTGCAACGTCATGGACACGCATCTCGAACCACATCACAATCAATGTACCCGTGATTAGAGACACATTTCGACTCCGCTGAGATTTGGATTTGGGTCACATAAATGTGCACCCGAGTTTAAGAAAGTAAGATTAATTAAGACGCGTCCTAAAGAAACTAGCGTGTTGTTATTTTGGGTAAGGCCGTGGAGTTCGCGAAGCAGCCTATCCCGAGTTCTAAGTAATTGACACATACATTTTGTGAGGGCCCCGCAATTTGCATTTTTATTTGGCGAGTCTCGTCTCATTATTTTTTTTTTATTTTTTTTTAAAAAAAAAGATAATCTTAGAATGATTACATTTTTTCTATTAAGTTTTAGTCTCTAAAATAAAGAAAGAAAATCCTAATTAATTAGGAGATAAAAAAAATTAAGAACATGTAACATACTAATTGCTAGATTAGGATCAATATTAAATGAAAGAATAAAAAAAAATTCGAAATTATAAATAAAATAAGAAATAATATTCAAAAGAAATCAAATATAGCTAGATTGAAGTCGCATTGTTATATAAAAAAACAACTATTGGAATTAATTATTCATAACCATTTGAAACTAGATTTAACCATAATTACTAAAGCTTATTAGAAAGATTATTAAACTTAAACATTATCTAGTCTTGTTTGGCTTTAACTAAATTTAACTATCCATTCATGATTGACCTACTGTTGACCATATTAAAACTTTCATAGCTAGTGAATTAACCCATTTTTGCCAAGCTGATTCACTAAAGACCAACTTATGTTATTTTTCTCTTATTCCAATTATTAAACAATAATACATGAAATAGCCTAAATACAATCAGTAAAAAAAACGAAGAAAAAGCGAAATTAAAACTTCAAAGTTCCATTCTTCATGTATTCATGCTTTCACATTTTTCAGCTTGCAATAGCTAGTATTACAGTCGTGTACCTGGTATTTGGATACAAGGAAAGGAAGAATAGGATCAGCAGCAGTAGAAACAGCGCAACAACAACAAACAACCAGCAGTCAGAAAACTCAGCAGTAGACTTGAAAACCAAACAGAAATTCCAACAACCACTTGATAAAGGAATAACAAAGGACCAACAGTTAACTCAAGAAGCCAATTGAAAATTCCGGAAGCAAACAGGAGGCAGAGATCACATTCAGGAATACACGGAAATAGTATTCGGATATTTTAGGAATCCTCTTCCTCAAGATTAAAAGTATGTTCTTATCTCCTCTTTAGTTCTGAAATTTTTCTCTCCCCCAAAATTCTCTCTTTTTTTCTAAGTGTCCAATGAGTCCTCTTTTATATCCAAAGCAAGACTTCTCCCTATTTCTTTTTACCTCTTTTACTTTTTAACCCAATATTCTTTTACTATGTGTATCTTTTAACCTTTTATTATTACCTATACTATTTCTAACTTTTACTTTAGTAAAAGTAATCAACATAGGCCCCCCATGTTCCCTCTTTTTGAAAAGAAGACATTATTAACCTTTTTCTTTTTACTTTTATCATTATGTCTTGTCCTCCACCATAATTAAATAATATATAATTAGTTAATTCCCGTTGTACCCCTAAAACTACTGTTACTGCCCTGATTCAAAATCTGTTCAAACTTCAAAATTATCTAAGAACTTAAAATTAAATTACCAGCTATAACCAATCCTTAATCCAGTTCAATCAACAAATTCAAACTTAAACGATGAACAACAAAGCAACAACCGGAATTATTTTGACTGAACGATATTTTTAACAACACATATATTTTCAGATTCAATAACATTAACAAATTGAGCATAACAAACAAGTAGATTTGAATTTCTAAATTCAATAATCATTTGCCCTTTAAACTAAATCCAACAACATTACAACCAAGATGAATATTCAAATTAAATCAAGAATTAAAACATAAACTCACATTAAATCACCGGATTAAGAACGAACTTCAAACAAAAGATGAACACGAATTAAATCTAAACTAATCAACAAAGATGGATGATTCAAGCGATTAAACTAACATATTTATATATTACAGCTAAATTCTTTTAAACGAATAAAACAAACCGAAGAAGAAATAATTAATTGAATTTCAACTTGAATCTAACAACATTAAAAATTTCTAAAAAAAATACATAAAAATACATGAAACAAACTGAGGAAATAATTAATTAAATTTCAATTAACATTAAAATTAAACTAACAATTTCTTTTAATAAATAAAACACATGAACAAATTGAAAAACTAATTAATTAAACGATGAACACGAACAAAACAAGAATCAAACATTTACCGATTTTAGATCCGAGAATATCAAAATAAAATACGGACAAAATAAAACTCAAACCCACTAACCGATCGAAACGACGATCGAAGAACGGAAGAAGGAAGCCGCGGACAGCAGCAGTAGCGACGAGGTGGAGAAGAAGAACGCAACAGCGGCCATGGCGACGTGAAGGAGAAGAAGACGCAGCAGCGGACAGAGAAAAAGTGACCAACAACGATAGCAGCTCGGCATTGGACATGAAACGCAGCAGCAGCAGCAACGAATGGAGAAGAAGAAGCAACAACAATGACGATCTGAAGAAGAAGAGGCCAGCAGCAACGACAAGGGTCGTTTGGCCGCGACGAAGAAGAAAACGCAGCAGCAGCCATGGGTGTCGAGCTCAAACTCGACGATGACGAAGCTGGAAGAAGCGGAAGCAGTGGTTGCAGCGGATGGCAATAGTGCAACGGGATCTCGTGCTCGTCTTGAAGATCTTGAAGACGCAGCCATGGCGGACAAGAGAGAGAGGTCGACGAGCTGTGTGTGTATGCGTTATGTATGCGTGCGTATATGTGCTGTGTGTGCATATATGTTGTGTTATGTGCGTATATGTGTGTGTAACGTGAGGGGGCAGGGGTGTGAGGGGGAAGGGCTGCCATGGGAGGAGCTTGGGGTAGGAGGAGAAAGAGAGGAAGAAGAAGAGAGGGGGGGCGGGTAACTTAGTCTTTAGGTTTTGGTTTTATTTTTTATTTTTTTTGAAAGAAAAAAAATGAAAAGGGGGGTTTGGGTCTTTTGGGTTATGAACTGGGTCGACCCAGTTCGAAATGGACTGGGTCGTTTGGGAAGATTGGGTCTTTTTTGGGCCTATGACTTAAAATTGAAGAAAAGACTCAATCCGATCTCTTCTATTTTTTATCCCTTTCTATTTATTCAATTTCCTAAATAATAATAAAGCTAGAATGCTAAGATTAAATTATAAAACCTAAAATTATCTTGAAATACTAATTAACTCTTAATAACAATTAACATATAATTAAACAGCGACTAATGAAAAAATCACACAATTTGGACATTAAGTGCTAAAAATGCAACGTACATTATTGTTATGATTTTATCATTTTGTAAACAAACTTAATTTAAATATTAAACGCAAATGCGACATATGTTAATATTTTTTATTAATCTAACAAATAAACATGCGCAGGCAAAAATACAAATAGTTATCCGAAAAATGCTAAGAAATTCAAAAATTGCAAATAAAAGAAAATCGTTTTATTTTGAATTTTTGGGAGTAATTCTCATATAGGGCAAAAATCACGTGCTCACAGCTGCCCCTCTTTGTCCGGAAGCACGAAGGGTTTTCGCGCAAAGATAAAGTGAGCATATACGAGCGATTTCTGCCCGTTGGAATACTCCGTGCGAAGCATTTTTTTTTGAAAGATTTGACCGAACCTTTGCTTCAGAGGTTTCCTACATATCCTGGGCTAAACAGGAATCAGGTCAATGTAGTTCGGGAAGTTTTGGTAGCTGGGACTACCATGGGACTGCAATTTGCTATTACTGTTGCTGCATGCTGTTATTACTACTTACCGATCTCCTTATAACACCGTGCTTAAAAGAAAAATCAAGAAGCTAGGCTAGACTACGGATTACAAGATCCCATCTATCTTCCATTTGTTCTTGATGCCTTGCTTTCTTGTCGGCTTGCGTCTATTCCGGTGCTTCTTTCTTCCGAGAACTGACGGGGATGACACCGGCCTCTTGCTTTCCTGAACACCAGTTTGCATCATTTTGTTCGGTCTGTTTAAGTATGCGGCTTCCTGCATTATGTTGTGGATCTTTTGTTGTAACCTTCTGCCTTTGGTGGGTTACGGATTTCAAGACCTGAAATGTAAAGATTGAAAAATATTCTCTCATTATACAGGTGGGCGCCTAATTGCTAAAGACATGAAATGTATTCCCTGGTTATACAAGTGGGCGCCTAATGGTAAAGACATGAAATGCATTCCCTTGTTATACAGGTAGGCGCCTAATGGTGAAGACATGAAATGTATTCCCTTATTATACAGGTGGGCGCCTAATTGCTAAAGACATGAAATGTATTCCATTGTTATACAGGTGGGCGCCTAGTGGTAAAGACATGAAATGTATTCCCTTGTTATACAGGTGGGCGCCTAATGGTAAAGACATGAAATGTATTCCCTTGTTATACAGGTGAGCGCCTAATGGTAAAGACATGAAATGTATTCCCTTGTTATACAGGTGGGCGCCTAATGCTAAGACACAAAATGTATTCCCTTGTTATACAGGTGGGCGCCTAATGGTAAAGACATGCAATGTATTCCCTTGTTATACAGGTGGGCGCCTAATTGGTAAAAATATGAAATGTATTCCCTTGTTATACAGGTGGGCGCCTAATTGGTAAGGACACGAAATGTATTCCCTTGTTATACAGGTGAGCGCCTAATGATAAAGACATGAAATGTATTCCCTTGTTATACAGGTGGGCGCCTAATTGGTAAAAACATGAAATGTATTCCCTTGTTATACAGGTGGGCGCCTAATTGCTAAAGACATGAAATGTATTCCCTTGTTATACAGGTGGGCGCCTAGTGGTAAAGACATGAAATGTATTCCCTTGTTATACAGGTGGGCGCCTAATGGTAAAAACATGAAATGTATTCCCTTGTTATACAGGTGGGCGCCTAATTGGTAAAAACATGAAATGTATTCTCTTGTTATACAGGTGGGCGCCTAATGGTAAAGACATAAAATGTATTCCCTTGTTATACAGGTGGGCGCCTAATGGTAAAGACATGAAATGTATTTCCTTGTTATACAGGTGGGCGCCTAATTGATAAAAATATGAAATGTATTCCCTTGTTATACAGGTGGGCGCCTAATTGGTAAAGACATGAAATGTATTCCCTTGTTATACAGGTGGGCACCTAATGGTAAAGACACGAAATGTATTCCCTTGTTATACAGGTGGGCGCCTAATGGTAAAGACACGAAATGTATTCCCTTGTTATACAGGTGGGCGCCTAATGGTAAAGACACGAAATGTATTCCCTTGTTATACTGGTGGGCGCCTAATGCTAAGACATGAAATGTATTCCCTTGTTATACAGGTGGGCGCCTAATGGTAAAGATACGAAATGTATTCCCTTGTTATACAGGTGGGCGCCTAATTGGTAACGACATGAAATATATTCCCTTGTTATACAGGTGGGAGCCTAATTGGTAGATAATAATTTGTATTTGTTTCCTCGAATCTCCGAGAAAATTTTCAACTGTGGCAGAAAATTTTCTGCCCCAGTTCTGGCGATCTTTCTTATGGCGTGTCTTTCGGCCATCATCAACGCTTTATTTTCCTGTTCAAAGCAAAGAAAATTTAGTTAGTTTTAAAATGTGGCGAGTGGCCATGTCACTCATGATGGGGGATGATTGTTCCCTTCCCCTTATTCCTGTTTGGCGTTCCCAAAACCTGTTGGGGATGATGTTATTTGCTGGGGATAACATTCTGCTGGGGATGGTTTTTCCATTTATCCCTTCCCCGTTCTGTGTCTCAAAACTTGTTGGGGGTTATTTTGCTGAAGATGCATTTTCCTTTCTTCCTTTCCCATTCTGTGTTGTCCGACCACCTCGGAACTTGGTCGATAATCGGTCGGAGTTCTGCTGGGAATCCTCTTGGAACTTGGCCCACAATTTCCTCAACATGCTTTTTTTTGGTTCTTCCCCGTACTTTCCTTGCCCTTTTAGACCAATATTATTCGGCCTTGCAACCAACGTCTTTTGTCTTTTTGCCTTGTCTCTGGCCTGTCCTCTTCACATTTTGCGTTGTACCTTTTTGGCAACTGGTAGTAAGCTCTGATAGACCTTTCTAAAAAAATATCTGGAAAAAGTCTTTTAAACAAAGAAATGAAAAGATAGAAAAAAGAGAAAATCTTTCTAAACAAATGCTGGGGAAAAGAAAAGAAATGAACTTATCTGGGTGGTATAACCGATTCCAACGATCATGTCGTGCATTCCGGACTAATCAACCCAGTCTATTTGTGTCGACCAATCTTTCTGGTGTCGACCAATCTTTCTGGTGTCTTCACTTGCTGGGGATAAATATATGCCCACCTCTTCGCAAAATGCGAATCCTTTCCGCCAATCTAACTTGTCGCCTCATAGAGCCCTTCGCGGGGTTTTCACTAATAAGACTCTCTCATTTCTTAGAGTTCCCGTCGCCTTATGGTGCCCGTGAAGGTTTTCACCGATAAGACTCTCTCATTTTGCTTCTCTCAACTTACGTCGTCTTATGGCGCCTGTGAAGGTTTTCACCGATAAGACTCTCTCATTTTGCTTCTCTCAGCTTACGTCGCCTTATGGTGCCTGTGAAGATTTTCACCGATAAGACTCTCTCATTTTATTTTCTCAGATGGGGATTGGAGTGTTGCCGGTAAGATTCTCTCTGCTGGGGATTCTTAGGGCTATCAATTCTTTCAGCTCATGATCCTCATTCAGTCGGGGACCAGCGTGTTATTCTCGGCTTTCATTTGCCTGTCTGGGCACCTCTCGGATACTGATCGGGAGGTCTTTTTTGGACATCAATATGGGTTTTATATGGGGCTTAAAAGAAAAGGATATAAAAATTCAAAATAGCTTTGATGGGTAAAACATTACAACTCTTGGAATCAAAAAATTTTTCTCTTTTTTTTTTCAAAATTTAAAAACATAACTTCTGCCCCAGTTTTCTTGCTTGGGGAATTTTTGATTTTTGTTACATTATGACCGAGCCGTGAGGCGCCTACGTATCCTCTTTGAGGAATCAGGTCGAACATAGTTCACTCGATTCCTTTGTTTTTCTTGCGACCTTCCCCTTTTTTTTAATTATTATTATTCTTTTTTTTTTCATTATTTTTTTCATTAATGATTCCAAGAGAGGGGTATAAAAGGATAAGTAAGGCTTAAAGGGGTAAAGCAAATGTTAAAAATATTTGGATAGAAGAGATAATTGCCTCCGTCATTTCATTATCCGATAAGCACCAAGTACAAACAAACAAATAACCAACAAAAGAAATTACACATAATATCTCTTGACTGCATCAGAATTGATAGCCATGTCGATGCATCTTCCTTCGACATCTGTCAGACGTAAAGCGTCGTTGGATAATACTCTGGTCACAATATATGGCCCTTGCCAATTCGGGGCGAACTTGCCTTTTGCCTCGATCTGATGTGGGAGGATCCGTTTCAATACTTGCTGCCCTACTTCAAATTTCCTAGGGTGCACCTTCTTATTGTATGCTCTTGCCATTATCTTCTGATATAACTGGTCATGGCATACTGCTACCAATCTTTTTTCATCAATTAAACTCCACTGCTCTAGTCGGGCTTTGACCCATTCATTATCATCAATCCCGGCCTCAGCGACAATCCGAAGGGATGGAATCTCAACTTCTGCTGGTATCACTGCTTCAGTTCCGTATACCAACGAATAAGGAGTTGCACCTACTGATGTACGAACAATAGTGCGATAACCCAACAATGCAAACGGTAACTTTTCATGCCACTATCTGGACCCTTCTACCATCTTCCTCAAAATCTTTTTTATATTTTTGTTGGCTGCCTCAACTGCACCATTCGCCTTGGGACGATATGGGGTGGAATTACGATGTGTAATATTGAACTGTTGACATACTTCTTTCATCAAATTGCTGTTAAGATTAGCATCGTTGTCCGTGATGATCACCTTCGGGATCCCAAATCTACAGATGATATGGGAATGGACAAAATCCACCACCGCCTTTTTGGTCACTAACTTGAAAGTCTTGGCCTCCACCCATTTGGTGAAATAATCGATGGTTACCAGAATGAACCTGTGGCCGTTTGAAGCTGCCGGCTCAATGGATCCAATGACATCCATGCCCCACGCAACAAATGGCCATGGCGCTGACATTGTATGCAATTCTGTCGGCGGAGAATGAATCAGATCTCCGTGTATCTGACACTGATGGCATTTTCGCACGAAGCTGATACAATCATGCTCCATGGTGAGCCAATAATATCCCGCCCGTAGAATCTTCTTTGCCAATACATACCCGCTCATATGGGGCCCACAGACTCCAGCATGTACCTCTGTCATCACTGTCGTGGCTTGACTAGCATCTATACATCTCAGCAATCCCAAATCTGGGGTTCTTTTGTACAGCACTCCTCCACTGAGGAAGAATCCATTTGACAATCACCGGATGGATCTTTTTTGATCTCCAGTGGCCTGCTCCGGGTATATCCCCATCCTGAGGTACTCATTGACGTCATAAAACCATGGCTCGCCATCCACTTCTTCCTCTATCATGTTGCAATAACCATGTTGATCACGAACCTGAATATGCAACGGGTCAACATGGATTTTGTCTGGATGGTGCAACATCGATGCTAAAGTGGCCAGAGCATTAACAACCTCATTGTGAATTCTCGGGATGTGTCTGAACTCCACTGATCGAAATTGCTCAGATCGTGCAAACATTGTCGATATGGTATAAGCTTTAAATCCCGTGTTTCCCATTCACCCTGGATCTGATGTACCAGAAGGTCCGAGTCTCCTAAGACCAAGACGTCCTGGACATCCATGTCTGTAGCTAAACGTAAGCCCAGAATGCATGCCTCATATTCAGCCATGTTGTTGGTACAATAGAAACGTAGCTGAGCTATAACAGGATAGTGATGTCCTGTTTCAGAAATAAGTACCGCTCCTATTCCAACTCCTTTCGTATTCGCAGCCCCATCGAAGAAAAGTTTCCACCCTGAATCCTCAGTCAGTTCTAACTCCTCTATATGCATCACTTCTTCATCTGGAAAATACGTCCTCAAAGGCTCTTATTCTTCATCAATAGGATTCTCAGCCAAGTGATCGGCCAATGCTTGGGCTTTCATGGCCGTCCTCGTCACATAGACAATGTCGAACTCTGTGAGTAATATCTGCCATTTTGCCAATCTTCCTGTGGGCATAGGCTTCTGGAAAATATACTTTAATGGATCCAGACGTGAAATAAGGTAAGTAGTATGTGACGACAGATAATGCTTAAACTTCTGTGCTACCCAAGTTAGAGCACAACATGTCTTCTCAAGTTGAGTGTACTTATTCTCATAGACTGTAAACTTCTTGCTGAGATAATAGATGGCTTGCTCTTTTCTTCCTGTGATGTCGTGTTGACCCAACACGCAACCAAACGAATGATCCAGGACCGTTAGATAAAGGATTAATGGCCTCCCCGACTCAGGTGGAACCAATACAGGTGGATTGGATAAATAACCTTTGATCTGGTCAAATGCCTCCTGACATTCTGCCGTCCATTCTATCGCGGCATCTTTCCTCAGCAATCGAAAGATGGGTTCACAAGTTGTTGTGAGCTGAGCGATGAATCTGCTGATATAGTTCAACCTTCCCAACAGACTCATTACTTCTGTTTTGTTCCTCGGTGGCGGCAATTCCTGGATGGATTTGATCTTTGACGGATCCAACTCAATGCCTCGCCGACTGACGATAAATCCTAACAGCTTTCCAGATGGAACACCAAATGCACATTTGGCTGGGTTGAGCTTAATGTCGTACCTTCGAAGTCTTTGGAAAAACTTCCTAAGGTCTGCTACGTGGTCTTCCTGACGCTTGGATTTGATGATCACATCATCTACGTACACTTCGATCTCTTTATGTATCATATCATGGAACACAGTAGTCATTGCTCTCATGTACGTTGCCCCAGCGTTCTTCAAACCGAATGGCATTACCCGATAACAATAAGTTCCCCACGGCGTAATGAATGCCGTCTTTTCCGCATCTTCTTCATCCATCAGAATCTGATGATACCCAGCATAGCAATCTACAAAAGATCTGAGCTCACGTCCGGCGCAATTGTCGATCAAGATATGGATGTTGGGTAAAGGAAAGTTGTCCTTTGGGCTTGCCCTGTTCAGATTGCGGTAATCGACACACACCCTGATCTTCTCATCTTTCTTTGGCACCAGCACCACATTAGCCAACCAATCAGGATATTGAGTGACACGAATAACCTTTGCTTGCAGCTGCTTGGTTACTTCTTCTTTAATCTTCACACTCATATCCGTTTTGAACTTCCTCAATTTCTGCTTGACGGGAGGGCATGCCGGGTCAGTGGGCAATTTATGAACCACTAAATTTGTGCTTAACCCCGGCATGTCATCATATGACCATGCAAAAACATCTTTGAACTCAATAAGTGTTTTAATCAATTCTTCCCTGATATTTGGTGCAATGTGGATGCTTATTTTAGTTTCTCTGATATCGTCGGCATCCCCTAAATTGATGGCTTCTGTGTCATTTAAGTTGGGCTTGAATTTTTCTTCAAACTGACTAAACTCCCTGTTTATCTCCTCGAAGGCTTCATCCTCATCATATTCCGATTCATTATCATAATCGACCTCTTGTATAGTTAGTTCAGAATCAGATTGATCTTTTAGACTATGTTGAAGATCTGTTGTGCATGCCATGTCGTTAGAACCAGTATGAAAAGAACTGTTCAGAAAAAGAAATGAAAGAAACAAAATTAAAAAAAACAACATATAAAATAAGGCATAAAGAAGAAACTTTTTCGTTTTATTGAATTATGGGATAACAAGGTTTCACACTTTGTTGAGCAGTAATAGAAATAAAAAGGAATCTGGATTATAACCCTGGAATAATCCAGAAAACAAAAGGGAAAATCAGAGCCAACTACCAGGACTCCCTCCGAGTAGGAAGAGGAGTAGCTGTCCAATTGTTGACATTGGCCCTAGGCCCCACAAACTGTATGTCTGCCTTACTGGAATCCTCTCCAGCTTCTATTGTGTTGACATCTGCGAACATTCTTTCTAAGTCCTCATCCAAATCACCATCTGGCCCAATCAACGGTCCACGACTTTTCGGGACTGACGACCTTGTGATACCTGCTCTAACAAAAGATCTAGAGAGACGCGAAACTGGCTTGGGAAGAACCCAAACTTTCTTCTTCATTTTCCGAGCTCGCTTTATATCTGCTGCAGTTGGTTTGAATCCCAATCCGAAAGTCTCTAAATTCTTGGGCAAAGAGACAGGTTGAACAATTCCCTGGAGCTCAGCCCCCAGACCTTTTCCTGGCACGAACCCGTTACTTAGAATCTCCGAAACTATCGTGACGGTTGCGGAAGCTATCCTGGGGTGTGGAATGCTTTTACCCTCGGGAATCTTGTTTGCTGACACTGCATCAAAAATCTGATAAACCTAGGGACCTTTGTCATCGTTAGTTTCTATGAATGGCACAATGGCACCTCCCATGGTGCACGCAATGTCTTCCCCATGTAGCACGACATCTTGTCTGTCCCATTCAAACTTGACCATTTGATGTAATGTGGATGGCACTGCTTTGGCCGTGTGGATCCACGGTCATCCCAACAAAAGGTTATAAGACACCGCGGCCTCTAATACCTGGAACTCCATAGTAAACTCGATCGGGCCGATGGTCTACTCGAGTATAATATCCCCCACGGTATCCGTTCCACTTCCGTCAAATCCTCGGACACAAACGCTGTTCTTGTGGATCCTATCATGGTCAATCTTCAACTGGTTCAGTGTGGACAATGGACAAATATTGGCACTTGAACCGTTATCCACCAACGCCCGAGTAACTACCGAATCTTCACATTTGACAGTCAAGTAGAGAGCTTTATTATATTCCGTGCCCTCCACTGGCAAATCGTCATCAGAGAATGTTACCCTATTTACCTCAAAAGTTTTGTTGGCAATCGTTTCAAGGTGGTTCACTGAAATTTCTTTGGGCACATGAGCTTCATTTAGTATCTTCATCAGGGCCCGACGATGCTCGTCCGAATGGATCAATAGTGATAACAACGAGATCTGGGCCGGTGTTTTGTTCAATTGTTCAACAACGGAGTAATCCTGCACTTTCATCTTTTTCAGGAATTCCTCCGCCTCTTCTTCTGACACGGGTTTCTTTATTACTGTTGGGTTGGACCTTCTCAACTCCACGGGAGTAAAACACCGTCCCGATCGAGTCAGTCCCTGCGCCTTACAACTATCCTCCTCCACTTGCTTTCCCTTGTACATTACCACTGCCTTTTCATACTTCCAAGGCACAGCCTTTCTATCAATCACTGGTAATTGGACTACCGGTTTTATGATGACCGGTTCCCTGTAGACCCCTTTCACAACAACTACGGGTGCAGATGATGCTCCCGATACTACCAACTTGGCTGGCTCTAGTTTCTTTGTAGCGGTGGCTGGATTCTTCCCTAATATCACCACTGGCTTTACATCTCCCCCCTTCAACTGTACCCCTGCTTCCGCACCGGTCGATTTTTCTTTCGGAGTGGCACGGATCATCATCACTGTCTGTGAGGGTTTCTTTGGCTCCCTCCTTCGTGCACAAGCTCGATCATGTGGGCTTCGTGGTGCTTTGGCAATGGGTTATGGTTAATGTTGGGTGCCTCCAGTGCCTGTACCTCGATCTTATTGGTATCAATAAGATCTTGTATCGCATGTTTCAGCCTCCAACATTTCTCGGTATCATGTCCGGGAGCTCTTGAACAATATTCACATCTTACCGAGTGATCTATATTTTGGGGTAAGGGATTTGGCAACCTAGGCTCAATAGGATTTAATAAACCCAACTGCCTTAATTTGTGGAACAAGGCAGTATAAGTTTCTCCCAACTTAGTAAAGGTTCTTTGCCTCTGCAGTCTTTCATTTCTGGAAGCCGGATATCCCTTGAAACCTGTCCCTGGAGGGTTCCTGTAGGCTCTTGGCGGTGGATAGGTGTTTTGTGGTAGTGGGTAAGTATTATGTGGTGGTGGGTATGCATTGTGGGGAGCTGGTGCGCGCCATTGCGGGCGAACCGGGGGTTGAGTATATGTCTGGGCTTGATGGATGGAGAAATGTTGTTCTTGTGGTGGGTAGTAGGGTTGTGGAGGGTAATTTGGAATGTGTGGGTAGTTTAGATGATGGGGTCTGGGTTGGTAATGAGGGGAAGGACCTCTAGATCTGGACCAATTGCCTGCTTCTATTGTCGTGACCTCTTCTCTCCTTTTCTTTCCGAGCGCACCTCCCGTGTCGCTCTGAATGGCCTGAGTCGTTGCCTTAATTGCCGAGTAACTCAGGATCTTATTGGACTTAAGTCCTTCTTCTATCATACCTCCCATTTTCACCACTTCGTTGAAGGATTTGCCAACTGACGTCACCAAGTGCCCGAAGTAAGTTGGCTCTAGAGTTTGTAGAAAGTAATCTACCATTTCTCCCTCTCTCATTGGAGGATCAACTCTGGCTGCCTGTTCTCTCCATCGGAACCCAAATTTTCGGAAGCTCTCCCCAGGTTTCTTCTCCAGCTTTAGCAATATGAGACGGTCTGGGACTATCTCAAGGTTGTATTGGAAGTGTCCTGCAAAAGCCTGTGCCAGATCATCCCAGGTGTACCACCTGCTCGGATCTTGTCTTGTATACCACTCCAGTGCCGACCCGCTCAAACTCTGGCCAAAGTAAGCTATCAGTAGCTCATCTTTGCCCCCGCTCCCCTCATCTTGCTACAAAAGCCCCGTAAATGTGCCATAGGATCGCCATGCCCTTCGTATAAATCGAATTTGGGCATCTTGAACCCTGCTGGTAATTGGACGTCAGGGAAAGGGCATAGATCCTTGTAAGCCACGCTGACTTGGTTGCCTAACCCGTGCATGTTCCTGAAGGACTGCTCCAGGCTTTTAAATTTCTGCATCACCTCGTCTTGTTCTGGGCTCTTAGCCGGCTTTTCAATCTCCGTCGGGACCTCAAAGTGGGGATTATAGGTATGTGGCTCGGGTGCTTTGAATGTGAGTTCAGGGGGGTAATATTGTGTGTCGTGAGCCTGAAACAATGACTCACTAGATGATCTGTGCAATGGGGCTGGAAGAGTTGCCACAAAGACGGGAACATTTGGTGGAGGAGGGTTTTGATTGGGTGGTGGAGCTTGGGGATCATAGGCCTCTCTTCCCTGATAGTAGTGATGGCTTGGGAAACTCGTTGAAGGGCCGGTGGAGGGGTATTCCGGCGTGTGTCCTGGTTGGAGAGTAGGAGTAACGGGTAGTTCATGCCCCTTATGGGCTCTAGCTAAGGATATCTGCATTTCATTCATTTCCAGCCTCATTTTTTCCATTTTCTCGAGGGCTTCCTTTAGCATCTGATTTGTCATCTTTTCCGACTCAACGCTGTTGTCTGATCCAGTCATGCTTTCTGATATAGGACCTTTCGATCTTGTTTGATAATGGTACGGTGCCAGTACGCTCTAACAAACTAACTGGTATAGATTGGCAAAACAACAAACTTGTCTGTGTTAGAGTCTTAACAGATATTGTAATTGCATGTTGGGGGATGCAATGTTTTTAGGCAGTTAACCATTTCTAATATGCTTTTGCTCTGACCGCAGGCATCATCCCGGCTTATTTTATTTGTGCCTCTTTCGAGTGTTTTAGAAACCCCTCTTTTTCTTCTTCTCTCTCTCTTCTTTTTTTCAATTACGGTCGAATCCTATGGAGATTGCCTATGTATCGTGACCCCGCACGGATCAGACCAGGCGTAGTTCGTGAAGAAAGATTTTCAATTTTTCATTACTTAAAGCAAACTATTACAAACTAAAATCCTTTTTGCAGAAAGAAAATAACAAACGCAAACTAAGGTCAGATACAAGTTCCAATACTACAGAAATACTTTGATGCGAAAAGACAATGGACAGACAAACCACAGGCTAAAAAAATAGAGAAATACAGACACGAACTACGCATACTCTAAAGCTTCAAATATGGGTGCCCGCGGGGCATCGTTCGGCCTCGCCGCGGGCCTAGGTTCCAAATCCCTTTTGAGTTGCTCTAATTCATTCATGGTCCGTTTCACATAGATTAGCACTGCTGAGACAAAAGTAGCATGGGTCATGTCTTCACAAACGCGACATCTTCTAAAAATGGCGCAGGCAATGGCTCTAATCCTGTCCCTTGCTTGCTTCTTTTCTATAAGCAGGCATTTTATCTGATCACTGCATGTTTTTAACGCCTGAGAATCTTGCATATGCTGATTCTTCAGTTGTTGCACTTCTACCTCCATTTGGGCCAACAAGTCGTAACAGTGTCCGCTTTCAATTTGGAAATCCTCAGCCTGCTTAACTGTTTTACCCTCAAGTGTAGCCACCTTTCTCTTCATATTGGCAACAGTTTTCTCGTGGTCGCGTTTCAATTGATTCAAGTATCGGCGATGCTTATCTGCTCTTGTACCCCACTGTGCTTTGAGCTATGCCATGATGTTCTCAGACTTTTCTAAACCATCCCGCCATTCCCTGACTTCATTTTTCAGCCATTTTATCAACTGCTCATCTGATCGACTCCTTGGTTGTTTATCAGGAGCCATTCTCAATTTCTGGATTTGGGCCCTAAGTTCTTCATTTTCTTGGGCTAATCTATTCTTTTCGCCTCGATCCGCAGCAACTTGCATACTGTTATTGAATTTCAGACTTTCAACCTGTTGCTTCAACTCACCGATCTCCGCCCGATAACCCTTTTCCTTTGCTAACCAGTTCCATTGCTCCTGGGATGACTCAACAAAATCTTTGAGATGAGGTCTTTTAGCTGGTCTCCCACAGGACATGTCACCTCTGAACCAAGCATGATACCCCGGGGAAACTTCTCCTTTAGCCCTATCCAACACACAAGTATTTGCCGTCAAATGTTGACACTCACTCCAGATCTGGCGAACTTCTTCTTCGGGGAACCGACCATCAGGACTGATTTCAACCACTTGGGTACTCAAGTCTTCATCTTTCGGCACTACTTGATACCTCCCAAGTTGCCTCAAAACCCGATACGGTGCATAGGGTTGGATGTTTTTAAGTCCCATCAACAGAAAGTGGGGCCTGGTTGCCGGCATGTATATGATTTCCTCAACAGGCAACCATCCGAGTGTCCACTGGATTTGGCTGGCAGTGAGAGTTAGGAAAAATGACTTCCAAGCAATGACTCCTTCGGGTAGACTAACCCCTTTGATTCTTGTGTAAAATTCTCCAATACAAATCTTCTCGGGCGAACCGTAACCCAAGAGATGGGAGCGGTGGCATAAATGATCGGTCATCCACATTTGCAACAATAGGTTACATCCCTCGAAAAAGTCTCCCCCGGCTCGGCAAGCAGTGAGAGCCCGGAAGATGTCAGCCATAATCATAGGCGCCAGAGTGCTTTTATCTTGGGTGATCAAGGTACTGACGACCCCAACTACTTTCAAATCAATGTTTCCGTCTTTCCTTAGGAATACTATAAGACCCAAAAAAGCTATCATAAAAGCTACCAGCCTGTGTTCATCCCACTTCTGTCGGTTATCTCTACTGCATAGTTTGAAGTCTGGCTTATTGAACCTGCCCACGTGGCCGTATCTAGCATATATGAGGCGGAGACTGCAGAAACCTTTTGCAAAATCTGGATGGTGAAATGTTCGGGGTATTTTTAGGGAATCCAAAAACCGGTGTACAGTGACGGCCCTGGGTGCAATCAAGTACTTGAACCTTAACGGAGCTTCATCACTTCCGATGTATCCCGCTATTTTTTCCAATGTTGGGGTGAGCTCAAAGTCCGAGAAATGAAATACATTGTGTGCTGAATACCAGCAAGTGACCAATGATCTGATAATATCACCCCGAGGCTGGATGTCTAGTAAATCCGGGAGATCTTTCAGATACTTCTTTACTTTGTCTTGCCCTTCCTTGCCTAGGTCATTCCACCATAATCGCAACTCAAAAGGGATCTTGGTCATTATTGAAAAGGGTTCGTTTTGTATTGTGCTCATCCTGCACATTTATTAAGGTGATTATGTCAACGAAAAACTTTTATTTGACTCAAAATAAAACTATCTATATTCTTTTCCAAGATTTTTTTTCGAAACGATGGACTCGGTTTTCAAATGCGGCCTTTTAGCACTTCGGGAACGAAGATTTTAAGGCTGCGAGAGTCAACCGGTCAAAAATCAAAAATGATGACCAAAGATGGCCGTTTATGCAATGTCAGCCTTCCGGCGTCCCGCTTAGAAACATTCGGCTATTTTTGCAAAAACGGCATCATCCGACTTATTTATAACGAAAATTAAAATAGACTTCTTGGCTATTTTTTACAAAAAGGGAGGTTGGACCCGATGAGGGTTGCCTACGTATCTCACTTCCAGTGAGAATCAAACCAGCGTAGTTCGGGAGATCATGAATGAAGTAAATGAACTAACTTTTTTTTTTATTTTTTTTTAATCTTTTTTTTTTGAAAGGAAAGACTTATAAAGAAGAAAGGGTGCATTTTTGCAGAGAAGGATTTCTAAAGAAAAAAGATTTTAATTTTTTTTTTTTGGAATTTTACTTTCAATTTATGAAAGAAATGCTTCTAAAAAATATTTTTGAATTCTCTTTTCAATTTTAAAAGAAGAATGAAAATATTTTTCTTGGATTTTTTTTTTGGAAGAAATTAAAAGAAAATATTTTTATTTTTAAAAAAACAATTAAAAAAAACTTTCTAAAGAAATCAATAGTGAAAAATATTTTTGGATTTTTCTTTTGAAAATTGGGGGTCTAAAAAAACTTTTCTAGAAAGGAAATAAAGAAAAATACTTTTTGGATTTATATATATATATATATATATATATATATATATATATATATATATATATATATGCAACAATAATAAAATGTTCAACTCACGACTCTTTTTATTTTCATTTTTGGCATTTTCATAAACAAATAAAAAAAACCATTTTAAAAAAAAGACTCTTTTTCATTTTTATTTTTCATGGCAAGACAAACTATTTTTCTTTTTTTTATTTTTTATTTTGAAAACAAGACAAAGTGAAGATTTTTTTCGTTTCACCAAAATGACTAACCTATCTTCCAAACTTAAAAAATAAAAAGACTCTTCTTCTTTTTCTTCTTTTTTTTGAGTGAAATAAATAAAATATTTTTCTTTTCTTCACTTTTTCAAGATTTTCGGCAGAATTTCGACAGTATTTGGGTATTGTTTTTTTTTTCTCTTTCTAAAATAGGCGATTAATTCTCTACACTGTTACCTCGCTCTTCTTTTTTTCACAATTTTCTAATATTTCTGATTTTTCTAAGCCGATCAGCATGCAAATCTGAAGCAAATAAATGCATAAAGCAAACAGGATGCTGCAGGATGGTCTTTTCATTTCAGGTTGCTAGTCCTAGACGGACCCAACCCCTGTGTTGAGTCCCCTAAGTTAAATGCAACATGATGCAAATAATCGTTCCTACTAGGGATCCGGCATGAAGTCATGTTATTCTATGTTCAAAACCTGAGTCGGTGTTCTAAACTGTGCACCCGAGCGGACAACTCGAATCGAGGAGGGGGCAACTTTCCGGGAACCAAAGGGCCATCCGGCTTAGTTACTTGTCCGACCTCTTTCTTATTTCACGGTATGACACTAACAGAATAGGGAGTCTCAACCAGTAAGCACATCCCCGGAGGTGAAGAGAGAAGGGTGTCGACACAGTTTATATACAATTCAAATAATATCAAAGCGGTAACATTTAGCACATTCAGCATAAAACATGTAGAAAAATCAGATACAATCAAATACAACAATTTATCTGAGCTCGAATTCTGAACCCTAAACCAGAGATTCTGGGTTCGTTCCCCAGCAGAGTCGCCAGAGCTGTCACACCTCCTTTTTCCGCCCCCGCGAGGGGTAAAAGAGTTTTTCCAATTAAAGGTCAATCGAAACGGGATTTGTTTATTTATTTCAGAGTTGCCACTTGGGAGATTTTAGGGTGTCCCAAGTCACCAATTTAATCCCGAATCGAGGAAAAGAATGACTCTATATTACAGTCCGCGAACCAGAAATCCGGATAAGGAATTCTGTTAACCCGGAAGAAGGTGTTAGGCATTCCCGAGTTCCGTGGTTCTAGCACGGTCGCTCAACTGTCATATTCGGCTTGTTTATCTGATATTTTATACAATTATGAGCTTATGTGCAGATTTTAACTCTTTACCGCTTTCATTATTATTATTATTATTTTACAGGGAATTGCAACGTTGTGAAAATGTATTTCGAACCGCGTCACAATCAATGTACCCGTGATCGTCGACACACTTTGACTCCGTTGAGATTTGGATTTGGGTCACATAAATGTGCACCCGAGTTTAAGAAGATTAAATTATTAAAGGCGCGCCTAAAGCGACTAGCGTATCATTTACTTTGGGTAGGGCAGTGAAATTTTGCTAAACGGTCCATCCCGAAATCTAAGCAATTTTAAAGCAAATATTTACTGAGGGCCTTGCAAATTTGTATTTTTTATTCGGCGAGTCTCATCTCATTCTTATTTTTTAAAAGGAATTTGCAACGTCATGGACACGCATCTCGAACCACGTCACAATAAATGTACCCGTGATTAGAGACACATTTCGACTCCGCTGAGATTTGGATTTGGGTCACATAAATGTGCACCCGAGTTTAAGAAAGTAAGATTAATTAAGATGTGTCCTAAAGAAACTAGCGTGTTGTTATTTTGGGTAAGGCCGTGGAGTTCGCTAAGCGGCCTATCCCGAGTTCTAAGTAATTAACACATACATTTTGTGAGGGCCCCGCAATTTGCATTTTTATTTGGCGAGGCTCGTCTCATTATTTTTTATTTATTTTTTTAAAAAAAGATAATCTTAGAATGACTACATTTTTTCTATTAAGTTTTAGTCTCTAAAATAAATAAAGAAAATCTTAATTAATTAGGAGCTAAAAAAAATTAAGAACATGTAACATACTAATTGCTAGATTAGGACCAATATTAAATGAAAGAATAAAAAAAAATCAAAATTATAAATAAAATAAGAAATTCGACAACTAATATTCAAAAGAAATCAAATATAGCTAGATTGAAGCTCGTATTGTTATATAAAAAAACAACTATTGGAATTAATTATTCATAACCATTTGAAACTAGATTTAACCATAATTACTAAAGCTTATTCGAAAGATTATTAAACTTAAACATTATCTAGTCTTGTTTGGCTTTAACTAAATTTAACTATCCATTCATGATTGACCTACTGTTGACCATATTAAAACTTTCATAGCTAGTGAATTAACTCATTTTTGCCAAGCTGATTCACTAAAGACCAACTTATGTTATTTTTCTCTTATTCCAATTATTAAACAGTAATACATGAAATAGCCTAAATACAATCAGTAAAAAAACGATTTTGGTTTTGGTTGGGGTAGGAGGAGAAAGAGAGGAAGAAGAAGAGAGGGGAGGCGGGTATCTTAGTCTTTAGGTTTTGGTTTTTTTTTTGAAAGAAAAAAAAATGAAAAGGGGGGTTTGGGTCTTTTGGGTTATGAACTGGGTCGACCCAGTTCGAAATGGACTGGGTCGTTTGGGAAGATTGGGTCTTTTTTGGGCCTGTGACTTAAAATTGAAGAAAAGGCTCAATCCGATCTCTTCTATTTTTTATCCCTTTCTATTTATTCAATTTTCTAAATAATAATAAAGCTAGAATGCTAAGATTAAATTATAAAACCTAAAATTATCTGGAAATACTAATTAACTCTTAATAACAATTAACATACAATTAAACAGCGGCTAATGAAAAAATCACACAATTTGGACATTAAGTGCTAAAAATGCAACGTACATTATTGTTATGATTTTATCATTTTGTAAACAAACTTAATTTAAATATTAAACGCAAATGCGACATATGTTAATATTTTTTATTAATCTAACAAATAAACATGCGCAGACAAAAATACAAATAGTTATCCGAAAAATGCTAAGAAATTCAAAAATTGCACATAAAAGAAAATCGTTTTATTTTTAATTTTTGGGAGTAATTCTCATATAGGGCAAAAATCGCGTGCTCACAGACATCCTACATGGGCTAGCTGGATGGGTACTCAGACTTCACCACCCGATGACACCAAATAATAACCCCCATTTATTCGATTCATACACTATGCCAAACCTCCAACTAATGAGGTGTTCCAAGTTACAACCTCCACAATGGCCCCACAACTTTCTTACAAATCCTGGCATACAACACCCCACACTTACTCCCTCAAGTGATACACGTT